>NC_134404.1:314737751-315359001 GCF_038048845.1 Mixophyes fleayi
ACAGGATTCCTGGTGGGAACAGAGTGCCAGGAGGAAGAGGAGTGTGTCAGGGACCACTTCTCTTGGAAAACTAATAAGCTCCTTTGGATTTCAGTATCATCTCTATGCGGATGATACACAAATCTATCTATCCTCTCCTGATCTTTCACCATCTGTGTTGTCTCGTGTTACTGACTGTCTTTCTGCCATTTCATCTTGGATGTCTTCTCGCCAACTCAAACTTAATCTTTCAAAAACTGAATTAATAATATTCCCCCCCCAAAAACAAAAGCTTCCTGCCTGACATTTCTATTTCTGTTGATAACATGACCGTAAATCCCACCCCGCAAGCTCGCTGCCTAGGTGTAATCCTTGACTCACAACTATCATTTATTCCCCACATCAACTCTATATCTAAATCATGTTACATACACCTAAAGAACATTTCCAGAATACGCACATATCTCACACAAGACACCGCAAAAACATTAATTCAAGCACTTATCATCTCCCGCATGGACTATTGCAATTCCCTCCTTACTGGTCTTCCCAAAGTCAGACTTGAACCCCTACAAACTATTTTGCACGCAGCGGCTAGATTGATTTTCCTTGCAAACCGTTCTTCCTCTGCTGAGCCACTCTATCAGTCTCTACATTGGCTGCCTGTATTTTAACGAATCCAATACAAAATTCTTCTATTAACATACAAGGCCGTCAACAAAATTGCACCGACATACATCTCCTCACTTTTCTCAAAATATCTCCCTACTTTACACCTCCGTTCTGCACATTCTCGGTTACAGGACTTTTTTCAGGCTGCACCCACTTTGTGGAATTCCCTCCCTCGCACAGTAAGACTTTCCTCTAGTCTTCAAACCTTCAAGCGTTATCTGAAACCCACCTCTTCAGACAAGCTTATGATATTCCTCAACCATCATCTTAATCTCCCTAGGTTACCCTATTACCACCCTCTACACAGCTAACACAAGACAACAACCCTCTGACCCACATTGCTACACACACAGCCCACTCAATACTTTTACCTTTGCATTCTAGCTGGTCCAGTGTGCAATATGATGTAGCACATGCCCTTGTGTTTCAAACTCCCATTGTCCTATAGACTGTAAGCTTGCGAGCAGGGTTCTCCTACCTCTCTGTCTGTATGTATTACCCAGTATTGTTTCATTAATGTTTGTTCCCAATTGTAAAGCTGTACGGAATTTGATAGCGCTATATAAATAAATGTTGATGATGATGATGACAGAGTGGGAGAGGGGACAGGGAGCTAGGACCACGGAGTGGACAGGGTGCCTGGAGAGAGAGTATCATGTGAGAGGGAGAGGGAGGTTTTATTGATTCACCATGCCAATATTTATATATATATATTTTAACAAATGTTTTTTGACTTTTTACATACTCCACCCCCCTTTCCCCCCCCCCTGCTCCTTCTATATAATGGAGAGGAGGCACCTTTGTATTTATGAGCTTGGTGATCGGTAGCTAACACTATGAATCAGGGTACCCCCTCAGCATTGGATGAGCATCCACACTTGTTTCTAGCAGTTCCGGTTCACCCTTATACCTCACACTTAAATTGATGCGATTTTCTGCCATATCAGCAGCACATCCACTTAGTGTTTCATCATCACCGCTAATCAGTGGTATAGAAGCCACAACTACCATCACCTTATTCAGCCGGCACCTCATTTCTCACAAAACGTTTACTATAACAATGTATGTATACTTTTGTAGCCCCTTAGTTCTCCCCAGATCCCCAGGGCACAAGGGTGGGGGCCAGTGTCCCATTACTTGAGAGTAACTTTACCCAGTGTTTATAATGTGTTCCTATGCAACTGTGTGTAATATTACTACATATGAGTTTATTCACACAAATTTAGAGGTGGCCATTGTATAATCATATTGTGTGGGGTTTATTTTTCAAGTTTATTATATAATTGACCATATGTAGGTTTAACTTTATGTAAACTATATCTGAAGTCCCTTAAAATTCACCCAAGTGAGAGAGATAATGAGATACATTACTCAGTCACTGGGCAATGTATGAGCTTTGCAGAGTGTGTGGGTTCGGGAGGTAATTTAATGTCTTCAGTTAACTCTAGTGTTCGAAAAAGGACCTGATCTATATTTAGCCCCTTGTCAGTCCAGACATAATGGCACCATGCAGCCTGCCCATAGGAAGGATTGCTGGGTTATGGGTATAAACCAGGTTCTGTCAGTCTGAGATTCCCACTGTCGGTTCAGCCGTCCATATGATACTATATCCCTAGCCGGGAGACACAGAGCTATTCTCTGCTACTTTAGCGAACTAGAGACTCGGCTTCTACCTACTGAGGGCTATTGTGAATTTTTTGGTGCCAGAGCTGGTATCTAACTTCCACTTTACCCGCTAAACTCTATGGAACTATGACACGGACATTCCAGCGGTTATTACCTGTGCTTTCAGGGCAAACTATGGGGTAATCACTTGGCTGTGTATTGCCGTTAATGTTAATGTGCAGTGTGAATTTTCAAAAAAAAAAAAACACCATTAGTTCATCCATTTGGTGTCATGCCTGAGTGATTAGGTAACCCTCCTAAAGATACCAGCCCTGCAGTCTTCACAATAGTATATTATGCATGATTTTTTTCTTTCTTGTTTGATGTGATTTAAGCCTTTTCATCATCTTCACGGCACATTGAGAAACATAAATTTGCAGATCATTTAATTTATCAGAAATGCAAATAATTTTAAAAGCCCAAAAGAAACGTACACATACATATTTATATTACACTATAAAACATTTGTAATGTATATATATATATCAGTATCTCATATATATGACATTATTTTCAATTGAAAAACTAAATTATTCATATGTCATGTTGTAAAATGACTGACACGACTGGCATTACCCAAAATCACTCTGCTCCTTTCAGTCTGAAGTTCTGTACTGCTTCCAAACAGGCAGAGAAGGTTTCTGCAGATGCAGATGAAAAGCCCATCCAATATATTATACTGCACCTCCAAAAGACCAGTATACTTTGCTGACACTTTCAAAACAAAGTGATGACTAGTGACTAATGTGCACTCAGAACAATGAGTGATAGAGCAGATGAATAGGGCTGAAATGCAGCATTTGTCAGTGTTAATCCTCTGCCTTAATACTGGAGTGCTGATTGCCTAAATTCATTATGCGGGCAGTATCATCCAGCATTTTGTAAGGTACATGTGAGAAGGAATGTCTTTTTGTTGTAACTGTGTTAGATTTCTTGGATGTTTGACAGCTCATTGATTAAATCACACTTCATTTTACTTTTGTTAACTATATCGTTGCATTTTTTACATCATAGTAAGTCTTCACATTTGGACTATTTTTAATTTTATGATATAGAAACCTCCTTATTAATACATTGGATGGCTGGATTGTAAGCACATATGTTATAACAACAATTTATTGGAGTAATATTTGCATTATTCCCAGGGCCAGAGCTACCATTAGGTGAAATGAGGGGGTCACCTAGATCATCAATATTTCAGGAATGCCTAGAACACTTAATGAATGAAATTTTTAGTCCTGGTGCCATTGCACTGAGAGCCAACTGCCCTATGGGTTTGAATTAAACACTCCCTTCCTGACTAACTTGAGCACGCCCATGACGCCACCTCTCTTGTGCTGTGGTGCTTCTGGCTGTTACTTCACTGTGTCAGAGATATATTGGACGTTTTACGCACTACACATAAGGTAAGAAGTGTTTGTGTGTGAGTGTGTGTGTGTGTGTGTGTGTGTGTGTGTTTGTGGAAGATGTGCAGCTCCTGTGGTAGAGCACTCAATAAAATCTCTTATTGTAAGTTCCTATGATTGTGATTCATCTATATGTTCAAGTAAAATGTATATCACAAGGGCAGTTTTTTAGTTTTTGTGCCCTTAGTTTAGTTTTAAATAAACGTGGTCCCATACAAATATTAGGTGTGGCAATGCAAGTAGTGGCAAGCACACCAAACAAGAGCTCACACTGCAAATTGGCACCTGCTTGGCCCATTGTGTTAAAATTAGAACTATGTCTACATTCTTTCTGACCAACACAACATTTAAAATAATGAGTGGCATCTATTAATAAAATAATAGAGCACCAATTGTTCACAATATTGAACAGCATATCATTTAGTCCCAGAATATAATACAGCATTCTCCCGCATATAATACAAATGCCAATTGTCCAGCATACTACAAAGTTCCTGGGGTCATTTCTCATGACAGCGGGCTCCTTCCATACATACAAAATGACAACACATACTGAGAATCACACACTGCACTCAACAACAGATATTAAACAAATACTAATGCTAAATATTCATTGTAACCCCACATTTATACCTATAAAAGAAAAAAAAATAATATAACGCTAATAAATGGCAGAAGTAAAAATTTGGCCAATCAAATCAATTTTAATTATCAAAATGAATGTACAAAAACTTAATGCAGCAGCAGTTCTTAGAGGAAGGGAGACATCAAGGGAGTATCGGCATCATTGTTGTTTATTTGTATGGAGCCACAGATTCCTGACATAGTCATACAGATATGATATACATGAAAACAGTAAACAAAATAACATGTACATGGGTATATATCAGAATAATAAATGCATGGATGCAATTAGCACAAATCCCATAGTATACAAAAACAATTCAGCATAATACATGGCATGTGGAATCCATGGGCAGAGAATACTGGCACGGCTAGAACAGATTTTAGCGGATCCTCTATTGCTAGCTGGGTTGGCAATGCCAGGAACAGTGGAGCAGACTCTAACAAACCCCTGGTTTTCACCAGCAATCACAGAAAGGAGGTTTTGACTTTCCTGCTTGTAGGTTTGATAGTCATAGCTCTCTGTCCTGCCCCCTGGCAGGACAGAGAGCGTGACAAGCTGGTGCCTAGCGAAAATAAGAAGACTGGTCAGCAAGCTGGAATCTAGTACACAGTTGGACTGCAGAGTGCCAAATGCTAAATCAGAAAAGATTGTGAGGACAAGACGGGTCAACAACAGTGATGGCACCAAAGAAATAGTAAGTCGGCAGCCAGGACAGTCGAAATGGTCTGAGTGTGGAGCACAGGAATCAACTACAAAGAATCTTCACAAGGAATGCTGGAATACAACGGAGCCTAATACTCTGGCACTGAACCAATCACAGATCATGTGTCACCCTTCTGGTATCACAGATGGATGTCCAATAGCCGTAGTAGTTCTAAGGTAAACAGGATTTATTTAAGATACAAATCTAAAGTATCTAACAAGTAAAGTAAATAATCCCAAAACAGAGAAAGGTCCAGTGGTAGTAACAAATAATTGCAGTCTAACTCACAAAAGGGAGCAAGGCTGTGTGAAAGCATCTAGTTCAGATTCCAAAACAATACACAAGCAAAGGCTTCAAACAGGCCCAAATAGGAAATGATATCCAAGATAGAATCTGCATGACGGTCCTGGCCATCTTAGTCATGGGCTATTCTAAAGGAAAGTTCATAACAGAGATCCAAGATTAAATCTTTATGAAACAGCCCTGGCAATCTTGGATGAGGGATATTCTATGGGCCTCCTTCTCAATGATGTCCTTCTGTGGCTTAGGACCAGGCTTCCCAGGATACTGTCGATGAAATGTTTTTAACAAAAGAGGGGCATGAACATCCTCAGCAGATTGTCAAGAGTCATCTGCTAGACCTATGCCAAAAAAACATGGGCATATTATCTGCCCATACCCCCCCTATAGCGGATTTAAAAGAAGCAGTGAGATATATATCAAGACGAAGATTTAGACTCTCCCTTTGCCGGCTTGATACATATCTCACGAAAGACATGAAATTATACAAGACCAACTTATAAAGACTAGAAAACAAAAATTGTTGAACTATTAATGAAGGAGGGTTATGTACAGTTATGGACTATCTATGAAACTATCTAAATTAAAGATTTCCTTGTTATGGACCTTCAAGATATGACGAAGATTCTAAATTGTTATGGACTCCACTATGAGTGTTGCAAAAGTACTTATTTTTATAGACTATCCCTTGGTATTTATTTAGCGATTAACACGTAATGGTGGACTACTTGATGTGCAGGTCAATAGATGTGCAATACTTGTGTAGTATAAAACCTGATGAAACAAAGGAATCGCGGTAGTAGCTCTTGCTGTGGGTGAAGTTACACTTTCCCTTGTATGGGAGGATCAATGGTGTTTGATGCTCTTTGGCGACCGTCATTCTTTGTGACATTCAGTCATTTTTTGCAATTACTAGTTTTATCAAGCACACTAAAACTATTCGATCTAAAATTATCTTCATCTAATAGCAGATTATATGTAATATTAGTATTGCATTAGTATTACATTATTATAAAATGGTATACAGTATTACTAACAGAATTAGTGTTGAGGTATAGCCAATCTTACCTCACTTGCACCATTCCTCACATCATATGGTGGTATTATTGTGATGTCACTGGCTTTTCTAGCAATCACCGGGCACTGAATGCGGAAGTGCTCAGTCACTTCTACATATTAAACAAAGAGCTCACATTGCGCACTGTGTTCTAATGATTTGAGGGCAGGAACCGAATCAACGAGTTCTTAACCACATTTCTCTTTGGTTGAGCTTGGCAGCCTGGCTCTGTGCCTGCCATTTATCTACATCAACTAAGAGGTAGATACACTGAATGGTCATACTAGCGGTAAATTTCCATTTGTATATGCACCTTTAGCTTTTGGTATATGGTAGTGGTGGAAATTTAGAAATGTATAAACTACAAAACAAAATTTATTGACAACCTTGTCCTGTGTTGGTTCTTAAGAACAACAGTTCCTTTCTCTCAAACAGTTTGGCAGCATGTAGAGGTTTCAGCTGACATACACAGTAGTGGCAGAATTTTTAAAGGCACTATAATAACATAGTAACATAGTTGATGAGGTTGAAAAAAGACACCAGTCCATCAAGTTCAACCTATTTTGGATCTCCTGCGATCCTGCACTTATATTTGAAATTAATCCAGAGTAAGCAACCGCCAATCTGTTTCAATTTTGAAAATCCCCCCAGACTCAATATTGCAGTCCTACTTTTACCCTATATCCACTACTATCCTTCATTTTAAATTAACGGTCGTATCCCTGGATACACCTTTCCGCTAAAAATTTGTCTAACCCTTTTTTAAACATATCTATTGAATCTGCCATCACAACCTTCCCTGGTAATGAATTCCATATCTTGACTGCCCTTACTGTAAAGAACCCCTTCCTTTGCTGGTTGTGAAATTTCCTCTCCTCTAACCTTAGGGGATGACCACGTGTCCTGTGTATGGTCCTTGGGGTAAAAAGTTCCCATGAAAGCTCTCTGTAATCATATCTCCCCTTAGACGCCTCTTTTCTAAAGTAAACATGCCTTAGCTGGCTAACCTTTCCTCATAACTTAATGACTCCATACCCTTTATCATGCCTCACTTAATATAATCTTTTACAGAATCCAGGTTCCTTCTTACTTGTGCTACTAGTATATAAATATTGTTTTTTTATATTTATCACTTTTTCAAAAGAAACGTTTTGTGAAAGTTCAACATTTAGCAAAACCCCATGTAAATGACATTTTATGTCTCTGAAATTCAGATGTGAAATGATTTCTTGCCGTAGCTCATCCAATCAGCTTTTCTAGACATCTTTTTCAGAACCGCTTACATTCAATGTAGCGCTTGGGTGATGGGTGAGGCTGTCAGTGTTGTGCGAACAGTGGGGCACCAGTGATGGCACCCTACAGTTTTATTATTCTGTGATCTTTATTAAAATATTAAGGTAGCTGGAATCTCTGACATTTCAATTATTTCCATTGGCTTCTGCAATCATGATTTTTATGTATCTAGTTGCAGCTCTAAGCTGTTGGATGGTAGATGCCAATTTATGATTCTACTCGTACAATGGTGCTCCTTAATTAGTGCTTTGGCAGTGGATCTCCCCTGGACCCTCCCTGTTACCTATTTCCAGCCGCCACTGCCAGGAGGAGAAGCTCCAGCGCTTCTGGTGTGGAGGAAAGTTATGTATCCAATACTGCACCTAATTGGATTGGACACCATGCATTTAACACTTGGGGCTAGATTTACTAAACTGCGGGTTTGAAAAAGTGCCCATAGTGACCAATCAGATTATAGCTGTCACTTTACAGAATGTACTAAATAAATGATAACTAGAATCTGATTGGTTGTTATTCAAACTGCAATTTAGTAAATCTAGCCCTTGGTGTTTTTTTAGTGGTAATAAAATAAGCAAAGACTGCAAAAATCAAAAACTCCATATATTTTGGTATTTATCTTGTTTTTATTGTTAACATGTCTTGTTACACTCGAATAAAAGACTAATATAATTTCTTGTCACTGTTGGAGGGGATAGGAAAGGTGCAAGGGGAGAGAACAGTATGGTAGGGAAGGGGGACAAGGAAGACGGATGAATGTGTATAATATCCATAGTTGCCTACTCTCCCAGAATGTCCGAGAGACTCACAAATTTTTGAGAGTTCTCCAGGAAGAGCAGGTCAACCTCCCGCATTCTGTCCACTTTGGTATTTTGGCCCCGTCCCCTGCTGTAGTAGGCCAAAACTGGTATGATTTGACAGAGAGACGGGGCAATATGCTGCAATCACTATGTAAATTAAACCTTTTTTTCTAATTTTAATCATGCGCTAAATATATTACTCTTTTGTTCAGTATTTGGTGCTGAATCCATTAAATTGAAGCTTAGTAATCTCCTTTTCATCGGAAAATTCAGTTCGATGGATCCGTGAACTAGGACTCCCCACTTTGCTCAGCCAAGCTTTCCTGTAAAAAGACAGTCGCATTAATCTTTAGTAAGCAAGGATGAGAGGGGTACTCGAAAAAAAACACCAAAAAGTATCTTACTATTGAACTTTTATTATTATTATTACTTGAAATTCTACCTATAAAATGCCCAATAACATTTGTGGAGCAAATGCTTAGTATATACCTGTAGGTTGTTTTTGGTAATGCTATTATCCAAATTTATTTCATTAAATACACATTTCCGTTATAGAAAAGAGTCACTAATAATATTCACAATCAAATATTTAAACATCCCAAACCCATGTCAGAAAATAATATGTGTAGTATTGCATTTACATTTGCTATGCAGCAATGTTGTTGTTAAGAGCGTGGATTCATTGCTCGCTTACGGTCCAGTGGGTATGAGGGACCACTGTATACTTGTTTTATTTATATCTGCTTTACTGAAGACATGCAGCAGTGAGAGGTGGCCAATAAGGTCCTGCCAGTGATGTGAACTTCTACCCAGAACTTCCATGTGTACGTCATCATTATTGGGTAAATTCACTAGAAAAATTAGCATCTTTCTGAATAAAAGTACAAAGCAGCAAGGTGCGTATAGCGGTGGATATTCACAGGCTCTCCAGATAATGAGCACACACTTACAGTTTCAGAAAGAAGTCTAACACTTCCACCAGGACAGAGCCACCAAAGACATTTTGCCCTGAAAACCTGACAAATAAGCCCCCACCTGCCTCTCCCATCATTCTAGGGAATAAAATACAGAGACCATTCTGTATGCAAGGCAAAGCCCATTCTGGTCGCAAAAACATACAAAAATTAACTAAATTTGTTGACAAGTATACAAGGAAAAATCCATTATAATGAACATTTACAAAACAGAGCCCATTAGCACTTATACAATACATAGTCCATCAGCTAGTATGCAAAGCAGACTCCAATCTGGAGGCTAGGCTATAAAATGAGTCCCCAAGTCGGTGGTTAGTATATAAATAAGAGCCCACTTTGGTGCATATGTACAATACAAAGCCTATTTAGGTGACTAGTGTGCAAAACAGACCCCTAGTCAGTGGCGGATCCAGGGGGGCGGGGGGCAATCGGGGCGATCGCCCCCCCCCTACGAGGGGCTTGCTGCCGAGAGCTGCACACTGTGCAGGTCCATTCAGCAGTGACAGTGTGCTGCCCGGCTGCTCTGATTGTGTTTTAAACACAATCAGAGCAGCGGGACAGCTCACTGCCACTGCTGATCAGACCTGCACATACTGTGCAGCCGCCGGCAGCCTTAGACATCAGAAAGGGGGCGGGGCCTAAATCCCCCCCCTATAATCGCCCCGGGTAGGACAAATGTCTAGATCCGCCCCTGCCCCTTGTCTGTTGGCTTGTGTATAAAACAGAATCTATGACTAGTATATAATGTAGACCTGAATTCTGGTGGCTAGTTTATAAAACCAACATCCACTTTGTTGACTGACACACAAATAAGACTGGTATGGTAAGAAACAGCCACATCTTAGGAAAGGGTTAACCTTCTGGGAGTCAGGATGTATTCCCACCCATTCCTCACAGGGGAGGATTTTGGGCCTATTTAAGGGCTCAAATTCAGTCAAGTCTTGACTGGTGTCTGGGTAGGGTGGAAGTCTTATACTTCTACACTGAAGGAACCAATATATACCCTGAACTGTGTGCATAACTTTGATTTGCTGTTTACGTATGTTGTTGTGCATGCCCACAATAAAGCTTTTGTTTTAGCCCAACTCAAGACTTTGTCTGGCAACTTAATGTTAACCCACTACACAGACCATTATTGATTAGTGTAAAAGGCAGATCTGCAAAATTGCTTCTAGTATATAAAGCACAACTCCAATCTAGTGGAATGTATATAAAGCAGATATCTATTATGGTGGCTAGTTTATAAAACAGACCTCCTATCTGGTGGTTACTATATATAACAGTGAGAGTCCTTATATTAGGCCATACATGTGTGTTTTTAAATTGAGAGCTAACTTACCAAAAGGTAACCCAAACTCCTCCAAATGGCAATACAGCATGCTCATTATCTTTTCTTAACTTATTTTAACTTCATTAACTGAAAGTTAATTAATCTCTTAACTGTTTCACCCTGAAGGGATTTTACTCACATTAACAACAGTACACCGGTATAGTCATGTTGTTTCATTTCTGGTTTGAGCACTTGGGGCACTTTTCGGTTGGGCAGACACTATAGGTGCGCCAATTGTACCTCCCAAACATAATTTCACTGCACTACCGGTTTGGTACAATCAATTGGATCCTCCTCATTTATATTCATCAATTTTTGACATATATCGTGAAAATAGCAAAAGTTAGCATTATCTCATTATTTTATTGTTGAAATTAATATACATTAGTATCTGGAACATGTCCTGATACAACTGACACCATGCTATAATTCCTCATCATGGTACACCCATCATTAAATTACACATAGTTGCAGCATTTAAATCTGTTCCTTTATTTATGAGTACATCGCTGTCATTGTAAAGGACATCTCTCATGGAACTGAAAGCAGAGGATACAAAAAGGTTATCTGCACAATTTGAAGTATTTTCAGGATAATAAACATATACAAATGTCATCTAGAAAAATATATCAATGTTTTGTAAAGCTATAAACAGCCTTTGTCTGCTTTCCTGTCTTGCTGAGTATCTGGTACCATCCATTGTAGGTGGAACAGAGTGGAATGAATGACTGCAGAACAAATAATCTGAGGGTTTCATTTCACTTTAAGCCAAAAGGAACAACCATGTGTTAAGACTAGCGGTTACTGACATAAACTTCTAGGACAGAGGATAGAGGTCTTCGCCTATAGCAGCTGCCTTTCCTGTAGAGCTAGTTGCGCTCACAGGTACTTGGATGCCCCCAGGTCTTAAGTCTTAGCGTAGTAGAAGTTTATATGCAATACCACAGCTGGAAGGTAAGAGGCAGTATACAGAAACCCAACGTATAGGAAATCTAATAAACCTATCGCGCACTCTAAGGCTAATGAGTCTTGAAAACTATAAATAGACTCAAATAACAAATCATGTAATACCCAATCGCAAAACTACACATAAATATTGAAAACAACATCGACAACAGGAATAACAAAGCATATACAAAAACACAAACACTTAAATCAATGCAGATTGAAGAATCACAAACCAGCTATAGTGAGACAAAAACACTGCTGGAAAGGGGCTACAATACAATAACTGTATACAAAAGTATAAAAATCCAGCGCTGGAAATGGCTCAATATAATAATAATAATAATAAATATTGACACAGTGAGCAACCATCAATAATAACAACACAATTTATTAGAACATTAATAAAAACATAGGTAAAAAAAAACACAGATTGTAAATCAATAATAACTAGACCAACATGTAAAAAACTACATGGAATGTATGTATCAGTAATAGGCAAATGGATCTGATGTCAATAATAACATTCAGAAGTATCTAGAACCATACCAGAGTTCTGATACAATCCTGTTTGTAAATATTGTGTAGAACTTGATTGATTGTCAAATTTAATAATGTTAATAAGAGATGGTCAAATGAAAGAAAAAAAAAACCAAGACCAGCTGAGCTGGAGAATGACCGCTCGAAATAGGCAGTGGAGCAGCACTGAGGTAGTCTAGAGACTTATGAATGATATTAATGACATCAGATCCATTTGCCTATTATTGATTCCATATAGTTTTTAGTGCATGTTTGTCTAATTATTATTGATTTACATGCTGTGATTTACCTATGTTTTATTAATGTTCTAATAAATTGTGCTGTTATTATTGATGGTTGCTTACTGTGTCAATATTTATTCTGCTTTAGTATACAGAAACTAGAGAAGAAGGTCAGTAGCAGTCCAAGGTCAGGGGTCCAGGCTGGTAGCAAGTAAGAGAATCCTTATAACAAAGCCAGACGCCAGGGCAATCAGAGTACAAGCAGGGCCCAGAAACAAGCCAGGGGTTACAAAAGGAATCAAACAGCAAACAGACAGATTATCCACAGAACTTGGAGCAGGTCAGCTAGTGAGTAACACAAACTCTATAACCGGCAAGGAGGCTAAGCCCTCCCTGCCTTAAATAGTGAAACCCACCAATCAGCCATAGGAGGCTGTAATCATGAATGGATCCTATTTGCGCATGCGCCCTGCTGTCAGATTTGCCAGGTAACGGCGGTGAATTACAGAGCGTTCCAGCTGTTGCACTGATGACGGTCAGGACAACAGACGGCACTCGCCCCAGTGTCAACACACGAGCCATGGAAGCTCATTACGCTGTATATTTTCTGTAATTTTACTGATGATATTTTCAGGGTAACAATAGAAAATGGCAAAAAAATAGCATACTCAACACATCTGCAAAGTTTTTCAACTTGCAAGCATTTTGGATGGATTAAAATAAGAAGAGGGGGGGAGCAATGACTATAAAAAGCAAATTAATGCAGTGATGGAGGGCACTTTGTAACATTCATAAATATATCTAAAAGTTCCTTTAATAAGATAGAATGTTTAAAAAATGAATCTATTACTCCCTAAATTAATGAACCCACATTACACAAATAGTTCTACTGTGCCAAGGAAGCAATATGCTGCCACCCAAAGCAGAACTTATGGCAGCTCCTCCACGCTCTGGTTACTATGAGTACAACTGTCAAGATCTGCCTGCAGCCTTCTGCATTGTATGCTGCTTGCATTGGCAGCTCCTGCCTCCTGGACCTTGTACTTGTGCTTTTATGTATTATCTGCAGTGCCTCTGTTCACCAAAGGTGCTGCTATTGTGCCTTTCTTTTCATCACTAGGGGTTAACTTGTTGCACCAATTATCTCTTGCACCTGGGTGTCTCTCTACCTATACCTACCGCTCTCAGTATACTGTGCTGGTCACTGTTGTTTCTTAGTCTTCCTAATGGTTTGATCTCCCTGCTGCTTCTGTGCTCTCAGACTCCACATCCTACTGCTATACAACTGTCCTGGATAGCTCTCTACCTTCCATTCTACCTGTGTCTGGAGTATTCACTGTGCAGTTTAAGCTATATTGGGTTTGTACCATTCACCTGTATTTTCTGAGCAATAAACACCTTTATGCTTCATCACATCCCGGGCTCCATTGCTGTGATTTACTTTGAAGCGTGACAACAGGGACTTATGTAAGAGAAAACTTCCTCTCCCTCTCCTGTTTCTACTCCTCCAGAAAAGAATCTGTCTAAGTCCAAGGCATAATATTGTCTATGAAGTCCCAAAATCATCTAGAACAGCATCTAGGGATATGCCAGCCGCTCCTGTTGGCTAAAGTCAGTGTTCATGACTCCACTATCAGAAACATACTGGGCAAAAATGGCATCCACAGAAGAATAGGAAGACAGAAACCGCTGCTCACTAATATAACCTGTTCAGGTTTGCCAAAGTGTATGATGTTCATCATAAGGGAAGATGCTCAAGAATCCTGGAACAATGTTCTGTGGACAGAAAAGTTAAAACTTTGACTGACATGGGCTTCCACAGTAAGAACCCCATACCAGTCGTCATGCATGATGGTGGTACTGACATGGTTTGGAGATATTTTACTTCTGGATCTGGATGAATTGTCACCATTGAATGAGCCATTAATTTTGGTTCTGTATCAGAGACTTCTACAGGTGAATGTCAGGCTATTTGTATGTAAGCTGAAGCTCAACTGGATGATATGCAAGACAATGATCTGAAACACAAGCTATTCTATATTAGAATGATTGAGGAACCCTGTAAACAAATAAGAGATTTGGAATGGCTTAGCCCCATTTAGATGATGTAACAGAGCCTGAAATGAGCAGTTCATGCTCGAAAACCCATTAATGCCACTAATTGAAGCAGTTCTGCAAGGGAAAGTGAAAACAAAATACCTATTCAGCACTGTGAGACATTGATTGACACTTACTTAGAATGTAAGCTCTTAAGAACAGAGCCCTCTTCCCTCCTGTCTCTATACCTGTTCTTCTGCTCCATCTTCACTGCAATAGCCATGCCTGGAGCTTCTGAAGTCTTGGTATTATTTGTTTATTGTTCAGTTCTGTTTCACTCTGTATAGTCTACTGTTTGTATTGTGTACGGAGCTGTGGAAATCTTATGGCGCCTAACAAATAAAGGATCGAAATAATGCTGATAATAATAATAATAATAATTGACAACTGTAGGAAATGTCTGGTTGTAGCTGTGGATGAATCCAAGGGTGCAATGACTTCCTACAAAGGACATTGGATGTTGCATAACTTTAATAAATTAAGTAAGTATCAACATTTTGTGTTATGTTTCCACCCATGGTCTCGTATCCAATAATAGGTTTTGGTTTTAGATCTGATAATATGCATTCTGAAAAATATACAATAATTCAAAGAATTGAACTGGAGGACAATACTTTTTTACAGTCCTGAATGTATATCACAGTCTTCAAATATTATTATTATTATTATTATTATTATTATTATTATTATTATCAGTTATTTATATAGCGCCCCTAATTCCGCAGCGCTGTACAGAGAACTCATTCACATCAGTCCCTGCCCCATTGGAGCTTACAGTCTAAATTCCCTAACATACACACACACACACACACACTAGGGTCAATTTATGATGCCAGTCAATTAACCTACTAGTATGTTTTTGGAGTGTGGGAGGAAACCGGAGCACCCGGAGGAAACCCACACAAACACAGGAGAACATACAAACTCCACACAGTAAGGCCATGGTTAGGAATCAAACTCATGACCCCAGTGCTGTGAGGCAGAAGGGCTAACCACTAGGCCACTGTGCTAAAGCAAAGGTTTGTAATAAACCAAAAAGGGAAATAGTGTTTGTTGAAATCAAATAAAAAAGGCTTAAAACTCATAATCAAACGTCTGAGGATGAGACAAATTAATACAAAGCATCAGCAGGAAAATAACTAACAGTAAAATAAAAAAATTGAAGTCTTGCATTTCTCTTTTCTAATTGAAGTAGAGCGTCAGACACCCATTTGTCCTATCATGTGGAATCCGATCCGGTACCAACGTCACAGTAGGGGGTTGCCATGCAGTTTGAGCCTTTGGTGTGTATAAGGTGTTCTGCTCTGCCAGTGGGAGTAAAAAGGAATGTGTACCATAAACATTATGAGATGGTATGACCTTGCTTGGGATCAGTATCACTGCAGGGAAAGTCACGGGTAACTCAAACCAGTGTCATGCGGAGCTGCAGGGAAAACCATTGTGATGTTCTCTATCACACATGGTATAAACAGTATAAGTTTATCTATATTCTTAAGTCTATGCCCCAGGTCTGAAACAAATATAACACATAAAATACATCTCCAGCCATAAAGAAAACAGCAGCAAGGAGCGCTCCTGCCATGCAAAAAGAAAGTTTTATTAAAATACTGTAACTTTTTTATTTACAATATAACTCTATGTTTTATACTAGATTAATAGTATACTTTTAAATATTGATTGAAAATGTGCCAATGGGAGACAATAGTTGGTGCTGGCACTGGCAGAACTACCTCTGTGACAGTAAGGGTGGAGGCTACTGTGCCAGTGTCAGGTACACTTTGCTGCTGAGCAGCTGCCTGACATGGGAGCTACTATCTAGGTCAGTTATGAGCAACCGGCGGCTCTAGGGCCACATGTGGCCCTCTGAGCTTTAAGCTGCTGCACCCAGCTCCTCCCTGCTTTATGCCCTGTCAATTCATTTTTCTACTTAATGCTCTGTTGCCCCAGCTCTTATTCTTTGCTTTATGCCCCACTGACCTTATCCGGCGGCCACAGCTCTTACTCTGAGATTAAGGATAATATGTGGCCCATTTAAAGGTTAGAGGGCTGCAATTGTGGCCCTTGAGGGGTATTAGGTTGCCCATCACTGATCTAGGTGATCATTGGTGCAATCCCCATCATAATATATTTACTGAATTTGGCTATATCGTAATGTTTTTGCCTTTCATATACTTCAATGAATTTTAATGCTCAGAGAATAATCATATAGTTAGAGCTGCATTCTATATACAGAATAAGACAAGGCAGATTGTTAGTACTACAATTTGGGATCTTGAAGGGACAACAGATTCTAGCAACAAATCTTTAAAACTTGTGTAAAGAATTATGAAATAGGAGTGACTAAAATAAAATAGAAGCTATACTGTATAAATGTTTATTTCCCGTGTTGAGTTGCTTTTATTATGTGCATTCGCTGTGGGCAGGTAACAAAGGGATCAACTTAACTATGCTGCCAGTCTCACCAGTCCATCTGCCCTCAGGTAGTCTGAATGACATGTGTTATATATGTCTTATATATTCATATAGGAAAGGTAATGCATAAAAGAAATTTTGTTCATTATTCATACTGGCATAGATGTCAACAAGTATTTATACTCAGTAAAGACAGTGAACTCTGGTTAATTGGAGTTGAATTTTAGTGGGAAATTTAATGAAGACCTTCCTCAAAGTTTGTGGGGGCAGTGTGAGGTGTAGTCAAAGGGTGATATTATATAATTTTTAGACAAACCAGGTGGTTTTGTTGTGATTAACCCTTTGTCACACGGGCTCAGGTGAGTGCTGTTTGTGAAAATTTGGGATTGCGATTGGATTATGGAGTAATATTTTAACAATTTTTAGCTACAAGGCACCAAAGCTTTTCCAAATTGCATTGGGTGGAGATATATGAGTTACATTAAAAAAAACAAGTTTACTTAGCAGCTATGAACAGTTAACCGTAACTTCAGGGGTACCTGGACTCTGTAATGGTGCCATAACAGGGGCGCATGCAGGGGGGTTCTTGGTGCCTAGAAACCCCCCTATCAGCCTGGGGCACTGTATGCTTGAGGTGGCTTGCTCCGTGTATTTGATGGGGATAGGAATTGCCTGCGCATATGATGGGGATAGGAAGAGTTGGAGAACAGCCCAACACTGCCTAAATTATAGACAAGCCCCCATGCATACTGGTCATGCCCATTGGTGGCATGGCATGGAAACTGCTCTCTAGAAATCCTGCGTTTGCCCCTGCATAACTCTCTCAGTGTACTTCACCTGTTTTTCAAGAAGCTGACAAATCTAACGAACAGTGCATACCTACTAAATGTAACTTACACTTTTTATTTTAACTGATTGAACTCCACCCAATACAAATGTTTTTGGGTTTGTGTGTAGGTCTTATAATAGTTGACAAGTGTGGTTGTGACATACTAATAAGCCTCCAAAAAGTTTTAGTGATTCCAAGCACATTCTAAACTGCAAAAATATATCATTGTGGTATAGTATAAGTATAAAAGTGTTCTCATCGAGTGGCCAAAGTGCCTGTTGTTGGCTGCCTGCCTTTAAATAGCAATTAGCTGCAGACAAATTTAGTCTAACATCGCTATCTAAAATTGCTTAATGGACGAAATATGACAAATTGCAAAATATAAAGAGTTATTTCTAGTTAGATTTTTTCAAATGGTATGTTCCTGTATTATCTAGTGGATTGCAAGGTGTCGCTTTTTGCTACTGTTATTAAGTTATGTGCTGCTTTCATTACTAGAGTTAAAGCCAAGCAGGTCTTATAATTCACAATTCAAAAATTGGGACACATTAGGTATCGTCCCCGATTTCTACACTTCATACCGCCAATTAGTCTTTGTTACGCACCCAAATTTTTAGGCCATTTCCCTGTGGTGATATAAGGAAAAAGTACTTCACTAAGAGCTGCTTCTGCTCCTTTTAAAGCATTTGTTTAATCTCCTTTTCTTGCTGTACCAGTGGAGTAAAAACCAGGCCTTATAGGAGCAGGGTCCCCTTTTGACCCCTCTCTGCTCCCTGAATCTGCTTGACTGTGACAGTGGATGGGGATGGGTGTACTTGTCACACTGTACTGGCGGTGCCTGCACCCAGGGACTGATTATCCAATAGGCTGACCAGGCAGCAGCCTAGGGGCGAGGCTTTTAGGGGACACAAAATTGCAACAGGGAGAGGTATAAGCTGAAATTAATTTTAAAATATAAGAAAAAAAGAAATCATGAAAGAAATATGTAGAAAGGTTGTAATCTTGATGTATTCTAATGGTAAAGGATGAAGGCAATGAGTCATCCTTGGGCGGGTGCTTGAAGATAAGCAAGTAGGAGAGACAAGGATAGCGACAAGCGCAGGCACAACAGCACCCTCCCCCTTTTCGCCCTCAGTCATACTTGCCTACTTTTTAAATCTGTACTCCGGGAGACCCGGACTACAGGTCATGTGACAGAGGGTAGGAGGGGGTGTGATGACGTTGTTGCGTTACTATAGCCCTGCCCCCACTAAAATTACAGCAATTTAGGGTATTGAATAGCGGGGCGGGGCTTAATTATGTGATTAAGCCACGCCCCGTCCCCGCTATTGAATGCCGTGAATTTCATCATTTTATAGGATCTGGAAGTTTTACCTACTCTTCTGGGAGTCCGGAACAGTAAGCACTCCCCGAAATTTGGGAGCCTCCTGGAAATTCCTGGAGAGTAGGCAAGTATGCCGTCACTTGTTCTCATTCATGCCTCTGTTGTGCTACACAGTTCTGATTTTAATGAAAATGTAATGAGTGATAAAAAGATTACTGTGACCCTTTTAAAGAGCCAAGTGAAGCTGAGTTTCGAAAATATGGGAATATAAACATTGGTGAGGAGAGGTGAAGGTAGCTGGATTTTACATATAGGACAAGTTTGTTTATACCTACCGTGTATTAGCCTGCTGTTGAAAGTAGGGATGTGCACCGGCGACTTTTGAGGTCTCGTGTTTTGTGTTTTGGATCCGGATTTTCGTTATTTTTGAGGTTCGGATTTGTCTCGCAAAACACTTGACGAAAGGTCTCGGTTCGGATTTAAGGTATTGGATTCGGATTTTTTTTGAAAAAAACATAAAAAGTTTAAAAATCAAGTTTTTGGGCTTATTTTCACTCCTAGGCTATTATTAACCTCAATAACATTCAATAACAAGCATTTCCACTAATTTACAGTGTATTCTGAACACCTCACAATATAGTTATTAGTCCAAAACGTTGCAACAAGGTATCTTTCTGGACTGCGTAGAGGAGTGGGTCACCACAATATATATTAAAAACCCTGAACTTTTATGATTCGCACCAATAATTGTACCTGGACTGCGTAGAGGAGTGGGTCACCACAATATATTAAAAACCCTGAACTTTTATGAATCGCACCAATAAATGTACCTGGACTGCGTAGAGGAGTGGGTCACCACAATATATATAATAAGAAAACCATCAACTGGTTTGATTCGCACCAATAAATGTACCTGGACTGCGTAGAGGAGTGGGTCACCACAATATATTAAAAACCCTGAACTTTTATGAATCGCACCAATAAATGTACCTGGACTGCGTAGAGGAGTGGGTCACCACAATATATATAATAAGAAAACCATCAACTTGTTTGATTCGCACCAATAAATGTACCTGGACTGCGTAGAGGAGTGGGTCACCACAATATCTTAAAAACCCTGAACTTTTATGAATCGCACCAATAAATGTACCTGGACTGCGTAGAGGAGTGGGTCACCACAATATATATAATAAGAAAACCATCAACTGGTTTGATTCGCACCAATAAATGTACCTGGACTGCGTAGAGGAGTGGGTCACCACAATATATTAAAAACCCTGAACTTTTATGAATCGCACCAATAAATGTACCTGGACTGCGTAGAGGAGTGGGTCACCACAATATATATAATAAGAAAACCATCAACTGGTTTGATTCGCACCAATAAATGTACCTGGACTGCGTAGAGGAGTGGGTCACCACAATATATTAAAAACCCTGAACTTTTATGAATCGCACCAATAAATGTACCTGGACTGCGTAGAGGAGTGGGTCACCACAATATATATAATAAGAAAACCATCAACTTGTTTGATTCGCACCAATAAATGTACCTGGACTGCGTAGAGGAGTGGGTCACCACAATATCTTAAAAACCCTGAACTTTTATGAATCGCACCAATAAATGTACCTGGACTGCGTAGAGGAGTGGGTCACCACAATATATATAATAAGAAAACCATCAACTTGTTTGATTCGCACCAATAAATGTACCTGGACTGCGTAGAGGAGTGGGTCACCACAATATCTTAAAAACCCTGAACTTTTATGAATCGCACCAATAAATGTACCTGGACTGCGTAGAGGAGTGGGTCACCACAATATATATAATAAGAAAACCATCAACTTGTTTGATTCGCACCAATAAATGTACCTGGACTGCGTAGAGGAGTGGGTCACCACAATATATATAATAAGAAAACCATCAACTTGTTTGATTCGCACCAATAAATGTACCTGGACTGCGTAGAGGAGTGGGCACTGGGCACCACAATAAAATATATAAAAAACCTTCAACAGGTCTGCATTACACTACACATACGGCTGCTCCTCCATCCTCTCCATCATATACATGTTGGAGTTTTAGCATGTGACAACCTCTTGTTTTTGATAATGTCAGTGCATTTTGAATATTTTTCAATTTGCCCCACACCACTGAATGTACTTTATCTATGATACGCATCTATCTATCTTGACTGCGTAGTGTGGTGGCCCCGGTACACAATTTGGTACCGGGGCCACAATAAAATAAATACACCCTCCACGTGTCAGAATTCCACCAAACAAGTATCTGGACTGCGTAGTGGGGTGGCCCCGGTACCCAACTTGATACCGGGGCCACAATAAAATAAATACACCCTCCACGTGTCAGAATTCCACCAAACAAGTATCTGGACTGCGTAGTGGGGTGGCCCCGGTACCCAACTTGATACCGGGGCCACAATAAAATAAATACACCCTCCACGTGTCAGAATTCCACCAAACAAGTATCTGGACTGCGTAGTGGGGTGGCCCCGGTACCCAACTTGATACCGGGGCCACAATAAAATAAATACACCCTCCACGTGTCAGAATTCCACCAAACAAGTATCTGGACTGCGTAGTGGGGTGGCCCCGGTACCCAACTTGATACCGGGGCCACAATAAAATAAATACACCCTCCACGTGTCAGAATTCCACCAAACAAGTATCTGGACTGCGTAGTGGGGTGGCCCCGGTACCCAACTTGATACCGGGGCCACAATAAAATAAATACACCCTCCACGTGTCAGAATTCCACCAAACAAGTATCTGGACTGCGTAGTGGGGTGGCCCCGGTACCCAACTTGATACCGGGGCCACAATACCTCCTCCAAACATGCTACAGACAATTCGTCATTGAGATCCCATTAAGTATGTTAAAGACAGACAGGGTCCAAGTGTTATTAGTTGACTTTGTAAAGAAAAAAACTGTCCCTGTTGCACATAGTCGTGCAATGAAGACTTACTTTTTCATTTAAAGGCACGATCTTTCAAGTGTAGTGTTTGTAAGTCTAAGTCATATTATACTTTTGGTAAAATTGGTTTTTTTGGTTCCTCTTTATGGTAATTAATTAGTAATAGAATTAAAGTAGGAAATAGAATTAAATAGAATTAAAGTAGGAAATAGAGTGGTATAGAGTTGTAGTGTGGTATAGATAGAGTGGTCCACACAATATAATAATAAAACCCTCAACTGGTCTGAATTCCACCAAACAAGTATCTTGACTGCGTAGTGTGGTGGCCCCGGTACACAATTTGGTACCGAGGCCACAATATAATTAAAAAACCCTCCACGTGTCGGAATTCCACCAAACAAGTATCTGGACTGCATAGTGGGGTGGCCCCGGTACCCAATTTGATACCGGGGCCACAATACCTCCTCAAAACATGCTCCAGACAATTCGTCATTGACAGACCCCAGACAGACAGGGTCGTAGTGTTACTGTTTGACTTTGTAAACCCAAAAAAATGTCCCTGTTGCACTTGCACATAGTCGTGCAATCAAGACTGACTTTTTCATTTAAAGGCACGATCTTTCAAGTGTCAGAAAGAGAGAGAAGACACAGGAGAGGAGAGTTGTAGCTGGGGACCTGGGGTGGAAGCTCCCAGGCTCCCCCAGCATTGCCTGGAAGTCTGAGCGTGGTGACTGAGCCAGGGCAAGGAATGTGTGCCCTGGATGAGGGGGAGAACTCCATGCCACTATAGTGAACCCAAGAGAGAGGGGGACACTGCACATGGAAGAGGCCCTGGAGTGAGGGCTGCTACAAGAGGCATGGTAGCTGTAGTGTCAGATCCTGAGGCTGAGAGTACACAGAGTGACGTGTCAGAGCACAGGAGACATTATCCCCGCAGAGGAGGGATGAGCTGCAGTTGAGAGGTCTGCTGTTGAAATAGGACATGCACACTTTAACAAACCAATCATTTCAGCGACAGGGCCTACCAAACAACTTTGACTGAAATGATTGGTTTGTTTGGGCCCCCACACCAAAAAAGCTATTCATCTCTCCCTGTACAGACTAAACAGGCTCTACTGAGGCAAGATGTCGTCCTCATCCTCAACCTCTGATTCCTCTCCCCCTACAGTGTCTACTTCCTCCTCATCACACATTATCAATTCGTCCCCGCTGGACTCCACAACCACAGGTCCCTCTGTAGTATCTGGAGGGCAGTGCTGTACTTCATTGAGGAATTGATTATTCATTTTTATAAACATCATTTTTTCAACGTTGTGAGGAAGCAACCTCCTTCGCCGCTCACTGACCAGGTTCCCCGCTGCACTAAAAACTCTTTCCGAGTACACACTGGAGGGGGGACAACTCAGGTAAAATAGAGCCAGTTTGTACAGGGGCTTCCAAACTGCCTTTTTTTCCTGCCAGTAACAATATGGACTGTCTGACATGTCTACTTGGATGGTGTCAGCAAAGTAATCATCCACAATTTTTTCTATTGTGACAGCATCCAATGCAGCGAGAGTAGACATGTCTGCAATGGTTGGCAGGTCCTTCAGTCCGGACCAGATGTTATCAGCATTCCCGCCAGTGCCTCTTTTGGGAAAACTGAGCTTTTTCCTCGCAGCCATAGATGTGGAAGAAAATGAGGGTGGAGCTGTTGGCATGTCACGGTCCTCTTCAGAGGACAATCTCCTGACCAGCAGGTCTTTGCACCGCTGTAGATTTGTGTCCGCCGGAAACAGAGACACAACATACGCTTTAAACCGAGGATCGAGCACGGTGGCCAGAATGTATTCCTCTGACTTTAAAAGAGTGACCACCCTCGGATCCTGGCAAAGCGTACGAAGGGCTACATCCACAAGAGCTACATGCTTGCTGTAATCGCAATGGCTTACCAGCTCCTCCCTCACTTTCTCCAGCTGCTTCTGCAACAGCCTGATCAGGGGAATGACCTGACTCAAGCTGGCAGTGTCGGAACTGACTTCTCGTGTGGCAAGTTCAAATGGCTGCAGAACCTTGCACAACACGGAAATCAGTCTCCACTGCGCTTGACTCAGGCGCATCCCCACTCCTTTGCCTATGTCGTAGGTGGCTGTGTAGGCCTGAATGGCCTTTTGCTGCTCCTCCATCCTCTGCAGCATATAGAGGGTGGAGTTCCAGCGCGTCACAACCTCTTGTTTGAGGTGATGGCAGGGCAGGTTCAAGCTTTTCTGATGTGCCTCTAGTCTGCGGTAGGCACTGGCTGAATGCCGAAAGTGTCCAGCAATTTTGCGGGCCACCGCAAGCATCTCCTGCACACCCCTGTCACTCTTGAGGTAATGCTGCACCACCAAATTAATGGTGTGGGCAAAACATGGGACGTGCTGGAAATTGCCCATATTTAATGCCCGCACAATGTTACTGGCATTGTCTGACACCACAAATCCCCATGAGAGTCTAAGTGGGGTAAGCCACTGGGAGATAATTTCCCTCATTTTCTCTAATATGTTGGCAGCGTTGTGCCTCTTATTAAAGCCTGTAATGCACAATGTTGCCTGCCTTTGCATGAGCAGCCATTTTGTAGATGCTGCTACTGATGCAGCTGTTGCTGTTGCTGCGGAAGGGGATGCATCTACCCAGTGGGCTGTCACAGTCATATAGTCCTTCGTTTGCCCAGAACCACTTGTCCACATGTCCGTGGTTAAGTGGACAGTGGGTACAACCGCATTTTTAAGAGCACTGAGGACACTTGATCGTACTTCTCTGTACATTTTTGGTATCGCCTGCCTAGTGAAGTGGAATCTCGAGGGGATTTGGTACCGGGGACACAATACCTCCATCAACCCTCTAAATCCCACTCCACTGATGGCGGACACCGGGCGCACGTCTAACACCAACATTGCAGTTACAGCCGCAGTTATACGCTTTGCAATAGGGTGACTACTATCGTATTTGGTGGTCATGGCAAACGACTGTTGGACGGTCAATTGTTTGGTGAAAGACTTAGCGGTCTTACGACTTCCCCTCTGGGAAGATGACCGACTAACAGCAGCAACAGCAGCAGTGGCAGTAGTAGGCGTACCGCTGCAGGATTCCTCGGATGAATCCCGTATTGAGGAGGACTCAGTCTGGCTGGTGACTTGGGCTGCAGGACTGAATCTGATGGAGATTGTGGAGGAAGTTGACGAGGAGGGTGTTGCTGGTGTGTATCCAACTGGACCACGGGATTTAGGTGTCCCTGTACCGATGAGGGTCCTAGCCCCAGTTCCTGAACTAACCACTGAACTATGAAGGTTATTCAGGTGACGTATAAGGGAGGATGTTCCTAGGTGGGCAAGATCCTTACCCCTGCTTATTTGAGCTTTACATAAGCTACATATTGCCATACATTGGTTGTCTGGATTTGGATAAAAATAACTCCAGACCGAAGAGGTGCATTTTTTGGTCTTCTGACCAGGCATGACGATGGGCTTTTTCATCCCATGGACATCAGCTGTTTCCCCCCCTGGTGCCTCATTTACAATAACCACATCACCATCCTCATCATCAAGTTCCTCCACAGCGCCAGCTACATCATCAATAGCCTCCTCCCGAGCCACCTCTTCCCGTACAGTGATGGGAAGGTCAGGCTTGACAACCACCAACACGCTTGGACTCGCCTTGGGGATTTGTGATAATTTCTCTTTAGAAGGCAGAGTTGTTTGCTGTTTTGTTGCTGACAGCATAACTCTCTTCAATTTTTTGTAGGGGGGGGGAGGAGGAGGAGGGCTAAGATCCGTGGGTGAAGCTGAACCACTAGTCATGAACACGGGCCAGGGCCTAAGCCGTTCCTTGCCACTCCGTGTCGTAAATGGCATATTGGCAACTTTACGTTTCTCCTCAGATGATTTTAAGTTTCTCTTTTTGCTACTTTTTCTTAACTTGGGCTTTTTGGATTTTACATGCCCGGTACTACGAGATTGGGCATCGGGCTTGGAAGACGACGTTGATGGCATTTCATCGTCTATGTCATGACTAGTGGCAGCAGCTTCAGCATTAGGAGGAAGTGGGTCTTGATCTTTCCCTACTTTATCCTCCAAATTTTTGGTCTCCATTATATGTAGCACAAGATACTGCAGAATGTGTGAACTTGGTAATATTGCAGTACCAATGGACTTATAATGCTGGATTGGTTTTGCAAATTTGGTTATAATTATTATATATATTTTTTTTTTTTAAAATTTTTTATTTTTTTTTACTTTTTTTTTATTTTTTACAAACTTGGGAATAATGGGGAAATAACTATGCCCTTAGAAGCACAGAGCACAGGACACAGCACCACTGGACTGAACAGGACACGGCACAGGACCCAGCAGCACTACGGAACTCAGCAGGACAGAGCACAGGACACAGCACCACTGGACTGATACTGCAGAATGTGTAAACTTTGTAATATTGCAGTACCACTGGACTTTTACTGCTGAATGTGTGAACTTGGTAATATTGCAGTACCAATGGACTTATAATGCTGGATTGGTTTTGCAAATTTGGTTATAATTATTATATATATTTTTTTTTTTTTTAATTTTTTATTTTTTTTTACTTTTTTTTTATTTTTTACAAACTTGGGAATAATGGGGAAATAACTATGCCCTTAGAAGCACAGAGCACAGGACACAGCACCACTGGACTGAACAGGACACGGCACAGGACCCAGCAGCACTACGGAACTCAGCAGGACAGAGCACAGGACACAGCACCACTGGACTGATACTGCAGAATGTGTAAACTTTGTAATATTGCAGTACCACTGGACTTTTACTGCTGAATGTGTGAACTTGGTAATATTGCAGTACCAATGGACTTATAATGCTGGATTGGTTTTGCAAATTTGGTTATAATTATTATATATTTTTTTTTTTTTTTAATTTTTTTATTTTTTTTTACTTTTTTTTTATTTTTTACAAACTTGGGAATAATGGGGAAATAACTATGCCCTTAGAAGCACAGAGCACAGGACACAGCACCACTGGACTGAACAGGACACGGCACAGGACCCAGCAGCACTACGGAACTCAGCAGGACAGAGCACAGGACACAGCACCACTGGACTGATACTGCAGAATGTGTAAACTTTGTAATATTGCAGTACCACTGGACTTTTACTGCTGAATGTGTGAACTTGGTAATATTGCAGTACCAATGGGCTTATACTGCAGGATTGGTTGTGAAAATTTTGTGGTAATTAAAAAATATTAAAGTAGTTTTTGGTATTTTATAAAAAAAACTTTTTTTTATTTTTTTAAACACAGGGGAATATTGGGGAAATAACTATGCCCTTAGAAGCACAGAGCACAGGACACAGCACCACTGGACTGAACAGGACACAGCACAGGACCCAGCAGCACCACTGACCTCAGAAGGACAGAGCACAGCACACAGCACCACTGGACTGATACTGCAGAACACAGCACAGCACAGCACAGCACAGCACTAAACAGCACAGCACTAAACAGCACAGAACTAAACAGCACAGAACTAAACAGCACAGAGGACCACCTAACACACCCTCCCTCTACCCTGATCAATGCCCGAGTGAAGATGGCGGCGACTAGCGGGGAATTTATAGGATCCGAGTATCGCGAGATCCGACAACGGGATTATGAGTCAGAGCCTCAGTTTCACTTTTGAATTTGGCGCCAATACCCGGATCTGTCTCGGATCCGACTCGGATCCGCAACGTTCGGGTGGGCTCGGATTTCAGAAATCCGAGCGCGCTCATCCCTAGTTGAAAGTGAGCGGGGGTTACCAATGTATTAGCCTAGGGTGGCCTAAACCCTTAATCATACCCTGTCTGCCTCCCTCTCCTGTATGTACTGCTAAGAGATGGTCTTAGTGATGACAAAGACACATAGGGCCTGATTCACATCCCAATGCATGTCAGTTGCGTTCGAAAAAAGAGCAGGAAACTTGTGCGTAGTTCCTATTGTATCAGGGGCGGATCTAGAAAACTGCTGTACCCCGGTCGATTTAGGGGGGGGGGGTGTGTGATTTAGGCCCGCCCCCTTTCTGACAACTAAGGCTGCTGGCGGCTGCACACTATGTGCAGGTCCGCTCTGCAGTGACAGGCAGGGACAGTGTGCCGTCCGGCATCTCTGATTGTGTTTAAAACACAATCAGAGCAGCCGGGCAGCACACTGTCCCTGCCTGTCACGGCTGGACGGACCTGCACATACTGTGCAGCCGTCGGCAGCAAGTCTCTGCTAGGGGGGGCGATTGCCCCGATAGCCCCCCCCCCTGGATCCGCCACTGTATTGTATACAAATCATCATCATCAACATTTACTTATATAGCGCCAGCGAATTCCATAGCACTTTACAATTGAGGACAAACACATTTTTGCATCAGACCAAAGGCTACTGTGGATGGAAGACAGATGCATGCTAAAATACTGTAGGCTTGCTGATCCTTGATCCTTAAAGACCACCAGGATAATAGGACATTTATTGCAGCAAAATATTATTTTTTTAAATTTGGTTACTTTAATATCTCAAAAGGAAAAAAAAAGATATTACTAAGCTTTACAATTAACTCCTATACTTATAGCATATCTGGATGTAGAATAATGACTAAGCAGTTTTCTGCTGTCAGCTTTCATAAAGTAGCAAACTGTGTAGTCAGAATGCAAAGGCCGCTCATGCTGTGAGTATATATTTTCTTTCCTTTTGAGATTGATTGATGACTGAATGGGAAATACAATATAATTTTGCTGCAGTAAAGCTGCTATTTTGGACTTATTTAAATGAGATTAAAGGGATGGAGAAGGAACATTTAGGGGGCTATTTCCTGTAGCATGGGGACAGCACAGTGGTTTCTTCATTTGAATTTTACCTGTAATCAGCCCATAGTTTTAACATAACACCTATTCCACCTTTATTGGAAAGAGGTCTTCTAAGTGCACTTTGACCAGTGTAAAAAAAAAATCAGATTATATCTGACAGATAGTGAAAGGGATGATAGAAATCAGTGAGAAGAAGGCCAATGCTTAAGAAGACAGGGAAAACAAGGCTAGGGAAGCAGGCCAAGAGGTACAGAGGGTGAAGGAACAGTAGAAGGAGCACACAAGGAAAGAGGGCCCTGCTCCTGAGAGCTTACATCCTAAAGGGAAGGGGGAGACACAAATAGGGTGGTACTAACTGGGGGAGAGAGCCAGGACAAGGAAGTTAGGAGGAGGACTGATAGACTTGAATAAAGAAATGAGTCTTAAGGGCACGCTTGAAGCGTTTGTGCTTCTAATGTTGTATCTCTTTCCTACATAGGGGCATATTTAATTAGGTTTCCGGTCCGCGGTAGCACGTGTTACCGTGGAAAGTGCGCACTATTGACGGTAATACGATACCGTAATAATGCGGATTTTCCTACGCAACCCTATTGGGTGCGCCCGAAAATCCACGTTATTGCGGTACCGTGGATTGACTTTGCGGCCCGCTCCAGCGCGTTACCGCGGACTGGAAACATAATTGAATATGCCCCATAGAATCCTTGCCTAAAGCTGATCTTACATGCAGGGATCCTGCCAAAAAGTCTGAGAATCGAGCAACAGGCTCACTTGTCCAGTGTGACCATTTGTAAGTGATCACATTAGTCTAGGTGGCCTTGTCGACACTATTGATCACTCACTGGTTGGTAGCGGTCATCTTCCTACTGAATTAATCAACATGCCTGAAAATGAGCCTACTAAATTTCATAGAATGAAGATTTGCCATTGTGGCTACTTGGACTCACACATGCAGCGATTCTGGGCCAATCGCCTGATAAAGACTGTGATATAGCGGGTTATGCAGCCAACATTATAGCAACATATTTTACTCTATTATTTCATTGAAAAGTTTTGCAATTTTACAATAATTAGAATTTATTGATAATAAGTAAAAACTTCCTTTGATCACTCTTTCTTGCTTAAACAGAATAAATTGTCTGTTGATGTCGTATGTTCAATTTAAATGTTGTATTTTTCCTTTCAACGAAAATGTAAATAAAATGTATCTTGTTGAGACTGTAACAGATACAGTTAGTTCATTCTAGAGACTCGTCCTGGACCGCTTGTTTAATGTTGGCTTTGTATTTCAGCAAATAAGAAAGAGAACTAGCCCATTATCACAAGATGACCCATGGCAACCATAGACCCATACCCAGTCTCTTTAATTTGAAAAGGTTTTACCTCTATTAGTACTGGTTCAATGTCTCCTGTTTCTTAGCACATAAGCAACATGATTGTTCTCTATTATTCTGAAGTCTTGGTAGCAGCTACCAAATGACTTTATCAAGTTGCATTGCTGAGAAAACAAGTTTCACATAGTTTCTCTTTTTCTTTGATGTCAAAGACATATAATATAGCGTACGAAGCTTGTAAGCACCCAACTTCACTTCTCTGTGTGCAGAACATATTGTGGACATATGTGTTGGACTGATTTGAATATACAATTGAAAGGAATTATTATGAAGCATAGGGTGTATTTGTTGAAGGGCAGTGAGCGTAATTGATGTAGCTCTTCCTGGTGCTATAGAACAGTTTTGGGCAAGCTGATACACTTCAGGGCAGCATGTTTTTGCTCTCTAACCTTACCTTTAATCTCAGTAACAAGTTTAAACAATACATTTTGTCAAAGAAAGACACACCTATCTGTAATATCATCAACAGGCATTTTAAACAAGTGGTACAAATTGTAACAAACAAATTGACAATAAAGCAGGAAGGGACTGGGGGCTGCAGTTGAAGGTTCGGAGGACCACAAGCTACCTTAAGGCCAAATAGGAGAGTGTGTTACATCTGTGCACTTATGTTATACAGTGGAGGCTATGGAGGTTGTCAGGGTTGGCTAGCCCTGATCTACAACATCTAGAACATAAGTTGGTGTTGGTAGTTAGATACCCAGAGCAAAGGGCAAGGGGCCTGATTCATTAAGGATCTTAACTTGAGAAACTTCTTATTTCAGTCTCCTGGACAAAACCATGTTACAATGCAAGGGGTGCAAATTAGCATTCTGTTTTGCACATAAGTTAAATACTGACTGTTTTTTCATGTAGCACACAAATATCAACTTTAATTTTCAGCGTACAAATAAGCTATCAAGTATTTGTGTGCTACTTGAAAAAACAGTCAGTATTTAACTTATGTGCAAAACAGAATACTAATTTGCACCCCATGCATTGTAACATGGTTTTGTCCAGGAGACTGAAATAAGAGGTTTCTCAAGTTAAGATCCTTAATGAATCAGGCCCAAGGTTAGTACAGAAATTCTCAGAGCTCACAAGTAAATGTAGTGAGGAAGCTAGTGACCTGCAGCTCTTGTGAGCACCGAGGGATCATTTTATGTGTTCTGCTAATAATCGAGTTTGTTATAAACAAATTATCATTTTTAAACATCATCTGTCTGAAAACTAATTTCACAGTTTCAATGCTGAATGAAATCTGAGGCCTCTATAGATTATAGGGTCTTATTTAGAGTTAGGAGCACAGAATAAAAAAAGTGCAAACTTGCTCCAGGACAAACCATGTTGCACTGCAAGGGATGCAAAATAATTTGCTTTTTTGCATGCAGGGAAAATACTGGCTGATTGTGTATGTAGCACATACATACTGGACAGCTTTATATTTGCGCTACAATTTAGAGTTGAGCTAGGCCACACTCACAGGGCTGTCATCAGAAATTGTGGGGCTGGTACAAATAAAACAGGCCTGGCCCCCACCCCTCTCATCCACGAACCGGTAGCCACCTGCCCTGCACTCTTCCCAGGTTGTTGCAGAGGTATAGCATTGAGCCATGACACCTGCATCAACCACATGTCCCCCAGATCCTGGAGAGTATGAATATTTACCCAATCTAATGCCAATTCGACCTCCCCACTTGTCCCTTACACACCCAGCAGACCTTCCCACCTGCCCATAGATCTTCCCACAATCCCTTACATAGCCATAAGACCTCCCGACATGACACCTGACCTTCTCACATGCCCTTTACATGCTCATGTCAGGTCATACCATGACATTATGAGCATTTTTGTGGGCATACCGACTGTTATTGGTACAGGTGCCAGGATCATCGCTGCCACCGGGATCATCAGCAGGTGGTGGGTCCTGTGGTGAGTTCAGGCACCCAAGTGAGTTTGACTTCCCCTGGTGGGTCTAGGCCCCTTACACAGAACCCCCCATACCTTCTCTGATGGCGGCCCTGCAAACCCCCTCGCAACTCGTCTAAATCTGTCTATAGATTTTAAATTCCCCCCCCCTGCAGTGCAACATGGTTTTGCAAAGGTGCAGATGTGCTCCTTTTTTCTATGTCTCTAACTCAAAATGAGGCCCATAGTGTGAAATGGGAAAAGGTGTACGGCAAAATGATCATTGCTCAGATTCAGACTGTACTCAGACCACTGGAAGCATTGCTGCAAGAATTCACTGGAGGTCATTTAAAAAAGCAAAACAGCCGCTCTGCAGCGCATATAGAGCTTTGGACTCTCCGTGCACCATTTACGTAAATGCACCTAGATTTCCTGCTGGGTGCATAGCTTTGCAGGTTTGCAAAGACAGATGGCAGGAGATGGGTAGAGTTCTCACAGAAGAATGCATGAGGCTGTCTGGTGTGCCTCGTTTTACAGAGCAGAAATTAGATTTTATTTTGTATAGCAAGATTATTATAATGAGATTCTGTGGTGAACTTGAATTCTGTGCCAGCTCAGCAGCTAGCCGGATCAAGTCCTGTAATTTTAATGAGACAAAACTCTTCTGATACATAGTGCATGGTGTATAGAAACTAATTTGAACATTTAAATCCTCAATCACTTCTGGGAAACCACAGGCAGGGGGTTCTTCCCCTATATCTCCTAAAGTGAAATAAGTGCAGGGCTGGTACCACTATGAGGGGAACAACAAAAAAACTGTGCCCCACTCCCAGATGCAGCCAGTCCATTAGCTTGTGCCATGTGTTATAAAAATGCTTATTCATATCTTTTTTTTGAGAATAATTTTATTTTGCTTTATCGAGACTCAGAAATGTTGACTCTATAAATACTGTTTTTTTTCTAAAAGAAAGTGAGCTTTATAATTGCCATGTGATGATAACTTGTGCAATATAATTAGTATGCCTTTGTACTATTCACAAAATGCATGTTAATTTCTTCACAAGCATAAATAGTGTCTTTGTCTCTTCGATTCTCTCATATCTGTGTCGCAGAGAATCTATTCATCATTGTTCTGTGCACCTGTTAGCAGTCTGTATTTACAGTTCCTGCACTGAAAGTCAACGAGGGACCTTTGTCACTGCACGTGTACTTGTGTATTATACAGTGTTCAGTCTCTTATCTATTGAATTGCACAGTGTAATGAAATGTATTATGTGCGGCTTATTTTACGTTTGAAATATTTACCCCTTTACAATAAGCTTTTTCAAGCAAATAAAGGAAAACAAAAAGTTTTTATTGTTTTTCTTTTTAGAATACAGTATATAAGAATTTAGCTGATGGTTATTAAAGTAAACATATATTTTCATTGTAATTATGTAAATATGGTCTATTTATGGGCACAGTTCCACAGTGGTTAGCATTGTTGTCTCACAACTCTGGGGTCATGGGTTTGATTCTGACCAGGGCCCTATCTGTGTGGAGTTTCTATGTTCTCCCTGTGTTTGTGTGTGTTTCCTCTGAGTACTCTGGTTTCCTCCTACCAGGGGCGCACGCAGGATTTTTAAAGGGGGAAGCTCCCCCCCTACCCAGAGAGCTGCTGCATTTCAGCTGTACTGTGCTATACAGCAGTCGCGGCGCTGTCAAAGAAGCGTCCGAGGCTGCTATATAGTACAGTGCCGTATGTAGGGGCACTTCGTTAGCGGAGGGGAGGGGTTTCTGGAGGCCCAGAAACCCCCCCTGCGCGCGCCCCTGGCTACAGTACAAAAACATACTGGTAAGTTATCTGACACTGACAAAACGGACACTAGTGTGTGTGATAGAGAATTTAGATTGTAAGCGCTGTTTGATGCAGGGACTGATGTGACTAGTTACATATTCTATAAATAAGCACTAATATTCTCTGTATAGTACTGCATAATATGATGCTATAGAAATAAACAACAACAATAATAACAATCGATATATGTCATATCCAGTGGTGGGATCAGGGCCTGATCAACCACTAGGCTGACCAGGCTGCAGCCTGGGGCGCTGGGTCCCGGGGGGCGCTGCCCTGTGGGTATTTTTTTTTTTTTAAAAAAAAAAAAAAAAAAATTTAATTTTTTTTTTTTTCGGGATGGGGGAGGGGGGGGTCGCCGCGGGGGGGTGGAGGGCTCGACAATCAAAAGCAATGGTGGTCAGTGGTTAGCAACACACAGCCAATCGCCAGGCTGCCTGTTGCTGTGCAGCAGACAGGAAGCAGGACGTCTTCACTTCCTATCTGCTGATCTGAGGAGAGGAGCGACGCTGGCACAACTACAGGTAATTGAAGGGGGGAACTGCCCTGCATATCTATAAGGAGGGGGGAACTGCCCTGCATATCTATAGGGAGGGGGGAACTGCCCTGCATATCTATAGGGAGGGGGGAACTGCCCTGCATATCTATAGGGAGGGGGGGAACTGCCCTGCATATCTATAGGGGGGGAACTGCCCTGCATATCTATAGGGAGGGGGGGGAACTGCCCTGCATATCTATAGGGAGGGGGGGGGAACTGCCCTGCATATCTATAGGGAGGGGGGGGGGAACTGCCCTGCATATCTATAGGGAGAGGGGGGAACTGCCCTGCATATCTATAGGGAGGGGGGGGAACTGCCCTGCATATCTATAGGGAGGGGAGGGAACTGCCCTGCATATCTATAGGGAGGGGGGAACTGCCCTGCATATCTATAATGAGGGGGGGGGAACTGCTCTGCATATCTATAGGGAGGGGGGGGAACTGCCCTGCATATCTATAGGGAGGGGGGGAACTGCCCTGCATATCTATAGGGAGGGGGGGGAACTGCCCTGCATATCAATAGGGAGGGGGGGGGGAACTGCCCTGCATATCAATAGGGAGGAGGGGAACTGCCCTGCATATCTATAGGGAGGGGGGGGAAACTGCCCTGCATATCTATAGGGAGAGGGGGGAACTGCCCTGCATATCTATAGGGAGGGGGGGGAACTGCCCTGCATATCTATAGGGAGGGGAGGGAACTGCCCTGCATATCTATAGGGAGGGGGGAACTGCCCTGCATATCTATAGGGAGGGGGGAACTGCCCTGCATATCTATAGGGAGGGGGGGGAAACTGCTCTGCATATCTATAGGGAGGGGGGGGAACTGCCCTGCATATCTATAGGGAGGGGGGGGGGAACTGCCCTGCATATCTATAGGGAGGGGGGGGGGGAACTGCCCTGCATATCAATAGGGAGGGGGGGGGAACTGCCCTGCATATCAATAGGGAGGAGGGGAACTGCCCTGCATATCTATAGGGAGGGGGAGGGGAACTGCCCTGCATATCTATAGGGAGGGGGGGAACTGCCCTGCATATCTATAGGGAGGGGGGGAACTGCCCTGCATATCTATAGGGAGGGGGGGGAAACTGCCCTGCATATCTATAGGGAGGGGGGGGAGAACTGCCCTGCATATCTATAGGGAGGGGTAACTGCTCTGCATATCTATAGGAAGGGGGGGAACTACCCTGCATATCTATAGGGAGGGGGGGAACTACCCTGCATATCTATAGGGAGGGGGGGGAACTACACTGCATATCTATAGAGGGGGGGGAACTACCCTGCATATCTATAGGGAGGGGGGGGGACTACCCTGTATATCTATAGGGAGGGAGAGGGGGGACTGTCATGCATATGTATAGGGAGGGAGAGGGGGACTGTCATACAAATCTATAGGGTGGGAGGGGGGGGGGCTGCCATGAAAATCTATAGGGAGGGAGAGAGGTTGATATGTATGAAGGAGGGCAGAGGAGGGGGGCTGATATATGTGACTGGGGGAGTTTTGATGTGACGGGGGGGATAGCTAGCTAGCAGAGTGGAGGTAAGGAAAATAGCTGCAAGGGGGATGGATGCAGGATGGGAGGTAAAGAAAATGGCTGCAGCAGGGGTTAAGGAAAATGGCTGTGGGGGGAGGGGGGGGGTTGTGGTTAAGGAAAATGGCTGCAGGGGGTATTTAAAAAATACAGCAGCTTTGGGGGCCAGAATCTCATGATTGTGTGGTGGTCACATGGGTGGTCTCAGCAATCACTAGAATACTAAATATTAGTGAGATGGGGCTGGTAGAGGTTTGTATTTGATTGACAACAAATATTCAGATATTGCTTATATATGCCTGTCCAATGGGGTACTTTTAGCTGGCCATAATGGAGTGTTTTGTTTTAACTAAAGGGCCTAATCATTCAGGGTTTGCATTATAATACATTTTTGCATTTTTAAAACAGGACGCCAACTTTCCAGAAGCCAGCGAGGGGATAACAAAGTTGCAAGAGAGAAGAGCAAGAACAGGTAAGAGACAATGGCACAATCTGTCTAAATTTGAATGCTGGAGAATACACCTGAACATTCATATTCAGGAGTGTTCCTATATACCTATATATTCGGAGGAGGGGGGGGGGGGGGGCGCTGCGGCCGTATTAGCCTAGGGCGGCCAGAACCCTTAATCAGGCCCTGGGTGGGATTCAAATAAATTAACAACCGGTTCTCTGCCCTAATGATCGTTTTAAGTATACAAAAATATATACCGAAAGATAGTTTAATATTTCATGCATTTGATACTCAAATAAGAACAATAAAAGAGGTACTCAAAACTAGATTATGTTATAAGAAAGAGTTTTGTGCCATGCTGCTTTTACCCTCTGTCACGAACGTCCAGCCTGTCCCAGATACAGCAATCTGAACAGCTGGCCGTGACTGGTGTTACCTTAGTTAATTAACAATGAATACACCTTTTCTGCCACCACAAAGGATTTATTATGGTGTCCTTACGTTCACCAGAACCACTTATTAATGTTTCACACTTAAATCACATACATATGTGCATGAACCTCCATGGGTGTCGTAAGTTCATAAAGAATCACAGAGAAATACGCTAGGTTAAATATGTTTAATCTGAAAAATATTTCCAAGGCTTATTTACAAAAAGGTAATAAACAGACATACAATAGGTTTTGCACAAAAGACTTTCAGAAAATAAAATAGGAAATAAAACCAGAGTCCTTACTTACAAGTTCAGGATTTGGCGTGTGAGGAATACACATTGAGGAGAATAGCACATTTCTCCCTCAAAGAAATGAACAATTTGATGTCTAAGAACAGAAGACTTTAAACCCTTTTTTCCTCATAACTCTCACCCATCACCTTTGGAGTTTAGCTGTCAATAAAGACAGATTGATCTCCCAAATGTCACAGGGCTTCAAAGTGAGCTAGGGATGTCTGGAGATCGGAATGTTCACCAGACCTTGAGTTCTCACCTCTGCTCCTTCTTGCTGGGCTAGCTGGTTTATAACTTTCGGTTCAAACTCCCCCAAGGCCTTTATCTAGCCAGGGCCTGGCTAGTTTCAATAGATTAATGGTACTTGCATAAATTCAAACTCATGTCATCTAGCAAAGCACACATTGAGATTATATTACAAGGTTACATACAATATACATTGTCATATATGAATTAAACAGAAAATAGCAATCAGTTATTAGATATACTACATAGTCGCCACACCCTCCTTCACACTGAGCCATGCTAATTATGCTCCCCCTTCACACTCTGCCATGCTGTTTTTGCCCCTCTTCACACTCTGCCATGCTGCTTTTGCCCCTCTTCACACTCTGCCATGCTGCTTTTGCCCCTCTTCACACTGTGCCATGCTACTTTTGCCCCTCTTCACACTCTGCAGAGCTGTTTTTGCCCCTCTTCACACTCTGCCATGCTGACTTTGCCCCTCTTCACACTGTGTCATGCTGATTTTGCTCCCCTTGCTTCTGTTTCTTCACTTGCTCTTCTTTCCTCTCCTTTTTTCTCTCCTTGTCTTCTTGCTTGCAGACTCCCCTCTGCGCCGCTCCTCACTGAATGTCGGTCGTGATGACGTCACGTCCGAACGGAGCAGGGAGAAGGAGTGCAGACACCGCAAACAGGTTTTTTTTTGTTTTTTTTTTAAAGGACCCTGCTCCCCCCACTAACGAAGAGGATAGACTCAGTCCAGAGCCACCGGTTTGCCGGACTGACCTTAAAATTCGGTATTGGTTCTGGCGAACCAGTGCGAACCAGCTAAATCCCACCATTGGACATATCTATTTGTCTAACTCTCCAAACGATAAAAGCAATAGTGAAAAACAGCAGAGTATATGTTCTTTGTGATGTCATGCTCCAACTTGCAAGTGTAGCCCCTGATTTATGGGGAAGTACATAGATATGCCGGCCAAACTGGTGGTGTCTGCTGGAGTAGAAAGTTTGCACCAATCAATGGGATAACTTGGGATGATTGAGAGATGTCCTTGCTCAGTGTGAATTAGACACACTAGTGTGGTTAGTTCGGGTGGGGTACATTTTTCTCATTGCGACAATTGCAGCAGTTACTATTGCGACATAAAAATTCTGATTACTATAAAGTGGGCATGATAGAAATACAGACTTGCTATATAACACCCAGCAAACATTTCCGACAGGCCTCATATAAATTACGACTACAGAAAATGCCATCAGTGGGCATTGACGCCACTTAAAATGGTGACAGTTAGATTGCTTGTTTTAAAGGGGCAATGCCGAGACCCGTTCTATCCTATGGGGAGAGCATCGCAGAAAAGGGATCTTCCGATCTCTCCCCGGCAGGCTTTGTTCTCCTCCCCATCGCAAATTGTGCAAGGCCATAAGGACCTGTATTATAGATTATTCCACGGGACTCATTGTAAAAAGTAATGATGATTAGCATAAGCAATATGCAGTGGGTAATAAATAAACCCCAGTATTCTCCCCAGAAAATTTTACCAGCCGGTTGGCATTAAGAAGTAGCCGGGTGGGGGCAGTGTAATACTTTGCAATAATATAAAAAAATGTTGGAGGTTATTGTTCACACCTGGCAGACTGATCTGGTGGTCAGTGGTCTAACACACACTGCTGGCTGTAGTGCTCACATAGTGCCTGTTCTAATAGGAGAAACTGGTTTATTTTATTATAATAGGACTCACTCTGTTGGGCTCCAAGAGCCGAGTGGCAAGTAAAACCAGCCAGTGGAAAACGCCCAGAAAGTTTACGTGCCACAGACTGCATATCGTGCACAGACCTCTTTTTTTTTCCAATATATTTTGACCAACCTTTTTTTGTGTAAAGCATGCTACAATCCCTGTGAAACATAGTGGCAGAGTACTGGCTGATAGGATGGTCATATTAAACAAATAGATAGACGAAGGGTGACTGCACCCCAAAAGACAAATGGTGAGAGAAAGAACATGCACACTATATTTTTAACGGCAGACAGCATGCATCATGGATAGTGAGGAGACAGTAATCAAAGGTCATTAGACAGACATTGGCATCTGTAGACATTTAGACAAGTAGATTGATGAGGATAAGCTGTATCCCGAAAAATGTGGAGTGCAGACACAATATTATTATTATGTTAGACAGTATCATAATGGAAAGTGAAAAGGCAAAAATCAGAGCTCATTAGACAGACAGCAGCAGCATTAGTAAACATTTTAAATAATGTAAAATGGTGGAAGATGATATTGTCTTCGTACTTCCCACATACCCATATGTTAAACAGGACATGCATAGTTTAACAAACCAAGCATTTCTGCGACAGGACCTGCCACTTTTGTCTGAAGTGCTTGATTTGTTTGGGCACCCACAAAGAGAACATTTGGTTGTTGGTTAATGAACTGGAGAATAGATGAGCATTTGGCTAACAGTGGTCATCTTCCTCTATGTTGACATTGTCATCACTCTCATTATCATCCTCATCACTGATGTCATCATCACACAATATTACCTATTGTTACAGGTTCGATTGGCGCAACAACGGTATTCCTCATATAGTTTTGCAGTTCATTTTGATGAACACCAATTTTTCTACATTTTTGGGAAGTAATCTCTTCTGATGATCACTCACATGTTTCTGGTTGTGTTTAACACTCTTTCTGAGTACACACTGAAGGGTGGGCAGCTTGCGAGCAGGGCCCTCTTACCTCTTTGCCTGTATGTATTATCCAGTATTGTTTTATTACTGAATTTGCTGGTGCTATATAAATAAATGTTGTTGATGGTGATGATGATTAAGTGCACCATAGCTAGTTTGTACAAGGGGCTTTCCTTTTATTCCTCTGAGAATTATCAGGATTGTCTGAGATGATAATTTGCACATTATCATTAAAGTAATCCTCCATCATTATACTAATACAAGGTGTATCATATAGAGATATGGTAGACGTGTCAATATATTTGGCCATTTCTTTTGAGCCTGACCAGATGTCATAATAACCTTTCACATTGGTGTGCTGTGTTGACTCATCATTGGTGTGACTCTTATAAGAGTTTTTTTTCCTGGCAGTAGCATTTGTAGGAGAAGCTGAAGCAGGAGACTTGTCATGTGTGACTTGAACCAACAGCTTTGTCACAATGAGCTGTTTACATTTGTGAAGATTTAAGTCATTTGCAAAGAAAGACCTTACATATGACTTAAACCTAGGATCAAGCATGGTTCCCAAAATGTAGTCATCCAATTTCAAGATCCTGAAAACTCTTGGGTCCTGGCAAAGTGAATAAAAAACTTAAACTACAAGGTATATACATATTTTGCAGAAGCACTAGGTTTCATCTTCTCCTTCAGCCCCTGCAGCTGCTTTTCCATTAGTTTGATTAAGGGTATGACTTGACTCAGGCTGGCAGTGCCTGAACTCACTTCATGTGTTACAATTTCAAATGCTTTCAGCAGCTTGCATAAAATAGAAAGGATTCTCTGGTGCGCTGGAGGAAGGTAACTTGTCCCCCCTCTCCCTATCTCATTTCTTGATGAGTAGGTCTTGAATGCTTGTTGCAGTTCCCAGGGGCAAATGCAGGATTTGTAGAGGGGGGTTTCCACACCACACCATCAGCAGGCGTGACCAGCATGCATGGGGGCGTAGCTATAATATTAGACAGTGCTTGGCTGCTCTCCAACTCTTCCTATCCCCATAATCCCCATAATAATAATGCTGCGTGTAGTACTGTTAGGTGCACGCAGCTCTCTCTTTTTAAGCAGAGCAGTGTGAAGCGAGAGCAGGGACCAGACACCTCAATTATACAGTGCCTCAGGCTTGGAGGGGGGTTTCCCGGCACTAGGGAACCCCCTCTCGGTTTGCCTATGGTTCCTCTAGTCACTGAAGTATATAAAGTGTGGAATTCCACCTTGTTACTATCTCTTGCTTCAGTTGGTGGCATGACAGATGTGGTCGTAAATGCCCAGAAATTTTAGGGGTCACAGACAGCATGTACTGTACTGACCTCTCAAATTCTGCACCACTAAGTTATTACGTGTGCAACGCGTGGTACTGTACATGTTGAAATTCATCCAGTCGTAATGCACATACAATGTTTACTTAGTTATCAGCAACAAGGAATCCTGAGGAGAGTCTTAGCAAGGTGAGCCATTTTGCTGTGACGTTCCTGAGTTTATCAAACAGATTGACACCGATATGTTTCTTTGTGAAATCAGCGATGCAAAGAGTAGTTTGTCTGTGTATGACCTGGCATTGTGTACTAGCAGTACTATGCTGAAAGGGTGAGGGGGATAATGAAGAAATGACCGGCGCTGCAGCTGTTGATGGCGAAACACCTACCCAGTGGACTGTCACGGTCATGTAGACTTTTGTTTGACCATCTACCGCTTGTCCACTATCAGTAATTAAGTGGATAGTTGGTACAATGTCATTTTCTAGAAACTGAATTACTTTTTCTTTAACCTTCTGGTACAGCTGAGGAATTGCTGTTCGGGAGAAATGTAATTGAGATGGAATTTGATAACGTGGACACTTGACCTCAACTACTCTGCTAATCTGCATCATTGATGGCGGAAATTGGACGCACATCCAATGCTAAGATAGCTGTCATGGCTTTCGTAAGCCCCTGTACAACAGGATGCTGACTGTTATACTTGGTTCCTCTTGCAAAAGCTTGCTTTACAGACAATTGTTGTTTAAAGTTGTCCTTACTCTTCTTGGTCCCCTTCTGTATAGAAGTAACACCCCAAGCAGCAGCAGCAGCTGTAGCATGCAAGGATGTCTCTTGGGAATCATTGATTGCATTGGGGGAGTCAGTTTGAATTTTAAAATTGGACGCTGGCCTACGTACGAATAATGAGTAGGCTGATGATGATGGTGTTGACGGTGAACATTGCATGAGGTGTCTATCCATTTGGTTGCTAGTTGATGCTGGGGGGGACGCCTTTTGAAAAGGATACTGATGCTTTGACAAATGTTGTCTGGGTTGGGATAAAAATATTTACAAACACAAGAGGTGGTTTTGTTCATCTTATGCTCTGGCATGATAATGCGATTATCATGGGTATAAAGTGGTACCGCTGGTGGCTGCCTTACTTTGACACAATTATCCTCCTACTCCTCATTATCTTGTTCAAGTACAACACATTCATTTTCAGATCCACAGTTATCCCCCGCATCCTCTTGCACATTTGCAAGTTCCAAACTAGCATCCTCAATTTGTATGTGTAAATCATCATCATTACTACTCATCCTCATATTTCCAAATGGTTGAGAAATTTGTGACGAACGCTGCCAGACTCAGACTCACATATTTCACACATAGATACCCTGACTTTCCTCAGGATTCTGTGAGTACCCAAGTTATTCCTCAGTCTCAGTGTTCTCTTCATACACAAATTTGCCTGTTCTGGAGGTGACAGACCTACATTCTGAGAAGGTGGTGCATGGGAAGTTCAGGAAGATGCATGACCATGTTGGGCACTCTCCTTTGAAATGGACATTCTAGTACATGTATCAGCAGTAACAGGACCTCTACTAGCAAAAAGTGGGCATGGTCTGATCCTTTTCTTGGCACTACAGGTGGTGTAAGGAATTATTAGCTATTTTCAGTTTTTGGACAAATCTCCACATTGAACAGAAACGTTTCACTTAATCGTTACATCAAGAGCTGATGTTTTCTTTGAGATTGACAAACAGTGTTTGGATTTTGAGTATACTTTCTTATACTTTCTTATCGCTTGACCTTTATTACTAGTAGAGATCGAAAAACCACTACTACTGCCAGTACTGGTACTGGGCTGCTTGTGATCTGTAGACTGATCAATGGTTAACAAGAAGAGTAGAGCTACTTGAAGTTGGAGCTACTTGTAGATGCCTGCCACCAAACTAGGGGAATGCAATAAGATAATGTTACCTTACAAATCTTCTGACAATGCTCCACAATATAATTCCAATTTAGACAATGTGGTGTGAGTCCTAGGTTGGAAGGAAATGCAAAAAACGCTTTTTGTTTTACATGGCAGAGATCCATTCAGGATACAACTACTATACAAGTCTGGAATGCAGGTATGGGATATTGGTTGACAAATATATTAGTCTGTCATCTCCACAAGGATTTTTGGAGGTCAGAGGATATATTAAGGTCACATGGGGACAGGGTATAAATACAGACATGGCCGAAGAAAGATTATGCCATCCAATGCCTGTGGATTTCAAGGATTAATATTTAACAAAGTGAATTAACTAAATGACCGAAATAGCTTAGGATTAAAGCTACACATTCTATTTGTATCATAAGAAAACTTGCCATGTGTTTCACATGCTGCATTGTCCTAGTCTGTCTTCTGTCATCACATTGCAAGCTCATATCGGCTGTGCTTCCTTTTGTGTACATTTGGCATTGTGGCTCTGTTATGTTTTTCCTGTCTGCAGACTTCCGGTCGCTTTGTTAATCAATAATTCCATTAGACCCAGAAAGGGAATTAGAGCATACACTGGGGAAAATAGAGATCAGTGTGAACTACTACACAGTCACAGGCATGTCATTCATCCACTTACTAAAAACAAACTCATTGCAACTGAGGATATTTCCAGAGGATCTGGTACATACTGTATTTCCCATGTGAAAATATATGTTGAATAGAGAAAAATAACATTTAAATATTTATTAATTTAAAAACAAAGTCAGCAGGATATCCCATAACCACGTATAAATATGCAAAGCCAGGGGGGGTTTTTAACTCACAACCCTATTCCAAGAAAAAAAAGAGCAGGAGAACAATTTAAAATATTCAGACCACATGTGACACATTAGAAAATATAGGGATGCCATAGAAATGCAGCATTACTATTGTAGTCAGCACCCAACAGGAGGCAGTCGCGGGTCATGTCTGCAGCAGGGAGCCTGGCTAGGGTTGTTGCCTGGTGGTCAGGAGTGGTCTTATTGGGTTTTGGAGAGACAAGGAGCAAGTGCAATTCAGCTGCATAAGCCCCTAATAGGAGGGTTAAGGATGGAAGAGAAAGAGATGGAGGTGAGCAGAGTCACATTCATAGGAGTATATAAAGCTGTCCCCCTTCTTCCAGCAGAACATGTTTATATATATATATATATATATATATATATATACACACCGACCAGCCACAACATTAAAACTACCTGCCTAATATTGTGTAGGTCCCCCTCGTGCCGCCAAAACAGCTCTGACCCATTGAGGCATGGACTCCACAAGACCTCTGAAGGTGTCCTGTGGAGACTGGTACCAAGACGTTAGCAGCAGATCCTTTAAGTCCTCTAAGTTGCGGGTTGGGACCTCTATGGCTCGGGCTTGTTTTTCCAGCACATCCCACAGATGCTCAATCTAATTTAGACCTGTGGATTTTGGAGGCCATTTGAATTCTTAGTTATGTTCCTAAACCATTCCTGAACCATTTTTGCAGTGTGGCAGAGTATATTATTCTGCTGAAAGAGGTCACAGCCATCAGGAAATACCATTGACATAAAGGGGTGTTCTTAGTCTGCAACAATGTTTAGGTGGGTGGTGCATGTCAAAGTAACATCTACATGAATGCCAGGACCCAAGGATTTCCAGCAGAACATTGTCATGATATATACTAGCCATGCACCGATGATAGTTCCGCTACTGTTCTTAAGAAAGCTAGACAGGCGTGGCAAGATGGACAGCTGCTTTTCCACTGAGCTCCATTATTAGATTTTCAAAATCAACTGCCATCTGCTTCATCTTGGGGCTTTATTACCTGCAATCAACCTCCTGCAATTGATGGAGAGTCTCTGCTTTTTCGGGACCCTTGTTGTGTGCAGAGATCCAACGTCTGACCTGCTGGGGACCATCTACATCCAGAAGACTTGGAGCGGCACGGATATCACATCCTCGTGTCCCTATATTTACCATCGAGTCTGTCGCCACGTGTCTCCAGTTCACAGTGTTCCTGCCTTTGCTTTTCAGCACCCAGCCAGGACTGTGAGGCTCTTCCCCGTTCTTACATGAATTGCCCGCACTCCTCCATTGCGGGCCAGCGCCTGTGAAAATTGATGTTCTGGATTACAGGGGTTGTAGAAATAATCTTAGAGGTTAGAAGTGTACCGGAAAATATCCAACCCCTGGGAATTGTTGACACACTCTCAAAGATTTTTTACAAATTCCTGGATGATGACCCAAATGATCAAGTAGATTTTGATAGGGCTCACAGAGCCCTTCGTCCGTGGGATCTGCAATCGGAAATGCATTGTGATATCATTTGCAGACTTCATTAATTCACAGTAAAGGAGGCCTGTGGTCTTAATGACCTTGAATTTAACAGCCACAAGATTCAAATCTATCGTGGTCTATCCTTCAGTAGTGAAGACTGCTCTGGCCTCTCACCGATGAGCTCAAAAAACACTGATTTTGCTAACTCCATTCCCCGGGACTCTGATCCCCCATATCGTTCAAGTTGCTGCTACTGTTCTCTCCCAACAAGCGCTGCGCAAAGACCGGCATCAGTAACATGGAACTTTCCCTACCAGGAGTATAAGCAAGTAATTTAAGACCCAACCTATTGGAACTCTATTTATTTATTGAACTTATTTCATTGGACTTGTTCATGGCTTTTGGCATCATACACTACACACAGACAGGGTAGATGTAGCTTTTGTGCAGGAGACGCACTTTAAAAGGGGAGGAGCTCCAAATTTATGTAACCCCCATTCATCTTCTGCTTTTTTCAATAAATCCACGGCTCCTAAATCTAGAGGAGTGGCGATACTTTTCTCTAAACGTCTTCTTCTTTCAGAGGTGTCTGAGTTTCCAGTGGGGGATGGTAGAACATTTCCAACCAACTATTTAAGCTAGTCAACTTGTATGCCCATAACCAATGTCAACCATTCCTGACGAAGCCGCTAGACCATAAAAGATAAGCTTGAGGGTGTGGTGATAGTGGAAGGGGACCTTATTTGGACTTTGATCACCCAGATTGATACCTTAACAGGATCTTTCAGGATGTCTCTAAAAGACTATTGTAGGGTTGGGCGTGGGCTCCAAGATCACAAGTTGGAGTCTAGAGAATATTCCACTGATAAAGATTACACCTTTTATTCCCACCCTCACTCCAGTTACTTGCGGATTCATAATGTCACGCATCTGCTTCAACTGAAGTCTGCTTGCTGAAGTAGATACTGCTAAGCTAGGAGGCGCGGAGTCTAACGCGCCTCTGATCTTCACCAGGAATCCCACAAGGAGGTTTGGAGTTTGCTGCAGGAAACTCACAGATTGCGGCCCTCTAAGTTAGCCACCAGCGAAGCAGTAGGTGAGCAGGCGTAGTCGTGCAATCCAGAGTCAAACTGTGGTTGCATTACTTTCTGTACAGAGGCAATTACTGTGAATGCAAGGCATGGTCTAGACCCAGTGAGGGAGAAAAAAACAAAGAGTCCCTTTTGCAGCCTGGACTCACCTTACAAACTTCCCCAACTGCTGAACAAACAGTTAGCGGGCATAATAGCTAAACTACGAGCTCACCTACGTTTCTTCTGGTATGTAGTTTTGTTACGCTGCTGTTTAGTATGAACACATTACTGCACAGTGGTGCCCCCTTCTTGGAGAAGCATTACTACAGAAAAGGAAATAGAAGAAGACTTATACTTACTTGCTGGTCATTTACCAGTTGAATTCTATATAGTGATCACCTTCAATAAATGAGTTTAGTTTGAAAAATGTTCTATTCTGCTATCCTAAGATCTGCATGTTTGAGGCGACTAATTTCCTGAAAGGAAGCCCATGAATGAACAATAATGGCTACGTAATTGCATGTTTAACTAGGTCTTGGGGCAAAAGTATACAGATCTCTGATTCTACTAGTGCTACATTTGACTGAAGGATGAAGGACATGGATGATGGAGGTGGTACATTGATAAGAATTGCTCATGTGGATTTCCTCCTGGTGCTCCAGTTTCCTCCCACAGTAATCATACTGGTAGATTAATTGACTTTTGGCAGAACTGGTCCTTGTTTGTTTTTGTGGATTATAACATAGACTCCAATGTGGCAGGGACTGATGTGTATGATTAGGCATTGTACAATATGTTTGTGCTATATAAATAAAGGTTAATAAATAGATCATTTAGGGCATAAATGTAATATATGTGAGTTTTATTCTGTACTGTTAGACCTCACTACCATACTTGCCAACATTTCGAGTCTCCCCTCTGGGAGATCCCGGAGGAGAGATCAAGTGAAGAGTCGGGAGGGAGGTGGGCATGAATCACGTCATAAGCCCCGCCTCCACTCAGGATCCAGGAGGGTGTCTACTCTTCCGGGAGAACTCCCTGAAATTCGGGAGCCTCCCAGACATTCTGGGAGAGTAGGTAAGTGTGTTCACCACATTTATAGTGTTTCATGCTTGCTGCTTAATTTGAACATAGATTTTATGATAATAAATGTGCTCTGTAAAACATTTCTTAGTGTGGATAGTATGTGATTCTGCTACTCTAACATATGGACCCGGTACCACCTTTCCATATATGGCAGTACCAAGCAGGTGCACTAACACCTAAGGAAGAGCTCTAGGAGGGAAAGGACTGTGCTAGTATGAGACCCACAGGCAGAAAGTGGGCAGGGGTTTACAAAAACAAAATAGGTCTGAAAATACAATATAAATATATAAATGTAGTATAGCAACAAGAGAAATGTGCGTGATTGTGCATTATTAAAGAGGCACAAGTCTTAATTTATCTACAACTGGCTTCTGCCAGCTTAAATAGCTTATTTTCATTGCCTGGCTGGACTTGCATTTATTTCTGCTGACCGTCAATGGTTTTTCATGCAATGCAAGGTCTTGAGACAGGGAAAGGAAAGGCTCTTCTGCAGCATGGGCTCACCTTATAAATTATTCAGACACTGAGTGCATTATGCTTGTTCAGAAGCTGAAGCGGTCAGAAAGAAATCTGAAAACTTGATGGAGCAGCATTCAGGAAATGTGGCGCCTTGTAATCACCTGTGCTTGAAGGGAGAGCCCTCTAATTTCACATACAGCATCTAATTTACAAAGGTGCGCTCACTGCGCAGCATGAAACTCTCTAGTTTTGCACTTGCGAACATAGAGGGTCAGCCTAACAAAAATCAAGGAGCGTGACAAGTCTAAAGAGGTGCGCTGTGCAAAAGTATAAATGTCACATCAAAAGTCAAACCTCCTACCACTTTAGAACCAACCCTATTTAAAAAGCACATTTCAGTTCTCGGTTTAGCCTTATTCTTGGCTTAAAGAATCATAAGAGTGAGTGAACATCTAAGGGTAAATGTATCAAGCTGAGAGCTTTCCGGCGGGTTTGAAACCAATCAGATTCTAGCTATTATTTATTTAGTGCATTCTACACAATGAAAGCTAGAATCTGATTGGTTGCTATAGGCAACATCTCCATTTTTCAAACCTGCCGGAAAGCTCTCAGCTTGGATACATTTACCCCATTGAGCCGTTTTTATTAGATGTTGCAATGTGATTTAGGCACACAAACATTTTAGGTTCGGCAAAGTACACTTAGAAATCTTCTTCTCGGGGAAAGTGCAACTGGGAGGAGCTAAATACATAGTTTTAAACATATAGCAGGAGACCCGGCTTTGTCAACTCAAAAGTAGTGCAAAAATAAAATCATAATGCAGAGTGAAAATGGCCAGCAGTCCCTATGTACAGCAAGGAACAAACCTAAAAGTGCAATGTCTCCACCCCTTTACTTTATTTAGCATCTTGTTTTTGTACAGTTCCACAAAAACTAGGAGCATCTGAGCTCCTACTCAGTACTTTGTAAGGAATGCCCTCACTTCAACTCTGCACATTGGCAGAAATCTAGGCGCTCTTGAACAAATGAAAGTACACAGCACCTACAGAGGATTTTGGGTGCATCTTAGCCATTTTGCTCTTTGTAAATGAGGCCTTTGTTGTCTTTTAGACCATAGACATCTTTTATATGTTCAATCTTCAATTCAGATTTTTTTGTAATGTACGGGCCTGATTCCTCAAGCAATGCAAATGCTGATTTTGCATGTATAATTCGCAAATTTCATCTGCACATGCCCAGAACCAGACCAGGCACAGTAACGTTCAATTCATCTCCGTATGCAAAGGACACTTACTACAGCCTACAATTTCCAGGAGGGAATGGGGCAGGGAAGACTTGAACTTGAGCGCATGCAGATTCATGCATTGGGTATCTCAAAGTTACTTTTTTTTTGCCATATCTCTTGCTCCAGCTACAGCGCTAATCTAAGTCTAATGACTTTTGCCATTAATGCTCATATTATTAACAGGTGCGTTCTTTTCCAAATATATATTCCACATAGGCATTGGACCTGCAGTGTAGCAAATCTACGCCTAAATTCACCAGTGCACATATTTTCACATCCGTTCCTTGTTGGATTGCTGAATTCGGGAGTACACAGAGCAGATTTATGCGCATTTTAAAATAAATGTGTTTACGTCCTGCTCCTTTTCAGGTAAATGAGTCATCAGACTAGTACATATGTGAAACCACTCTGCTGCAGGTGTTGTGATGAGCGCACACTTACTTGAGATTAGTGGCAGAACTTACATTTGTGCAGCATGTGCGGTGCCAAGGGGCCCATGGTGATAAAGGGGCCCGCTGCACGGGGAACTAATGAGCCTCTTCCCTGCACCAAGGCCCACGGCTCGCTAGTTCCATCTCTGTTTGGGGTATTCTGATGTTGCTTGGTACCCCACTTGCTGTCGCTCTACTCTACTGCTCGGGTATGGAGTATGACATTCAAAACCAGAGGGTCCTCTGAATACTCAGGGATTTACATCACAGTTTGTTATGTACTTGCCCTTAGATTTGCCCTCATTCAAGATGGCCGTGATTGCCTCATGAAGTTTCATCTTGGATCTCTGTTATGAACTTGCCCTTACAATAGACCTTATCCAAGATGGCCGGGACTGTCTCATGAAGATTCCATCTTGGATCCCATTTCCTGTTTGGGCCTAGAAAAGGCACTTCCTGTTATGAAGCCTTTGCACGAGTATTGTGTTTGTATCCGAACCAGATGCTTCCACAGAACCTTGCTTCCTTGCGATTTGGACTACAAACACTTGATACTTCCATCAGACCTTTATCCTCTTGTGACTTTGGACTTTATTTGTTGGACACTGGAGATTTTTTTATATACCAAAATAAATCCTGTTTGAATTCAGAAATACCTGGCTATTGGGTTCCGTTTGTGATACCAGAAGTGTGACACAGTTACAATCACATTCACAGTCACTTTATTACACTCCTCTTCATCCAGCACAATAATCTTAACGGTTGCAGACAAATTTTTCATAATAACTTCAACACACTTACTAGCAATGGAATAATTCTGGCAGTTCATGTACCCAGTGTTATGAGCTGCGGCGGTGCTCAGCCGCCGCGACCCTCTCTTCCGCATCCCGGCCGTTGCTATGACGGCCAGGACGTCACTTCTGGGTCTCGTCCTGGCAGTTGCCTAGGCAATGGTCGGGACGCTGTAGGACATATCGCCGCGTCCCGGCATTAGGTGCAGCCGGGCGCGCGCGCTAATCAGCAGGTGTGGGTCGCTAGGACAGCCTCTAGGACTGATTGCTTCCCTGTCCCCAATGGCCAGTGTTGGTTTATAAGGCAGGGAGGGCTTAGCCTCCCTGCCGGTTATAGTTTTGTGTTTCTGTGCTTTAGCCTGCTCCTGTGCTTTTGTTGGTGAAGAACCTTGGATTTGACTACCTGTGTATGACCTTTTGCCTGTCCCTGGATTCTGAGCCTTTGCCTGTGACCTTGACCTATTGCCTGTTTCCTGATTCTGAACCTTTGCTTGTGACCTTGACATATTGCCAATACCCGGACTGTGAACCATTGCCTGTGATCCTGATCCATTGCCTGTCCCTGGATTCCAAACAATTGCCTGTGACCCTGACCGTGCTGCTACCTGACACCCCCTCCAGTGCTCTGTCCAGTCTGCAGATCGCTGGTCTGCCGCTGTTCCGTGTGCCATCTCCTGTACCTGTGCGCAGCTGTGTCAGTATAAACTTATCCTACTTTGAGTTTAAGACCTGGGGGTATCTGAGTAACTGTGAGCATAACCAGTCTCTATGGGAAAGGCGGCTGCTAAAGGTGAAGACCTCTTCTACCTGTTCTATAAGTTTATGCCGCACTGGTTGTCGTAACGCCCAGTGTTGTCTGTAAAGTAATTACACATCCGGTAGGCATGGTCCAGAGGTTCTTGGACTACACTTGTGCACACCATCCCTTACATCAGGGACCTTTCTTTCCAACTTTTGCCATGCTGCTGCCACACAGTGACCCCCCTCATGGTATGGGGGTAATTTCTAAGGGGGCTCCTACCGTGGCTGTATGCAGTATTTACCCACTATCCAGGAACCTCCCTTCATCCCTCTGCTGAAGCTGACATTGCTATTTATGGAACACTTACAGAATATTTTCACATGCTACTATATTCAGGGGCTTTCGTCCTTCTTTTTTCATACAAATGTCCCTCTGTGGCAGATGCCACACACTCACCCCTGTCCAGGATCTCAGTCTGTTATTCTGTCATGTCTCTCTGTTATAGACATGCTCCTCCGGGCAGTTTTTCATACAAAACCTTCAGACCTTTGATGATGGGGACTCCCCCCCTCTTCTCCTGACACTTGCGCTCTGGCTCTGGTATCTCAACAGGGGTACCTCTGAAGGTGGGATTACCACTCTATCACAGCCCCTGACTCTAGGGTTCTTTATTGCCCTCAGTAGGCTATTGACTTTGGGGCTCTATCCCCCTTACAGGGGCTCTTAACTGCCCACACTGGGGGTTTGGGGGCACCATCCCCCTTAGAGGTAATCTAAATAAAGGGGCCTCATGGCATCCACCGCACCCCCCCAACACTTTACTGCCCTTACTGGACTAATAAATGTAGTCTCAAGGCACCCGCCAGGTCATCCTACTTGCAGGGGACACAGGACCCCCCTTCTCCTTCCTGGTTAGAAATGGCTCCTTCCAGGGTGGGAAACCAGAGTCATTATAGACTGTGCCTCCCACCTGTCCCCCACGACCCCCAGCGCGGGGGCAGTCTTTGGCCACGCCATACCAATGTCACGGCTGCCCACGTCACTGTATGGAGATGACCACCTGGTGACGTGACCGCACATGTCACGAGTGGGTGGGGCCGCCAACGGTAATGGTTGCAACTGTTACACGATTATGTTTCTGAATTTCAAGTAATTAAAAAACAAAACAGGAAAACCTAGGAGTATAGAGGTCATCTAAATCTCATTACCATATTTACACAGATTACTGCCAGCTTGTGCTCACTCTTTTCTCTCTTTATTCTCTTATCATAACGGGGCTGTGTGTATTACTAAACCAACCAGAACAAGCACACATTGCTATTATTCACATTTCTTGATTTTGCTGTGGAACATGTTCAAAATGAGTTGATCGGGTGAGTTCTACAACTGATATTACACCATCAAATGAAATAGTGTATTGCAAACACAGACATAATTATACTCGCCGTACTTTTGGCCAAACATGCAGATATATAAAAACTGTTTTGGGTGCATTTATCAAAAAAAAAAAAAGTTGCATCTGTAATGCACCCCTGCAGCTGTCAATTCCTATTCCTAGATGTAATTTGTGCTCCTATTTTATACCTTAAAGATGCCAAAAATGTAACAAGACAAAAAAGAAAGTGCTGCTACAATTCACCAACACTAGTCCCAGCCAAGGGCATAATTATAACTACCCAGCCCTGTCTCAGAGACAATAAATCTGCTGTCAAGTATAAATTGAATATGACTTTGTAACAAGTTTATCCAGGCAGTTATATGATTTGGAAAATAATGATAACTATATATATATAATTCAGAGTAATGTGCCAGATTGCTACTAATACAACTTGTACTCAGCCGTATGGATACTGGAGCAAGCAGTGTGTTGGTTATGAAGGAGCTTAGGAGGCCCAATTTCAGCTTTGCTATAGAGCCCAGACATTCCTAGTCTTGCCCCTGCTCCCAGCCTTACTCAGGACTGCTGAGATGAATCTTTGACCCAAGAGCGGCTGCTGCTTTTACCCTCTCTAGACTGCGCACACAGCCTAGGTGGTTGTGACCTCACAAACTCCACCCCTAAAGGCTGTGTTTGCATATTCGTGAAAAGCCAGTGCAGTCACTTTTCCCCACCAATGAAACGGCTCAAGAGGGGCCATGGTCATACTTGCCTACTTTTGGTTGGCTCCCTCCAGGAGATCACTGAGGATTGGTGTAGGGGAAGGGAGGAAGGGGGTGGGGTTTTGCTAATCACATCATTTTGGCCCTGCCCCCCAGTGATGTAATGCCGGTTTTGGGTCTTTTTACACTGGTAAAAGACCCAAAGCAGGCATTACATCACTGGGGGCGGAGCCAAAAGCCGTGATTCGCAAAGCACCGCCCCCTCCACCCATGCTGGCTCTGATGCGGGAGAAATGCCAGCGCTCCCGGGAGACCTACCCGGAATTCGGGAGTCATCCGGACATTACGGGAGAGTTGGCATGTATGGCCATGGTTGAGCAAAGATTTGCCCATCTGCCCCCAGCCAAAATAATCACTGTTGTACCTGTGTATGTGCTCATTCATACAAGCAGAACATGGAGACCAGGAGCTGTATTATGCATGCTGTAAAACGCTTTTTTAATAAACTGAAGGACAAACATAAAGCAACACAGTTTACAGAAGGCTGCACAACAGCCAGGCTGTAAAACAACACAGTGGTGAAGCATAGTATTGTAGGCATGAACAGCAATGTGGGTCTGGCAGAGCCAAATCACAACATCTAACAATCACCACTGCTGGGCCCTTAAGCAAGGCCTGAACTTGGGTGATTTGTACTAGCCAACACCCCCACTTGTGGTCCCTGGGAGTTACAGATTGCCACCCTTGATTCTGAACAGGGACAAGAAAAGTAGTATTTTTCTACTCCATTGCAGAGAAGAGAAGCAACGAGTGTTCTCTTGAACAAACATGTGCAATCATTCATCTTTGCTACTATTCTCCTTGTAGTGTGATAAACTGTGACATGTTCCTGTTTGAGATGAGGAAAGACATCTGTTCTGCTTATTTAATAGAAAACCAGAGACATAAAAGCAATATAACATGTATAAAGTACATCAAGGAAAGGAAATCATCATCATCATCATCAACAACAACATTCATTTATATAGCGCCAGCAAATTCCGTAGTGCTTTATAATTGGGAAATATTTTTTAGATTGATTTTTCAACCACACTCAGTATACAATTGCATTGACATATTAAAACAAATATACTTTATAAGTACAAAAAATAAGCTACAAAAGTCACTATATAGCTAATATTTGTTTTTATAAACTCACTTTTCGCTTTTTCTTTATAAACACATCAAAGTAGAAGTGATGGGAAGGGAAAGTGAGACAAAGTCCAGGAAAGAACATAATAAAGGAATAAACATGGAGACTTGTGCACATTATCCTCAAACCCACCAGTATCTGAAATTCATGCTGTGAGAGATAATCCTCAGCACACAGAACTTATTACTATCACATTTAGATAATTAATTAATTTTAAACATTTCTTCATTTAATTAGTTCATTTGGTATTGTGAAACATTTTGGACTCCTGGGGGTAAATGTATCATCCGAATTCGGCAACTTTGCAGTGAAAGTTTAAATCAGCGATGACTTATAAAGTTTACCCCCTGTCCTTTGTCTCTTTTTATGTATATTGTGATTGTATTCTGTATTCTTGAGTCTTGCTAAAAAAACAAATTCATTCATTCATTTGAAACATTCCTCATTTAGTCCTTTTTCTTTCCATGTTATCCAACTTATGATGCAAGAATATATTAGGGCTCTCTTTGTTCCAGAGGTCACATTATGCACAGATTATAAGAAAGTGACACAACCTAGTGGCAAGCTATGGTTTCCTTGATCTAAGTGGTCATGTAAAGTACGAACCCTCTAAATGGCTACAAACAGGGGCGTAGCTATCATGGGAGCAGGGTGTGGTGACTATGGGGCCCGGAGAGGTGAATCGCCTCCAGTTTTAAGACACCTGCTCCCCCTGACACCCTTGCTCAATAAAGCAGAGCCGAGACCATTCCGTTGCGTGCATACTGGGCATACTCAGAAGAGGCCGCTGCTCTGCTTTATTGAGAGGTAGGGTCAGGAGGCAAGAACGACATCATCGGGCCTCTACCCAAATTTAGCTCTGGCACCCGGCACTGTTCTGCCACTGGCTAGAAAGATTTCTTATATATATACGTTAAGGAATGCCTCCAAACATGCAATAATGGCATATTATTGCATCTGTTCCACTTTTCAATGCAATGCCGCATTCAGCTCGTTTACAGGAAAATTTGGCAAAAATGTGCTCATTATGCAATCAAAAATGGGCAAGTAACAAAGCAAAGTATGAAGTAGCGGATACATTTCTCCGTTTTTATAAATAACACCATTGTATTAGCTTTTGAGGTCTCTCAATAAGTTAGACATGCCAACGAGAAGGCTAAATGCCAACGAGAAGGCTAAATGCCAACGAGAAGGCTAGAATGTTGGGTGAACCATCATTTCATTTAGAACAAGTAGGAGAATAAAAATGTAAAACAAAATTTAGCACCCATTTAAAAACTCAAAAACAAGAATTACTCTTACAAGTATTTAAACTGCACTGTTTTCCTGGTGGGAAACCTGTACAAGCTCTGAAGTGCTGGCATGCTGAACACTGGAGCTCTTCGGTTTTTTTTAATAGTCCCTGGCACCTAACATGTATTCCTTCCACTCCTACACATTGCAATCTGCTATTACACAATTGCAGAACACGTGCCTGACCCTGCAATCTGATAACACTTAGGAATGTTTAGGAAATGTGTGAATTACCACAAAGAGGTTGAAATGGTTAATTTAATGTATGGATTCTGTAAACGATCACTAAACCTAGAGTTTTAGAATTTGACATTTTCAGATATTAGCCATAAAGGTAAAATGAAGTGACTGTTGTCAACCTGACACTCCATTGCAGCTGATTTAATGTATTGCCTTCACCTCTATTACAGACAGGTGAAGCTCCTCCTACATCTGTATTATAATGACCTAATGGGATCTCACACAGATCACAAACTTGAGATAACTGTCATTTGTCCTGATTTGACATCACTGTCAAATCCCCAGTGCATGAATCAACCAATCCTTACAGTGCATTTCTGCAAAACATGTCTACAAAGCTGTCAGTCACCTGTGTCAGCTGTGTTAGAGAAGCACCTCCCTCCAAACTTGGTAGAAGAGTGAAAGAGAGAACGCTGAACTTACGGAATTAAGCATAAACCCTTCTGTTATTTTATGCATATTATTCAGCTCAATAATAGAAAGTCTATTTATTAATGTCAACTAGTGGCTTTACTTGCCCTTTAAATACCGTTTTGAGCACAGACTATGATAGAAGTTTACAATTCATATTTATTTTTAAAAATAGATAACAAGGAAAGCTGTGTAGCGAAGATTTGCCAGTCTGTAAAAGCCACCCCAGTATTAAGTGCAGTATTGCAGAGATATATTTCTATATCCACTAATCTTGTTAATCTATATGTAGTTTAAATTATGGATAATAAGTATTCACACATTTAGATTTCCAGAACCAGAAGTCAGGACTGCCTTGGGAAAACCTTTGCTCAACAGGCACTACTGAATGGCAATCCAAATAATACAAAACAGTTCAACTGAAAAAGTTACAGAGAATGGCAGAAGAACATAGGGATTGATTGGTTGGATTCGACAATGAGCGCTCATGGTCTTTGAGGCTTATGTCATAGCCTGCTACATTGTGTACTTTGCTGCTATTAAACCTACTTGTGCAGCACCTGTTTGATGATCTAAATACAATGTGGACATAGGGCCTGAGTCATTAAGAAGAGCAAAGAATAAAAGAGGAGTAACTTTGCACCTGGACAAAACCATGTTGCATTAGAGGGAGAAGTGAATTTAAAATGTAGGGATGGATTTATAGTTGGGATAGGACATGTCCAAGATCAACTTTAAATTTCAGGGTAAAAATAAAGCTATCAAGTATTTGTGTGCTAGATGTAAAAACAGACAGTATTTATCTTATGTACAAAATAATAAACTAATTTTCACCCCTTGCATTGTAACATGGTTTGTCCCAAAGAACATTTACTCTTTTTTTTGCCTTACTTTCCTTAATGACTCAGGACCATAGAGAGTAACACCACCATTTGTCAGTAATATATAAGAGTGTATATTAAGGAGCATAATAATAATAATAATAATAATGGAGTGAATATGCCAAACTAAATCTATCCATGTTAGGAGGGAGGAGCTTCTCTAACACAGTAGAGAGAGAGAGTGACTGACAGCTCACGTTGAAGAAATACAATGTGTGGATTGGTGGACTCATACACAGAGACAGGGCCAGTGATAATACAATAATTAAAGGTATTTTCAGCTTTTTTTTATCTGTATCAGAAGCCATCAGGATACTGTCCTAAAGACGTGAAAGAGGCTTCAGTTGTTTGTAATGGAGAGGAATGGTAATTACTTTGCTTTTGAGCTGCGGTGTAATGTCTGGTTGACACTGAACAATGTATCTTATCTACATGATTCAGATCTGAAACTTTACATTTTGGGATTAATTGGTCCATTAGCAATCCTGCTCATCACAGCAGATAAATCGTGCAGTCTATTTGACATAAGAGTCTAAACACAACATTTGGAAACATAAAAAAAATGATCGTATTGGTACAATGCTGTTATCATCATCAGCTATTTATATAGCGCTAGTAATTCCTCAGCGCTGTACAGAGAACTCATTTACATATGTCCCTGCTCCATTGGAGCTTACAGTCTAAATTCCCTAATATACACAGACAGACAGACAGACAGACAGAGAGAGAGAGAGATACTAGGGTCAATTTTGATGGCAGACAATTAACCTACTAGTATGTTTTTGGAGTGTGGGAGGAAACCCACGAAAACACAGGGAGAACATACAAACTCCACACAGATAAGGCCATGGTCTGGAATTGAACTCATGACCCCAGCACTGTGAGGCAGAAGTGCTAACCACTAAGCCACCGTGCTGCCCATTTGTTATGTCATCAACGCAATTATTGGGAGCTGCCTAATTGAAAAGTTGTGAGCAAATGTATAAACATGTTATCTGTGGGGTGTTACATATTCCCATGCATCTTATCCTTCAAGTACCTAAACATTACCTCTGCTATTTGGAATATCCACGCATCAGAAATTCTGCTTGACAAGTGGTAATGAGATAATGGAAAAATAAACAGATTTTTTTTTTGAATCTTGTAGTGGTCCAGATAAATCAAAGGAGCCCTCTTAAAGTGCGAAGGGGTATGTTTATGTATGTAGAAGTTCTCATACATTCGAGACAGAGATTCAGTAATTGCTGTTTGATTCTCTTCCAGCCATTGTTTTACACAGTGCAACATTCTGTGCTGAGCCGCCTGAAGATCTCGTGGATCAAGGGTCATTATTTTCTGCTCTGAATCTCAAAGGAAATCACTACACGTCATATAATAATCTATATCTATGTTACACTGATTTTCATATAAGTTGTATTTTAAAACTAACTTCAACAATGGTTACATAATTGTATCCTCATTATTAAATATAGACTGATCTAACAGGATTTGTTGAAGATTCCAAACATATTTCTAATGGAGAAAAAAACAATTGTCAGCACTTATCTCTGCCAGTAAATATCTGAATATATCTAGCACAATAGTATTATTGGGTCATATTTTGATCAAATTATTTAAGCTTGCAAACCAACGTCATCTTTTTCTATGCATATAGGGCCTGATTAATTAAGGAACATAAATGCCGATATGTGCCGTATTTTTCATAAACCGGACAATATGACGGTGAATGCAGCAACATCCAATTCATCTTCGAATGACCCTTATTACAGCCTACAATTCATGGGCAGAACATGCAGGGGACTGGGCGTATGCACATACTCAATGTACAGTAAGGGCGTGCCAAGCTCAAGCGCACGCAGCCACGTCTGATTCAAAAAGATATTCTCTCTGGCGCAGTAAATATAGTGGTTGCAGAGGTAAGTGCAAGGTGTAATAATCATTCTAGAGGAACGCGCAGACCTCTCCAGCTTTCATTTCTATGTCTGATTCAAGCATTGGGCATCTGAAAAATACATGTTTTTCTGTCGTATCACTTGCATCAGCTACAGGTCAGGTGTAAGTGCAGATTACTAGTGATGACGGTTGCATATGCATGCTAGAACATGTGTTTGAAAGCAGGAGAAACTGTAAAAATGCATTTTATGTACAGTAGACATTCTGTTATTTTTATGTAAGATATGCATTTCCGTACTGCGCATGCGCACTAATAACACATAAACATACGCCCATATATACATTTTTGTATATCTTTGATCTGTATCGCTTTACACCTAGAGAGGTGGAATTGGATTGCCAGGTACGCTGAGTACAGTTCATGTAATTGCTGCATAATTAGCCATGGACACCTTTTAGGTGTCGTATCTCTTGCGGGTGCTGAAGGTAGTGGCGGAACTACCATTGGTGCGGCAAGTGCCGTGCACTGGGGCCCATGGAAATAATGGGGCCTGCTTCATGGCAGATGAAGAGGGTCGGGGGCCCCGGTTGCCTCCTCCCTGTGCTGGGGCTCACAGCTCGCTAGTTCCGCCTCTATGGTGATGACTATTAGCAGCACTATCTAACTGCTTCTGATCATCTGATTACACATAGACCCCTCCAGCTGACATGCTCAGTACTTACATCAATAGCGGCTATATTATATGAACTTGTGGTGTCTATTTATATTACTTAATTGACATTTCCATTTGGACTAAAGCAGGAAAAAAGATTCCCACTACATTTTAAAGAGGAAAGCAAAAAATGGTTGCATTTAATGTCATTTTTATTTAAGTTTGTATTTAATGACAGTTTATATTAATTATTATTTCTGTGGAACGGAAAGAGATCTAGGATCATGAAATTGATCTTCTCTTGCTCCAAACAGAAAATCTTTTTCTGTCCTCCTCCATTACTAAGCAGTCAAGTCATATTGGATGGATTGACACAAAAGACTATTTTAATAGTTCTTGACACATGGTTACATTGTTTGTAGACACATTTTTATATTTGTAATGCCGTTAGTATTAAATAACCTCTGTGTTTTCTTCCATTGGATTCCAAATCATGATAACATTCATTTTATAAGAAGAATTTCAAATTAGTAAGAGGATCATATTTTCCTTAGGAAGTTGAGAACATTTTTTCGGAAGGCGTGTTTGGGTTTAACTAGACTACAGGCAGTGGTAGATATCAGGATTGTAGGCGAGGTTCAGAACATGACTTTTTCTCATCTATTAGTCATTCATCAATTAGTTTTAAGAAACAGTTTGAGATTGATGTTTTCCATATGACAGTAAAATGCTAAAAAACCCATATGGCTAAAATAACACTGGAATATTTCTGGATATATTTAGTGAGATACCACGATTCAGTAAGAGCTGCTTTGATGAATGTAATTCTTTGATGAATGGTGTCTAATGTAAAGTAGTAACATACATGATTCTGCTATAAGAAGGATTACTTTTGCTGGGTGTCCTATGCAATCCAGACCACACCAAGCGATCCATTCAGGTTACACTTTTGGCGTATACTCTACTGCAATTGCACACTCCTAGGCTAGCAGGGCTCAGAGTACGCTAGCTAGCTTCTTCTTGGCGATCTCAAGGTAATATAAAGACCGCCTCACCAGAAATCTACTCAGCGGTATGCTACCTTTGGCGAGAAACACAATTTTAGGTGGAGTTCTTTACATCAACGCCAGGTGCAACTTTGTTGCCCTAGATAGGTTCTGCTTTTTTTGTGAACACCTATACTCCCGTGTACTGACTTCTGCTTTTTCTCCCCCTGACATTAGCCCAGATGTAATAGCCTTGTCAGAATAAATCAACTTTAGGAACATTGATAATGTCCCTTAATACAGTTAATGCAAAAACTGCACATCTACCTGTATACCACAGTATGTAATCACAAAAGTGGTGAAACCTCTAGGATAACTACAGTGTTGACCCTACTTGCCTACTTTTGAAGGCAGCTGTCTGGGAGGGAGTCCGTCAAGGGGGGGCGTGGCCACATGTGGTGCACTGATAGGCTCCACCCCTGTCAATCGTAGGCAATTCTAGCCAATCGCAGCAGGGGGCGGGGCCACGATGAAGTGTTTAACCTCGCCCTCACCATATTCAACAACGGCGGCAACTAGATCCGGGATTTTTGCCTGCTCTCTTGGGAGTCCGGGAGAACTCCCAAAAATTTGGGAGTCTCCCAGACATTCCCGGGAGAGTAGGCAACTATGATGTTGACACCTGTGGCTTATGATTGCTAACAGACTTAAGATTTTTTATTTTGCCCCTTAGAACATTTAACCTACACTGTTCCAATGTGCAAGAGCAAATGTCTATGCTCTGCCTACCTGTGTTGCCAAACCACTATCTATAGAACATCATGATCTTTGTTTTAAAAGTTTTACTGCTCTTTGATCCAGATCTTAATGTTACATAACTCATTGAGTTAAGGAGAGGAAGATGATGTGTTGCATTCTAGAGCTGCTGATGTACTTGATACTGGAGGTCTTACTGCAATACATCACTACTCACAGCACTTGTAATGCACACCCATAGTACTGAAACTGGTTTTCCATTGAACGTTAAGCTGGCCAACTGGTTGTTGAAAACCAATAATACCTGCACTTTTGACAATCTCTGTGGTGCCTCAAAGTAGGAACAATTATGCCAAATCTTAGCTTTATTTGGAGACTGGCTCAAGGGGGAGAATCATTGTACTAAAATTGGATGAATGTGGGGGGCGGGGCAAACCTACAGGGGGCAGGGGAAGGCTGTCAAATTTTAGCCCCGGGGGTGAGATTCGGCTCTTAGGAACATATTAAAGGAACAAAATTGTAGGTGGCTCAGTGACCCAGCTCAAGTTAGCCCACTATGGGACCGGCCCAGGGGACAGATGCCCCCTTGCCCTTTCCCCCCCAGCCTAGCCTGCCCCTGACAAGGGGACAGGCCAGCCTTGCTCTCAGTTACTATATTTAAATACAGAAAAAAATAGTGATTATTAAATTGATGAAATTGAAAATATGTGCTGATTACAAAAGAGTATTTAAAATATACTGTTTAAAATAATAATCTATGCAATTTAAATGGATAACGATATTTTCTCCTCCTCTACTTACCTTGCTGTAGAACAGCTTTCCAGCATCTCGGGTCCAGCTAGTGGTTGCTTGTAGTGGATGTACCAGATTGATCAAGTTATGCAGTGACAGTCACAATTCCTAAGGCTTTGTGATGTAATCTCCTTTATGACATAATGTGAAGCAATGTGTATGTCTTATAACAAGAACAATTAGCTTAACACATTAACTCTAACAATCAGTTATTATTCAGTTCACTGTGACTTGAACATGCCAAGAAGACTTCCCGAAAGCATATAAATAATATGTATAGTTTACCAGTGAGTATAAGCAGCATCATGTTGATGATGAAACAGACTAAGCTGGTAATGAATATTTAAATACTAATAACTGTCCTTTCCCCTAAGGTTATAAGTCTTGTATTCATCATCATCATCATCATCATTTATTTATATAGCGCCAACATATTCCGTAGCGCTTTACAATTGGGGACAAACGTAATAAACTAATAAACAAACTGGGTAAAACAGACAAAGAGGTGAGAAGGCCCTGCTCGCAAGCTTACAATCTATGGGACAATGGGAGATTGACACATGAGGTTAAGTATACATTTTGCATCTTGGCCCAGCCAGACTGCAAAGGTAGGGTGACTCATAAGCTAAATGATCCTGTCACACAACAATGTTATTCCGGGGGTAGTTGTCTTGTGTGAAATTGTGTAACAGGCTAAAGGTAGTGAGGTTAAGATGGTGGTTGAGGAATATTATAAGCTTGTCTGAATAGGTAGGTTTTCAGAGACCGCTTGAAAGTTTGTAGAACAGAGGAGAGTCTTATTGTGCGAGGGAGAGAGTTCCATAGAGTGGGTGCAGCCCGAAAAAAGTCCTGTAACCGGGAATGGGAGGATGTAATGAGGGTGGATGAGAGACGCAGATCTTTTGCAGAACGGAGTTGCCGAGTTGGGAGATATTTTGAGACAAGAGAGGAGATGTATGTTGGTGCAGCTTTGTTGATGGCCTTGTAGGTTAGTAAAAGTATTTTATATTGGATTCGGTAGAAGACAGGCAGCCAGTGTAGAGACATACAGAGTGATTCAACAGAGGAATAGCTATTTGCAAGGAAAATCAGTCTTGCCGAAGCATGCAAAATAGATTTTAGGGGTTTGAGTCTGTTTTTGGGAAGACCAGTAAGGAGGGAATTGCAATAGTCAATGCGGGAGATGATTAGTGCATGAATTAAGGTTTTAGCAGTGTCTTGTGTGAGATATGTGCGGATTCTGGAAATGTTCTTTAGATGTATGTAACATGATTTAGATATAGAGTCAATGTGGGGAACAAAGGATAGGCGTGAATCAAGGATTACACCTAGGCAGCGAGCTTGTGGGGTGGGATTTATGGTCATGTTATCAACAGAGATAGAAATGTCAGGTATGCTCTTGTTGGCGGGTGGGAATATTATTAACTCTGTTTTAGAAAGATTAAGTTTGAGTTGACGAGAGGCCATCCAAGATGAAATGGCAGAAAGACAGTCAGTTACACGGGACAACACAGATGTCGAAATATCAGGAGAGGATAGATAGATTTGGGTATCATCCGCATAGAGATGATACTGAAAGCCAAAGGAACTTATTAGATTTCCAAGAGAAGCGGTATAGATAGAGAACAGCAGAGGACCTAGCACCGAGCCTTGTATTGGCTCCCTCATCTCACCATTTCTATCCTGTTACTCTCTGGTAAACGGTTCTTAGTACAATAATAAGCATATAACATGCATTCTCAGCTAACAAATGGCTGCCTCCACATGGTGTAGGCAATGTTTCATACAGCATGTATATTGCAAGCCATTCCAGTACTTCAAAGGGCATCATATAGAACAATAATGGATTGCTTTTTGTTCACTGAAATTAAAAATAGACATAAAAATATATACCCATAATAATAAGTCTTAAATACACTTGTCGGCAGGTAATTATAGTCCTTGATCTAAATCTTCAAATTGTTCTATAATAATCAGAACCACTAATATATAAAAATAACAAAGCAACATTATTTTTCTATCACACATGCAAACAAATAATGCATTGCTTTGTCCCATACTGTACACAGCAAATGCCTGTTCTGCCCCCCCCCCCCCAAGTCTTCTTAAATCCATCTGACCCTACATAATTTTTTTTTTAAATATACAGTGTACATATTTTAAAGTTTTACAGTTTTTAAATATTTCAGAACATACATATTAATCTCTACATGTGATTATCCACCATACAGTCTCTTCACAACAGCTCATTATGTCAGCACGGTGTCATTTTAATGAAAGGGGCAAAATATGGAATTTGCCTTGGTCTCACCAGGCTTGGAAGCCCACCACTAGTCTTCCTAGTAATGTAGGATAGGAAATGACCAATGAAAAACTTATATCTCAACTGCTCAGTTCTAGGTTAAGATTTAGGTCTAAATCCTAACTCTCACATAGAGCTAACATTCAAATTATAATGGCAGCGTCACCCACAAATGTTGGGGACTCACTAAATAGTCCAGTATTAGCCTAATAAATAATTCTCTTATTATCACCTGCACCGTCTGGAGAACAGATAACAACTTCAAACAGTTAAATAAGTTGCAGAGGTTAAAGAGGAGAAATAGGCACTAGGTAAAACATCAAAAGACTCCATGCTGATCTAGGGGGAAAAAAGCCAGTATTTTCCTTATGTGCAAAAAAATTAACTAATATACACCCCTTGCATTGTAACATGGTTTTGTTCAGGAGAAAACTTAAGTAAAAAAAAAAGAGTGTTCTCCTTAATGAATCAGGCCCCATATATCAAATCAGTGTTATAGATGGTACACCCCAAGACCGTATCATATTGAGAAAAAAATGAAAGAAAGAAAAAAGAACTCTTCTAGTGGGGGCACTTTAAAATTCACAACAAATAATGCCAATTAAAAATATTCCAATTAATACAGATATTCCAATTAACACTAATTATAGAGAAAATATTGAATATTTTTAATTGACATTATTCCTGTGAAGTTTAGAGTGCCCCCATTAGAAGAGTTCTTTCTTCGTTCTTTCATTTTTGTTACGACAGCCAGGGCCGCCATCAGGGGGGTACGGGGGGTACTGTTGTACTGGGCCCGGGCTCACCAGGGGGCCCGGTACAACAGCTTAGCACAGACTTACCTGGGGCCCGCCGCTGGTCTCCGCTATTCTGTCTTCAGCGATCATGTGCTCTGCCTATGACAGATCACATGATCGCAGGGGGAATGAATCCTCCACCCCTGCGATCGGATCCTGGTGCCTGGCTGTCACGGTGACATAGCGGAGACCAGCGGCGGGCCCCAGGTAAGTATGTGTTTCTCATAGGGGGGGGGGCCCGCTCATGGGGGGGGGGGATGGCACGGGGGCCCGTACTGGGCACGATTTTTTCTGAAGGCGGCCCTGCCGACAGCTATAAAGTATCTTTCTTAATAAACTAATAAACATAATTGAATAGAATAAACAGGATGTTTTTGACACTTTCGCTGACAATTTCGAAGTTACCATAACAACCCAACATGAGCAATAAGAGTCTCAAAATGATGTTTCCAATGTAGAATTGGTAGCCTTTGGTTAATTCAAAAATGCCAAATTCACATCTGGTTTCTCTTAGTCTCAGTGAAATGCTATGCAGATAAGATCAAGAAATGTCAGCCTGTCAGATAGTTTCTAACATGTATATTGTTGAAAGAGACACTATACATGTTATTACTGATTATTTTCTCCTATAAAGTATGCACATGCTGAGGTATGAATACATTCATTGTGCAAACTGTAGCAAAGCGGTATATTGGTATTCCAGTCTCAGAGAAACCCTGACATTAATTAAAAGCATACTTGGCTTAAAGATTCCAGATAAACACATTTTGACTGTATAAAATAGCAAACTATTCACTTTTAACCTGCATTTGTGAAGCTATTTTCCTGCCAAGCTCCCTGTACGCACACAGCACTCCCACCTAGCCTTGTTTGATGAGGAACTCATGAAGAAAGAGGCAGGTTATTATTCATTTGTATAAATACCATTGAGAGGCTGTGCATTCCTTAAATATTCTTCTGTAATGTCAGAATACTCCCCTAGAAACCAGATTACATATCAATTTAACCATGTACAATAACGCAGTCATTAAAATACACCATTGCTAGGTTAAGTGCTGAGTGTGGTCAATACGTGAGGCACCAAGCAAGGGAACCACGTATCAAATATCTTACAAGGGCATTTTAGTGGCAGTGATTGAAAGTAGTAATATCCATGTCAGCAATTATTATTTAAATCTGAGAATCCAGTTAATAAGGCCAAATATATTATATGGGTGTTTTGTGATGCCTTTTTTTAATTTTGTTTCCTGATGTTGATGAGATTGGACATACAAGGGTTATAACCTCCAATTAAGCCCTATTGCATTAATTCAGGTGTAAGGAACAATACTGCAGCTCAGTGATGGGTTATAATAGAGGTGGATGGGGCATCTGCCCATGGACCCAGGGCAGTACGGGTGCCCATGGCCCTGGACCCATCTTTCCTGGGGGCCTGCCACCTTTTTCTTTGTTTTTTTTATTAATGCTTTTTCCTGTTTTATTTGAATTCCTTGTTACTTGACATTACAGGTAGATTTTCCTGAATCTGGTGTTGTCAACCCTAGCTTAAATTAGAGCTTTTTCTGGTGTGTGGCACCTCTCCAGGGACCGGGCACCAATTAAATGCCCTGCTCCTATCAGCTGGGTACCAGCCTCCTGCCCTGACAGGCTCAGCTCCCTCAGAATGCCTAAGCTGACAGACCAGGCAGTTGGAACAAGGGTCTTGTGCACTCCCCTACCACACCTCCTCTCCCCTACTGCTCCTCCTCTACCCTCCTGTTGCTCACTTTCGCCTCACTTGGCTCCTCTCTCCCCTCTTTCTTTCCCTACCTCTAGCTTGCCTCTCCCCCTGCCTCCATGCTTCAGACCCCCCCCCCCCCACTCCATGCTTCAGCACATGCAGGAGACAGAGCCGTCTGTCTCCCATAGCATTGAAGCCCTGCAAGTAAGTGTGGTAGTGGCAAAGGGGAAATAATGCAATGCATTGTAGGGTATTAATGTTAAGTAGTGTGGGCACTATTGCAATGGGCCTGGTGAGGTGTTTTAATGTAATGTGGGGGCTGATTGGGCTATTAATGTAATGTGGTGGGGTTTTAGTGTAATGTAGAAGGGGTATTAATGTAATATGGGTGCTGGTAGAGGCTGTTAATGTGTGATGTGTGGGGGCATTAATGTAACAAGGGGCTATTCTTGTAACATAGTGGTTGGTGGGGGCTTTTAATTTAATTGGGTTCTCATTTTTAAAATATGGGTACCATAGGGGCTATTATATTGAATGGTTAATGTGAATTCTACTAATTTAATGATGAAGCTGGTTGGGGCGAAGTAGGCCCAGAGTGTTCACTCATTTGCTGGCTTTACTGGTGGTGAATACACCTATCCCTTTGCCAAACAAGATGCTAACATTTAAATTTCAGCCAGCAGAGCTTAAGACATCAATTGCTCTGCTTGGGAAAGGGGAACCACATGCATCTAATAATGTGCTATCATCAGTGGGAGTCATTGGCGCTCTGCACAGAGTTCCTTCTCTCATGGCAACAGCAATGGGAGCTGCTCTGAAGGGTACCAGAGCCCTCACCTATCATACACCACAGCCGATTGGAACCTGTGTGGACAGTGTGCACAGATTTTCCCTTTACCTATCTTGTGTGTTAACATGAATTAATGCAATTCATTTCAGTATAAAGTGGACCACATGTGCTTCGATATCAGCAGAGATATCAGAAATTTGCCCCAATCGGGTCACTATTGAGGGTATTGGTAAATCTTATTGGAATGTGACGTCTATGGGCCTGTGTGTGAGGTCATTTTCCAATCATACTAACAAGCCCCAGATATTCGTTTGGACATTGACTGGGCATTGATCCTGTCACACAGTGCTCAGGCTGAATTGTATATGGCCGAATTAATGCTTATGTATTCAGATCCAATAAATGTTGGTACTTGTACTTCCCATGTCAATGTCAAATTGGTTACAGACCAGCTCCCCTGAAGATAAGGTCTGTACCGCAAATAACACAGTAATAGTTGAACCTCATCTCAGCACACTGCTCTCAACTCTTCCTGTATCATTATCAACAATACAAAGGTGTTTCCTGTTACTAATATTTGTTATGATTAAATCTCATTAAACCTTTTGTAACATTCAAAATATTCCATAAGTCGCAGTATGTTAACCAGGGGAGAGCTGGCAAATTTTAGCCAGGGGGGAGACAAAGTTCGACTCAGCAGCCTATAAGGAACTTTTAAGTAAAAAAAATGAAGGAAGCCCAGTGACCCAGGCCAAGGTAGCTCATTATAGGGGGACTGGCTGGCAGACTTTAGCCGGGGGGCAAGCACACAGCACTGGCTCATAACTAGCGGCCCATCCTTAAAGGGTGGTTTTCAGTACAATACATATTTATAAATATAAAAAGAGGCTATTTTAGTGTTGCTTAATCCAGCGATACTTTATTACTATACTATTATATATATTTTTACATACATAGCTAATTAAAATGGGATTTATCAAAATGCAAAAAGCCTGTTTGCTTTAAAAACCTGATGTTTTTGCATTGCCCTATATACTAACAAGGTTATTAATTGTTTTAGGGTTAATCTAAGCCAAATAATATTAGGGATGGTACTGGGAGGAGAACACTATGGGGCATATTCAATTACGATTCGCGGCCGCATGGGTCCCGGTACCGCAACATTGTGGATTTCGGTGCGCACAGAAATCCGCGATATTGCGCTACCGTAATGACGCTTTATATGCGCAGCCATGCGTAATCGCGGCCGCAAATTGTAATTGAATATGCCCCAGGTGTCAACCTGACACCCTGGATTAAGGCACTGGGGGCCAGGGACACTTTAGACAGGGGGGTCCCTATGATGTAACATGGTTATTATTTTAGACAAATACACAGGCAATACTGTGTGCACTGCTGTTAGGTACACACAGTTCTGCCTTCACAAGCAGTACAGTGTGAAGCGTGACATACCTCCCAACTGTCCAAGCGAAACAGTCACCCAAACTCGGGACTGTCCCACCTGATTCAGACTGTCCTGCCCTTTCCTACCTGTTTTTGTCACTTTCACCACTTATGGCTGCTGGTTTCTTTAGCTCATTTGCTCGTTGTCTGGATCCTGGAATGTTGGATGCCCTATTTGGAAAAAAATGGGTACATAAAATTTAGAAAACTCCAACAAACCCGGTGCTAAATCAATAGGAACACATTTTATAATTAGCACTCCTTCCAGCCCCAACATTAAAATAATAATATTCACATTTGCTAAATAGATCTATTTCCCTCCAACCAAACCCAACATCAAATTAATAGTATTCCCATTTAATATATAAACCTATCTCCCTCCCCCAAACAGCCCCAGCAATAAATTAAATTGCACTTACGTTTAAGAAATATAACCATTTTACACAACCATAAACGGCATTAAATAATTCATGTTCACATTTAATAAATAGTCATCCTCCTCAAAACAAGTCCCATATTCAATTAATAGTCCCCAAACCACCCCAGCATTAAAGGTCCTGTCACCTAACCTTAAATTAATAGGCCTCACTACTAAATTAAATAGCCCCACCATCACCACACAAATAATTAGCCCCCACCTGCACTTACATAGCCTACATCCCACAGTATATTAAGACCCCCCTTCCCAGACCCACTCTATTAAAACACTGGCCCCCACTCTCACACACACACTACATTTACACACTGGTCCCACTCTCACACACACACTATATTAACACACTGGCCTACACTCTCACACACACACTACATTAACACACTGGCCCCACTCACACACACACACTATATTAACACACTGGCCCCCACTCTCACACACACACTACATTTACACAATGGTCCCACTCTCACACACACACTATATTAACACACTGGCCTACACTCTCACACACACACTACATTAACACACTGGCCCCACTCACACACACACTATATTAACACACTGGCCTCCACTCTCACACACACACTATATTAACACACTGGCCTCCACTCTCACACACACTATATTAACACACTGGCCTCCACTCTCACACACACTACATTGACACACTGGCCCCCACTCTCACACACACACACTACATTGACACACTGGCCTTCACTCTCACACACACACACACACACTACATTAACACACTGGCCTCCACTAACACAAACACACACAGTACATTAACACACTGGCCTCCACTAAAACACACACACAGTACATTAACACACTGGCCTCCACTAAAACACACACACACACACACACACACACACACACACTACATTAACACACTGGCCTCCACTAACACAAACACACACAGTACATTAACACACTGGCCTCCACTAAAAAACACACACACACACACTACATTAACACACTGGCCTCCACTAACACACACACACACACACACACACACACACAGTACATTTACACACTGGCCTCCACTAACACACACACACACACACAAACACACACTACATTAACACACTGGCCTCCACTAACACACACACACACACAAACACACACTACATTAACACACTGGCCTCCACTAACACACACACACACTACAGTAACACACTGGCCCCCACTAACACACACACACACTACAGTAACACACTGGCCCCCACTCACACGTGAATAAAAAAGGGATGAGGCGCTCTCACTAGATTAGAATGCCGCTCCTTTTATAAACAAATATCTGGAAATAAATAAAGGGCGCATTACTAATCTCATGAATGAATTGTGTATAATAAATAAAATATAATGTGAAGAAAATGAGTCAGGACACATAATGCTTATAGCTCTTTTTGCAAAATTGCGTTACTGGAACCAACTTATAAAACAATTTCAGGAAGAACGGGGCTTTCTTACCCTACATGTCCCTACTGAGATGTTTGATCGTTGTGAAGCTTGACAAAGTCCGCTAGCCGGATGAAACGGGTTGGATCTTAATCTTCACAGCCACTGTAGCTGTGCGTTCCACTGTTTCCACTGCGGCTCATACTCTTCCCGCGTTCATACGCGGCAATACTGAAAACAACTACAAGCCAGAAAATACTGTACGCATTGGCGTTTTCATCAGGACAACGATCAAACATCTCAATAGGGACATTGTTTTATAAGTTGGTTCCAGTAACGCAATTATATTTTATTTATTATACACAATTCATTCATGAGATTAGTATTGCCCCCACTCACATTATATTGACACACTGGCTCTCACACACACTATACACACAGACACACACAATTTCCCCCACACTTAGCTTGTTCTCTTGTCTGCAGCACTTCTCACATGGAACGGCACCTGTCATGTGGTGCACGTCCCATGTGACAGCTGCCCTTTCACTGATAGGCCACAGGTAGGAAGAGGGGACGGATCAGGAGGATCCGCGGCCAACATGAAATGTGGCTGGTTCGGGAGGAGGGGCCAAACACTGGGCAGTCCACCGGCCCAAAATAGGATATTTCTGTCCGGCCCGAGGAGCATATGTCCAGCCTGCTCCTTCCCCCAGCCCAGCCTGCCCCTGATGTGATCTGTTTTTACAGTGTGGTACTTTTATGAAACATTTTTGGAAGTACTTTTTCATTGATCCATCTTCAAACATCCTGACCAACACATATTGGCGTTCTTTTATTGTTGCTTTTGAAGACTGACACACATTGGGACAAAATACGATCTATATATATAGTTTATGTTTTATCGGAGTATGGAAACATTAACAATCATGTTCGTTACCGTTACAAATTGAAGAGAAACACATACGTTAGCTGTAATTACGTTTCACTAGAGACGCTGAAATCTTGCTGTTTCAGATGTCCTCAGTTTTGAGGTGGGCGGAGATAGAACAACCTGTACCCAATCAGATCATTGGCACCTTTTCAAAACCAGCCTACAGGGTTGCATATTTGTTGTCTGGGTTGTTCCTTTAAACCCTTAATAATTAATTCCGCTTTATCTGCATCATTATGCAATAGATAGGATACAATACAATTCCAAAATTTGTTTAAAGCACAGTTTTTTCCCCAAGAGTGATCTTATTTATTCCTAATAAAGCTGATTCTAATAAAATACTGTTTCAGTTCCAAAATGACCGCCTCCAGAGTGTGTAGAGAACATGTGAGTTTTAAACATAAACTAGGAATCCATGTGCCCTATTCATTTCATAAGGAAAGCTTAATAACTGGATGTACTTTAAAACATTAGTAGCCTTAAAAAGGTTGCGTGTCTTTAATTAAAGAGACAAAATAGCACAGTGTTGAAATACTAAGTACATCCTAACTCTTTATTTTGGCTTTGTGGAAACTCAGATAAATCATAGCTAAAACCCATCACGCCCTTTCGGCTTCTAAACTGTAGCAAGACAATACAACATGCGACTTGACGTGAGGAAAAAGTACCTTTTTCACTTGTGTCAGGAAAGAGGAAATGTCTGCGATTCCCGTTTTTAAACAAAGGATTAAACAAACCCCACCTACTTAAAAGGTCAGAAGACTGGACGTTGAAACTAAACACTTGTGAATTAAAATGTCTCAATCACTTCACTCCAACTATCCCATCAATATGCTGGAAAATATTACTATGTCTCAGAAGAGATATTCAGGACAGAACACTACAGAATTTTTATTTTATGATCAGTATAGAAGAGGTCTCCCTTCTCCTTTAACACATTCTTTGTCACACTTACCAGACCATATGATATGTATTAAATAGTTACTCCACAAACACAGCCAGCAGAATTCAGCACATACAACATAAAACATGTTTAACTCCAGAATAAGCTAAATAACTGCTTTCCAGACGTATTGTAAATATTTATAAAATCTTCAGGGAATAGAAAATGGTATAGCTTTTGAATTGACACTATACACACACACCATATAAACCGCCAATTCCCCTCATATACAGTATAGAAACAATCAAGGTATAGTATAATCTTTCTTCCAGATTATATATAAATACTTCAATGTGTTCTATTAAGGTTCTGTAATTTGATGTGCAATCACAGTTTGCTTAAATGTTTAAGCTGCTTTATAAGGAATTTGTTAGTGCTGGCTGTGAAATAAAATAACAAATATAATATAGGGTGTGACTGCAGTCTAAAGGGCCCTAATCAAGGTTTTTTGGCAATACCTCTACACACGTCACACACGTGTAGTGGCTTTTTGTTTACTTGGATATCAATTTAGTTTGCTAACGGCAAATTGGATAAGGACATGTCATAGAGAGTCAAGTTTTCTATATAAATTAGATTGGGCAACAATTGGAGCACGGATAGAATGAAACAATATTCTCGTCATGAAGAAGCCTATGGGCCTATATTATCTAATAAGGAAGCAAAAGCGAAGTTTAAGATTATGTGCACAAACATCATCAACATCAACATTTATTTATATAGCGCCAGCAAATTCCGTAGCGCTTTACAATTGACTGATTTAGTGTTGGTCGTAATATGCCATAAATCCAAAATGACCCTTAAAAGGAAACTAACCCTTTAAAATGTTATGTGCACATTGCAAAGTATATGCTAGGAATAGTTCTATGTTATTCCCCAGTATAGGCAGTACAAACTTATGGACTTGTGTCTGGTACCTCTACATCATACTTGCCTACTTTCTCCTTGCTTTTTCCAGGAGAGGGGCATGTCTGGAGGGCGGGAGGGGGCGTGGCACGGCTAATAGCGTCATTTTGGCCTCATCTCCCCCCGTCGCTGGGGGGTGGGGCCAAAATGACGCGATTCACCGCGAATCGCATCATTTTGGGGTGCCAGGTGCGGGATGCGGGAGATTTGCCAGCTCTCCCGGGAGTCTGTGAGACTGACCCGAATTTCAGAAGTATGCTCTACATTCTTTGCATTTCCCATTTTGTCAGACCCTTTTGAACCTGGTCATACACCCACATGACATCATAACCCACCCGCGTGACATCATATATATAGGCCACATATACAAGCTATTGTAACGGAGAGGAATAGTCCGCCTTGATTAGACTGACAGCTGTATTCTAGGAGGACACTGAATGGTGAACTCTGCAAGTAGACTTACTAGCACCATCTTAACATCTAAGTAAAGTCCGATAACATGAATATTTTTTATACATCAATCCTTAAATATTTACATAAGACAAATACAAAGAGAAAATAGATCTGGTTAAAGTCAATTCCATGTGACTGGAACCAGCTTTCTTTTCTCAGACACTTGAGCACCTCTGAAGTGCCAATGAGAAGCGTGCTATCCAGAGAGATGCTTAGTGTGATGTTATGAGGAAAACACTGAGCTCTCGCTGGTCCTTCTGGTGCACACAGCAGTTGGCTAGGAGAGTTGTCTCTTTAACATATCTACTGCTTAGGGCTGAGGAATCAGTCATTCTGCAAAACTCTCTTCTCTTAAAATATTTGCTCAAATAGTCAAACAAATAACAAAGAAGAACAAGAACTAAATATGACCAATATGTAAGTTCTCCTAGAAAGGGGCTTATTATCTCTATGTCTCTTCCCATACTTCATCATTATCATCAGTTATTTATATAGCACCACTAATTCCGCAGCGCTGTACAGAGAATTCACTCACATCAGTCCCTGCCCCATTAGAGTTTACAGTCTAAATTCCCTAACACACACACACACACACTAGGATCAATTTAGAGAGCAGCCAATTAACCTACTAGTATGTTTTTGGAGTGTGGGTGGAAACTGGAGCACCCGGAGGAAACACACACAAACACAAGGAGAACCAAACTCATGACCCCAGTGCTGTGAGGCAGAGGTGCTAACCACTAGGCCACTGTGCTGCCCTTTACTTTTACTTGTAGCAGTTTTACTATAATTACTATAATAATAATAATAATAATAATAATAGATTCATCAAGGCACGTATCTGCCGATTTTGTGCCTATCATACACAAAATCACTCAGAACGGGCAATACTCAACTAAAAGCAACAATGTTCGATGGGAGTGAACAGGGCGGGGAAGGGGCATTCGCCCATAGTCATAGTCAATGTACAGTAAGGGTGTGCTAAACTCGAGTGCACGCAGCAACGTCCAAATCAAGCTTTGGGCATCTCAAATTTACCTGTTTTTCTGCCGTATCTCTTGCTCCAGCTACTGGGCTAGTCTAAGTCCTGAGTGATAGTGATGACAGTCTTGTACGCATGCTATAACATGTGCTTGCAAACAGGAGCAACTGTAAAAATGTATTTTATGTTCAGTAGACATTAGATCATCCTAGTAAATACAGTATTTTATATAATTTCAAACAAAAAATATAAAAAAAAAATGTTTTTTTTTTATTGTTTTGCCATTAGCGCTTATATTATTAAGAGGTAAATTAATTCAATATTTTTTTTTCAGTGCGTCCTTTTGCAAATGTATATTCCACATAGGTATGGGACGTATCCTGCAGTGTCTGGTGTAGTAGAGCAGAGTATACCTACACCAGAATTCATCAGTGCACGTATCTTCAGGTCCGTTCCTTGTTGAATTCGGGAGTATGCAAAGCTGATTTACGTGTGTTTTAAAAAACATACCCGTTACATTCAGTGGGGCATATTCATTTAGGGTTCCGGTTCGCGGTAACGCGCGATACCGCGAAAAGTGCGCGTTATTGCCGGTATTACGGTACTGCAATAACGCAGATTTTCGTACGCAACCCTATGGGCTGCGAACGAAAATCCACGCTATTGCGGTAACGTGGATTAAGTTCGCGGCCCGTTCCGGGGTGATCCCGCGAACCGGAACCCTAATTGAATATGCCCCAGTATGCGTGTCTTGATGAATCAAGCCCATTCTGATCAGAACTATGCAGTTCCCATGACTAAATATGCCAAGCTTTGCAGATACTTCTAATGAATGTGTCTAGTATCTTGGTCAGTATGCAATTAAATGGAGGTTTTTTTAGCATCCCTTGGAACTCAGTTGCCTCATTATATATATGTCTCACAGAAACATCCTTACATGGGCATTGTATGGATCACAGAAGTTGACATCCTGAGCTATCATGCGTGTTTTTATCCTGCTAGATCCAGTCTAGTTTTGGGAGCAATAAGCAAGATACTCCCTAAATAAGAAGACCTGGTTCAACTTACCAAACCAAGGGCTATACATCTTTATTAAGTTGTGTGTAAGTAAAATAGAATCTGTATAATGTTGTCTTTCATTACATATATACTTTTCAGACTTATCTGTTACCAAAAAAACAAATGTTTAAAAAGAAAAAACAATTCTCATAAACTAATGTTTAATTTCATTTCTAAATATTTGTTCATAAACATGAAACATTTCTTAGTGCTGTTATAGTTGTGGGCTCTTTTGAAGCCTTGAACCGTTTTTGGTGAATAATTATGTATTATTATGTTACAAGGAATAAAGTAAATAGAACTTTAATTGTGTTTATGTGATCAGTCATTGTAACCCAGGATGTTGATAAAGAGAGCTTAATGATTTTGACAAAACTGGAGTCTTGGCACAAACTGCAGGGTTTTGTCTTAATTATCTGCATGTTTGGTAATGTACAAGAACATAAATAGCCAGATTATTGCATTAGATCAAGATTTACCTTGTGCATCCTACTAATATAGTTGAAACTGATTTCTATGGTTGCTCTCCAGGTGATTGCATGCATTGCATAAGAGAAAAACCCTCTAACCATGTTTGGGGTAGGAGGGGAACGTAGCTCGCTTTGTCTGTTATTCCTTTTCTTAATATAGGTTCTCCTCTTTCCAATTTTTATTCCTTCTTTCTCCCCATTTCACCACTTTCTTCTCCCCCAGCAGGTGTTTGTCTTACCATCATCCACTTTGCCTTGCTAATCGTCAGGAGAGGACTGGCAAATTTTGGCCCAGGGGGCAAGACATGACTCAGCAGCCTATTTTAAAGGGAAAAAATGCTGTTGGCGCAGTGACTGAGCCCAAGTTATCATACTATGAGACTGGCCCGGGGGAGCAGATGCACCCCTGCCCCCCAGCCCAGCCTGCTCCGGCTGATCGTCTTTCTTAACTATTTCCCTATACTTGACTCAAGATGCAACTGTTCATGCGATGGTGGCCGCCTGCATTTAAATGGTTAAGTTTTTTTTTTATGTGTTTGTAAGGGATCTTTTGCGAACACTGCATTTAGATCCAAGATTTGCACTAAACGATAAGCTCTTGTATAATATTATCACCTATGACCTCTTATGTATAAAGTGACAACCCATGGCCCATGGAAATCCTTACTGAATGAGTTACCATCTAACTCGGTCCTTGGCTGTGATGAGTTTGATTCCATCACACAATTAACACTAGCCTTTTCTGAATTAATTAAAATAATTAAAGTTGATGTTAATGCAGACTGACACGTTTTGCCATGTAAAGGTAGGGTGGCATTGCTAAGAGTCAGTTAGGAATTTTTCAATAACTGTCAACACTTATTTGTTAAATGATGTGGAGTAGAACTAGCACTTAAGCATTATTTGATATAGCTGAAATTCTTAACAGTAAACTCGATAGGACAAAAAAAAAGGACAAGTTAGGTCAGCTTGTGTAACCTAATTTTGGTTTCAGTTCTAGCCTAGTTCCCTCTAAGTAAAGTGTTTTTTGCTGTTGTTTTTTTGGGGATATTACTTCTTGCGCTTCTCTTACGTGGACCAAGGAAATCTCTTCACCTACTGAGATCACACTCATCTAGAAGTAGATGAACTGATTGATTTCAGCTTCAATTCAGCGCAATATGTCTCCAGAATCTCCAGGGAGACACATCTCACCGATGTTATGGCAGGAACCACCGCTCATTTGTTCTAGCACCCCATTGAGGTGCGCACAATAATGAGCAGAGATTCCTACCCCCCAGCAATTGAGGGTACATAAAAATACTTTGCCCATGACTTCTGGGGGTAAATGTATCAAGCTGAGAGCTTTCTGGCAGGTTTTAAAAACAAATCAGATTCTAGCTATCATTTATATAGTACATTCTACAAAATGATAGCTAGAATATGATTGGTTGCTATAGGCAACATCTCCACTTTTCAAACCCACCGGAAAACTCTCAGCTTGATACATTTACCCCCTGGAGTGTTGATATGGTGGTGATGTTTGGTTGAGTTCTAAACAGAACTGTTCATGTAAGGGTTGTAAGATATGCCTTAACAGTGATAACATTCTTTTTTGTTGCAGTTGTTTGCAGTTTTAGATATTAGATACTACAATGCCATACTTGCGCTTTACATATTGATTATACTCCTAACGTGGACATTAGTAGTAATGATGGATACTGTTGTACATTGTTCTTAAATTGAAGCCCGGTGGGTTATGGGTAAAGATAGGGTGGGGTCCAGTTCCAGGATACAGGTAAGGGGGCTGTAGCTAAATTAATTTCCCCCTCCTTTTTCTACAGGGAATTCTGGCTGAAAAAACGTGTAAGGGGTAAATACCGGGAATGTCACTTAATCATCTTGGCCTTGTCCCTTAATTAACCGCCATATGTCACCATTGTCTCAGGTTGCATTCAGCTAGATACCTTGGTGTCAACCCAGCAGGGAATCAAGGGATGTATTGGCATGAGAAGGGACAGCCCTGTGACAGCCCCTTTTAACAGACATTTTCTGGAGATCCCACTATCTAAGGCCACCCCAAACCCAGCTCTTGGAGAGTGGTAAAACTACAGGGGAAAGAGTGAGAGCGGTTGATGTTTTTGTTTCATCTTGGGAAGAACTCCAATGTTGAAGTCTAGGCTTCTGCTGGACTGAGCGTCCTGCTCTGTACATCTGCAGCTGAGAAGAGATCTGTGGAAGAAGAACTCTCTGTTGCTACTTGGTGGGCCTGCCCTAGCAGGGAGACCAAGAGCTTGACTTCTATCATGCTGGTAGAGAAGACATTGTCAGCAAGTCAGGACATCCAGGTGATTGTAACTCCTTAAGCTACTAGAGTAAGGGATAATGTGGTAAACCTGCCTGGCATTTATTTACTGTCAGGGCCATCTTAACAACATTAGGGGCCCCCGGGCAAAGAAGTGCACCTGGGCCCCTAGAAATAGATATAGATATATTATATAGATGTATACAGCTACAGATACAGATATAGATATATAGATGTATACAGATACAGATATAGATATAGATATATAGAGATAGAGATAGATAGATGTACTTGCTCAGTGACCCTTGAAGGATTTTTTTGCAGGTTTTTTTCTTTTGCAGTATTATTTATTCTTATTAAGAGCCATGCCTATGGGGCCCCCTTGCCTGTGTGGCCCCCGGGCAGCTGCCCATCGTGCCCAATGGAAAAGATGGCCCTGTTTACTGTTTGTGTATAGAGTTCTAGTGATTGTTTTTATTACAATAAATTTATCATTGTACAACTGCATTTGCCTGAGTAACTATAGGATCCCTAGATGGTACTGGGTATGCTTCCCTGGTAGGGTATGGCATCCCTGGTAGTCAGCCAATGTGCAGTGGGTATAATTGGGCCAGATAAAACCGCTATCTTTACAAACACTTAAGGCCAAATTCTGCTTCAGAAACATGTGAAATTGTATACCCAAAATGTGGATTGAAGTGAATATTCGGATGAACAGTTTTGAAAAATTCACTCATCTGTGATAAATACAAAATACTAACATCAACCTATTACCTAAGTATCAGTCTTAACCCAAATTCGTAACCTGAAGCTATCCTAAACTTTAACTCTAATATTAGTGCAATTCCTAGTTCCAATTATATATTTACTTCAAGCTTTAAAAAATGTTCTAACACAGCTCTGCTCTTACTGCCCCCAAATTCTTTGGGAATACGGTTGCAAATAAATATGGGGTCCCATTAAATTCTATATGTGCCTTGACCACATTAATGTCTTCTTTAGTCCAAAAACTGTTTGGCCCCACCAAAATGACGTGATTCACCACGGATCACATCATTGAGGCTACCATCCTGTCCACTTCATTAAGAAGTGGGCAGGATGCAGGAGAATTGCCTGCTCTCCTGGGAGACCTACCCGTATTTCAGGAGCATTAGCAAGTATGCTTTACCTAGTTTCAATTATCTCACTCACAAAATTAAATCTCATTTTTGCACTGAAGACTTTCAAAGAGATGCACCTTTACTGGTAGAATACAAGCAATATAGATAAAGAATAAGATAGAATATATAGTATATAGTAAGATAATGAAGGCAGTAATAGAAGTGCCTATATGGCATGGTGTTAGCCAAATTTCTGCCTTGGTAGAAATACCAATGGAAATAATATATTAAAATCCCGACAGGCAAAATCCCGTCATGTAAATTTCACTGACATGGATAAAATACCGACATTGTGATTGCCGACAGTCACAATGTTGGCATTAAAATGGCAATGCGAATAGTTCAGCGGTGAATAGTGATAAAAATTAAAGAAATAAAAAGCATACACCCCTCCCCAGTCATGTTAACCTTAGTGGTATACCACCATATACTAGCCCACCTCGACAGGGCCCGTGCAAGGTTGCTTGGCACCCTAGGCAAAGCTTAGGCCTACCGCCCCTCCTCCACCAAAAGATCTCACTTCCCAGACCCTAACACACTTGACATCTCTAATATAAAAATAATAACGCTTACCTCCTCCTGGCTGGCTGGTGGGCGGGCAAGGCTGCATTTTTCCTTCATGCTTCATATATGAAAGAGTCATTTCTTTAGTTACATTCTCCTTTAATGCGTTAAGATAAAGCTGAAGAGATAGATTTTGACAGCTGATGTCACCTTTGTGAGATTACTTTAGGCCACATATATTTGCGGCTGTAACACCTATGTGCTACCGTCTTACTCAGTGTGACATTTTAGGCTGGTCACAGGCACAGGGTCATGTGACTTAATGTCTCACTCACCAGTGAAGCACACCGGTGAAGCACACCAGTGCCAACTAGCTTTCAATTCTGCAGCACCAAAAACAAAAATGATCACATCTTTTATAATATTATTTTTCTGCTGAGTACAGAGGGCATCCTTTACAGTTCTGTGCTCTGAACGTACCTGTAAAACTCTTCTCACAAGAAAAGGGTACATACATGTATATGTTGAGTCATACGTATCTCCAGTTTCGTCTAACTCCAAGACCACTGTATTTCTGTGTCACGCATACAAATGTGTGTACTGACTTACGCCTATGAAAAGCATAGGGATGCGGCTTGACAGTGTCAGAAGTGAATGTGAAAGTGGCAATACCCTATTAGTACACAATATAATAATATAGTAAAGTGTCATAAACACAGAGAGGAAGAATAGTGTCTGGACAGTTATTAAATATGAAACTTGCATTTCCAGTATAAAATGTAATTCAATACAAACACACTACAAACTTTACAGCAGTAGCTCAAATGGAAGTGGCAAGTAATTCACATAGGTGACCACAACTTGATATAATACAGCTGTGATGCTAATGAATTAAGTATTAACAGCTGGAGGGGGAAATACACCAGCAGCCAATCAGAGGTGGCTAGATGGTTTGCTGATGGTCACCATCACCATTGCATATATTTTCCCAAGTTCTCCGTATCTGGGGAGATCTAACTATCTGGCATCTCCAGGGGGTGTGCTACACCCTTACCTTAATTAACTAATGCTTATGTGCCTCCATTCCATCTATCCGGGCACAAGGGGCCCCGAGTCTAAGAAACCTAGAAACATACATATGTTGTGTGCATGCACAATATGGAAATACAGAATACTTCCACAAATCAGTCTGAGTCACATACAAGACATAGCAGATTGCAACAAGTTGGTAGAACTGATTCAAACTGGAAATATTACAAAATAATTTTCCAATCTTCAGGATTAGATTTATTTTGCTTCATAAATATAATGTATTCTATCTATCTATCTATCTATCTATTTAATATATATCTATCCATCTCATATGCATCTGTCTATCTATCTATCTATCTATCTATCTATCTATCTATCTATCTGTCTATATATCTCATATCTATCTATCTATCTATCTATCTGTCTATCTATCTGTCTATCCAGTGTCGGACTGGCCTGCCGGGAAACCGGGTGATCCTCCGGTAGGCCCTGACGCTGGTTAGCCACTCCCCCGCCAGGGTCCGTTCTTCGGTTAACAGGCAGGTCAGGTGACACTGACAGCACTGCACTGTCTTTTAAGTGCAGAGAACCCAAACGCGACTGTGGCTCTCTGCATGTGCGCCATGCAGATAGACCCGCCCACGTTGAAGACATCCTGCCGCCCAGAGGAACTACACGAAGAATGCAGGAGCAGCAGGAGCCATTGATGATAAGGTTAGTAAAGAGCGCAGCGTTGCAGCAGCGAGCAGCCTGTCATTTTGGGGGAGAGGGACATGAGAGATGAGGGGCAGTAAGGGCATGAGAGAGGGGCAATAAAGGCATGTAAGATGAGATTCAATAAGGGCATGAGAAAGAGGTGCAATAAGGGCATGAGAGAGAGGTGCAATAAGGCCATGTAAGATGAGGGGCAATAAGGGCATGCGGGAGAGGTGCAATAAGGCCATGTAAGATGAGGGTCAATAAGGGCATGTAAGATGAGGGTCAATAAGGGCATGAGAGAGAAGTGCAATAAGGCCATGAGAGATGAGGCATAAGGGCATGTGAACTACCATGGCAGAATGTGAAGAGGGGCAAAAGCAGCATGGCAGTGTGTGAAGGGAGGGCCAAAGCAGCATGCACAGGGTGAAGAGGGGCAAAAGCAACATGGCAGAGTGTGAAGGGGGGCCAGGTCAGCATGGCACAGGGTGATGAAAGGGGGCCAGGAGATGGGGGGAGCAAAAGCAGCATGGTGGGTGCAGTGTGATAATAAGGAGGCACTGCATGGTGATTAAGGGGAACAGTAGTGTGTGTGATGGCACAGTGGGCTTATGGCAATGTAATGTTTGTGTGGTAGGTGGTGGCTAAGTATTATTTGTGGGTCCTATTGATTTAACACTGGGGCTGGTTGAAATTTTCTAAATGTACCCATTATTTTTTCGAAATAGGGCCGCCAACATTCCAGGATCCAGACAAGCCGCAAATATAGAAACCAGTAGCCACAGGTCGTAGAAGTGACAAGAACAGGTAGGACAGTCTGTCTAGTGCAGGCTTGGCTAACCTGTGGCACTCCAGGTGTTGTGAAACTACAAGTCCCAGCATACCCTTTCAGCAATAAGGCTTGTAGTTTCACAACCTGGAGTGCCACAGGTTAGCCAAGCCTGGTCTAGTGGGACAATCCCGATTTTTGGTGACTGTTCTGCCCAATCTAAGGGGCAAGTCAAGACTGTGTACTCTTTATATACACACTACATTCTTTATATACAACATTATGGTGCTAGCTGTCCTTCGTGGGCTGACCACTCCCCCTCTAGTGTCTGGTCTCCCCTCTATGATGGCTGGCCACACCCCCTCTGGTGGGCCCCTAGTGTTGCAGTCCCCCGGTGGGCCCTTCATGCCCCAGTCCGACACTGTATCTATCTATCCATCTATCTATTCATCTCATATCTGTCTATCTTTATATCTAATATCTATCCATCTCATATCTATCTATCTATTCAATATATATCTATCCATCTCATATACATCTGTCTATCTATCTCATGTCTGTCTGTCTATCTGTCTATATATCTATCTGTCTCACATCTATCTAATATCTATCTCTCTATATATCTCACATCTATCTATCTATCTATCTATCTATCTATCTATCTATCTATCTATCTATCTATCTATCTATTCATCTCATATCTATCTATCTATCTCACATCTAATACCTACCTCTCTATAAATCTCTCTATCTATCTATCTATCTATCTATCTATCTATCTATCTAATGTCTTTCTCATATCTGCCTATCTGTCTATCTATATATCTAACAAATACTGTTTTTTCTGAAAAGCAAATAGTGTTTGTATTGATTTAGGAATCATCTAGAAACACAGAAATCATTTTTACAAACAGGTTGACATCTAGTGAGTGAATTTGGAACTGCAATGATAAGTAATACACATAGGATAAAAAGTACTAATTGCTGTAACCCCTGCAAACAAACAGATTCTAGCTTTTATTGGTCTACTGCTATTATTAAACAAATACAGAGAAAATCTGACAAGTAACGTTTGGAATCCATTGAATAAAAACTGAATGTTCACATTTAAACATCACTCACAAGACTCAGAGGGCCTGATTCATTAAGGAAAGGAAAGGAAAGCAAAAAAAAAAAAAAAAGAGTAACTTTGCACCTTGGCAGAACCATGTTGCATTGGAGGGGGATGTAAATTTCAAATGTAATAGTAGATTTGTAGTTGAGGTAGGGTCTTTCCTAGATCAACTTTATATTTTAGTGTAAAAATAAAGCTATCAAGGATTTGTGTGCTCCATGAGAAATCATGTGCAAAATATTAAACTACGATTCACCCCATGCATTGTAACCATGAGAAAATGTACTCCTTTTTTTTTGCATTACTCTCCTTATTGAATCAGGCCCAATATGTATAAAGCCGTCAGGAGGTAAAGAGAAAGTAAATCCTTCTTGCCTCGCTCTTCCCCAGGTCCTTCGTCCTTCCGCTTGATCTTCCAACAACCACCACGCACCATGTTGTTTCAGCAGCTACCTGCCAGATAGCATCAGGCTGGATCGACCCCATGCTCCAATCTTACCGATAGTTACCAACAGAATCTGGCACATATATAAAATTGAATGTATGATCAGTACTGTCGGCAACACCGTTTTCAACAAGGTCTGGGAACCCAGGCTTCATGTTTCCTCATATGCTTCTCAGTCTAGCGCCTTAATCTTCTAGGTTTGGTCCACCCCCTCCTCTTCCTATTATGCCCCTTACACGGCGGTAGGACACACCATCACCCTTAATCCCCCTCTACTCCCTATTTGTTCTTCGCTACCAGTTTTGAATATTGTTTTTATATTTTTCTTCTATTCACAAAAGCTGATCAGAGAACGCTATTTTCAACTGTTTTGACTGGTATTATATTTACTTCACTTGAAGTACTGATGTTTACTATTCTGTATGTCTTATATCAGTTCATTCTTCTGTCATTACTTTGGTCTTAACACTTTGTCTATCACAGACCTTCATAGGCAAACCGAGGGGGGTTCCTAGTGCCTGGAAACCCCCCTCCAAGCCTGGGGCACTATATAATTGAGGTGGCTGGACCCTGCTCCCGCTTCACACAGCTCTGCTTGAAAAGGGAGACTGTGTGCACCTAACAGTAGTACACGCAGCATGGCCCATGTATATTATGGGGATAGGAAGAGTTGGAGAGCAGCCAAGCACTGTCTAAAATTCTAGCTACGCCCCCATGCATGCTGGTAACGCCCACTGGCGGCGTGGTGTGGAAACCCCCCTGTACAAATCCTGCGTTTGCCCCTGACTTTATAGTTACAATGCCCAGGCGTAGTTCACTACAACACCTCTCTTCCTGCTTTGTATAACCTGAAACTTGGCAATGGCCTACATTGTCAGTCTTTCTGCTGCTGCCCTTTGTCAACTCCACAGGACACGTATTTATCCTGATATAAAACAGATACTTAAGGAATAGAACACTTCATAATCAGAGTGACAACCAAGGACCAACACCACAATAAGAGCACAAAAGGTCAAAATAGTTGATTCAATCCCTATGATATAATGTGTCCATCTTTCTTTTAGGAGCTGTAAGTGGAAGACAACAAATTATTCACACAGAAATCAATTTAAATAAAATGTTTTTTTCTTCACAGCTAGATAAGAGCTATTAAGTATATTTTTAGCACTTCACAGTAATGGTTATTTGTTGCAGCTACAGGATATACTAAGCTTTCCTCCCACAGTAGGTGGATTTGGAACTGTCTCAGACTGGTGAACAAATAACATTGCCATTCACTGCATAATGGAAATATCATGAGCACAGCACCCTAAATATAAGGTGAACGTCACCTTTGGCTTGGATTAAAACCCAATTTAGATCTGCTAAGGCGCCGTATTACAGCTCAGAAACATTTTCCATCATCACTGTAAAAGGACAACAAGGAACTAGTAGTAAAAGTGTGTATAATTAGTAGTAAAAGTGTGTATAATATAAAAAGTGGTAAAAGTGTGCATAATTAGTGCACTACCTAAAAAAATAATACTTCTTCTTAAATGAAAATTGGCAAGATACAATAAGTGTTATTTATAAAAACAACTGTCTGTCACCATGTGTGGACTGAACTAACCCATGTTACCCATTGAAATCTATAAAAATCTAAAAAAATATTGCACTGCTCAAATAAATTTGTGGTGTTGACATCTTGAAGACCCTCTATGTCTGCAGTGGGCAACATTCAGCCGCCAGCAGCCCAGCTTACCTGCAGCCCCCACCCTCTCACCCTGCAGGCTGCTACCACTTGGATTTATTATTATTTATAACGAAGGAGATAACAAGACTGGGCAGAAACAGGCGACTTCCGCGTTACATGGACTCCACCTCACATTTCAGGGAGGTCACATCAACACATCCATTCTGAGGAGGCCGTGTATTCTGCACCTTGTGCTCTCTCTTTATTGTGTGGAAGATTGAGTGGTATGTGGGGAGGTGTGAGTAGTATGTGAAGGGCATATTGGGAGATCTGAGGGGCATGTGGGGAGATTTGAGCGGCATGTGGGGGGATCATAGGGGCATGTAAGGAGATCTGAGCGGCATGTGGGGAGATCTGAGCCACCTGGGGGAGATCTGAGCGGCATGTGGGGGGCTCTGAGCGGCATGTGGGGGGATCAGAGGGGCATGTGGGGAGATCTGAGCAGCATGTGGGGAGATCAAAGGGGCATGTGGAGAGATCTGAGCGGCATGTGGGGAGATCAGAGGGGCATGTGGGGAGATCTGAGGGGCATGTGGGGAGATCAAAGGGGCATGTGGAGAGATCTGAGCGGCATGTGGGGAGATCAGAGGGGCATGTGGGGAGATCAGAGGGGCATGTGGGGAGATCTGAGCGGCATGTGGGGAGATCAGAGGGGCATGTGGGGAGGTCAGAGGGGCATGTGGGGAGATCTGAGCGGCATGTGGGGGGATCAGAGGGGCATGTGGGGAGATCTGAGCAGCATGTGGGGAGATCTGAGCGGCATGTGGGGAGATCTGAGTGGCATGTGGGGAGATCAGAGGGGCATGTGGGGAGATCAGAGGGGCATGTGGGGAGATCAGAGGGGCATGTGGGGAGATCAGAGGGGCATGTGGAGAGATCTGAGCGGCATGTGGGGAGATCAGAGGGGCATGTGGGGAGGTCAGAGGGGCATGTGGGGAGATCTGAGCGGCATGTGGGGGGATCAGAGGGGCATGTGGGGAGATCTGAGCAGCATGTGGGGAGATCTGAGCGGCATGTGGGGAGATCTGAGTGGCATGTGGGGAGATCAGAGGGGCATGTGGGGAGATCAGAGGGGCATGTGGGGAGGTCAGAGGGGCATGTGGGGAGATCTGAGCGGCATGTGGGGAGGTCAGAGGGGCATGTGGGGAGATCTGAGCGGCATGTGGGGAGATCTGAGCCGCCTGGGGGAGATCTGAGTGGCATGTGAAGAGATCTGAGGGGCATGTGGGGGGATCAGAGGGGCATGTGGGGAGATATGAGGGGCATGTGGGGAGATCAGAGGGGCATGTGGAGAGATTAGAGCGGCATGTGGAGAGATCTGAGCGGCATGTGGGGAGATCAGAGGGGCATGTGGGGAGATCTGAGAGGCATGCAGCAGAGTTTTGGAGTACATGTGGGATCTGAGGGCATGGAGGGGCATTGCATAGCAAGTGGGGGCTCTGAGTGGCATGTGGTGGATTTTGAAGCAAGTGAGGGCCATGTGGGGGCATTTTGGGATCAGTGAGTATCAAGGTAGTTTTGGAGCTATTTTCTAATTCTTTAAATGAAGGGTAATGTGCAGCCCCTTTGAAGCTTGGAGGGCCACATAGTCTTTTGTCTGGAAAAAAATATTGTGCAAAACCAACCTTAAGCAAGAAAGCAATTAAGTTTTGCACTTAACTAATGTTGCCCATGTATTTATAAGGAGCCTGGGTCACTGCTGTCCACTGACTCATTTTGAAAGTGTTCCTTGAGGAAATGTATAATTGTCAGTGAAGGAAGGATTCACTATATGTGACAATCATCTCATACATAAGCAGCATGTTTTTGGTTGCTTAAGTTAACCTTTAGTATATATAGTTGAATCATTATGGTTTTTAATGCAAAATATGTTTGTTTTGTTTTGTAATCATACCGCTCATTAGTAAGCTTGCCATTTTTAGCATAGTGACTTTAAAAAGTAACCTCATATGGACCATGCAAACATTATTCTACTGATTTTACCTATGTTTTCACATGTTTTCCTTTTTTAAGGGGTATTAGACTAGAGTTTAAGCACTCTTTTAGTTAGCATCGTATATCTATTGCTTGACGGTGTATACTGTTTAGATGTAGGTGGGGATAGAACAACTTGTAGCCAATCAAATTATCTGGATTTTGAAAGCAGCGCAGATCATTTTTGAAGATTACAGTGTTGACATTTTGGAAGACATGGAGATAATTATTTTAGTGAGTTCAGGGCGGCCTATGACAGGTGCAGTGTCACAATGTTAGGAAGGGGTTGAAGGTAAGCGGGAGGACCCATACTCAAAGTTAAATAATGGAAGGAGCAGAAAAGAGTAGAGCAGTGAGGTTCTCTTGTCAGTCGTACCTTATCCTTTACTTCAGACGCCTGATGCACCCATTTACCATTTAACAGAAAAAGTTGGAATAGATACCAAGAACTGTTTTACTTCATGCAGCACTCAAAGAACGTTTTGGGTGAGTCTCAGTTTTTAATTTCAATATTATGGCAGCCCGAAATCAGTGGGTAGAGGAAAGTCATAGAATAGCAGAGGTCTGAAGGTCTTGTAGAGTTCAGCTTGTCTACAGAGCCATTGTTTTTGTCTCAAGCCCATAACCCCCATAGCTCCTCCTATATAGGGCCTGATTATCCAATAGGCTAGTTAGGATGCAGTCTAGGGCACAAGGCTTTTAGGGGGCGCAACAATTTTGATTGTGCAAAATTGTGACAGGGAGGGGTAAAAACTGAATTTAATTTTAAAATATAAGAGAATAGCTGAATGGAAAACAGGGAAAAAAAATAAGGGAGGGTTTTAATCTGGACATATTCCCATGGTAAAGGCTGAAGACAATGAGTCATCCTTGGGTGGGCATTGGGGATAGGCCTGTAGGTGTGACAAGTATGGTTACAGGTGCATGTGAAACAGACCCCTCCCCCTTTACATCTCCATCCTAAGTAAAATCTAAATTAAATAAACAGTATACCAAAACATAATGTAATACTAAACTGAAGGTAATCTGTATCAGAAACTACTCATGTATTTTAAAGAATACACACACTACATTGATATATGCGGATATTAGAAGTCATCTGAGTCATGTGAACTGTGTTAAAAATATCATCCTGCAGTCATGTGCATTTATATTGTCACAAAACTCAACAACGACATCTTCAACCATTATATGACATAGCGAGTGCATTATGTCATTTCTACATTGCTCCATTAAAGTCCTCTGAGAAAATAACATTTGGATAGGGTACATTAAAGAGCTTATGCTTGTTCCCTTTTAGCACAGATAAAGTAGATACTCTGTTATTTATATATATATATATATATATATATATATATATATTTTTTTTTTTTACAAATGTAACAGACTAAGCCAATTTTTCATTCTATCCATCCTTAAGCAAATGTTTAACGGGGCTGAAAAATTCCTTCTATACTACTTTCAGTCCAGATCTTGAAAGGTCACAATTAGAGAAGACCAGAGCATCTGTAACAGTAACAGCACTGTGCACTGCAAGCCATCCGGAAAACAGACCTTCTGGCAAACGTGAGACCCAGAACTGATGAGGCAGGAAAGGAATTCTCTCATCTCCAAAAACTTTAGCGACTGGAATACTTACATCTGCTCCTCTGCATCTTGATATATACAGGATTGTAGTTAAAAAGAATAACTAGTTTTAGAACTTTCTCTTCTCAGTTGTTGAGATGCAATACTACAACCGAATTTTACACTGACAAGTGTCTGGAACACATTATCCAATACTTTTTTATTTTTGCTAGTTGCATGTAGACAAAGTGCAGTGAATGGCAAGAATAGCCGGAATAGGCTCCGAGTTGTGGGAAGGTCACATAGGCTTGTGGCTAGGGCAGCATGGCTGTAGGGGAGGCTCTTTGCTCCATCATTATTTTTATTTTGTATATTATTAATTCACTGATTACATGGGGGTCTATGCATTAAAGTGCGATGATCCATTATAGCAGAGGAAACAACAGTTTCGCTGTTAAATGGCCATCGCAGAATGCATGAAGGGTTTCTGGCAGGAGACATCTTTGGTTTCTCCTGCCATAACCCTGATTGTCTTCGACGTCCTCATAGATTGATATGGGGACTGATATGACTCTGCCTTTACTTTGTATGTGGCAGCAGTACCTCAAATCCACCAGAGGTGCTGCTGTTCTGCCCCTGAACATTACACCATGCCTGTAGGAGTTAATCGCCTTACCTGATTAGAACTGCACCTGTCTCACAGCTTCTAATACCTGCCTCAATCTGTGCTCTGGGCAGTTCATCGTTTATTCCTGACTGCTGCTTGTCTCTTGTTTATCCCTGTTCCAGTTTTGCTTTGCTGCTGTCTGCTCTCCTGTTGTGACCCTCTGCCTGATTACCGGACCCTGCTTGTTTGCCTGTTGCCCTGACCTCTGCCTGATTACTGGATTATGCTTGTTTGCTTGTGACCCTGACATCTGCCTGGCTACTGGATTCTGCTTGAACTCTTGTGGCCCTGACCTCTACCTGGTCACTGGATTCAGCTAGTCTGTCTGCTTCCCTGGACTGCCTTGTGCCTCTGGTAATCTGAAATCCTGACCCCTGCCTCCTTAGTCTGGAGCCTCGTGTCTCCTGGCAATTGGGTAACTCATTATGCTTGTCCCTGCATTTAAACTATTTGTCATTGCTTGTAACCTGTTGCTTCTGTGGACTATTCCTGCCATTAATCACACCTGTTCATAATTGTGTATTGAGTATACCTGTTTATTCTGCTACCTGAAATTTGCATATTCCACAAACTTAATCCTTCTTTACATATTTTGCCTAATTAAAGACACTTGTTTTTTTTACTGCTATTGCCATGTCCTGAATTCACTAGGAATCATAATAGGGACTGTGAAGTTGTGCAATGCATGAAGCTTTGAAAAGCTTTGCATGGCGCAGAAAGGTAACACATCTCAGGATGGCGTTACCTGTCATTTCCTATGGGATTCTGATGATGCCTCTCCGGCTTCTAAGAAGCCCTTACAGTGCGCACAGCACTTCCTCCTTTCACCGGCAACGCTAGGCTGCTGGCAAACAGGAAAACAACTTTGCAGCAGAGGGATCACTTTTCCTGGGCTCCCAAAGTAGCCCTGGCATGGTGCATCTCACCAGTGGTTAAATATGCATCACTGTGATTTGCAGCGATGCATATTTAGTGGCACAGCATTATATTGATACATAGACCCCATAAAGTATTAAATATAAACATTGGGAATCCTGCAGCTCAGTGGAGAGTACCTGTGTTGTGACAATCAGTGACTCGATCTACTTCATACTAATGGAGCACACCGGAGATCACATTACTGTGTATGAAGCTTCACATTTGGAGACCAGAAAACATCAAGTTGTTAAACCCTTATTAATTTAAGACTAAATATGACTTCACTAATTCTAATATTTCTATTTAAGATTTACCTTAAACAAAGATGCCATTTCATCAACCCAGAGAGACAGAACTTAATGCATATTATAATCAACTTCTGTTTTAACATTGTATAAACACTGTAATAACTTATGTATATGTGTGAACTGATCCCATTGTTCCAATAGTATAAAACTTGAAAGTGGCAAACTATGGTCAGATGGTTCAGTAATGAAACTCTAACGTTAGCTGTGCCACGTAATTCAATTTTAATCTAATGATTTTATTAATAAATGTATTTATTTTCCCTTTTAGCAACTGAATCGGACAATCATTTTTTTCCACTGTAATAGCGTCTACTTAACATCCCTGATGTCCTGCATCACAGACTGTTCTGGCTATTCCTTGCTGTAGTAAGCCAGCCATGGGTGACAGATGTCGTGGTTATTACACAGGTACTCCTGCATAGTAACCCAACATAAATCTAATTGTCTTAGCATTCTATGTGTATTGCAGTCGGTAGCTGACACTCATAGAATGTCGGGACATGTTGCATGTGAGTTATATTTTAGTCTGGAGAAGCGATAGCTGCACCCTCGAACTCTAATTAGTACAAAATTAACTTAAGACAGAGATACTATTTAACAATAGTTTTTCTATATTTAATGCAAACAATGCAAATGTTGTATCATGTGAAATAAATCCAGTAGTTGTGAACAACTGGTAACACTGGTCAGAGTACAGTACAGTCAAATAACTACAGTTACCAGACACCGCAAAAACATTAATTCATGCACTCATCATCTCCCGCATCAACTATTGCAATTCCCTCCTTACTGGTCTTCCCAAAGTCAGACTTGAACCCCTACAATCTATTTTGCACGCAGCGGCTAGATTGATTTTCCTTACTAACCGTTATTCCTCTGCTGAGCCACTCTGTCAGTCTCTACATTGGCTGCCTGTACATCAACGAATCCAATATAAAATTCTTCTACTAACATACAAGGCCATCAACAAAATTGCACCGACATACATCTCCTCACTTATCTCAAAATATCTCCCTACTCGACACCTCCGTTCTGCACAAGATCTACGTCTCTCCTCCATTCTCATCACATCCTCCCATTCTCAGTTACAGGATTTTTTCCGGGCTGCACCCAATTTGTGGAATTCCCTCCCACGCACAATAAGACTTTCCTCTAGTCTTCAAACCTTCAAGCGTTCACTGAAAACCCACCACTTCAGACAAGGTTATGATATTCCTCAACCACCATCTTAATTTCCCTAGATTACCCTATTACCATCCTCTACACTGCTAACGCAAGACAACAACCCTCTGACCAACATTGCAACACACACAGCCCACTCAATACTTTTACCTTTGCGTTCTAGCTGGTCCATTGTGCAATATGACGTAGCACATGCCCTTGTGTTTCTAACTCCCATTGTCCTATAGATTGTAAGCTTGCGAGCAGGGTTCTCTTACCTCTCTGTCTGTATGTATTACCCAGTATTGTCTTATCAGTGTTTGTTCCCAATTGTAAAGCGCTACGGAATTTGCTGGCGCTATATAAATAAATGTTGATGATGATGACAGTGTGTTCACGTTTCCTTGCACTTCAACCAGCTCTGTTTACCCTTTTCCCACATAATTCTGTTGATACAATAGTTCTTAAAAAGACAGAACTTTCATATAAGGTGCCAATACATGGGGTGATTTTGGTAGGGTATTAGGCTGTTTTAGACCTAACTGGGCAGAATTTGTAGTGTCCATGCACCTAAAAAGTCTGTAGATCCCAAACAGCATCTAACCAAGATCAATCAGATATTGATTTGGACAAACAGTGAATTAGTTCCAATTTGAATCTCTTTGGGTTGACAGTAGTTCACCGTGAAATTTACAGTAACCTTAGCAAAATTAATAGGCTGACACATAGTTAATGCTGACCACACGAGATGACCAACTTGGCGCAAGGTCCGTTTCCAGTTTGGCCACATATGTGGGTGGCCCAGTTGGGCAGATATAGCAATTTGATTTTTGGTCTGAACAACTGAATTACATTTGGTCCTTTATGTCCACTCATCATATGGCTGTGACCACACATATCTTATTGAGTTCATTTTTCAGATATCACTAGCAATATAGTCTTATGTGTGGCCAGATAAAAATGCACTGTTAATAATCATAACTAAATTATGAAACTTACCTTTTTACAAATGCTAATGTTGCCCTAAAATGATGTCAGTGTCAGCTGTACCTGTAATCCACAAACATAGTCAGTGAACAGACTTGTGAGGATACTGGGTTGTCTGGCCCAATTCTACCCTCTTCACTCTGCCTGGCCACCCAAAGGTGCCTTCCTAGGCCAGGAAAGTCTACCCAGTACCATCTAAGGTTCTTATTAGTCACTCAGGAAAATGCAGCTAGAAAAGGACAATACATTTATTGTAATAAAAACACTAGACTATTATGTATAAACAGTAAATAAATGCCAGGCATGTTCACTACATCATCTATCCCTTACCCCACTAGCTTATGGAGTTACAGTCACCTGGCTGTCCAGACTTGACGACCCATGGATCTGCTGATGCATTTCACTGGTAGAGTCACCAGCTACCCTGCAGCTTCCAGCCATCAATTCCCAGAATGAACATCACCTTCCCCCTTGAGTGGCTCCTTATATCTAGGGTCAAATTTCCACAGTGCTTTTCCCTCCCTCCTGGGCAAACCCCTGGGCCTCTCCTTGTTAAACATTGGTGAGTCCTGGACTAGGGGGTTGGAGAGGGGAGTGGAGATAAGCTGTACTTCCACAGAAACTCCCCTGCCAGATAAACGTCTGGAGTAGTCTTGTCAGAACAATGGATACTAATTAGCCTCCCCCCTCACCAGTATCTTGCAACCTGATCCCTACCCATAACCTCCCTGGCTTCACTTTAAGGACAATGAATAACAACCTCACTTCCACATCAACAATATACAATGAACAATATACATATTTACAATGAGCTACAATGTCCCCTTATCCACATGTAATTAGACACTGCAGTTGTACTCTGTTGAGCTGGGGTACAAAAGCAAGGGCTATAAAAAGTACATGCTATAATCCACATATTGTGAGAAATGAGGGACAGGCTGGTCAGGGTGTTATCAAACTCGTTTCGTCACAAGACCGAAGCTGCAGAGGTTCAAACGATTATTTTAGAGGATGCTTACAACTCAAATTTAAATCTGAAGTTGTGTATATGTGCCTATAACCAATTATGTCAAACCGTCTCTGTTACTATAGAGATTAATTCTGATTTGTGACAACTGCAGTGAGTATTTGTTTTACTCATTTGCAATCAATTAAGAAAGGAACAGGTGGGTACTGTGAGTTCACTGATAATCAAGATCTCAACCTGTGCTAGACCTAAAACATAAATACAAACACATTTTATACTATATCAGACACCAGATATGGTATAAAGGTAAATTTACAATGTATGCAAGTCAATTAAAAACAATTTCCTTCACATAAATGCACATAAAACACACACACCCTCCCCCCCACATACACACAAACAAACATTCATGTATATTCCTCTGAATAGAAATATGAGTGACAAAGGCATACATATTTCATGATCTGTTGGATTATACAGATTTTACTTATCTGTTGCAGAAACAGATTTTGAATGTAATAAATACAAATTGTCCTAGGGTTAACTGATTGGCCATATAAAATACATGAATCACTCATGCTATATGGAATTCACGCTAAATGCGAGTATGTTTATCTGCAGGTACATAGCGTACATTTAAACTGACTCAAGTGCAATATATATAATTCATATGTATCAAGATTTACATGGCTGATCTGGTAACCTCATGCAGGAGCTTCACTCCTAGTAGATAGCTCGCATCATTTCCATTAACATATACAGCAATGTATATTATATGGCTGCGTAGTGCAAGTACAGGTCAGAAGGAGTTCTAGCCACAACTATAAATGCAAAAGTAACATAGTGACTGTAACTTCAAAAACATTTGTAAATGTTACTCTCTAGGAACAAGGTAAGTAATGGCCTCAATACATTCCTAGGACCATACGCAACAAACGTTCTGGTAATTTCAGTAAATCACTTTATTTTCACTAGGAAACATGAGGGTATTCTTGTTTATTCAATGAGACTAATTCTATACAATGTTTTTAAAATAAATATTGTTTCAGCATAATTTTTCCATTATTCAATGCGCACAGTAAGACCTTACACATGGCCTCCCTTTGCCAATGTGGGGCCCGGTGCTATTATTCATAGTGGGCACCTCCTATCCGGTAGAAGAGTGCTCCCCCCCTTCCCTCCATAGACACAAGACAAGTACCCCCTGACCAACATTTTTGTGTGATGGGATCATTTAGCTTATGAGTCACTTTTACCTTTGCAGTCTGGCTGGGCCGAAATGCAAAATGTAGACTTAACCTCATGTATCAAACTCCCATTGTCTCATAGGTTGTAAGCTTGTGAGCAGGGCCCTCTCACCTCTTTGTCTGTTTTACCCAGTTTGTTTATCAGTTTACTGTGTTTGTTCCCAATTGTAAAGTGCTACGGAATATGTTGGCGCTATATAAATAAGTGATGAAGATGATGATGATGATGATGATAGGTGTCTGTCCTATCTATGTTGCTCTCTCTATCTGGCTCTCTTTCTTCTACCATATCCTACACTTACCTTCTCCCCGCCCAATAAACTTTCTCCTCTCCCCAGTTGCTCTCTTAATCAAGCAAAGTGTAGAGCAGGCCTGACCAACCTGTGGCTCAGCGTCGTAACTAAGGCTCTGCGATAGGGGCAACCGCTGGGTGCAACGCTGAAGGGTGGCGCAGTTTAGGAATATTTGCTTAAAATTGATGTCTAAGGGGGTGGCATTTTTGTTTCTCGCCCCAGGCACTTAAATTTTAAGTAACGGCTCTGCTGTGGCTCTCCATTTGTTGTTAAACTACAAGTCCCAGCATACCCTGCCAGCTATCAGCTGGTTATCTGCTGGCAGGGCATGCTGGGGCTTGTAGTTTCACAACACCTGGAGAGCCACAGGTTGGCCAGGCCTGGTGTAGAGGTCTTCTTCTGTAAGTAATGATGCCACGATACTTAACGAGGAAGCACTGGCTCTGCACTGTATTACCATAATGCCAGCAGTACCCTAGGGCCCATTGGCCACTGGAGCCATTAAGCACCCTCCAAAGTTGTCCTGAACTCCCCCATTATTCAACATCATTTTCAAATGTAAACAGCTAAACATTTATTTCATCATTTGAATATGTGTTTAAATAATATGGCAGTAATGCCACAGAGAGGGTAAAACTGACTTTGTATTTAGCGATCATCAACATTCCGTTATCCTCTAGGCCAGTGATGGCTAACCTGTGACACTCCAGGTGTTGTGAAACTACAAGCCCCAGCATGCTTTGCCAGCTATCAGCTACTTATCTACTGGCAAAGCATGCTGGGGCTTGTAGTTTCACAACACCTGGAGTGTCACAGGTTAGCCATCACTGCTCTAGGCACACACGCTTTGGCATCCTACTTCTTTTACACAGAGTGATCCATTGTTTTGCTGATCCTGCATATAATACAGTTTCATCCAGCACAATTAAGTCAGTCGTAAACCGCGCTCTTCAAAGATAACTTTCCCAAAACAGTTCATTTAATATTTTCTAACCTCAGTTAAAGTTAACATCATCTTTCTTTGCCAACAAAATAAAAACAACTTTTAATAAAGTAAAGATTCATGTTAACATATTAAAATGACACTATCATGTTTTCTAACAGAACAAAAATATATTTTTATTTCTGCAACATTGCATTTGAAATTAATTATTGTGTGATTATTAGCAAAACGAGAAAATGTGTGTTTATTAGACTTGGGAATGTAAAAAGTGGTTGGGGCAGAAAATCTTCTTTGGCGGAGAAATGAGAGTATAAGAGAATGAGACATAGTGCAGGAACATTTAATGGCCAGCTCCCAGCTTCCTCCCTTAATGATGTCCATCCCAGGAAATAGATGACACAGTCATTAAGCGCACTGAGAGATACATTTATCAGCCTTTCACTGTTTCCCAGCTCTCTCGCAAGAGCGCTCAGCACCAGTTTTCCGGGGTAATTGGGTTATACAATATTTATACCCTACAGTCCTACAAAGTCTTGAGTTGCAGGCACATTGCACTTTCATGGTTAAAAAATAAATGTGCTGTCTCAGCTGTAATCAATAATTGTGTCTCCATTTAGACCAGAAATATTTGCAACAAATGCACCAATAAGGCAAAGAAAGGCATCTAGTCAAAAGCACTTTGTGTACTCTGTAATATTCGCTGCAAGCACTCACTGCAAAAAGTAAAGTTGGTTTAAATAGAGGCCAGTTTCAGCTCAGGTAACATTTGCCCATCTGGGAGAATTTTTATTACCAATTCTAGAACATGTCTCCTATCCCAGATGTCAAGCTTCAAAATAATAAATTATTTCTCATTGTCAGACGTCAATTATTGCAGAAGAGGGGCAGTGTACCAGGATTCCAAGCACATAGTAGAAGAGAGTTCTTCCCCCCCCCCCCCCCCTCCAGGTGTGCCATAGAATGTTTAGAAATGATTATTTCTATTATTTAGTTGTTTGATTGTTTTATGCAATCTTTATTGATTAACAACCCATACCGACAAGCACAGAATAGGTAACATATATCATAGTCGCCAACTCTCCAGGAATGTCCAGGAGATTCACGAATTTCTGGGAGTCCTTCCGGACTACCGGGTGAGCAGGGCAACCTCCTGGATCCCGTCCAGTTCATTAAGTTGAATGGAGGGGTGGGGCTTGGTAACATGAGTCATCGTGACCCCGGCCCCAGCTGGTATAGGCCCAACTGATAATGACAGCTTAGGGGCAGGGCCAAATGACTCGAATCTCTGAGCCCCGCCCCCACACGCCCAGCTGCCCCCCGGACCTCCCGAAAGAAGAATTTACAATGTTGGAAAGTATGAAATATATGCTACAGGTCATATGGGTATCATTAACAATAAAAGATAAACCAAGTTCCAACTTATTTGAAACCCCTCAAGGGGGGTAGGACTTGTACATTGCAAATCTTTAGCCACTGCCCATCTCCTAATTTAGTCCTAAATCTCATTTATTTTATGCTATTTCCGTGGTAGTATAGAATTTGATTCTTTAGGTACTCACATATTTTACATTTTTTTAAATGACAATCTAAGTTCATTTAATTCTAAGTTACAGTACTTACATAGGTTACTAGTACACTCCAAGTACCCAATTTAACATGATTTACCAAAGATCAAAAGTAGCTCCAATTTTTCTCCCTTCTCCATCCTCATACACACTTTATAATTATTGAAGAAAGGTCAGTAAACTGTCCCACTGCTCCCATAATGAACACTGAATGCTCACCGTCAGTAACACTTCCTGATGGAGCCAATATAATCCATTGCGGTACCTCCCTCACTATTTGGCACTCTAGACATCCTTCCTGTAGGGGAGCCTATTTCTTTATTACTAACATACTTTGGATGCAGGATTATATTTTGGTCCATAAACAGCATTCTTTTAAATAATAGACCTTCAAAATCAAACATTTCTCGTTGAAACATTTTCCATTGTTGCTTGGTCAGCAGATGAAACAGAAGGAAAAGTACAATGACTTCCAAAAATCTTCAAATTTTTAGACCTACAGATGTTGCAGTCGTCCAATTGCTTTTTAATGCTGGGTAAATACGCTGCCATAACATAGCCCATGCAGTAAATTTCCCTTATGCATAATACTAATGTGAAATTTGCAAAACCACTGGACGGTGGCTAAGTGGTTAGCACTTCTGCCTCACAGCACTGGGGTCATGAATTCTATTCCCGACTATGGCCTTATCTGTGAGGATTTTGTATGTTCTCCCCGTGTTTGCGTGGGTTTCCTCCGGGTGCTCTGGTTTCCTCTCACATTACAAAAACATACTAGTAGGTTAATTGTCTGCTATCAAATTGACCCTAGTCTGTGTGTGTATTATGGAATTTAGACTGTAAGCTCTATTGGGGCAGGAACTGATGTGAGTGTCTGTACAGCGTTGTGGAATTAGTGGCACTATATATAAATGATGATGATTGTTTACATTTGAATCATATAAATATAAGAAGTTGTGGTGAGAACCACTGTTTACATTGAATGACAGATGCTACTAATAATAGAGAACAAATTGATTTAAAATAATGTAATTTACTTTTAAATTAATGAATCGGCAGCATCTGTTATGTGAGCGGAGGTAACCGTCAATCATTTGTTGGACTAATACACTTGGCTGAATAATGAAGAACTGGAAGTGATTGACAGTTACCTGCTCTCAGACACAGATGCTGCACTGTGCAATAAAAAAAAAATATTAATTAAGAAATGGATCCCTTTAGTGGCATCTTTGCCACCCCACGATGCCAATAATTCTCAGGGTTCAGTTAAACCTTTGCCTATTATAGCAGAAGAGTAAAAAAAAAATAATAAACACACACACACCCATACACACAATTTTAAAATAAAGTGTAATTGAATAAGAGACTCGCCAAACCCTTGTTCATAACGTAATAAAATTTACAATGAAATATTTTTTTTCTTGATCCGTCATAGTTTTAAATGAGCAATAAAACATTTTTTTGTGGCTGCTATAACTGTTATAGTCCAAATCATAAAAAATATATAATCAAAAGTATGTGTCCACACTGGCTACTTATAATTGGCTCACAGTGTAGGGGAGGCCTGGGAAATCCCGACTTTATGATCAAATAGTGGCAGTTGTTCATAGTTAGCTACCTATTATCAGGATTTTCTGTTTGGAAATTTCATTAATTTAGGTTGGCTTGAAAACATAGTCATTAATTTAACATGCATAGTACGATTCGCTCAAAGTGCCATCTAGGGGTAGAAAAATGTATTGCAGAGAATGTCAATGTTATGCTTTGAGAAACACACTGGATGTGATATGTTAATGATACATCTTGCTTAAGATTAACAAAATGACCCATTCTACATCTCTACCTACATGCCTGTATGTTAGTCAGTCATATGACTTATTTCAGAGTCTTTACTAATAACCAGCATAGGCTTCCCTCTCTTTGTCAAACCACACATTTGTAGGCTTATGTCTTCTTATTACCATAACTCATAGTGAGTAGAGACAGTGAAAAATAATATAGCCAGTATGTTTTGCTTTATATTTGGTAAATTTCAATTTATACTTTTAAGATATGTCAGTGAAAGGCATTAGCAAAAGTGCAGGTTTAACAATGCAACACTATTCATTTACATTCACGTTTAATGAACAATTGAGCCAACAACTGAATATTAATTGACAATAAGAAGAAATGTCGATGTGAAGTTCCTTGTGCTCTACTGTGGAACATCTGAGTATCTTAAGCCAGTCCTAAGGCCAATACCTTAGGCCCAAGAGCATGCTGGGACTGGAAATTTGGTATTGGTGTCAGGTCCTTTGTCTTCCCCATCCTTGTGTTATTCCTGTCTTAATCTTTTCTGATATTATTTGTTTTATCTGTGTCCTGATTATGTTTTCATTTGATTCCGGGGGTATTGACCTCTGGCTGGCTGGCTAACTGTTTCAGTTTTGTCCCTTGATTGACCACTCTGGACTTCTGATAATTTTCTTGTTGTGACTCTTTAACTTGGTTATTATTTCAGTTTTGTCATCAGTCATAATGTCAATTTACTGTCACAACCCTCTCTTGTCCATTTATATTGTTTCATGTTCTGGGATTCCAATCTCCCTCAGTTATTGATCAGTGATCCCCTGCTGATCATTAAATGAAATGAGAGATAGAGCACAATTTTGGTTGCATTTTGGGGTCGTGGACAGACCCCCTGAACCTACTGACCTGGTTGCAGTTAGACTGCTGTAAACCCTATTGAAACACCAGTTCAGCTGTTTTAGACTTTTTCTTCAACCCACTTATAGGATATAAGAACTGAGCTTTTCACTAGCTGAATTTAAGTAGTTCAGGTCTGAGATCTTTTATATGGAAATCCATTATCCAGAAAGCCACAAAGTTGAGAACGTAAGTAACTGATACTGTTTGCTGATAATACCATACACTGAGTTCCTTCTGCTAGAGGTGCTATAATGCCAAACAATGTAATGAGGAGGGAAATGCCAGGAGCCGTGTGGGGAAAAACAGACATAATTTTTAAATGTAATTTAGCATATTTTAGAAATGACTCCAAATTACAGAAAAAAGTAATCATAAATACCTATATCTCAAGCATCCTCCCAATAGTTTCAATATTGGTGGAGTTTGTGCGCATGTTTGCACAAGAAAGCGGGTGGAGTTGGGTGGGATTTGAATGGACTGTAAGGATACCAGGTTCAGTTTTGGTCCACTTGCTGGCTGGCCTCCTGGAGGTAAGTTATGTACAACATGCTGGTACCAGGTACCTTTTAGGGGTTCTAACTCACTCAGGCAACAACAGTTAGAAAGTACAATAGTACTTTTATTGCGTAAAAGAACAAACATTAGGAAATACAGTATTAAATAAATGCCAGCCAGGATTACCACACTCGCTGTCCCTTACCCCACTATCTCAAGGATTGCAGTCAGTGTAGGTCTCTTGTCCCTGGGACCCAGCTGATTGACCCAATATTCTCCCATTTACCAGAGTGGTAGGAGTCAAGCCCAAGGTCTCCCTGCTCCAGCAGGCTCACCAAGTAACAAGACTCACTGGGGCATATTCAATTACGATTCATGGCCGAGATTATGCGCAGCTGCATGGGTCCCAATACCGCAACATTGTGGATTTCGGGTGCGCACAGAAATGTGCAATATTGCGCTACCGTAATGATGCTATATACGCGCAGCCACGAATTGTAATTGAATACCTCCCACTGGGTTTAAGCGATTTCCAACAGCGATAACAGGATGCTCAGTCTAGCAGAAACCTAAACAGCAATGCATAGACAATGCCAAACAGAAAACAAACCCTAGCCTGGACCCATCATTTGTATATTAAGCTTAGTTCCCACACTGATGGGGCTGGACCAGGGTGGTCTTAGAGAGGGCACCTAATAGAGATTGGCAGCTGTCATAAAGGGTCTGTTACTGAGCTGTCCTTTCCCAAACCCACACACCCACAGGCCCTCCAGCTCGTAAGATACTGTATTGCTTAGCTGGCCAGAGCTCGAAGAATGGAGCCCACTTAGGATAACTAAGGGTCTGGGTTGGGATAAAGATTGAGCAGCTCTCAGTTTAACCTCTTTGATTACTTATCCACAGAATCTGGCTGCCAGCTGATCAGGACTTCCTGTCTCCTGGTGGCACAGAATATTTCAGCCCCACACATGTGACATGTGACAGGAACCCTTCAGAAAATGACTTATGGACATATTTAAGAATAACACTAATAGTTATATTATAATCATATTATAAGTCATATATGATATAATCAAATATAAACAGTAATAGTTGGGGTACTTTGAACACAATGATACATACAATGACTCCCTCTCCCCTACAAGCCTCGAATGGGAGAGTGTGTCCAGTGACCTCTAGTACAGGCCCGACCCTTACCGTCAGCACATGGACCATGGGAGGAATTTGGGCAGGTTTTATTTTGTCTTAGGTGTGTCTTTTAAAATGTTGAGAGATATGAATTCTGCGTATAAGATTCTATCCCTGTATATACAGCACTACACTTGAAGAGGTGCAATTTGCAGCACTAATCCTAAGATAACTGGGGAAAGCAATGAAAACTGACGGTCTTTTCTTATTTTGCCTTTCCTAATTCACTCTGAGTTTATACCTCCTCGTTCCAATTACAAAAGTACTAAATCCTAGGCTGGCATTCACAATAACCTCAATTCCTAAGTGCCAAAGCAGCTGATATGGAGCCAATGGGCACATCATTTTTAATGAGGAGGAAAATGAACATATACCTTTTGTATGTGTTGACAACACCCTCCTGTGGTCTCAGTCAGTGTTACTTGCCTTGGCTGGTTATGTAAATATAGTAAATGGCAGAATGGAAATAAAATTGTCATTTCAGCACTTGTTATCATCCACAGATTGAAATACAATCGGTGGATGAGTGTGAGCTAACAATATCTAATTATTTGAAAATTATTATCACCATACAGTAACACCATATTCAATTAATGTGAAACATTGACTATTGAAATGATTACAGATTATATCTTATTCTCGTCCAAAAAATTACTACAATAGGCATATTTCCTGGCAACCCAGTTCGTTGCTATGACAATAGAAGTGATGAGTAAGAAACCTACACATCCACAATATCAATACATTATTCACAGGAATAGCTAAGTACCTAACCTTTTTTGACATGTTCGGCATATATTGTAATACAGGATTATTACTATGAGAACCTATTGTGTCCTTTATATGGAATGTCCTGTTTTGCTTGTTTGGAACACACAACAGCTTCCATGTTCATGCAATTCCAGCATAAGTACAAATATCTATATAAAGAGAGCTCTACATATTTGATTTAACTCTTTTACACTGCGCTGTCCATAGTGTGGATTTTCCTATATATTATAAATTATACCTTTCATGCGTTAAGGAAGTGGTTTGTACACATTTGACACATTGATTACTTAGTTTGGCATAACTTGTGATATACTATATACATGGAGTGATTAGGATTTAAATCCCGGGTTGGGGTTTGTTTTGTAATGTATAATTTATTATCTTTTTAATGTTTGAGTATTCACATCCTCCTGCTAAATCCTAACACACTTTATTATTATTTGACAAGCAATTTAAACAATTATATGGACTCTAACCCAATTTTTTTATTTTTTATCTTTGTATCTTTCTAAGGAAATATCAAAGAATGAACGTATAAATGTATTCCTATTATAAGACTATGGGGCGTATTTATCATAGGGGAAAGAACTTCGCCCTATACATCAAAGGGTCACAGGCGGCTATAGCACTTTTCACAGAATCTTCAGGTTTCACTGGAGATAAGCTTCTCCATGCAAGTACCCCTCCAATCCTTGTTCTATTATCTTCATCTCAGGATGGGGGTAACAGAACAAAATCATTGCATTCACAGTCAAACATTTCAGGAATAGTTCAAGTCAACAAGTATAAGCAAGTATAAGTAATTATATATATATATATATATAGTGGCAAAGAGGCCTAATTGCCACACCTCTCCTGCATGGTGACAGATGAGGTCCACGGGAACCTGCAGCTTGAGGCTGCAGACCAGGTAACACAGGTATAACATTGCACTTGGGTTCAGTTACATACAGGTCTGAGACATGTGATAAAGTAGATGTAAAAGTGTGATTTTTAGTTACATGCTTTCAAGTGTTTTATTTCCACAGCTAACAGCACAGCTGATAGGGGTGTATGTACTGAATAGGAGTTACAGAGCACCTGAGGAGATCTCCTTTAAAGGAAAAGTGGGAGGTCGCCTGTCAGCCACCCCAAGGCTGAGGGAGGAGTCACAACTATAAAAGACTGTATTGTGCATATGTGCATTGCAACAGACGCCAGTTAGTGGCCGGCTGGTAGTGAGGGAAACTGCTGTATGGCCAGATGTAGGTTGCCTGGTGTCGTCCTGACAAAGTTGTTTGCTGAAGTTGTAATGCAAAAATCAAGCACCATTTGATTTGCAACAAGAAGTTGTCCGTGTGACTGATGTCTGCAGGGTGCCCGTGTGACAAGAAGGGTGATCATGCTACAATATATATGTATATATATATATATATATATATATATATATATATATATATAAAATCATCAACGTTTAACAAATTAAATTTGGTCATCATAGAATACATATAGGCGGTTGCCAGAATATTGTTCTGTTACCTCTGGGCTAGATACAAGCAACAATATGTGACTTGACATTTCAACGACTACCTTTTAACTTAGAGGTAGATGGAAACTACAATAATAGTTGACATTTAAAAATAAATGTTTGATAGACTGTAATAAACTGTCAACATGTTTGGGGTAGGTTCCCCATAGTTATTTCTTTGCCACCTATATGTAAAATTGAATAAGTCAGCATATAGCAGAAAGAAAATGGAAGACGCAAACGGAATCCTCGGTGCCAAGTATGAGTTTTATAATATTTCTTAAATGTTCTAATGAAGCAGATTAGGAATATTTGGATAAACTGGCTTTTTTATGCAAAGCCTTCCCAGCTGCAGATAATACTTCAAAGACCTCACACCAATGGAAATCACATCATGCTGACACTTAGCAGATCAAAATATGCTCATCGGAAAATAAATTATTTCAGTTAAAGAGTACAGAATTAACTGGTTTCATGGAAGGAGTAAGAAAATGTTTAATTTTTGAAGTTGTCATTTATAATAATGTTCATTTCACTGTGTTTTAGAACAAAAAAGATAGGGTTACTAAAATATGCTTATATATTCTATATTAAAGCTGTGCAAATATTAGTATTTGCAGCTTACATCACTTCTACCAAACTATTACTTTGAAGGAATGAGCATCATTTAAGTACATAAATAATGGGAAAACTCATGTTTAAGTCAATGACTAAACTGTAAGTAGTAATTCCTTTAAATTTTCTAACACTGGGCAGAGACAGGCCACTGAGTATTCCTGTACATTGTGCTAAACTGCATCATATAAATGTACTTTGCACAAAAATTGCATATAGACATCACAGTACATAATGCAGGCACATACAAACAATGGTGATCTCTTGCTGAGTATTTTAGGCAACACAATAAGAATAAAAAATAAAAATAGTAATAAATATAAATATTTAAAAAAATCAGGCTGGCTCCTAATTCCCCCCTGCAGCTGTGAAGGAGACTGTGTACTCCTAATTGCTGTTTCTATAAGAACGTGTATGTGTTTGTGGGCACAGAAGCGGAATCTTCTGATGTGGGGTTGGGTAGACTGGTTGCACCTTGCTGATTGTAGACTAGGTGCACTTTTCAATCTGATGTTACACTCACATGCTAAAATGATTTTTCAAATGAAATAGAAGGGTGACGAGAATGCATATATAATAGCAGGCTAATGAGGAGGTGGAGGTGTACGTGCAAAGACTTTTTCTCCCTGGAAAAGGGCTTGAATTTCACAGCTCCTTAAGGTCGCTGACACATGTTTTATATTTTGACCCTTGCAAGTGGACTTTATACAAAAAAGTTAATTTTCAGGCACATTTGAAGCAAAGTATTAATAACATTAAAATTTACATTAGTGAAACATGTAATAATGATAGTCCTGATGTCCCCTCATTCTCATGGTTAATTGAAGAACCTAAATGAGGCTGGAAAGAGAAGTCATTTAGGAGAAATATCTAAAAGATAAAATTAATGAAGGTGAGTGTCCTAAATATAGTAGGCTAGAAGGGCAGACACGGGATTTGTAGAAGGGGAAGGGGGGGTGGGGGTCCAAATGAAATATTTCACCTCAGAACAAAGCAAAAACAAAACAAAAACAAACATGCTATAATAAACCAGCAACCAAATTTTTTTCATAATGCAATTGTTTTACTGTAAAAAAGAAGTTTGGTTTAGTCACAGAGTATAAGACAACATCTAATAACAACTGGTGCAGAAAAAGCTACTGAGAGGCGGCTGCTCCACTGTTTCCACTGGGTCCATTTTCAAACTTATTTTAACATTTTAAGTTTAGCTTAATTCTTTTTCTTTTCAAGCTTCTATGGCGGCGCATGCGCAAATTTACTGCTTGAGAATGACATAATGAGAAGCGTACTTTGCAATATATATATATATATATATATATATATATATATATATATATATATATATATATAAATATATATATACATTCAGCATAGCAAAACAATTCAGCATTTCACACAAAATAGAAATTAGACAGTAGTGCTGTATTCAGATATGAAAACCAGAATTACAACAGTAAAATGTACATAAATGTAATAAAATGTTACATGAAATTGAATAAGGCATAAAGTGATCTGTACATTAATGTGAACACTGCTTTAAATAAATGTGACCATCTAACCAAATTCAATCTACTACACAAAACTAATATTAATTTCCACTCATACCCAATTAAAATAAAAACTATTACAATTAGTGTTAAAGTTACTTACCCAAAGCTGCACATTAGACTGTGAATGATAACAGGCCATTTATTTTCTGTATTTTCTATGTGTCAGAAAACACTAGAGCACTAGGTCAAAAACTGTAAAGATAATACACTAGAGACAAAAGTGATGGCAGCCATTTTGTTGAGGCCAATGTTCATGGAAACAAATGCAGATGCCCATGAAAATGTGTCCTAGGCTGCAGACAATGTGTTATACTATTTTTTATATACCTACTAACATTGAGGTTCCACGATTAGAGAAATGGGGATTTCTGGACAACTGGAACATCCCTAAGCGCGCTCCTGGGATGGGTTTTGAAGTAGAGTATTCTCCATCAAGCTGAGAGAGCTTTTCCAGGACAATTCCAAAAACCATAACTTTTCTGTGCACCTTTTTAAGCAGGATAAATAGGTGCCATAGTGCAAAAGGAAATGCACTGCAGGGTTGTATTTTTTAAGGTTTCCCTTAAAAACCCTTTCTGGGTTATTACATAAAAATGGAGAAGAAGTGACTTAAAACATTTGTTTTTGTAAGTCATATTCTAATAACAGGCATGAAAATAAGGTAAAATAAATTAGGTTTATCCCTAAAAAAATCATTGTTATTGAATTGATGTACAGTGTAAAATATAACTAACACTAGCCTAAAAATAAGACTCCCCAATTAAATTGTAATCAACAATTTAAAATGTTGTTAATAAGTGTTTATAAAATACAGTGCAAAAACTCTCTTTTACTTATTTTTTTTTAAGTCATTAACAAAACAAAACATTGACTTGGTTTCAGCATATAAGCAACATTGCAAGCAGTTTATATAAGTTTATAGCAAATCTAATATTATGTGCTTTTTTATCGGATAATAATATTAATAAAAAATTATGATCATGAGTCTCATCTTTGCTCTCACTTTATACATCATAGGGGCCCCAGTCTGCTAAGGCTGGGATTGTACAAATGATTTGTTAATAACTTGAAACCATTTTTCAGTTTCATGAGAGATATTTTGTTGCATGAAAAACTTTGTGTTTAATTCTTTTAACTCCACCAAGAAAAATCTCTGCTTGAAAACAACAAGACCATAACTTATTATTGACATCTCAGAGAGAAGAAGAGATTTTGAAGACAGACAATTGTGTTACTATGTGAAAGTCTGGCCCTGTGGCTTTTTCCATTTTTTGGTAGATCATTGTATGTAATTCCAATGGTATGAATTAATCCTGAAAATTCCACGAGGGCTCTACTGTTCCCTTTTTACACACTGTCAATGATCTCATCCACACTTTTTCCCTTCACACTGCACGCACAAGCGCTTCATACATTGGGCTCTCACTCCTGTTACCATTAATCTCACCTTTCAATACAGCTTACATCCCTTTCCATTACTACATACTTGTCTCCATCCCAATGGTAATACTCATTAAAAGGTCAATACAGTAATATCCTACTTAAACCCCAAATCACAAGACCCAGACAAGAGTCATCAACCCCATATCGACTGAAGTTGGTGAGAGGGGCACAAAATGGAAGAATCAACTGTGCTCTCTCTTGACTCTCTGCAATACCCCTGGAGGCCATTAAATCACCAAACTGCCAGAGTAAACTGTACTGCAGCCTTTTGACCTGCATATCATGTGCATTCAGCTCCGAATGTTCAATACTGGAGCAGGTGGCCAGACTCCCGGAGGGAATTCATGTATGAGGATGCAGGGGAAGAGTGGAGTGCTCAGTGCACCCCCATCAGTTATCTTTTAGGAAACAACTCAATCTCCTTTCTAAATAAACTAGAGTAGGAGTTGATCTTACAAAATAAAATAAATTGATGTACAATAAATAATGGCAATAGGCTCTGTGCAGAATGTCTGGTGATGGGGTCTGTGCAATGTAGCTGGCAATGCGTTCTGTGCAATGTGGATGGCAATGGACTATGTGTACTGTGACTGGCTATGTGATTTTGTAGACTATGGATTTAGCTTTAGGTATCACTTTCTATTCTGTAAGTATGGACAACTGTAATGTGAAACTTCTATAGGATTTATGTTAAAAGTTGCCTTTGCTCTGGGTGCTTGGCTGGCTTGTTGGTGTTGCATCATAAAAAGGGAAAGGGGCTCTTAAGGCTATGTTCCTGGCCCTCTGTTTTCTCTCTTTACACTCTTTACTTGGTGAACTAATACACTCCTTTGGCTCCCATCACCACCTCTAGGCAGACGGACCCTAAATTTGCATCTCTTCCCCTTACTTTTCCCCTTCTCTTTTATCAGGTATGTCCAACTGGTTCTTTGGTATCTCTATGTCACAACGCTACATAAAGCTTTACATGTCCAAACTGAGCTCATCATGTTCTTTCCAGTGTCACAACCCCATTCTACTCTCCCTCTTAATTGACAACTGCATGCTCTGCCAAGTCCCCCGTGCCAGCTGCCTTGGTGCCCTCAGCTTTCCTCCACAAATTCAGCCCTTAACGCTGTCATGTTCATTCCTTCTCCAAAACATTACCAGAGTACTCCCCTTTGTCAGGACAAGCCCTTACCCCTTCTCTCATTATTTACCACCTTGACTAATGCAACCTCCTCTTATCTGGCCTTCCCCTCACCCATGTTTCTCCTCTACTGTCCATCCTAAATGCCACGGCGAGAGTGTTCTTCCTCTCTTGCAGTTCCACATTCAGTGCACCACTCTGTAAATCACTATATTGGCTCCCCATAAATTCCAGCATCCAATTCAGATTATTTGCTCTTACTTTCAAAGCCCTTACCAACATCTCCCCCTCATACAACGCTCACCCTTTCACCTTCTTAGATCTGCCTATGATCTGCCCCTCACCTCTATGATTACCATTTCTTAATTCCAAATCTGAAACTGTTCCCGCATTGCTCTATATCCCACCTGATCTAACTTTCCTCCAACCCTCAATTTTACAAGTGCTCTCTCAAAACCCACCTCTTTACTACAGCTTATGCTGCTCCCATCTGACACTAGTCCCGATGGGTACTACGAGCTACCATTCCACTAGTTCCTATTATCTCAGCATCGCCCTCCTAGATTGTAAGCTCTCACAAGCATTACCCTCTTTACTCTCTGTCTCATGTGTGCATCTTCTCTGTCAACATGTCAACCAGTCTATGTATGTTTTAATGTATGATTTGTTTTTTAATGATCTGTTATACCAACTGTCTGGCGCTGCAGAATTCTGTGACACCTTACAATGATTATGATGATTAAAGGATTGTGGCATTGTGAAAAATGTGTGAAGCCTAGAATTTAGTGGTAAAACACTGTCCCGCCCCCCCCCCCCTTCCTTTGTTTTACAAAACTTTACGGGTAGAGTGGGACATTTTATTTCTTTATACAATTTTGCCTATTTGTTAGGTATGCCTATACAGAGGTGCACCCTCCATACCCCACTTTTTGGGAAGGCCTCCATGCACACACTTGTGGTCATTTGTGTAATAGCATCCAGAAATGGGAATACCAGCAAACGTAAAAACATCACTTCAAAGTCCTACTTACTATCACTTTTATCACCTTTGTACCAGTCTCTTAACTAATTAATTTGTTCCATTTTTACCCTTAAATACAACTTGTTGTAACCTATTTTATGATCTTATTAAGTCATACAAGTAAGGCATCATTGGGACAGTCTTTGGGCCTGAGTCATTAAGGAAAACAAAGCATAAAAAAGAAGTAACATGGCACCTGGGCAAAACTATGTTGCATTGGAGGGGGGGGGGAGATAAATTTAAAATATGATGGCATATTTATAGTTGGGATAGGGCATGTCCTAGATCAACTTTAAAATTCAGTGTAAAATAAAGCTATCAAGCATTTGTGTGCTAGATGAAAAAACAGCCGGTATTTAACTGATGTGCAAAATAATAAACTAATTTGCACCCCTTGCATTGTAACATGGTATGTCGCAGAGAAAATTTACTCCTTGTTTTGTCTTACTTTCCTTAATGACTCAGGCTCTTTATTACATGTGTACATTTTTTTTTTTTTTTACATTGATAGTTGACGTTTCCCAGATGATAGCCACCATGTTGGAGGACATGTATAAATCAGCTTCTTTTTGTTGAAGTAAAAAGCCTTTACAACTGCCTGCTAATCTTGTCATGCCCTATAAATATGCAATTTGCCAATGGGTGATATAAGTGACATAACAACAGTTTACATAACTGATCAAAATAGTTGACATCACTATAGGTAACATCACTTATTTTTGAATATCACTTTAGGATCATCACTGATCTCCTCATTGAAATCAGTGGCAACACTGAAGAGCTCACAAAGAGAGACACTTAGAGGGGGTATTCAATTGTCGGCGGAAACGCCGAAAATCCCCCATTCCGCGCACTATTACCGTCATTACGGTAATAGTGCGCGGAAAAACCGTTACTACGGTAATTTTCTCGCTGGATTTCAGCTCGCAGCTCCCTGAGCCGCTAACTAGCCGCTCCAGCTAACTACTACCGTAATAACGGTAGTAGTTTTTACGCGCCGCGGAAACGGAACAATTGAATACCCCCCTTAATATATGACATAATTAATAGCAACAAATTAATGACATTATAATTGTTGACTCAGTAAATTACATCAAAGATGGTATTGCCAGGGGTAACGACATCACAATGGTGATAGTATTAATGGCATCATAACAGATGACAAAACTGAAATCATTACAACGAGGAACAAACTAAAAATGATGATGTGACCAGCCCAGACTATCGCACTGTTGCTGGTTATTTATTTTAGGGCTCATGCAGTTTTCTTAAAACATTTAATTAACCTTTTTATTTTTTTAACAACATATGAGTTGATGGTCAACAGAGTTCCTGGTCTAATCAGCTCTCTCACATTGAATATTATTTATACTTGCACGAAACAGAAATTAAGGTACCACTAACATTACATAATATTTAAGCTACCTTTAAAAATTCCAGGTTCTTTTATTTATTTGTTTGCTTTTCTCTATTGTGAACACAGCTACTTTCCCCAAAATGTTTCAGGCAGTTGTGACTGAGCACTGCTGTGTTTAAGAACCCCACCCTTAGGCGTGCTTTGTTATCCAGACTGGACTATCACCAAACTTATCACATTACTATGGAATATATCTTTCAGCTGCAAAAACATCTGTTTCTGATGAAGTTTACAGCTGCCTGCACTGGCAAAGAGAATTTGAAAGGAACTGACATTGGACAATCCACGTCTCGGCTGTAGCTTTTCTTTGTGAACTAATAATGCACATAGGATTCAAGGTGTAAATGTGGCGGAATGGTGGCACAATGCAGTGTGTGTTTTTGTGAGTTTGGTGTCTCTGTGTGTCTGTGTGTGCGTAAGCAGAGACTGATGTGAATTAATAAACTCTCTCTAATAATAATAATAATAATAATAATAATAATAATAATAATTATTAAGCTAGGCTAGATCTCTGGGAGAGTTTTATAGAAATATCAACATGAAAAGTAAGTGACCAGGATTATAGAGATTTTAATGTATGGCAAAACACACTTATCACAAGCTATAAATAAAAGCTCAAGGCCATATTAAACTTAGTATTTGTCATATATCAGTCATATTAATGTGAAGTTGGTGGCTTTATTCAGTAAGGATACAAACTCTGCTACAGACTCTCCCAGCTGATAATGTTGTCAGTGACAATCGGTCTATTGATGCCAGGTTTGTCAATTACATCACTGCTCCTCAGCGTCTCTATTGATTGGTTGTTTAGCCTGTCACTATAGTTAAGTGCGCAACATATGGTCTAAGCTTGTACAGTCATGAATTTACATGATAAGTTCGCACATGTACCAAGATTTACAAATGTCGTACGATAGCCGAAAAGGAGAAACCGACTGGTGTCTACCAATAAGCATCAAACGCATTACAAAATAGACTCACTATAAGTTATATTCAGACTGGAAGATATTGTAGAAGGCCCACCAAGCATAACCATATAATTGCAAATGTAAAAGACTCCAGTATAATTAGTGCAATTAACCCACATTGACTATCACCGACATGTTTCCTCAGTCATCAATCCTGTACAAATGTGTAACCAATTACAGTATAAGGGCCCTCCTGGAGCTAGAACAAGCTCAGTGCAGTCTATGAGTGAACTGTGGGCAGCTATAGTGTTGTCAAAATAAGGGTGTATGTTATGTCAGTGAAACAAAGCGAAGCATGTTAGGGAAAGAAACATCTGCAATACGTCTTTCAGCACTTGTTGGTTACCAGTACGGGAGACCGGCTGCTGCATTAAATGTTCTCATCCCTTAGTTCTGTTCTACTGTATCGCTCTGTTCCAAGCTCAGAACACCCAACCTCACATCTTAACTCTTACATCAGCCTACAACTCACTCCTGCTAAAAAGGACAGCAGTAGCGTGACTTTCATCTAAGTGTGTGTGTGTGTGTGTGTGTGTGTGTGTGTGTGTGTGTGTGTTTGTGTGTGTATATAACTTGTTGTGTGACGAATCTGTAATCAGCTCATTTTTTTTCTGTGACAACGATTAACAGTCAAGGTAGGTAAAACACATCTGGATATGAGGATCACCTTATTGGAACGGTCTTTGTTTTAAACATGTGCAAAATAAGGAATTGTATCTGTAAGATATAAAAGCATATTAGATGTCACGTCTGAGATCTATGACCTGGATAAAGTTGTCAAACTCTACAGGGGCCTCTAATAGCCTTATATTTTACAATAGGGAGCACATTATTTTCATCATTAATATTATGGGATTTTTGCCTCAAAGGTAGCAGCAGCATGTTGGTCAGTGACTAAGTTGTAGGTGGAGGGTGGAAGTAAGAACTCCACGAAATCAGCAGTTGGAAACTTAGCTTTATTCAACTGTAGCAAGAGAGATAAAAATAGGCTTGAAAGAGAATGACAAACCTAGACCCCATAGGGAGTGTTAAGTAACTTCTTCACACCTCTCTATCAAGTGGGCATCTAGGACCCTTACTACCTTCACACAAAAACCCACAGTCCTTTTACTGCTGATGGTCCCTCCTCAGCCTATGACTCCTTTTGTGGATCCAACTGGCCACAGTAGCTGCCTGGAAGGGTAAAAGATTCTGGATTCCAGGGCCAATGTCTGGTCTTTCGTGTCACAGCCCTACTGAGTTCATATATTACCACCCTATATGTTCATAACTTTACTGGCATTACTGTTTCCTGAATATGTGGTCTTGTAATTCCAGTGTCAGCAGAGCTGCGCTGAGCGGGTCCTATGACCACATCTCACCATGGAGTGGACTTTAGAGACTTCTTTCAATTGCTATAAGGAAAAAGCATATGTGTTCTCACAGAGGGGATCAGACTGGTTCACGTTAAATTCCTTGCACGCTGTACAGTAGCCATAACCTGAAGGAACCATAGGAAGAACATATTCCAGTGTCCATACATATGGACACAGAACCAATGGCTCCAGTGCTGTGAAGCCTCAATGCTAACTACTGTGCCACAATGCTGGCCCATTGAAACTTGCAGTTCCAATAAACTATATTCACTATTACTAGTGCACTATCAAGCCTACAGAGAAGATTTAATAAATAGATGGTTGACTTCTTGCAACCACTTCACCCTTTCAATTGTCCAATTGACCTTTCAGCTGGTTCTGAAATTCTTATTGGTAGAATTTACTCCTTATTCCACACAGAACTAAAGGTTCTAAAGTATTATATTTATTAAAAGATATTTAAAAAAGGGTTCATTTAACCTTCCACATCTCCCACTGTGGCATCTAACTTTTGTGGAGGGAAAAAAAGGATTTAATGTGACCTTGGGTGAATTATTTAGATTTAAATCTAATTCAGGTGAAGAACAAATACTCTTTACCTGTTAATACTGAACTGCAAGGCAGCCTGACACACCTAACTGCATTTACACAAAGCAAACATTTTATTTGCCTTTGGAGAGGAGATGAATTGAAAACTTGGACTCATGGCCATTAAGTTAAGATGGAAAAATGTGAACATGAGAAAACATTGGTTAAATGTTTGGGGAGCATTGTGTCAGCTGCTGGTCTTCAAATGGTTCCTCAAAAAAATAAGGCTGCACTTGATTTTCTAGTGCCAAGTTGTAAAAAAGACTATCAGAAATTCATTAGCTTCGCCAGTTTCTATAGACGTTTTATGAAGGACTATCTATCTTACCATCTCATCATCATCATCAGCTATGTATATAGCGCCACTAAGTCTGCAGCGCTGTACAGAGAACTCACTCACATCAGTCCCTGCACCATTGGAGCTTACAGTCTAAATTCCCTAACATACATACAAAGACTGAGAGAGACTAGGCTCAATTTTTTGATAGTGGCCAGTTAACCACTAGTATGTTTTTGGATTGTGGGAGAAAACCGGAGCACCCGGAGGAAACCCACGCAAACACAGGACGAACATACAAACTCCTCACAGATAAGGCCATGGTCAGGAATCAATCTCACGACCCCAGTGCTGTGAGGCAGAAATGCTAACCACCGAGGCACTGTGCCGCCCAGATAGATGGATAGATCTCCATCTATCTATCTATCTATCCATCTATGTATATATTGTGGATGAAGTGGCTGCATAAAAAATAAAATTCATGGAATTTGGTAGTTTTGCAATAAAAGCAGGAGGAGAAGTGACGGTATGACATACCAACTTACATACCACCACTCTGACATATATATATATATATATATATATATATATATATATATATATATATATATATATATATAGTGTAACTTGTGACATAATTTTAAAACAACGCTCATTTATTTCTAATCAACACACTTTCTCTTCCTCTTCATGTACTAATTAGTTAATTTACACACTGACATGGTATATGTAAGCTGTAATTGCTCTATTTGTTATAAAACAGACATTGCAATACTAACGTTTAATGCTGCGCTGATCAGCTTTATGAAATGTTTTCACCGTTCAGGAATGTTTTTATTTTAAGGGGTAGGGTGGAACTTTCTGGTTGCTCTACAATCTCAGCACTAATTAGGAATGCTCTACAACTAGAACTTACAACAGCTGCATGAATGAGAAGTACATTAAAAAGTCATCTGTAACGCTAATATTATTTCAATTATGTAACTCTGTAGCGCATCAATTATAAAAAGTAAAGAAAAAGTTAGTTTGGTGTTTTCTGTTATTTTAAGTGATAATATGTTGGGAATAGATTTGTAAAGGATGTATGACAAGTAGTGGGAGGGTGTCAATCTCCAGGACAACCCCCCTCTGCTTCCTGAACCTGAAATACAACTTGCTGTGGATCATGTCCATTTACAAACTAGCACACTGCAAAGCAACAAATTTAGAAAACATCATTTTTGGTTGTAAACAATTGTTTGCCCCGCTGGAAGGAAACCTCACAACAACACGACATAACGACAACACAACAAAGCAACAAATCTTATTTTCTATATTGCATGTTTGGTCTATTTACCAAATAAATTGCTAATATATAAAAAACTGCTACACATTACAAATTGGACCCGCACAATGCCATGTGACCCTGCCTGTAGAGTTATAAAAGGACTTAATCCTTCAGTACATAGAGATATAGCACCAGGAAACTCATAAAATGTGGAAGGAGGAGATTCCAGGGAGGAATAACTAAATTAATCAGGGGGGGTGGTGGTTTCACTCCATACTTGCCAACTTTAAGGGCAAGTGGCGAATGCAAGAGGAGGAGTGATGTGGGTGGGGCATGATTACATGAATTGCTCCATTAACTGGGAGGGTATCTGCTCTTCCAGGAGACTGGGGCAGACTCCTTCAGCTTGAGCCCCCCAGGACATTCCCGGAGAGTAGGCATGTATGCTTTACTGATGGTGGTGTCAACCTTTAAATGATATTTACTGAAGTTCACCAAAATGAACAAACATACCACCATATGACACCATAGGGTATATTTACTAAACTGCGGGTTTGGAAAAGTAGAGATGTTGCCTATAGCAACCAATCAAATTCTAGTTTTCATTTTGTAGAATGTACTAAATAAATAACAGCTAGAATCTGATTGGTTGCTATAGGCAACATCTCCACTTTTTCAAACCCGCAGCTTAGTAAATATACCCCCATATGTCTAAAGGGGACATATCATGCAGTATTAAAAATTGAACATCAGCAATAGAAACTTGGTAAAAGTTTATTTGCAATGTAGTTAATAACAAATATAGCATTCTTTAGAAAATCGGGTATAAAACTGTGCCCCTTACTCTCTGTCTAGTACTTGTAGCCAAAATTCCTTTGGCATTACACAAATTAACAGTTGGTAGCTTAAAAGTCTGTGACAGTAATCTTGTGATTATTTAAAGCTAATGTGCTGAAAGCTGTCGGAATTCTGAAACTGTTGATGTCACAGAAGATTCAGATAGTTTTGTAGGAGCACAGTGAATAAGTCCTTCCAGCCAATGGAATGTTCACACTCTCATTCATACGCAGGAGTATTTATGGCATAGAAGATGGTTAACTTCATGCAGACGTGTAAAAAAGTGAATTTAGAAGAAACTATAGGGCTTTAACACACACAGTAAATATAAAATACTGTATGTTCTTGTTATACGTTGTCTTTTCAGACTCTGCCTTCCCTCCCTCACTAAGCAGGAACTGCAGAGTGGCGCTGGTGAGGGGAGGGTGCGCTTCCCTAGAAACTCTTGGAGCCCCATAAAAATATCTGGGTCCACAAGTTTCTAGTAACGCCCCTGCTTTCTGCTACTATAATTTCATCACACGTACAGCACAACTTTCGGCAAGTGTATTCCGGGAGAGGGGCGCGGCTAGAGGGCGGGGCGCGGCCAAATGCGTCATTTTGCCCCTGCCCCCACGACAGAAATGCCATTTTGTCGCGGGGGCAGGGCCAAAATGACCCGATTCACCCCGAATCGCGTCATTTAGGCTAGGCAGGTTCGGGATGTTGGAGACTTGCCTGATCTCCCGGGAGTCAGTGACACTGACCTTAATTTTGGGAGTCTCCCGGACATTCCGGGAGAGTTGGCAAGTATGATACAGCAATCTGCAGTCAGCTTTTAGATGGAATTAAATAAATAGCTGTTTTTGTATGTTTAGTTTCACTGCAGAAGGCAAATAGTACAGATTGACGTTCGCAGGACTGTAGCGAATTATAAAATAATTTCAAAAAGGCTGCACTTCAAAATTTTCTTTAAAAACAATAAAAAAAACCTCATTATAAATAAATGTTTGTAATCCTTATTGTCTTTTTAAACAATATTGTTTGGACCAGTGGTCAAATAAATCGATCTGCCAAAAAGAAAACTATTGACTTAATATTGCTATTTGTTTTTTATATATAACAAAAATAAAAACTCTCTGTCTATTTCTTAACATTCTAGATTACGAAGAATGTCTTAGAATATTGAACTATAATGGAGATAATGTGCTGTGTTCTATAGTTAGGGTATATTGCTTTTTAATATTGTACCATGTCACACCCTTTCCACTGCTCTCAGGAAACAGGAAGCATGCTCTGTTTAAGTATGATGCTATTTGTTTGTTTAGAGCAAATGCAGCCGATCAAGTTTTACAACCAAACAAAGAACACATTCAAGGTCAATTACAACCCGCAAATAATATAGAGAAAACATTTTTATTTTTCCAATGTGATTAATTGCCCCCCCGCCCCCCTGTGCATAATAATAACAGAAAGCATGCCAGTAGCCAGTGGTGAAACTACAGGGAATGCGACTAGTAGACAAGACCTGGAAAGCTACTTGGATTGTACCCCTTAGATGTTGCTTGTACCATCAGGGGCTGGCCTTTAAAATGCGCCTAATAGGCTGTGGAGCAGAGTCTCCCCCACCTCCCCCCAACCCGTGTATACTAATCAGAGCTTACTTTCCAAGCAGCTTCTTGGCCCAATTAAACAATGAGATGATCGGGTACTGTCTATTGGTTGTTAATGACAGTATACCTACCAGTCATGACAAGCAGGCAACGAATGTCAAAACAAGCAGAGAATTGTGATTATCAAAATAGACTCTTCACTGCATATTATGGCCCAGGATAAGGAACTATCTTATATACTGTTCACCAGAATGGAGAACAGTATCTGTACATTTTACTGCCTGTAGGACTGGGTAATCTGAAAAAATAAACTAATACTAGCCTCCGGATTGGGAAATCTGGATTTTACATTATCAACCAGAATGGAATGGTGAGTAGTTTGCATATACACTAGCAACCAGAAGTGAGTGCCTGTGTTGTACACTAGCAACCAGAACTGAGTGCCTGTGTTGTACTCTAGCAACCAGAACTGAGTGCCTGTGTTGTACTCTAGCAACCAGAACTGAGTGCCTGTGTTGTACTCTAGCCACCAGAATGAGGGGGGGGGGGGTATTGCACACAAGCTGTCAGGATGTGGAGGTGTATCTATTGTACGCTAACCTTCCAAATAAGGGGACTGAATTGTGCCATAACCACTAGAAATGTGGCTGTAATGTACACCTGACACCTGAATGGAGAGCCTACATTTTGTATTAGCTATCAGAATGGAGGTCCATGTTGTACCCAGCCATTATAATTGTACTCTATATTGTATACTAGCTATCAGAAAGGGGTCTATTATGTACACTAGTCACCAGAATGGGTTCTGTTTTAATGCCGCTTACAGGTTAAGAATCACGTTACCCTTGGCATAATGAGAAAAGCGGGCCATCAGAGGACTAGGTGGCTTAGTCTCAAGATATTGGTGCAGGGCTGTTGTCTAGGTCCATAATATGCCTCCATAAAGACTATATATATATATATATATATATATATATATATATATATATATATATATATATATATATATATATATATATATTGAAAGAGCAGGACAATTATGTAATGAAAGCGTTTTCCTAATTAATACATTGAGAAGTTCAAATATAATTTACTTTAGAAAAATGTTACAAATAATATCTTTAAGAAGTTTAATAATTAAGATGTTGATTATACAATCACACTTACATGGAATGGACCTTGTCTTCAGGACCCTGGACCTGCCCCACTACAGTGCCTTGTCTTGTATTTTTCACCCATCCAACTACTCCAAGTCTTCTGGCTTCGTCCTCCGTATACTGCGGCAAAGAGGCAAGAGATAGATATTTTATAAAAACAATATCAGTACCGCCCAAAATAGCATCTATTGTGCTTATTTGTGACAATATTTACTGTATTAGCAATTGTTCTGTTTGTTCAAAATTCAGTAAAAATGTTTCAGCTAATCACCTTTTAATAATTATTATTAAATTTGGTGTTTGTATCACTAACAATGTGTGAAAAGGAAGGAAACTTGTATAAACTCATGAAATGTAATACAGAGTTTTCGGGGCAAAACTCAAAACTAAAAAAAACTAAATAAAATCAAAGCTATATATGGTGTTTTGCTCCTTTTTAACTTTCAGAGTTGGATGTATTAACCGTTTTCATAGATGTGTATTTTTTTTTTTTTTTTTGTACAGTTGCCTGATGAATGGGCCTCTGTGCTCTGAAAGCTAGCAAATATAATAATAATTTTTGGGTTAGCCAATAAGGGTATCTTTATTTTTACACTGAAATTTAAAGTTGAACTAGGACATGCCCTACCCCAACTAAATGTACCTCTCCCTTCAATGCAACATGGTTTTGCCTAATGACTCAGGCCCAATGTGTATGCAGCTCTGCATGGGGTTTGCAAGGCTGCCAACTCCCAGCTGTAACTCTCTCCCTGTCTGTGTATTTAGTGCTTGGTTTAGCTTAATTCGGTCAACCCAGTCAAGACTATATTTGATGGGTTTGATCCGGAACTCTTACTCATATGGACACTTTTTCTTGGTCCGGATAAGACCTCTCAGAGTCACTGGATACCATTGCATACATTTGCGGGCAAGCTGGGACCGATAGTGTGCCAAGACTGTCAATTCAACCTGCTGTAGGGGCAAATTCAGCGAAATGGTGCACATTTACACTCGGAAAAACCATAATGAGTGTCAGGATCTGCCTGCAGCCCTCTGCATCGCATGCTGCTTATTGGCAGATTCTGCCTCCAGGACCTTGGACTTGTAGTTTACTGTATTATCTGCAGTACCTCTATTCACCAGGGGTGCTGCTATTGTGCCTTTCTTTTCTTCACTAGGGGTTCGTTAACCTGTTGCACCAATTATCTCCTGCACCTGGGTGTTCCCTATTTACACCTGCCTCTCTCCCTCTCCTGTGCTGGTCATTGTTGTTATATGTTGCTGTGCTGTTCCTTGCTCCTGGTTCACCTGTTCCCTGGGATTTCTGCAAACTACTTGTTCACCTGCATCAGCCGTTTTCCTATTATTTGCTTTCTGCATCTCCCTGCAATCCCTGTTCTTTGTCAACACCATCCGGTTTGTACCATACTGCATTTTCTGGAAACATATTTGCAATAAATATTGTGTATTTCACCATATTATAGCTGTGATTTCCTGCATTGAAACATGACATTGAGATGTAAAGGGTGCACTTGCATTTTTTATTGCATGCAAGGAAAGTACTGCCTGATTTTGCATGAAGCACACAAATACTGGGCAGCTTTATTTTTACACTGCGAGTTATAGTTGAGCTAGGATGTGCCCTGCTTCCTACCTTAGATTGTAAGCTCCTCTGAGCAGGGTCCTCTCTCCTCCTGTTTCCACCACTTTTACTCTGCTCAACAGATACTCTGCCCATCTCCTTCTTGAGCCACTGACTCTACTCCTGCTTTTCTATGCACCCTGTCAGTAGCACTTAACCTGTTAGCTGCGCCAACACTCGGGCACAGGCTCTCTGCTATGCCGACTTTCCCCCACCCTTCTTATTAGCTGTACGCTGAACTACCTAATAATGCTACTTGTTTATTGTACCATAATGCGTTCCCTGTACTGTCATACTGTTTATTCCTGTACGGTGCTCTGGACACTTTGTGGCACCTTACAAATAAAAATTAATAATAATAATAATAATAAATCTGTGCTCATATTTTAAATGTGGATTTACTACTAACTTTAAATGAGTCCCTTAGTTAGTAAGACTGTGACATCAAGAAACCTGAACATAATAATGGAGCTGGAATACTAGCAACCAATGCAATACACCATGCCTAGCGAGGAGGTAAAAGAACCCTGAAGTTACGTGGAGATTGACCTGGTGTTGAATTTGACTATACTCAAGGCAAAGAGTGCCAACTGTTTTGTGAAACATTTAAGACTGTTGACTACTTTCTGCAACTACTAGAGGAGTTCAATAAAGGGCCTCTTTTATACTAACCCGCAGATCCCTGGTATACAAGTATTACTGAGCTAGCCTGGAGCAGGGGCGGATCTAGAAAACGACTGTACCCGGAGCGATTTAGGGGGGCGATTTAGGCCCCGCCCCTTTCTAACAGTTTAGGCTGCCGACGGCTGCACAGTATGTGCAGGTCCATCCAGCCGTGACAGGCAGGGACAGTGTGCTGCCCGGCTGCTCTGATTGTGTTTCACAATCAGAGCAGCCGGGCAGCACACTGTCCCTGCCTGTCACGGCTGGACGGACCTGCACATACTGTACAGCCGTCGGCAGCAAGTGTCTGCTAGGGGGGGCGATCGCCCCGATGGCCCCCCCCTGGATCCGCCACTGGCCTGGAGGGACAGGTGCCAAGAGGTAGGACAATGGGTGCAGAGAGCACCTGCAGCACACACATTTGTGGAAAGGGGCTACAGACACAGGAAACCAATGTGTTCGACTTTTCTTGGTAACAACTGTGACTATGCATTGAATGATGCATTGGGAAAAAATGAGTCCACTCCAATATGTCCATCATTTAAAGAAAACATATGCCCTTTCACATTACACTGTGCTGCCTGACTTTACTTCAGAAGAGCTATTTTGCTCCGTGACACCTTATTGTAATATACCTCCATTGTCTCACCTTCATTGCAGTTGAAATAAGCATATAATATATGAATCAGCAGATAATGTAAATCTTACCATTCTGAAGCACACACCTGTAAAACAAAGAAAAGATAAATGTTTTACTATACGGTAGAATGTAAAATTAGCAGCCAACATTTCAAACAGCCAAAGATCGATGCTTAACATTAAGGTAAACATACATTTTTGTTGTGCCAAAGCTATATGCACTGAGTAACCACAAGGTAATGTACTTCTGCCTGAGAGTGAGCTGCTGTGACTGATTCACCTTCAGAACACCCTGAATTAGTGGGCCATGGTGTCAGCAAGCTGTCCAAACTCCAAACTGCAACACAGGGATGTTGACCCGTGTAAATTCTGTTGTGTCCCATAGTTATTATGGCTGGTGGTGGATCTCTGTTCTTTCCATCTCATCCACAGACATTGTAAATAAGTAATGGGCCCAAGTATGGACCTGCGTAATAGATAGCATAGACCCTGGCACAGTACCGGAGTCTTTGCTGTCTTCTGCACAGGTACCTTGTCATAAGCACATTCAATTTATTATGTACACATGGAAGTAAATGTATCATCATCATCATCATCATCATCATTTATTTATTTATATAGCGCCACTAATTCCGCAGCGCAGTAGAGAACTCATTCACATCAGTCCCTGCCCCATTGGAGCTTACAGTCTAAATTCCCTAATATAGTCAAACTAAGGTTTTGGCAAATCTACGGTTTTCGCTGATTTTAACTAGCCATATTTAAAATGGCAAAAATCGCTGGGTTTTACATTTATTTAATTTGCCATTTTAAATATGGCTGTCGAAATCGCCAGAAATAGTCGATTTGCCAAAATCGCAGTTTAACACATTTACCCCCCATGTGTACATAATAAACCGAATGTGTACAGACACTAACCTACATTATAGCAAACAAAAAAAATAAAAAATTATGCACCAAAAGAGACAAGAATACAATAAGCAAAGAGTAGTTACACTATAGAATGATACACAGGATAGATATGAATCTAGCAGTTAGCCCAATACTTTTGGAAGCCAATAACGTAAAATATTGAGATACACAATAAATTATTATTATTATTAGCCTTTAATTATAAAGCACTGACATATTACACAGCAATCTACAATGAGCGGGGATCATGATACGAGCAAAGTACATACAATGAGATGAAACAGAAGCTAAAGTTGCTCTGTCTAAATTAGCTTACTAGAGATAATAGATAATTATATGTGGATAGGATTATTTAAAGAGCAAATAATCCTGGTTTGTACTAGCTGCAATAAACTGATATTGGGCGCCCAGGCAGACGATTTCCTGCAGGAGGTGTAGTCAGTATAACTACAAACAAGGCTTGCAGCAGGTTTTAGGAAACATGGGTTTAAACAGCCCATAAATGCAGCATAGTCGAAGTAGCATGCTGCCTATACATCATCATTTATTCATATTGCGCCACTAATTCCGCAGCGCTGTACAGAGAACTCATTCACATCAGTCCCTGCCCCATTGGAGCTTATAGTCTAAATTCCCTAACATACACACATACAGAAAGACATAGAGAGAGAGACTAGGGTTAATTTAATAGCAGTCAATTAACCTAGTAGTATGTTTTTTGAGTGTGGGAGGAAACCGGAGCACCCGGAGGAAACCCATGCAAACACGGGGAGAACATACAAACTCCACACAGATAAGGCCATGGTCAGGAATTGAACTCATGACCACAGGGATGTTAGGCAGAAGTGCTAACCACTAAGCCATCGTGATGTCCAACTACAAATTTCCTATTTAATACCACAAATAGTCCCCATTTTTGAGAGTTAGTCACAACTGACTTGCCAAGAAGAGCAAACTTTACAGAGTTTGGGGCATGGACAGAAAATGCCACATGGCTGAAATATTGCTTGGGCCCTTTTGTCTGAGCCATTGTGGCATCTTCATTGGTTGACCCATTATAACCTCCAGCATTATAACCTCCAGTACTTTGTATCAATGTATAATCCAGAAGGTGACAGGAACGTCTGTTGGCCTTTACTGTCTCTCCATTCTCCCCATTCATCATCCAGCCGCCATTGCCCGGTTTGGCTTTACAAATATTGGGAGAAGGTTCATCAACAGCAGACCAGCACAGTAAACACTGAGCTTTTCTTTGTATTATGTTACAGTTTTCGGATTCAGCCCATTAAGATTATATAACTGATATTCAACCCACCCAGAAAGCAGCGTTTTATAATATCCACAGAATCAACAGTTTATAAATGTTCTAAACAATTCTACAATCTTGCTATGATTTCATTTCCTGTATCAATTTTCACTGTGTTTAATATTATTCACAGAAAAGCTTTTGTCCACACCCAGATTATTAATGGGTTGTCTGGCTTGGACAGGTTATAAAGAGGTTACGTAAAGAACTTTATTGCCAACCACTCATTTACGGAGCGCACTGGACGCATACTGCAAGTCTCTTGGGTTTCGCAGCAGTCAGTGCTAGTTACTCTCCATTCTTGAGCGCATCTAACCACTGAATAATCACAGGCAGGTAATTCCCAGGGCCACAGCTTTTTAAAACTAAATTGAATGTTTAAAGAGCAATCGTTCTTAATTTTAAAGGTGAAGCAAACCTAGTCCTTGAGTAGGCATCACCTTCTAATTTTACTATTCTTAAAATGTATTTATTCTGTTCTATTATTTAGAGATCTTTGTTTGTTTGAAGACCGATACTGAAATACTCTGTTTCCTGGAGCACAACATACTAATGAGTTTGATTAAGCTCATTTTGTCATACTCTGGTGTATGCAGGCAGAATGACCACACTACAATATAAAAGATGAACTGTAATCTGTTTACATAGTATGGAGCATACTGACATAATAAGAGGATACTGTTCTCTTACTTTTTGTTTTAAAAAGGGATAATGTCTTTTACTGCTCATGCACATTGGCACTTATACAGAGTTGCTTGTCCATCTGAGGTCTATTCCATTTATATAGCGCTAAATGGACCAGAAAGCATCTGAGGTTGGCTTGAAAAATGGATCATTTATCCCTATCCGGAGTTCATAGGTCATACACACAGATGTTCTCCTCATAGGGACAGTCCATCAGAGATGTGCCCTATTCTTTTCAATGCTCAGGAGTGGCAGCTGGCCTGGGAACAAGCTCTCTACGCTAAAAGTCCACCTTCACACCTCAGCCTGATTAAGATCTCATGGGATCCTAGGCAAGACACTGCTTTAGGGCCCCTTTCCCCCATCCATTTGTCAATAAACTCCACATATAAAAACATGTTAGATTAATCCGGCCCCTTCAGTGCCAACTAGGCCCTTGGCGGGATCCCAGGCTGCCTAATGGACAATCCGATTCTGTTTTCACGCCCAGGCCGATTCTCCCCTGCTCAGGAGAGAAAATAGTGAGGGAGGTTCCAGGTGGAAACCATGTTTTACTTACTACATAGACCATGGTATAGTAAAACAAAAAATATAAAATAACATAGGACCCGGTAAAAGGTCCACTTTAATATTAAATTCCTTGTTCCTAGTTGTCTTATTGTTTTATCAATCTGTTGACTAAAGCTGCTCACGTGGATGGTGACTTCCATTATATGTTTAGCCTCATACTCCAGTGCTATTGTCACACACATTCATGTCAGAATTTGTAGAATTTATTTCAGAACAGAATCGATTGTTATATAGCAGAAGTATTTTCTTGTTGATTTTCATAATTTAAGACAAATAACACATTCTAGTGGAAAATCAGAATCACCAAAACAAATAGTTTTACAATTTATGCAACATATGAATATAGCTATCTTCAGATTATTCTTTTTATTGCATTGTCTTAAGTGATCTGCGTTATATCGCACATTATAAATGTAATAAATACATCACTGAATATAATCTAGAAAAATGGCTTATTATATTACTAAGCACAAGGAAATGCTATAATGCAACTACATTTGTTTCTGACAGGTACTAAAAATACCTGTACTCTTATATACTATATTAAGAAAATGCAGCACTGATGTTTCTAAAGTATTTTAACAGTTTCTTAACAAATCCTAAAATGGGTTTCAGGACCTGTGTGAATTATGATCATAGTTTTCTGAAAGATCAAGATTTAAATACCTGTATGGTGAATGGACTTCTCATGGAGCAAATACTATCATAAGAACAGGCCCTTATCCTGAATATACTTCTATTTGTTGATAGGTCACAAAACACTGGGCCTAGGTTATCTCTGTGTAAAAAGTGATTCTTACCCGATCACCATTTAATCTAAGGCTGGGTACACACTACAGAAAATTTCTCCCGCTGCGATATCGTTGATGATTTTACCAGTGACTGAAAGTCCCGATCAGCATGACGATTCCTGTGTACGCACTATACACGTTTTACAAGATTTACCTTCAGATCTGTGCTCTTCATCTGTCATAACCTTCAGCCTAAAAGATCGCAACTCTGTAAACTCTATGGAGATCTGCCTACATTGCTGGTCATGAGTGTGTACACACTGCAGGATTGGAACAACATCATTAGAACGCTGACCAAGATTTTTAGTCTGTGTATAAAAATAAATCAAACGATACGATGTGCTTTGGCACGATAATCATTGATCGTGGGGGTGTACACACTAATGCAATATCGGGCCGAACAGTCCGTTTTTGTGTGATTGGCCCGATAATTAGGTGAGAACCCTGGAGTGTGTACCCAGCTTAACTAGCAGAAATTTGGGGGCTCCATGACGCGGACACCCCCACCCACCTTACCTACAATGGTTCTTGTCTAGACGGTAACAACTGGGAGATTTAGTGGTTCAGGCAGCAGTTTTACATTTACAACACAAACACTGATTGGACAGATTTAAGACTTTGGAAGTTGAAGTTTGTACTTAAAATCGCTTCTTGTGCTACAAATAACTTGTTGCACTGCGAAAAATACATTACACTAAAGTGATTACCTGCCAGATGCTTGGGATCCGATTAGTTTTATTACTTATTATTAAAGGTGTAATTTACATATCTGCCCTCTGGGAGATTTGAAAAGCAGCTCAAGAAGAGGTGGGCATGGCTTGAAAATGCCATTCGTATCTTCAAGTGAGTAGGGTAAATGTGTATGGTGATGCTAGTTGGTCATCACTTTTATGCCCTCTCTGTGTAAAGTATGGCGGGCATGGCTTACAGATGTGATGTGTGTCCTCACATCATGGCCACACCCACCTTGCAAGCAGGCAAGCAACTTTGTCAGACAATAGCTTGCCCTCTTGGGAATTCGTGAGCTCTTCCCCTAATTTGGGAGTCTTCTAAACATACCTGGAAAATACGCAACTATAATTTAAAACATTTTCCCCACTTACGTCAGTATTGAGTATTCTTGATTGGTCAGTTTTTAACGCATTGCATGATAAGGGGTCTGCGGATTTTATGGGGGTACACATATGGCAGCACTGTGGCTAAGTGGTTAGCACTTCTACCTTACAGCATTGGGGTCATGAGTTCAATTCCCGACTATGGCCTTATCTGTGAGGAGTTTGTATGTTCTACCTGTGTTTGTGTGGGTTTCCTCCAGGTGCTCCGGTTTCCTCCCACTCCAAAAACATACTGGTAGATTAATTGGCTGCTAACATGATTGTGGTTTCATTCCAAATTCCAGTTGATACATGGCATTGGGGCTATATTCTAGACTGTTAATCAGACAGATTGGGGCATATACAATTATTCCTGTTTTCCGCCACGGATAAAGTATTACCATTATTACGGTAATACTAAGCCTGAATTTCAGCTCAGAGCCGCAAGCTGAAATCCAGCGTGAAAGGTACCGTAATAACGTTATTTACTCGCACTATTAACGTAATGACGGTAATAATGCGCGCGCCGCGTTACTTTGGCCAGTAACGCCAACAATTGAATATGCCCCATAGTGTTCTCATGAATGTTGGTTCAGCCCACAAAACGGCTACCTCCACAGGTTCATTTTAAAAGAGATGTCTTCAACTAAAACTCCAAAAAGACACTGACACCCCTGTTTGCTGAGCACCAGGCAAAATGCATTTTGGAAAAAGCAGCAAAAATAATTGTTTGCATTAGACAGAGGTCAGTAAAGATGTGCACATTGCAGAAGCACAAATGATACCAATGCCTTTCTGTATTCAGTCTGCAAAGCTCCCTACATGAGCTATGTTTAGACCCTGGATGACTTGCGAATTTCTTCAGCATGCAAATTAGTAGTCTGCCACTGCAAAAATAAAAATGAAGTCTAAAAATTCCCACCTACCCTGAACCGAGCCAAAAACTTCATAATCTACAGATTTCAGAGTGTTTGCAGCTTTGGCTATGACAGACATGGTCATATAAGTAAAAACGAGCAGCAGGGTAAAGGCAGAACGCATTGAGGCAGCTGCTGAGCTCCACAGACTGACATCTCATCTTACAGATATCACCATGCAGAGGGCAGCCAACCAGAAGGAGCGTTACTGCAGCTAGGCCCGTCACTGGGCGTTCACTGTAGCAGCTTAACTGTTGCAGTGACAGACAACCCCAAAATGTGCCAATATCCAGAAAATGGAGCCAGTTCCTTCTGTGACCCTTTTTGTAAACATTTTAATTTTTTATATGCAATATTGCAATATTGAAATTCTACCCTGGTCACAGAATCCCTTAATACCCCACATTTTTAAATATACCTATGACACACACCAGAGGGTCTCATGTTTGCTTGTTTTTTATAAGTGTCGATTATTGCTAAAAATGTTTTCCAACTATAGCTTATAAATATACATATTATATAGTACACTTTTGTTATATATTTTATTGTTTGCTATTGATGATTTCAGTTATATTTAACAGACTATAGGACCCCTTGGATCTGCGGATTTTATGGGGGTACACATATGGCTGTTTAAAAAAATTTGATTATAGGACATTTTATTACATAGCTATTTAGCTTGCCTGAACCAATATCATGAGGATGCATCTTATCAATTTTTTTAGGACATCACTGGATCATGAGGCAAAAAGCAATGTTGTGGTTTCTAATTAATTGGTAGGTGCAGGTTTCATTCTCATGAGTATGTAAGATTCAGACCACAAAATGTCTGCCTCTGTGATCCATGATTTCTAATGAAAGGTTCTATGCAGAGGCGAAACTAGTGAGCTGTGGGCCCTGGTGCAGGGAGACTGAGAGGAGGGTACCGGGGCCCCATTATCTCCATTGGGCCCGGTGCACTGCACCTGCTGCACCTATGGTAGTTCCGCCACTGGTTCTATTCTATGACTACTGCTTCAGTGAACAAAATGGCTCCTACTTCGTTGTCACTTGCTCTCAGTGTATGATAGGCTGTACTTTCAAAAATAGTGATGCAATCTACAAAATGGCTGCCTCCTCTGTGTGGAGTTAATGGGCAAACTTAAAGATCCCCCTGAGATAATAAGAGAGATAATAAATAAGTTGGGATATGAATTTATCCATGACGTAAATGCTGTTCAGTAAAACCTAAACAATCTACACAGCCGAAAATGTACGCATGCAGCATAAATCCCTGAGCAGACATTAATGTACAATAAATATCAGATTCACAGTCAGATAACAAGCACATGTTATTACATCATTGTTATTTTGCACTTCTGGCTGCTGACATGTCAAACTATCTCTCTTATAGGCTTGTTTTGAATTTACTGATGCACTACTGCCATCTACTGACCATTCACGAATATGTAACATATATGGATATTTTTATCATTATTTTTGTAACTTTTATAACCCCCAGATGCATATCACTTTCTCAGCTTTTACACACAAATAATTTAATTGTCATGGGAATAGATTGGGTCAGCAGGGCTATGTCCCCATCATAGTTGCCTACTTGTATAACAATTCTGGTAGATTCCAATGACAACCATAAACATATACTAATGTAAGCAGATGGGCGTGTATAATATCAACAGCCATCACCTACACTAATTTCACAAATTCCTTCAGCACTAAAATTGAGTTAAAAAGTCATAGCCCTGATGACTCACATGTCCCAGCATGACATAGCAGCCAATGACAAGGTAAGCTGGGACATATAGATCCACCATAGCCAGGTTATATATTCTGGTTATAGAAATACTGTTGACCCAGGACACATCCACTGCTCACAGTAATTATATATACAAGAGGACACCGGGACAGGGGTGATTTATGAATTTAGTATGCCTGTGTGCAAGAGCAGCTCTTATGACTCCCCTGTCTAAGGGGGGAAAGGAAGAATCGTGGAGAAACATATGTGACATGTGGTTTATATGCCCTCTCCACTTTGTCCTTGTCACGTGTTCCCCACCATTCTCCCTTTGTCAGGCGCGGGCTGGGAGAGGGATGGCCAGCCCGCCTCTGCCCTTTTTCCCGTGTACCCTGAGCCACTGCTTCCCCACAGGTCCCTAGTTGCTGGGCTGTCTGGTGAAGGAGGGCACTGGAGAGGAGCTCTGAGCAGAGCGCTGTAACGTCCACTGATGATGTCACCGGCACTCTGCACAGACCATCCAAATCATGGCGCAGCAGCATGTAGTAGTGCAGCCCTCTGACCCTCCCTCCACCAGGCACTGCAGCAGGGTGGGAGCCCCTGGCAGGACTGGGTTGGGAGAGCAGTGAGAAGTAATATGGAGTAATATCTACAGGTGATAATACAAAAACAAACTACAGGTTTTGCACTGCTTTCCAGCACACTAGATGGACATATGGGACATACTATATTTGCTAGTTACTCCTCAAGTTTTAATTATGGAAATGGAGCCATCTAATGATTAAAGCTGCTCTGATTACAATTAGTGATTTAATGAAAAAAATATTAATTGTCTTAACAATAAGCCTAATAAACCTAATCATTTTATGATTTTCTTTATATGTGTTACGAGCCGCGGTGGTACTCACCGCCGCCGCGACTCGTCTCCTGGGCTCCCCGGCTAAAGCTTCCTCAATCACTTAGAATGCCGAATACTTTCCATTGTTCTCTCCTGAAGCCGACTATCCCTGCACGTAAGTCTAGGCTCCGTTACTTACGCAGATCTCAGCCTGTCATCCCAGAGAGAAGATTCTGGACTCCAAAAAGGTCCAGGGGCAAATCCACTTCTTAGTTCAGTGGAAAAGATCGTGGCCCGGAGGAAAGATCCTGGATTCCGTGGAGACGCTTACATGCCCTCAAACTCATTGAAGAATTTTTCAGACAATTCCCTGGAAAACCTGGTTGTCGGGGACCGTTGATCCTTCCTCAAGGGGGGGGGTACTGTTACGAGCCGCCGCGAATAGTCTCCTGGGCTCCCTGGCGATCCGGCCGTCACCTTAACGACTGGGACGTCACTTCCGGCCGTGACCCGGCAACGAAAGAAAGCCGGGCGCGTGCGCACATCGGCCCCACTAGCCTGCGGGCTAATAAATGAATGTAATTTAATTATGCAGGGGGCTGTGTATTTGTCAGAGCCAGGCTCTGATTGGCTGCTGGTAGTATTTAAGGCAGGGAGGGCTTAGCCTCCCTGCCGGTTATAGCTTCCAGTTCACTGTGTTGCTGCCTGCTGCTGTATTCCTGGTGTTTGTTTAGCCTTTGGATCTCTGATTACCGTGTATGACCCCTGCCTGTCCTCTGGATTTGTATTTTGCCTGTGCCCCTGACCGTTTGGCTTATACCTTCGTTTATGCTGATTTGCTCGTGACCTCGACCCCTGGCGTGTATCCTGACGATTCTTCCTAGCATGTGGCCCCTGACCTCGGCCTGTTCTTTGGATTTGCTGTCTGCCATTACCCTCTGCTCCTGGGTTCCCCGCAGCTGGTACACATCACTCGACCCTCTGTAGTCTGCGGCCAAGTCTGTCCCCACCACTAGGGGCTCCAATGAACACCAGACAGTCAGAGCAGACTCCGGGTGTTGTTGTGCTAGCTGGAGGGGTTTCTGAAATATGATGTTAGTGTCATGAATATGTCAACTGCACCTGGGTTTTGTTGTAATTTAAAGTGTAAAACTATTTTCATGTATTCTACAAAACTTTTATAGTCAGAAATAATATTTCTTAGATAGAAAATCAACTTACCTAAGACAGGTGATGTGAAATAGATTCAATCATACAAAGAGATAGTGAATATACACAGTGCTCAGTCACTTGCAAACAGTTGATATCTGAGTGTTCTTTGCCAGGTGCTAAACTTTTATACCCAAGCTCAGTGACATCACAAAAGCTCTTTATGATACTATCTAGTGACATGTTCAGCCTAGTCAAAGCTGGTAAATATCATGCTGCTTGAATTGTACAACATAAAGAATGATAATTACATATATGCTTAACATCCTGTTCTCCTGCAACTTCTAGTTTTTCAGTGGGTTCTTCTTACTTCAATGCCCTTCCTCTAACTCACGCAGTCCTGCTGGCAGAAAAGGATGTCATATTTGACAAACATGGGGTCACTTTTGGGGTACCACTGACTCCCTTAGGTTGTTTCTCCCTTCACTATAATACATCAGTTTCTCTGAAAGAGAGTGGTTCTCACAAAGCTTTCAAACCTGTCCCAGGCCCTTCCTATCAGGGCTCCAGATAAGTGAGTCAAAATTTGGGCTGACTCCTGAGTAGGGAGATAGTATACGGTCCATCACTCAAAGTTCAGTGGTTTATCTGCTGCTCACTCCTGACTCTGGGGTCTAACAGGACACCGGGACAGGGGTGATTTATGAATTTAGTATGCCTGTGTGCAAGAGCAGCTCTTATGACTCCCCTGTCTAAGGGGGAAAGGAGCCTTAACATTTTGAAGACATGTTGCACTATGTATCACTTAAAGGGCCTAATATATTAAGGACAGTTAACGTAAGAATATATCTTGTAAGTTGATTACCACTGGGCGTGCCTATTTGGAGCACTCATTAATACAAATCTTTAAGAGTTTATTTTATATTTTATTACCATTTATGTCACAGGATTACACTATTGGTATAATCAGAAGGGGAGAGAGGGGGCTGTAAAGAACAGGGGGGGAAGATTGGGGTATAGAGAACAGGGGGAAAGAGGGGGCTGTAAAAAAACAATGAAAGGGGGAGAGAGGGCTGTAAAAAATGGGGGATGAGAGAGGGGGCTATAAAACAAACAGGAGAGGAGAGAGGAGGCTGTAAAGAAAAGGAGGGGAAAGAGGGGGCCATAATAAGTAATTAATTCTAAATAATAAATAAGTACTATATTCAAAAGGCAGTGATGTGTTTATCAGTAATAATAATCTCTATTAAATGTGGTGGAAATTTGTATGCCATAAATTTTATTGTGGGGCTGGTGGGGGAAATAGGCCTTTGTATTAAATAGGAATGCTATTAATTCTGGGGCTGGTGAGTGGTGAAATTGGTTGGGTTATTAAATGTGAATGCTTTTAATTTAATGGGGCTGGTTTAGGGGAAGGAGGCTTATTTATTAAACATAAACACTAATGTAGGGCTGATTAGGGGGAAGGAGACATAATTATTAAATGCAGGTGCTATTTAATTTAATGTTGGGGCTATATCGGGGAAAATAAACAATATTCATTAATTGTGAACGCTATTAATTAAATTCTGGGGCTGATTGGATACAAGGAGGCCTGTTTATTTAACAAAAAAAGCTAAAGATTTAATGTCAGACTGGTTGGGTGGCATAGTGTTTAGTGAATGCTCGACTTTCCAGGAGGTACATAGTAACTATCTCTTTTCCAAACAGGGAACCCAACATTTCAGGATCCGGCCAAGCAGATACTGCGTTTATGACATCGCCAACAGCACCAGGTAAGAATGTACCCTCTGGCTGTGCATTCCCGCCAGTGTGTGGGAAGTGGGGGGGCGAGGGGGCAGTGCTCTGTTTTGCCCAGGGCACTAAAATGTTTAGTTATGCCACTGGTTTAGACAGCACTTGGTTCACTTCATTTATTTTTTCTATTATTTATTGGATCTAAGTATATGTCTAGCTTTGGTTAAAGTACACAAGGCAGCAGTCTGTTGTGAAGCGCTGTACAAATCCTTATCTTACATTTTTTTAAGGTTAAATATTATATCTACTTTTTACCTTATCTACTGTAAAAACAATGTTATCTGTCACTAAGTTATAGTCTATTTTCAAGAAAGATTTGTGGGTTGAATAATCTCCAGGGATCTGATAAGTAGTAGTTTGTTTTAGGGTCTAAAAGTGTTCCCAAATGGAGGACTGGAGGTTGGTTACCCTATAAAAATAACCCCATGCTAGGACCTATGTCATTTGTGAAAAGTCATTGTAATTAATGATGAAAGAGAGATCAAACGTAAACATAACATACGTGTAAAGCTTCAAGACTGAGAAACCTAAGGCAAGAAATAAGGGATGTTTGCCATTCCAAGGACTATTGAACTTAAAGGTAGAGAGACAGTAATCAATATTTTCCATCCCAAGGTACTATTAAATTTAAACAGAGACAGACAATAACGAATGTTTGCTATCCAAGGGTAATGTTGAGTTTAGATATAGATAATATAAGTGAATATTTGTTCATTTGGTCAGCAAGGTGGCATAGTGATGTCATGGCTTCCATTGTGGAGTTTGCATGTTCTCCTTGTGTTGATGTTGTTTTTCTCCATGTGCTCCAGTTTCCTCCCACACTCGAAAGACATGCTGATAGGTTAATATCTTTGTGTATGCATGTGTGTGGCCATTTGTTTGAAATACAAGGAAATAATATATCAGTGAAAGTGTTATATAATGGCTTAAAATGCTGAGTATGTAGAGAATATTTTAAAAAGGATGTGTTCGAATTGATTGGTGTGCAACACAGTGGGCAATCAAAGTAACAACATATGTAAAGCTACTTATAGATAAACCAAATTATATATTATGAATGAAGTTTGAGAGCATGATATTTACATAAATTATGGGGAACACATATCAGAATAAACGTAGTTGTATCTCCAGGATGTGTAAGGTTACACTTTTAAATAGAAATGTCAATTTTTTGTTGGCAATGTAGTCTTAAAAAATAAGATAAATCTTATGTGTAATGAGTAGTGAGTGAGACAAAAAAGAAATACAAAAGTGAATAATATATATATAATATATAGAGAGAGAGTGCATATGATTTTAACTGCATTTTAATGGGGTTTGAAGCATATAGGTCAGTGTGGGACCTGCATAAGGTATCATTGACACTAGGATGCAGGCTTAAATATTTTGATCAAAATGTGAATTCCCGGACTCCTGAACTCCTATGAAGTATGTGGGTTGGGGGCTTTGATGATGCAATTCAACACAAATTGCATAATTTTGATGCAATTTTAATGTCGCTGTAGGAGGTGGGGCAAAAACAATGCGATTTTTGGTGCCCTGTACCTCTCCGCACATGCTATTCAGTTGGCATGTATGCATTCAACTGCCCAAGTGTGATGCAGGTAATAGAGACCATTGTGGTGTAATACTCTAAACTATTCAGTGCTCATGGGATGGCTTCTGTAATAGATATTTTGTGTAGATATTACACCTTTTACTAACGTCACTTATTGCTCAGGAAGTGTAGAGAATTGAAGTTCCAACAGTTCAAATTTCTGTGATATCCAAATTGCAATGTCAAATTTGCAGGAGGTTTTATATTAAAAGATCATTGGTATTACATCAACGGCAGTAATCTTCATTTCATACTCTAAAAACTGGGATGGGTACTGCCCCTTTTTCCTATGAGGTTGCACACAGTGTATCATCTTATTCGCTCCATCCGCGTATATATTATTGCATGCACAATGCTTAGAGATAAGTTAATCTCCTGGGTTTGATTTTTGGCAAATCTTTTGTTACTGGTTAAATAAAATTACTTGAAAAGAAGTATCAAATTAAAATATATATTCATGTTAGGCCCCATGATGCAATTTAATTCACTTTCTACATTTTTTTTTTCAATTCCTGTGATGTTTGTTTTTTACACAGGTAGAAAAGGTGTGAGATTTTTACACTGCTCTTTATATTTCAAAACAGTATCTCAAAAGAGTATTGCAATTGCGTAATTTACCTGTGAAATGTAATAAATGTACTCAATAAAGTACAGTAAACTCTGCTGTTAATGTATGCAGATTTTAAGATTATTAATAAATTATGGTGTTTGTAAATCAATCATCTCGAAATTTTGTTCAATTTTCTTGCATACCGCTGTTGTTTAATCAAGTGGATTCCATTTTCAGTAGCTTTGAATTCTTTCCCATAAATAAAAATATACAATACATGTTATATACAATCTCAAGGGAAGAAATGGAACTGGACGTGTCATACATAACCTCCTACCATTCACTTTAAACAGTGCAAGGTCAGTCAAGATTCCACTAATGTCTGAATCACACTTTCTTTATACTACATTCCAATGGGGAAAAGATGACAATAGCAAGTAGCTTATTTTTTAAATGCAACTAAAAAAAAAACAATATTTAATAACTTGTAGAAGAGGGTAAACTACATTGTTACCGTTTCCTGGAGATAAGAAAAAAAGCTTTAATTAATCAGAAATTAATTAGAAGACTGTACGCTGCTAAATGCTGGCATAATTCTGTGAAAGTCCATCCCATATCGTTAGCCCCTGGCTAATTAATTGGCAGTTGTGTGAGCAACAATTATGCGCTGGAGAAGTTACTTTGCATGTTTACAAACCTAACTTTTACAAAATAGACAATCTGAGCAAAAGATTTCCATTATTATACAAGTGTCGTTGTTTAGGATCTAAGGAAACACGCTTCCAACTCCAAAAACATAATTCCAGGTTCTGGGGGAGGCTGAAATTACAAATCTGATATTAAGTATGTGTAACATATCTATCACGGAGGAGGGGGGACATTACTGGTAGCTCATCACAAATGGACAAATATCCAACTCCATGGCCTAGCAGAAATAGGGTTTCTGATGTCTGTGTTTTTATGGAAACAGCCAGTGATCAAAGTGGACATTTAGAAGTGGAGGTATGGAATATGTAATGGGAATGCAAGTGAATGGAATCTTATAATTTTCTAATGAAGGCAGTAGGATAAGTGGTGGTATGGCATACTTGCCAACTCTCCTGGAATGCCCGGGAGACTCCCGAATTCCAGGTAGGTCTCTGGGACTCCCGGGAGAGCTGGCAATTCTCCCGCATCTACCCACTTCCTTGTAAAGTGGGCAGATTTCAAGTCTCCATGATGCGATTCTCCGGGAATTGATCATTTTGACCTGCACCCTGTGTTAAAATTACGCGTTTGCATCATTACGGCACAGGGGTGGGGCCAAAATGATGTGATTCGCGGATCCCCACCCCCTCACGCCCACCTCTACTCTGAGATTCCCGGAGGCCAGTCTTTAAAAGTTGGCAACTATGCCGTATATTCACCCCCACTTTCCCCACTGGTAACAGTCCTGAGGAAAAATCATGAGGGGTAGCTATTCTATTCTCTAACAGATGCTACACACTACCATGGACATAGATGGTTTCTGGTGTTTAAGATGAAAACATTTCTTCAAATGTTTACCTTTGTTAACTCATATGCTCCCATTCAGGGCCAGACCAAATTCCTGGCCAATGCGCTAGAGGTAGCTCTTTAAAAAGTATCCTGATGGCAAGAGGTGACCTAAATTAGACCTTGTGTATCCTAAGAATAATTAATAGTTATCTCCAAAGGATAAGGTACCTGCTTCATAAATATTAGATGGCTGACTCATGTAGGATCCAACATCCATTAGGACGTGACTACACTTATTTTTCTCATACCCATTCCACTTACTCATATAGATTATATTTTAAACATTAGGCAAGGGTGTACACTCTCAGCAATAATTTCAGCACAAGCCAATTAGGATTCGGCACAGGCCTTCCACTTCCATGGATTCAGCATGCCTTTCACTTTTCCTGGCTTACCTTTCAATTAGGACATTTAGGAACAACTCTGACTAAGGACAACTCATCAATAATTGAATCAAATTTCCCATTTGCACTCTAAGGTGCAAAAATATTTAACCATCTAGGATCAGATGCAGTTCTAATAGATTGGTAGGATGAACATAAGGTGAATGTATGGATGATTAGACTCAACGGGCCTGATTCATTAAAGCATGCAAAATTAAAGTAAATTGCATTTTTTTCACGTAAATCGGGCATACACATATCAGTATTCAACAAGGAGCAACGAAGAAGGACCAGTAAGATATAATATGGCAAAATTAAAGATCCAAAATGCCTCTTTAAATTTGGGTGTTTTTTAATAAATTGCTCATGCTATTGAGCGTGCATTTAATGGATACAAAACCTGTTACTTTAAGGTTTTTGATCTACTATTATGATGTTGGGAGAAATGTCTGGATACACTGAGCTAGGTATGAATTATAAAAAATAAAAGTTAAAAACGCCTGGCCTGATTTCTACGTCTGTGGGATATTGGTAATATCTCTCCTATGTTCTCAGTACCATCTTTTTGTACATATACAATTAAACAGTCTATTAATTGAGTACTTTACATATAAAACTATTCATACTGTTTATGTACTACTGAAAAAAAAATGGGAGGCCTTTGTTCGGCAATGTGGTGGGGGGTGCAGCATTTAGGTGTGCTGAAAGGGAGAGAGTCTATACAAATGTTCATCAATGGAAAGGGGGATCTCTGTGCAGTGAGAGGGTTCTTGTGTGATGGGCAGGGCCGGATTAACCCGAGGTCCAACTGGGCTAGAGGTCCTCGGGCATCTGGGGGGCCCTTGAAAGTGCTTGTTTTTTCTTTTTTTTTCTTTAGAGCCACTCAGCTGTAGCGCGTCCGCTAGCATTATTCATCGGGCAAGGGGCATCCCTGGCTCCGACTGTCAGTTGGTCACGGAGAATGGCAGGCAGCTAACAGCAAATGTTATGCTGTTAGCTGCCTGCTGTCACTGTAGTCCTTCCACAGCGCGCAGTAATCTCCTTATTGAGGAGATCTCTCGAGAGTGAGACTATGAGTCATAGAGGGAGTGTAAAAACGCCTGCAGCCAGGTCGGATCAGGAACAGGAGGTAAGCGGAAGGGGGTCGGCCCCACACATGTGGGGGGGCTTCACAGTACCCTTAGCCCGGGGGTCTCCATTCTCTTAATCCGGCCCTGGTGACGAGAGGGTTTTTTTGTGCAAGCAGGGATATACGCAAGGTGCAATGGTAATGTAGGGATCTTCTTGCCATTACTGCTATTTGGTATAGGGAGGCACTGGTTCATATTTTTGCACCAGGGCCCAGGTACTTACAGTTACATAGGAAAGTAGAATTTGACAGCCTACAGTTCCATCTACTCTTTTTGTGTTTGTTGTTGTTTTATATTTTAAATCTAATACTTAACAATAGGCTTTGGTTGGTCCCATGTATTACTGAAATGTTGTACTGTATGAATCTTCACAGCAACTACTGGGAGACTATTCAATGGCTCTATCAACCTCTCTGTAAAAATGTTCTTCATTATGTTACCATTCATCATCATTAGCTATTTATATAGCACCACTAATTCCACAGTGCTGTACAGAGAACTCACTCACATTAATCCCTGTCTCATTGGAGCTTACAGTCATGGCCAAAAGTTTTTAGAATGACAAAAATATTATTTTCCACAAAATCTGCTGCCTCAGGTGAAAGTGTTCATAAGGACAAGGCTTTTGATCACTCTGTCATACTGATTGAGTTAGAATAACAGACTGGAAGCTTTAAAAGGAGGGTGATGCTTGAAATCATTGTTCTTCCTCTGTTAACCATGGGTATCTGCAAGGAAACACATGCAGTCATCATTGCTTTGCACAAAAAGGGCTTCACAGGCAAGGATATTGCTGCAAGTAAGATTGCACCTAAATCAGCCATTTATCAGATCATCAAAAATTTCAAGGAGAGAGCTTCAATAGTTGTGAAGAAGGCCTCAAGTGCCAGGACCATCTCTAACAGTTGATTCAGCTTTGGGATTGGGGCACCACCAGTGCAGAGCTTGCTCAGGAACGGCAGCAGGCAGGTGTGAGTGCATCTGCATGCAGAGTGAGGCGAAGACTTTTGGAGGATGGCCTGCTGTCAAAAAGGCCAGCAAAGAAGCCACTTCTCTCCAGGAAAAACATCAGGGACAGACTGATATTCTGCAAAAGGTACAGGGATTGGACTGCTGAGGACTATGATAAAGTCATTTTCTCTGATGAATGCCCTTTCAGATTGTTTGGGGCATCTGGAAAAATGATTGTCCAGAGTAGGAAAGGTGAGCGCAACCATCAGTCCTGTGTCATGCCAACAGTAAAGCATCCTGAGATCATTCATGTATGGGGTTGCTTCTCAGTCAAGGGAGTGGGCTCACTCACAATTTTGCCTAAAAACACAGCCATTATTAAAGAATGGTACCAAAGCATCCTCCAAGAGGAACTTCTCCCAACCCTCCAAGAACAGTTTGGTGACGAACAATTCCTTTTCCAGCATTATGGAGCACCTTGCCATAAGGCAAAAGTGATACAAAAAAGTGGCTTGGGGATCAAAACATCGAAATTTTGGGTCCATGTCCAGGAAACTCCCCAGACCTTAATCCCATTGAGAACTTGTGGTCAATCCTCAAGAGGAAAAACAAAAACCGACAAATTCTGACAAACTTCAAGCATTGATTAGGCAAGAATGGACAGCCATCATTAAGTATGTAGCCCAGAAGTTGATTGACAGCATGCCCGGGCAAATTGCAGCGGTTTTCAAAAAGAAGGGTCAACACTGCATATATTGACTCTTTGCATAAACTTAATGTAATTGTCAATAAAAGCCTTTGACACCTATGAAATGCTTGTAATATTACTTCAGTATACCATAGCAACATCTGACAAAAAGGGCTAAAAACTCTGAAGCAGCAAACTTTGTGAAAAATAATATTTGTGCCTTTCTCAAAACTTTTGGCCATGACTGTACAGTCTAAATTCCCTAACATGCGCACACACACACACACACACACACACACACACACACACACACACACACACACACACACACAGAGTATGGTAATAACCTACCTGTATGTTTTAGAAGTGTGGGAGGAAACTGAGCACCCAGAGGAAACCCACACAAACATGGGGAGAACATGCAAACTCCACACAGATAAGGCCATGGTCGGGAATCAAATTAATGACCCAGTGCTGTGAGGCAGAAATGCTAACCACTAAGCCACCGTCAACTTCAAAGTGTATATCCTTATTCTAGAACTTTTCTCAAATGCTACCTTTCTGACCTCTAATAATACATTTGATGACTTTGAATGTTTCTATCATATCACCTCTGCCCCTTCTGTCCTCTAAGCTGTACATGTTCAACTGTTGAATTCTTTCCTGATAAGTTTTGTTAGGCAGCTCATGCACCATTTTAGCAGCCATTCTGTTTTTTTTTCTTTTTTCTATTTTATTTATGTCTGTTTGAGATAGCGCCTCTAGACCTTTTCACAGTACTCAATGGGAGGTCTAACCAGTGGGAAAATAATCTCCCTAAGCTATTAATATCTCTTCCTATACAGCCAAGTATTCTTTTGGCTTTTCTACACTCCCTGTTGCTCCCTGCATGTAACGACAATCTCCTATTTTCTGCACACGTCTGGGTTAGGGTGGCAAGACAGAACGACTTAATAAAATATCGATCAAAGAATTGGAATGGCACAGTCAGCGCCCAGACCTCAGTCTCATTGAAAACCTGCATAATGACCTAAAGCGGGCTGTGCATAGGAGATCCACTCGCAATTTGATGACCCTTGAGCTTTGTTTGCACGGAATTAATGTATAGATTTGCAAAGTCCAGGTTTGCGCACACAACATGGTAAAGATTAATCTGGCAGACGAAATCACAAAATAATTAACAGGAAATAAATATGAGGAAGAGAGTGGAAACGCACAGTGTTTTCCTCTATATTAGCTTTGGCACATAGACCCGTTATTATATATGTTTAGTTAAGAAGAAGGTCATATCTATCACCAATAAACAATATTAAAGTTATTCAAAGAAGTAAAACAAAACAACACAACTAAATCGAAGAAATGCTCTGGAAGGAGTTAAACATAATCCAATGAATTCTACAGGAAATACATGAAGTGCATGCAACTAATTTTCATGCAGTTTTCATGTGTTAAATCCCAGTTTGTTCTGGCACTGAGTGCTAGACGACCATGAGCTGTGAGAGTGAGGCTGCACCATGATTTCACAGCAGTGCCATGCTTCCAGACACTGATACTGAGAAGTATAATACCTGCAGAGAATGACAACATGCACAAAGATCCTACCTGATCACGAGGAAACCACTGGGACATCCATAAAGGTGGGGATGTATCAATTATCCTTGAAGTCTTGCCAATTGTCCTTGCAGGGATTTCTGAAGCACAAGACACACAAGGACAAACAAGACAGGAGCACTCACTAGAAGCGCCCGTTTTCTTGATCACTGTTTACTCACTCCTACATGGCGGACTGGCCTTAAACTACTTCTAGTTTATTATACCCACTCAAGTCTAATTACAATAATAACAATGCTCTAACAACTGCACTGGGCCCATATGAAACACTGCAGCTGAATAGGTGTGATGCCCTATGCCTGACTAGATCCTACTTACTATAATGCACTATGGGGGGATAGGGGAGAACAGCTATACACAGCAATTACAAACAACAACAAAACAATACACAATGGATACACTCAATACAATAGGGACCACCTCTTGCCTAACTTTAACGGGGGTCTAACCACAGGGTGCAGAAACCGCAGGACAAATTTATGATTCACTAAGTGATCACTGCAGAATGGGCGCTGGGGATTTTGGGCAGGAAAATGGGGACCAAAATGGAGGTACCAGACCAGGTGCAGGCTCTCAAACTAGTGCTGATCTCCTACTGCTGGCAGGCCTAGTGCCTTAACTGTCCCCACATGCCTAGTGCCTGAATTAATGTCCCCTTTCCTAGGCCTGAATTAATATGGCCCCCAGACTAAGCCTGAACTTACTGCAGACCAGACTTTTAAGCCTGAAATTACTGTGCCTAAATAAATAAATAAAACCTGAAATATCCTAATATACTAAAGGAGCCCCAGGCCTTGTGTCTGTCTACCTGCTCCGCCGGCCTAGTGCCTGTCAATATGCCCACAGGCCGTGTGCCCAAATGAAGTGTAATGTAATAAAATGGTGTCTGATGGCCTTACCTGTTCTCTCTCTTGATCTTGGCCTTCACTGTCCAGTGCCTGTAACAATCTTCTACAGTATCTCCAGCCACAGATCTTCAGACTTTGCTTCCTGCTTGATCCAGCGCCTGCTGCTTCACTGTTGTCTGTCGCTGTCTTTTGGATCTCGTCCCGCTGTCTGCAGAGGTCTTTTTTCGGTGTCTCTCTGCTGTCCCATTTGTCTTTTTCTCTACACGCTCCTTCTTCTGTCTTCAGCCTCCTACAACAGTTTGACCAGACCAATGCAGGGGGCGGAGCATAGTGACATGGTGAGCCATGATTGGCTTGCTGCGGGCACAAATTCAAATGGCTAGCATTGAGCCCAGATTGGCTGACTATCCTGACCACTGGAGACTAAGGGCTAGATTTACTAAGCTGCGGGTTTGAAAAAGTGGGGAAGTTGCCTATAGCAACCAATCAGATTCTAGCTGTCATTTATTTAGTAGCTTCTACAAAATGATAGCTAGAATCTGATTGGTTGCTATAGGCAACATCCCCACTTTTTCAAACCCGCAGCTTAGTAAATCTAGCCCTAAGACTCAAACTCAGTACTTATTCTTGAGAACCAATCCCGGCATTCTCTCCTCTCAGCCCGGAGAATTGCACTATCAATCATCCCCCAGCTACAGAATGCAGTTCACTAAACAGTGTTTAGTGTAAAAGACATCAATGCTTGATGTGCTAATTAATGACAGTTTATAACAGTATCTTTATGAGGTTAATTAGGTGTTTGGGGAAATTGACTAGTTAGATTGTAGGAAACTTCTGAACATTGGATGCATACAGATAACACCATCTGGCTCATTGGCTCACTGCTACTATTAAGAAATTAAAAAGCAAAACATCAGAACTTACCCAGTTGTAATCATACATAATAACATTTTTAATTGCTTTTTTTTAAAATCAAATTTATTTGAATTTTGCGTTTTCTATATTGTAAACATTTAATATCTTAGTATTCCTTACATTCTAATCATCATTACTCCATCCTCATACACTGCTTTTTTAAGAAAATTAAGCAGACACATAGCAAAAATGTTGTTAGTATAAGGTGATCCTTATATGGGGGTGTTATTGTCTTCTTTATTGACAATTATACATAGATGAGAACTTTGCACTTCAATGTAATTTACAGCACCCAATAACATCTGCCACAATGTTAATCACTTCTTACTTTCAGCTAGCGTATTACATTGCTGAAATATTGGTGTGAAGTTCCCACTTACTATACCGTATGTGTTTATACATTCTATCAGTTTCTAAATTAGTCATATTGAAAGAAATTGGTCAGATACTTTTTATTTAATTCAGATAAAAAACATCACAAAACGTTATTGTTGTGTCAGCAAAAAACACACCAAAAATATTCTAATCTTTAATTAATGGATTAGTAACTAATAAAGAGAGCTAGTAATATGCACAGAGGCTGATCGTTGCAAAAATATAAATAACAACATTCAAAGTTGTTAGGATCTTTGCTCTTCATATATGGTATAAGGAAATGACTGTTTATCAGGGTTTACAATCGAGTGATAATACAAAAATGCATGTCAGATGTAAGTTTCTGGTGATTCAAGAAGGTGGATTCCATTTGCAAAAGAGAACACAAGTTCTCTAATACCAGAGAGTCTACAGGAGGAGTATATATCCAGTAGCCAAATCAAAATCTAAGCCAGTGATTAATCAGTAGAATAGTCATCCAGAGCAAGAAAGCAATCGAAGGGAGTCTTTCAATAGGAAAAGTCCCAAGAAGTTGAATCAATAAGTTGGCAGTTTACTTTTGCCCGTGAAGCTGTTTATATAGGCCTGAATATGTGGTAACAAGCTACAGATGCTGGTAATTCATTAGCAGCAGCAGATCATTAAGACATTCCTTGATGCAGGTTTATATAGATGGAAATATCAAAATGTTAGGTGAGCCTGTAGCTCAGTGTACAGAGGCCTCAATGCTACAACCCAGAATTCAACAGTTCAAATCACACAAAGGTGTCATGTGTCTTAATTTGTGTATGATTCTGTGGTCATCACTCAGTTTTTTCTGGCAAAGACTTGTGTAATTTTAGATGATCATAAAAATTACTTTAGCAGGACCAAGAAGAACAGCCATCTGAAAGAAAATTAAGCTGAAACAGGAAGAAAGTGCTCTATCACCCAAAAAATTTCTTAACTGAATAACAGGTTCTGCAGAAGAACAGTCTAAGGCTGGTACTAGTTCAGCAATGCATGTTACACAAGAAGAAGATGATAATGAAACAAGCAATGACTCTGAAAGAATCTGCTGAGGTTGAAAATCCACCTGTTAGCTCTACCTCAGTAACAATATCTGCAACTGGTAAAGATGAATCCAATGAAGATCTTTTGGGGAAATCAAAATATCAATATGCCACTTACACTAACCTTACAGCACACTCCTGGGGCCAACTCCAAACTCCAGCACTCCATGCATGGACCATCATACAAGGAAGTGACTATAATTTTAGCCAGGACTAGGCTGTTTTCCAACCCTTTCCCATCTACAAATACAAGGAGTATGCTGGTGATAGGTGCATGCAGCCCCCCCTTCATGAAAAGCATGAAGCGGGACATACTGCCCACCTGTCCTTGCAGTCAGGAACAAGTCCTGACTGGACGAGACAGTCACCCAGAATCAGGACAGTTGGCAGACTCTCCTGCTCTCTCCTACCTGTTCTTGCAGCGTTCACTACCTGCTGCTGATGCCTTAAGCTCAATTACTGCTTGTCTGGTTACTGGAATTTTGGGGACCTGTTTGGAAAAAGGAATAGATACATGAAATATGGAAAGTCTAGCAATGAAAGAAGCCCCTAGGCCTTCCTTCTCCCAACCAGCCCTAACATTAAATCAATTGCACCAACATTTAATAATTAGGGGCCTGATTCATTAAGGATCTTAAATGAAGAGGTATCTTATTTCAGTCTCCTGGACAAAACCATGTTACATTGCAAGGGATGCAAACTAGTTTTCTGTTTTGCATATAAGTTAAATACTGACTGTTTTTTCATGTAGCACACAAATATCAACTTTAAATTTCAGTGTACAAATAAGCTATCAAGTATTTGTGTGCTACATGAAAAAACAGTCAGTATTTATCTTCTGTGCAAAACAGAAAACTAGTTTGCACCCTTTGCAATGTAACATGGTTTTGTCCAGGAGACTGAAATAAGATACCTTTTCATTTAAAATCCTTAATGAATCAGGCCCTTGGTCTCCCTACCTGCAACCAGTCCTGGCATTAAATTAAATGTTTTCACATTTAATGAACAGACCCTAACCATACACAACATTAAATTAATAACAATCAGAATTTGTAAATAGACTTATCCCCTTCCCCCAATGAGCCCTTAATTACATAAATAGCATTGACATTTAATAAATAGACTTTCTCCCTACATGAATTAATTAGTATGCAGATTATCATTCCCACATTCAATTAATAGCCCCCAAATCATCTCAGGATTAAATAAATAGTCCCATCACCCCACCTTAAGTTAAGAGGGACCACCATGATCCCACTATTAAATTAAATAGCCCTATTTGTACACAATATAATAATGTAATGAAGTGTTACATACATAAGAGAGATTATTGTCTTGACAGTTATTAATAAATGCAATAATCACATTTTCCATATTTTCCATGTAAAATGGGAGACAAGTCTATGGCATGCAACAGACTACATACGGACGCACTTTAGGTGTGCATGCTCAATACGGACATGCATATCTTATTCAAATAAATTGGCAAATATTCAACTCGAAATGCAGCTCTAATAGATTACAAGTATGAAAACAAAGAATCCAAAGAATGTGATTATGTAATCAGTTCATCAGTTCAGACACTGGAGGGACATTTCATACCAAAGGTTTCCAGAACTGATAATTGTAGAGCTAGAAATGCTGATTTTTCCTCATTGCATCATCATAGTTGCAGCTATTATTATGCAGGTTGTACAGAATGCATAGAAAGTAAGTAATAGCTAAAATGTTATATTAAATGCACAAGATACACAAGGGAATTCCATCATGAATTCTGTAGCCATAAAAAGTAATAAATACAACTATAAATATATATTTATTTTGTTTCTTTTGTAGCAATATTATGGTAATATATTAAGGTTTTGGGGGAGGATACATCCTGCCTCAATAATACCACTTTCATACTGCCGCCCCTGCAATATCCCGGGTTTTTGAAGCCGGGTTTTTGCAGGGTCTCGGAGCGTCCCAGCTCAGAAACACCATTCATACTGCACCTCGGACCCGGGAATTTCCCGGGTTGACCCCATTCATACTGTACAAGTCTGTGCCCTGGCAATTTGTGGGAGTCATCACCAGAGCAGTTTTCATTGGCTGAAAAATGGTGATGTCATTGAAAGGTGACTGGTTAATGCTGGAACACAGCCGATGATTCACTGACAGGCAGACAGCCAATCATCTTGTTTTCTGTGCAACCCGGGTTGAAAAACCCGGGTTTTTTCATTCATAGTGCAGGCAACCCGGGTCCGACCCGGGAATTACCCCTCGATAAATCCCGGGTTGAAGACCCGGGTTTTTAGACCCGGGATTTTTGACTTGTACCATTCATACTGCACCAAGACCCAGGTCATTTGAGCTCGACCCGGGAAAAACCCAGGATTTTGGTGCAGTATGAATGGGGTATAATGGGTTCAATCTTCCTTGAAGGAACCAAATATGATGCCATTAAGAATTGCCATGTTGTCCATCACCATGGCTTATGTTTGTCTATACTTTAAACGTCTTGCAATATTCTTAGACCACATGGAGATGCAAAAACAATGGTATAGAATACTACTATTTATCACCACCACCAATATAGTGCAGACTCTATACATTGAATAAATAATTTGTACTTTTAACCTCAGTCAGAGCATCTGATGACTCTAGTATATTAATCCCAGTGAAGCCATAGTAAAGCCATATTGTACTAGAGTTACATGTTCCCTTTATTCTCTTGCAACGGATAGGACAGATACCGTGGCCAATCCAATCAATTGTCTCATTCATTACACACCTTCATTTTAGCAGATTAAGGGGAATATTTATAATAAACTGCGGGTTTGAAAAAGTGGAGATGTTGCCTATAGCAACCAATCAGATTCTAGTTATCATTTGTTTACTACATTCTACAAAATGACAGCAAGAATTTAATTGGTTGCTATAGGCAACATCTCCACTTTTCAAACCCACAGTTTAGTAAATATACCCCCAAATCTCTACATTTGGATTAATCCTCATTGGCCAAACCTCCCTGCTCCTCCTCCTGTGACTGACTGCTTTCATGAGATAATAGGTAATCGATAGATAATAGATAGTAGGAGCTCTGTGGTTGGGGGGATGCTATATATAAGCAGAAGATCCTGGACAACCACACACAATACTATATTGTCAATCTTTCTCTGAAAACTTAAAAGTGCTTAAACATCATATATCCGCGGCACAAAATTCACTTTAACATAGGAAATGTTTCTTAATTTCCACAACAATTACTCATAATGGAGATTTGTCTTTACAACGCAGATACTGTTGGTGAAACCATGTAATTTGCATACCCATAAATAAATAGCAAAGAGGGAAAAGAAAAACCTCATTATGAAGAAAACAAAGAGCAATGCTTGGCTTTTAAATAACACCAGAGCAACCCACAGAGAAGCATTTGACATCCCACTTAAATAAGTCATAGCAATGAAAATTATGTATTTCACACCTCCCACCAACCCTGTAATCACTGTCCTGATACAGTCACAGTAATACACAGTTATCTGTGAAGCTGATGTTACTGTTCAGAATGAGACACGTGTATTATCATATCATGTACTGCACAAACCTGGTTCTGTCTTTATAAGTACAAGGAACTTAAAATAAATCATGATTTCTATGACAAGCCTTCTAGGTTCGCATAGAGTAAACATAGTTATGACACATACAGATGTTCACGAACGCTTAAATAAATAAACCAGCCATAGATATCATATATGCCAACATTCCCAATTTAAAAATCAGGACTAGTCAGTCCTGCACCAATCTGAAAGACTTGACCACCAAAAATCCGGACAGTTGCGGGTAGGGGAGATTTCCTATATATATTATTTTTCAAAATGTTCATAGATGCCCCACTGCACCATCTAAATCCCCTTTATTGGGTAATTTCTTCTTCCACTCCCTCTTGTTTTATGACATCACCAAGAGACTTTTGTTGACTGGCCGTAATAGTCCTTAATTAATAAAGGTACTTACTGCTAAGTATAAGGTAAGTATAAGGTACTTACTGCTAAGTATAATAGTCATATTTTCTTTTCATAATAATAGTCATAATCAGTTGGATATCTGTTGAGCAAAGGAATTATCTAATAGAATTATGTCCAAATGTCGTCACTTCTTGGGCAAGTTAGGAAAAGGAAGACTGGCTACAAAGAAGTAAAATTGATTTGTCATTTCCATGCCTGACTTGTGGCAGCACACTAAAGCTTTTAAAATAAGGATTTTTCTCAGGCCTATATCCTAGACCTGGAAACTTGGAGCTTACATAGAGTATTTCCCAGCAGTGGAAGCACAGAGGGCCTGATTCATTAAGGAAGGTTAAGCAAAAAAAAATAAGTAAGTTTCTCCTGGACAAAACCATGTTTTAATCCAAGGGATGTATATTAGTTTATTATTTTGCACATAAGTTAAATACTGGTTGCTTTTACGTGTAGCACACAAATACTTGATAGCTTTATGTTTCCACTGAAATTTAAAGTTGATCTAGGACATGCCCTACCTCAACTATAAATCTGTCCCCACATTATATTCACCCTCCCCCTCCAATGCAACATGGATTTGCCAAGGTGCAAATCCTTGGCCCAGAGGGTCTTATTTAGAGTTGGGTGTAAGCCCATCTGTAAGACGTAAAATCCTGCTTAGTTTTACTGGGCATAAATTCCACGCATTGTGGAAGGGTACATGTAAGTAAAGGACAGTGAGGACATACATATCTGAGTAGGCTGCATCTCCAGATATGCATTTTAGGAGGTGTATATTTTGTGGGTACTCAGTCCCTGGTACAAAGTCACGTGCTAATGATGCTGAATAAATAAATTAATCAATAAATACGATATAAACAAACTGTGGCCCTGTCCCCCCAAAGTGAAACAGCGGCGCGAAATCCGGTCTGGGTTCAGCGCTGTTCACCCCTCCACACTAGCTGTAAACTTAACAGGCTTTAAGCGGGGGTGATCACTCCAATTTGGGGGGGATAGGGGCTCTGCTGTTTTTGAAAAATAATATTTATTTATATTTTTTAACACATTTAAAGCACCAGACACCATCATGTTGTATGCAGCCATATCAAGATACGCTTAGAGCATATCTAAAGGTGGCCGCATTCTTACAGAAAATTTTGAGTCGCACATATTTAAACACGAGTACGAAATGTTATTAACAGTAATAAAAAATTCACAATTCAATAATTGATTTAAATAATAAAACATTTTTTTTTCATTGATTTTATTATACTATCGTCATCCTCAGCTGATGATAACAGAAGGATTGCAGCAGTACTTTCGATCCTTACATGGTTAAGATTTTGTTGGGGAGACATGGCAAATTATATTGGCAGGGACCCCTTCATGTATAGGGGTATATTACCGTCAAGAAAACAGTTTGCATCAAAGGTAGGCTTTTCGCCCTGTAACAAATAGACCCTTAAGAAGGGTCCAGAAAAGCAGGCATTCTTATTGTTTGACTTATGTGACTTGTGCAATAATGTAGGATCTTATCATCTTGATACCCATACTGGTCTTTCCAAAATCCCTGTAGCTATTTTAGGTTGCTTAGGGTCTGGTTGTAGAGATTACAAAGCGCCCATTATACTTTCTTCATTAATAAAAATCTAATCAGCATTAAAGCTATTGAAGCAACCCGTTTTTTATTCCTTCAAATAAGGAACTTACATACTTAATGTACATACGAAACAATGTTCATTAATCTAAGTTAACATTTTTTTACTTATATATACATTCTGTCCGTATATATTAAAAAAAAATCTTTCCTTAAATTCATGAAACGCATGTACGTTTATCTGAGCTTATCTTTGCATATGTCTCTGTCAATCAAGTCTTCTCTCTGTATGATTTTTGGCAATGTATTGTGGAATAATTGCCATCCTGCGGCTCCCATAGATCAGTTGTATCTAAAATTGAGCTTTAATTAGAGAACAACAATCAGCAACCCACTCGAAGGTGACAAAGTAGAGAATCGTGTTGTCGGCTCATTGAGCAAAAGGCATAGATTGAAACTATTGATATTTCCTTTATTTCATACACATCAGTGACTCATGTTTTCTACAACGCAATTAGTGGGTGGATTAGACATTAATTGTTATATGTGTAATATTTTTGCCTCTTTTAACAATACCAATCATTATCCTGAAGCTTCGAACTGTTCACCTGCAACAAGCTAGAATGGAACTAACTTTAGTGAACACTATGACACCTGTATAAATTGCATTTAGCTGCAAGTGGGTAGATGGACGTTGCAACATTTTGGGGTAGATTCAATTGGCCGCAATGTTCTTCAGAGCATCGCGGCCGTGCATTATTACCTTTACTGTGGTAAAAAGTAACGCTCATTTTTCCTGGCACCTCTATGGGGCCCATTCTGTAGGCATCTTGCTCAGATTTCTTTACACTTGAATTCCCCCCTTTGTGTAATAAGTTATGTAGCACCTGTGACACAAGTGTAGTTAATATTAATAACTATGAGCGAGATTCTTGAGTCTTCTTCAGTTAATTAATTAGATGAATTTGCACAATAGTTCTGTATTCATCTAATCATTCATATGTATAACATTTTATGTTAAAGGACAATTCCCCCAAAAATAAAATATAAAACTATTTGGGTGGAAATAGTTGACTTAAAATACTAAGTTTTACTTACTGGCGCTCTGTGGATTTGACAGGTCCACCCAATTAGGCTGGGGGGACTATACTTTTAGCAATTTTACCAGCAACTGAAAAAAACTTGCCGTCAGATCTGTGCTCCAAATCTGTCATAACCATTGGCTGAAAAGATTGTGACTCTGCACACTCCATAGAGATCTATGGGCACTGTGGTCATGAGCGCATACACACTGCAGAATTGGAATGACATCCATTCTTTTTAGCTCAGTTTAAAGATCTCTTTCAATGATACGATGGGCTTTGGAATGATAATTGTCCGTTGTTGCAGCGTACAAACTAATGTGATTTCGGACAATCGATGGTTTATCGTCTGATTGGCCCGATAATTGTCTGAAAACACTGTAGCCTAAGTCTAATGGTCTGAGCAGGAGATCTTCCTTACTGGTGGTCTTGTTAAGGGTTTACCAAAGCTTCCTGTGAACTTGTCATTATCAGAAATGTTTTGTTTGATTTTTTGATTTTTTAATAATATCCACTTTTATCATGCCCTCCTATGTGTATTTATTAATACTCTTTAAAACGGTAATATTATTAACTTTTGCTCATATACATAACATAACATATTACACAGCACATTGCAGAGAATGTGTAATTATTCACATCAGTCCCTGACCAATTGGAGTTTACAATCTAATCCATTCATGCCAACTATCCCGGAATGTCCGGGAGACTCTCGAATCCCGGGTAGGTCTCCAGGAATCCCGGGAGAGCTGGCATTTCTCCAGTATAAGAGCTGGCATGGAGTTGTGTATGGGCGGAGGGAGCGGGACTCCGCGAATCGCTGCATTTTGGTCCCGCCCCCAGTGACATAATGCCTGCTTTGGGTCTTTTTACCAGTGTAAAAAGACCCAAAACAGGCATTACATGCATTACATGCGATAATTAAAGCCCGCCCCCTTCCGCCCTCCCCCTACACCCCTCTTCGGCGATCTCCCGGAGAGAGCCAGTCAAAAGTAGGCAAGTATGATCTAATCTGAATCACACAAACACATACACAAGCTGTGGTCAATTTTGACAGCAACCATTAAATCTACTGCTATGTTTTTTTTCCAGAGGAAACCCACACAGGCGCGTGGATTACATACAGGCTCCACACAGAGAGTTGGAATAGAACCCATGGACCCAGTGAGACGGCAATGCTAACTACTGTGCAATCCTGTAACATTGCAAAAAATATCTTTTCAAATTAGACATACATTTTAAAACAAAAATAATAATACCGGTTGTGTGTATGTTTACAAATGTTTGATTTCTTCTGACAAATTAAGAATAATTGCACAGGCCCATATCCTAATGCAACAAATTTGTCAGAAAACTCTTGGTTTGCACACACTAATTTTGAGGCACATAGTTCACTGAGCCACCATTGGCTGATTTTGGTCACAGTAGTTTATACAATCCTAAAGGTCTGCACTAAAACTAGGAGTGGGACGAGAACGCTCTGCTTGTTAAATCTTTGCCTCTGTCATTATCCAGCTGTCATATCATTGTTTAGCTTTGGACAGCCATGAAGCTCCACTGCTTCTAAATTTCTGGCTATAGCTTCCTGTGGTCAAATTCTCCGTTCCTGACTATGATTTGTTTTTATTATAAACATGTGCTTGTGCATCCGGCTCGTCATGTTTTATTAACCTTTAACCTTCAGGACCAGTGACATTTGGCTGGCCTCACCATGATCAGTCAGCAATGCAATTGTGGTATAACTGCTGCTCTCACCACTGGATTTTCTATGCTGCAGCAACACTCCTGGTTTAATAAGCCATATGTAATTGTAGATTCCTGCTAGATTACAACATTCATTGTTGAATTTACCTTAAAGAGCGTATGAAAACCAAAGTATTGTAAAGTACTAAATACTCTGGAGACTGAAATGAGAAAAACAAAACAAAAATAACTGTTCATTATAATATAGCAAATTTACTAAAATCGCAACATTTGTAAATTGCCTCTAGATTGTTAATGTGACATTAATATTAAATAGAGATGAAAGTGACTGTAAACGTGTGTGACTACATTTTCCGACCATTTTATATTTCTTAAATAATCGTTGAATTGTGCGTCTGATTCATCTTCGAACACAATGTGAACGCAACTTGCGTTTTAAAAGAAAATCGTAAGTAACTTGCAGGGGCAATTGCAGGGTTTCTAGGGGGGGATTTCCCTATCCCACCACCAGAGTGGACATGACTAGCATGCTAGGATGCTCTCCAACCCCGTCCCATACACTTCAAATACACTATTGTTAGGTCCATGCAGCTCCCATTTCACGAGCAGAGCAGTGTGAAGAGGGACATAATCGGGACTACCCCACCAGAATCAAGGTAGTTAGTGGAATGTTCTGCTCTTTCATACCTCGTCTTGCAGTTTTCACTACCTGCTGCTGCTTGTGTCTTAAGCCAAGTTGCTGCTTGCCTGGATCCTGGAATGTTGGGGCCCTGCTTGGAAAATGGATAGGAACATTAAACAAAGCCATCCTAGCAATGAGTGAACATTTTAGGTCTCCCTTCCCACAGCCTGGCCTGCCATTAACTCAATAGCACCCACATTTAATACTTTAGTAGTCCTCCCCTGGTACCAGCCCCAACATAAAATATCATTCACATTTGATAAATAGCCCTCCTTCTCACCAAATTCAGCCCCACATTTAATAATAACCCGCAAACAGCCCCAGCATTAAACCCCACTTCAAAATATTAGACACAACACTGTTGAATTAAATAGCCCCCAGGATCAAATAGATAGTCTCAAAATTAAATGAATACCTCACCACACATTACAAGATTAACCCTCAACATTAAATTCATAGCCCATTGCAAATGTCACAGATTTTCAAGTTGTTAAAGAACAAAGTATACATGAAAATAGGTATTATATATAGTACCTATTTTACTTTATAGCTTAATTTCTTTGAATGATGCCAATTTTGTAAGAGCAGATTAATATATAAATTGTTATTTATTTCAAACAATCATTCTGAAAATACCAGGAAATAGTTACTATAAACACTTTGCCTATTTTAGCATTCTTTGCATTTTTGCAAAATAATTTTACTATTACTACTGTATAACATCTTGCAAATAAGATGTACCTCAAAGAAGGTCAGGAAATTGCATTAAAATCTCCTCCCCTTCCCCACACTTACCTCCTTCCCTCCAGCCCTGCAGAGGCAGTCTTCTGTCTGCCTGTCTTGCTGATGTGTCCCATGTGATATGATGTCATTAGCAGAGACAGGGAGAGATCTGTCCGGCAAGCAGTAAGTTGGCTGGTCCCAGGTGAGGGACCAGCTCCTCACTCTAATAACCACCATATTCCCAGAAAGGGGCAACTGGAAACCCCCCTTAAGCGCACGTCTGACTTGCACGCACGTACACCCATATTCAAATACAAGCGGGTCTCAAGAAATGTTTCCATTCGAATATGGGTATAAGTACGCTCTGGATATACGGTACTTGCCGTATGACAGAACAGAATGCCAAAGAAAAATTCTATTAAATAAATTAACCACTCTTACTACTATAATCATTAATAAAAATACATGTTAAAAGAGGTAAATTTTTGAGCATGCGCCGAGGAATTTCACGCAAGATACGACACGCAACGGGACTTACATCCCAAGATGAATAAAGCCATCCATGTCCAAGTACAATCCTGAATGACCTAGGATTTCCAACAGTGACCTATTCTCCACCAGTTTTATAAACTATTCAACTCAAGTATCCAAGACTTCTCACATGCTACACCTCATTTATGGAACTGCATACCTCATCCTATCACCCTCGATCTCACATCCTTCAAATGTTCCTTCTAGGCCAATCTATTGAGAAAAGTAAATTCCTTCTATCCCTGAATTCCTCTCATCTTTACACCTAACCAAAACTTCTGTAGGCCCAAATATATGCCCAATGTTCACTCAATATTTTAGATTCTTTCCCTTTTTATATATAAGATATGATTGCATGTAAGTATTCATGTTATAACATTTTACCTATTTTTTATGATTGTGATAGTAAGTCTGCTTGCAGTGCTCACCATTTAGTACGGTTCCTTGTCTCTTGCCCAGAACTCTGCTGATGATTTAACTGAAGTGAGATATTCCACTTGCATTACAATAGCTTGGGGGCTAAGTCTAATGGCAAGTGATAAGTGTGATATCACTGTGACATCATTGGGGATGTGCTCAATTCCATAAAGGTAAAAAATTTACCATTAGCAAGCAAAGAGGTGGCAGACAAAACTCTTTATGTTTTCTCATAGCTGGTACAGAAGAATGTAAGCCTACATTTGGTATATACTATTGCCTTTGCTAGGCTCACTGAGGCAAAAAAATTTTTTTTAGGTTAGTGCCCCTTTAAGCTCTGACCATCAAGGACCTCTTTATCATTTTTGCCTGTTTATCAATATAACTCTGTTTACATTTGTATGACATTATCAGCAGTTCCTAATGCAGTGACAGGCTGGTGACCAAGGCATGGGGTGGTGGGAGGGTAGACTGTAGTGCAAGTAAGGGCAACAGCTAGGGGCAGATTCCAACTAGTATTCCGATAAACAGAAACAAATTTAACAAGACAAGGAAATGCAGGGAATCATTCCTGTTGAAGCCAATCAAGTGCTGATCTCTCACTGTACACACAGGGTGACATTCATAAAAGCTAATGCAAAGGAAAAAGATTGCATTGCCATAGCAACCAATCAAAGGTTTGCTTTTAATTCATTAAACTGCCTAGAAAAGTGGCAGAAACTGATTGGTTGCTATGAGCAGCTACACCTGTGTTCATGGTGAGCTTGCAGTGCAGCTACCTCTGCACTTACGTATCTATTAAACAAATGCTGCCAGAGATAGTTATTGAAACAACTGTAATGGTGGGGCATTCAATATAAGAGGGTTCCATGACTTCCTTCTTAAGTTGAATCTTTGTATTTGGCATAGATTTACTTATTGCTTCTTGGTAGACAGATATAAGACTAATCCTAACAGAAGAATATGTTGACTAACCTCTTAGAGGGGTATTCAATTGTCCCCTTATAAGCGTATTCTAACGCTAAAGCTGGGTACACACTACACTGTTTTTGTCCAATAATCGGCTCAAACAGCCGACATACGACCGCTCGTTCAAAAGTCGGGTCAGTGTGTACAGTGACACGATGGTCGAAAGTCTGCCCAAATGGACGATTGTCGCCTCATTTGGTTGGTCGTACAGTTTAATATTTTCGTTCCAATCTCGTTTCCGCTGTGTAGTGTGTATAAACTTCCGACCGATCCACAACAGTGAGTATGAAATTACAGTCATTGCTCACGACAACATGGCTGTAAAAAGTTGCAAAAGAGACGTCCGCTCTTTCCTTTATCGTCCTAAACAAGGCTAGTGAGTATGCAGTCCATGGACCGAGCGATCGAACCATCGATCGCATGTAAAATCGCTCGGCATAAAAAGTTGGTTGAAATTTCTGTAGTGTGTACCCAGCTTTATACATGGAACTGCGGAGATCACAACTATTCTACGTGCCAGAAATGAGGGTATTCAATTGTGAAACATAATCCGTCCCCTTGTAACGTAATACAGTTGCCCTGCTAATCAGGGTTGTTTATCGGTTTCCCGCCAATCGCGATTACACACCCACATTTCTATAAAAAAAAATTACACATCCTTTGCAAACTGCCATTTTGCAGAGACTTAGATGCTGTTGGCTGATCCCTGTGACCCTCTGGTTATTGGAGATTATTAATCAACCGGATTGATCTTTTTAGATTGCTATTTTAACTGCTTATATTCACTATATTAACAGCTTATTGAATTGCACATTTTACAGTAGTTTTTCATATATCTTGCATTACACATACCCTTTGGAACACACAACTACAAACATATTTTACACAGTACACTACTAATACCACACTACACTACATTAAACACTACACTACACCACACCATTATTTTATTTGATTGCGTAATTCAATATATTGCATTTTGACAAAAAAATAGTTGTTTAAATTGACTTATTTTTCTATAGTGTTTTATTGCTAGTTTATTGAGGTGTTTTTTTTAATTATTAGATAGATATAAGTTATACATAGTTCACTTTTTAAAAAAAACAACTAGACTTGATTTATTATAAATTGTATGTAAAATATTTCAGATAAAAAAAAATCCAATATATTTTGCATAGCTATTGCAGAAAGCTATATCATTTTTCAGTACATCAATTTTTAGAGATCTACTTTTGAAATAAAATTTTAATTTTTGCCTAAAAAATACTATCATTTTCATATGCCAACTGTTATAATAATTGTTTTTTTCTATTTTGCAGAAATAAAGTATATATATATATACAAGTTAACCCGTGCATGATACTCATGCATTCTAGTCAAATCAAGCTACTTAAGGTGTTAAAAAGGTTCTTGTCATGCATTTGGGCCATAGCCCAGGCCTCAACCACCAACCACTCCCCACTGTCACCCCCGGCAACCACCAACCACTCCCAACTGTCACTTCTCCTTCAAGAAATATATATATTTTTTTTTTAAATCTTTATAAACACTTTTAACAATTAACAAATTAAATGAACAAATTAAAAACATCTTAGTATACCAAATTTCAGCCCTTTCTGAATTTTTTTTTCCCCACACACTGAGAATTTAGTAGGTCAGTATATTTTTTAGTTCTCAAAGTTTTCCACAGTCTGCAGCTCTCAGATGACAATCTTCTCCTCTCATGGGCAGTTGACTGAGAAATGTAATTAATGTGTAATTTTAAACTTAGTGGACTATGCAATTTGATTTTTTACACAGGGGATGTATTTTGACTGTGATTTGACATACATACAAATTAAATGGATTTAAGTTTTTTTTAATATACATAATACATTTTCTGACAAGTTTACTATATATATTATCTAAATTCCCCACCCCCCCACCCAAAAAAATAAGTTTTGCAATTTCAGGGTACCTTAATAATTTTCCACCACCTTCACTGGATGATCGAGAAAAAGCCAAATCGCGATTTCATTGCATAAGAGGTAACGCGAATAATGATAATTGAATAGCCTGCCTGCACCTGTTCTATGGGATGACTGCGAATTTGCGTTACATATTTTAGTTCCGTCTATAACGCGGAAAAATAGAGAAATTGAATTGAGCGAACTCTATACAAGCGCCAAAAAGTGTAAAAAAGGAGCGTAAACGCCCATCCGAAGCTAATTGAATACCCCCATAGAATTTCAAGTGTAAAAAATTGATTAACTATCTGCAACTGATCCAGCCAGACCTTGGCCCTGTTCTGCTCAGCAACGTCCCATTAATCAATGCCAACTTCAACAGCTGAAACCCTGGGAATACCCTGTTAAAAAAAGATCAGATACGGGGGGAAGAAGGAAGGTATAAAACTGGGCTATACACACAAGAACCAAACAACCACGCTGAGTTAATACATAACAAATCAGCTTTTACTAAGTGTTAACATTATTTCAGGCATAGGAAAAAGTATATTAAACAATAACACAAATTGTACCATGACATTATTACTTTATATAGGCTGCAGTTTATAAATAATTAAGATCACAATTGAATTGTTGTAAATTAATGGAAGTAATGGTTGCTTAAATATTATAATGCATCTATTAAAAATAAAACTGCTTCCTTCCTGAGATGACATTTGACTTTTCAAAGACAATACAACTCTGATTAATTGTAATCATTGATGATTGAAATATAACTGTAGAATATCATGCAAGTTTAGTCTGCTCCTTCTAAGCCTCTGCAAGAATGTGGATGATCTCCTAAGAGGATTCCCTACTTTATGGTGTGAAAGATTTCTGCAGTATATCAAGCATCCATACAGCTGGTCATTCCACAAGGTCATTTCTTATTTGGAGCAAGAGTTGGCACCATGATTTTATTCCATTACATACATCTCTTGAAGCAGTAAAATACAATATTTTAATATCTGAATGATTACAGTATATTGCAAGTGAGACAGAGCAAGTACTATACTACTTTGCACAATAATTTGCCCTGTAGTAGCGATAGATTTACAATACAGAGAGCAACATAGTGGCAGCCATACAATACATAGAGTATCACTGTGACCAATCTACAATAAGGAGAGCATCCTAGAGACTGCAAATATAATGCAGAGAGCATCCTAATGACCGTTATAAAACACAGAATACATCCTATTTAGAAATTGTGGGATCCAGTACAAATGAAACAGGCAGACCTGCCCCCCTTACGCCAGACCCGGTGAACATAGACTTGTAGTGTGAAGCCATGGTGTCTGGAGCAAGTGCATGTTAAACTCTCCCATGCTGATGGACGGTGTTGTCCTCTCCTACCTGTTATTGAAGCATTTACAACCTGCTGCTTGTTTCTTGTCTGGATACTGAAATTTTGTGGCATGTTCGAAAAATGTATAGGTACATGACATATGGAAAGATAAGCCATAAATGAACACAGTACATAACACAGATCACATAGTAAATAATACATACAACAAACCTTTAATAGAACCACACATTACCATTAATAAATAAATAACATCACAAAAACAACCTTGGCACACTCACATCCCTTAACCCAAAATCCCTACACATGCCACTCAAACCACACACAATAGCACCACATGTTCTCAGATTCCCACTTGCCACAAAATGTACAAGCACTCATACTCCCACAAGCTCTCAGATCCTCATATATCCCAAAACTCCCCCACTCATGCCACTCAGACCTCCAATAAGACCCTCAGACTTTTACATATGCTCTTTATACCTCCCCACCTGCCCCTTACATGCCCATCACACCTCCTGACCTGCCGTCAGGTGTCACCATATCTCTTTACAAGTCCATCAGCCCCCCATGCACATGTCAGTCATTCCTACATGCCCCCTTACATTCCCCTCAGACTACACCTCAAAATTCCCTACCTGGCCCTCAGATCTCCCCACATGCTCCCCAGTGCACCCCACATGCCTGTCAGACCTCCTCACATGCCCTTTACATCAGACCTTTCCACATACTATCGGTCCTTCCTCCATGCCTCTTATATTCCCACCAAACCTCCCCACATGCACATGAGATTTTCGCAAATGCTGATTAGATTATTCGGTAACAGTCACTAACAGATCCTGGAGATGACAAGATCAGTGATGCTTCTCCCTCAGTGAGTGTGTGGCAGCGGAAATAAGTGATTGAGACATCACCAGCCATAACATGAGTTTCCCCGTCACTAGCATGGGTAGGACTGAGACGGGCTCTTCCCTGCCTTGACTCCCCATATAAGGAGCTGGATTAAGGCTTTGTGGACCTGGGCCATTTAAGATAGAGGGACCTCTAAGGTCTAAAATGAAGAGAATAGTGTCATCTTTTTTCCTCGTGGAAATCCAGTGGTGGCACTGATGATTGGTGTGTGGAAGTCACAATTCCTATCCACTCTCATCACCCCTCAACTGCCACTTAAAGTTGGTTGGCAATATTGATTTAACAGCCCCTGGGGCTTTGGCTATCTTAGTAAAAACTTTTACCTAGTGCTTGCGCAGCTTTAAATAAACAGAAAAGGTACTAACATCCATTATTTATATAAAAATAAAGACACAATATAAATGTTGCACCAGTAAACAGTAAAATGTTGTTTTTAAAGTCTGCTTTTCTACAGCATTATTTTGCACATTTGTACAAGTGGCTAACAAATTGACCCTAGTGTGTGTGTGTGTGTGTGTGTGTGTGTGTGTGTGTGTGTGTCTGTCTGTGTATGTGTATTAGGGAATTTAGAGTGTAAGCCCCAATGGGGCAGGGACTGATGTGAGTTCTCTGTACAGCGCTGCAAAATTAGTGGTGCTATATAAATAAATGAGGATGATGATGGTCCTACAAGCGCCTAGTGGACAAGACTTGGGGGTAAATTAATCAAGCTGTGAGTTTCTGGAGGGTTTGAAAAGTGGAGATGTTGCCTATAGCAACCAATCAGATTCTAATTATCATTAATTTAGTACATTCTACAAAATGACAGATAGAATCTGATTGGTTTCTATAGGCAACATCTCCACTTTTCAAACCTGCCAGTAATTTGCAGCTTAATACATTTACCTGTCGGTCTGCACAATAGACTTAACAAGTAGGCAAACAAGTATGGCTCTCCGCAAAAAAAACCTTTGTTTCAAATATTAAAGCAAAGGTTGAGTTTGAACTTCAGTTGCCAAACTGCATGCAAAAAATTCATTCATAGTTTCATGTGTACTCGTTATAGCCAGCACATATATCACTATAGTATCCAAAATTTCCACAAGTTCAAAGCCAGGAAGGGCAACTTCAATATCTTAGTCAAGTGGAAACTATACAAATGGTTGATAGATCCTTGGAACCTGATGTGGTTCTTCATGCACCTCGTCTTATTGCTTCCTTTCACTCCAGTCACCCAAGCAAATAGTCTGATAGTCACCTGGAAAGGAAGGGGATACTGTTAGGTCCCACACTTGGGACACCTATTTTTTTTTTTAAATGTCTCTATTACAGTCTAAGGCTGGTACCAAATGAACATTTTTTATCTGCCCCCCTTCTCAACCCCAGAAAATAGATTGAAGATGCTGCTTTTAATTTTTTAACAGTGTATACAGCAATTTCCAGACAGACAGGCATACAAGCAGATTGGAGACAGTTGGTAAATAGGTCTTATGAATATAATTTACATAGTGCTATTATATATGATTTTTTTTCATAACTACTTGATTAAATATTGTCATATGAAATTAAATCTCCTTTAATCCTGCAAATGTTCAATATGCACACCCTGGTTGTTTATTTGGAAGATAATATGCTGCGTAAGCAATGAAAGGAACATGAATTAGTTCTAAAATAAGCACAGTATTCTTAGAAGGTTATTCATTGATATTTTTTTAAAAAAATGACTAACGTAAACTGCCCTGAATGTGTCATAGGAACTGGAATAATGACATAAATAAAAGGAAAATATCAGTCTGCAATCACACCAACTGGAAACAGGTGCAAGCATAAATCAGTAATTATTTTGATGGTAAGTCAAAAATTCAACATTACAATTATACTACAATATAGTGCAAGCACTCGAGTATAATGCCCTATTTAATACATATTGTCATCAACTGACCTGCTTGCCTTGCAACTTAACCTATTTCACTTACTACACATTACTCTGCTTTTGGTCAGCATGCTTGCTGGGTATTGCAATAATCTATAACAAACCAATTAAATAATGTAAAAGGGTTTTTTCACATTAGTCATCAATACATTCATTCAGCAAAAGTTAAAGCGACAGGAAAATAAGTGGGAAGAATAGCATTGTGTACTATGTGAAATGAGTCACATTGAAATGTATGCAGATACTTTTCAACAACAAAAATAAACCGTTCTTTAGCTCTCAAGACAACTTACAAAGTTTGTGTCACACACTGTAATCTAAGGTGTCCAAAATAATACCAGACATGGAAATACATATATTACACAGAATTTTATGTTTTATCTCACTACAGGCTATTAGCAAACTTTGACTTAAATGAAATTATTATTATTATAATTATTACCGTTACTACAGCAATTTAGCTGCGGATTTTTGCTAGCAGCTCACAGGGCTGCGAGAAAAAATCAGCAGAGAAATTACCGTAGTACCGGTAATAATGCACAGCTATTACCGTAGTAACAGTAAAAATGCGCAGCAGTGTTCTAAAGAGCGACACGGCTAATTGAACCTACCCTTTAAAGCATTGAAATTCTGCTTCCAGTCAATAAGTGTCACAGATAATAGAAACTGAGGCCTACTTACTGGTATTTGTGCTGCTAAACAAGGAGGTGCGGAATCTAAACCTGCCTCTGGTCTTCGCCAGGGACCCCTGCAATTGAGTTTGGAGTTAGCTGCAGAAAACACACAGGTCGCAGCCCTCCTAGTTAGCCACCAGCAAAGTAGTAGTTGAATAAGCGTGGTCAACCAATCCGAGGTCAGGTCGTGCGAGCAGAATGGTACAATAGGGTCAAGCAGAAGTTAGTTAGATACCGGAGGTCAAACCAGGAAATCTATAAATGCCAAAGGGAGATCCAAAAGGGAGGTCAGGAAAAGCCAAAAGACTATGCCGCCTCCCAGCCACGATCACGTGACTGCCTGAACCAGGACGTGCTGATGCTGAGTTCTACACAGAGGGAGAGGAAATCAGCCACACCGGAGTGTGGAGCAGGTAAGTTTGTTACAGGGAATTGTCTGACTTGTCTGTTGCTGTACGCTACCGTTTAACCCAGGAGATGGCACCTGTTCCCCTAACCAGGTTACAATACATACACAATATAATGTAATGAAGTATCAAATTCAGAAGAGAGAATAGTGTATTGACAATGGGCCTGATTCATTAAGGATCTTAAATGAAGAGGATCCTTATTTCAGTCTCCTGGACTCCTGGACAAAACCATGTTACAATGCAAGGGGTGCAAATGAGTGTTCTGTTTTGCACATAAGTTAAATATTGACTGTTTTTTCATGAAACACACAAATACTTGGTATGCTTATTTGTACACTGAAATTTAAAGTTGATATGTGTGTGCTACATGAAAAAACAGCCAGTATTTAACTTATGTGCAAAACAGAACACTCATTTGCACCCCTTGCATTGTAACATGGTTTTGTCCAGGAGACTGAAATAAGGATCCTCTTCATTTAAGATCCTTAATGATTCAGGCCCAATGTTATTAAAAAATTTGAAAATTCTATTTTCCATATAAAATGTAATGAAATTCAAACATCCCCATATCTGTTATCATTTGTCTTCTTTCCTGCAGTTGTTGAAATGACAAATAAGAAATCCAAGTAGACTAAAACTTGACATATGCCATGCTAATAAATGAGTACTATCCGCTAAAGGGCTTAATATCCAAAAAGATAATCAGAAACAACTCCTGTTGCTGGTACACGCTGCATTGAAGGGCCATAATTTAGTAAGACATTCCCAACGGTCCCTACGTCGGGACAAAAGTCCTTTTACGCAGGACGGTGGGACAATCCAGTTCCTTCGCAATTAGTAGAGTTGGCAGACTGCAGCTCTCTCCTACCTGTCTTTGCAGCTTTGACAACCTGCTACTGTTGCGGATTTCTTAATTTCTGTTACTGCTTGGCTAGACCTGGAATGATGGGACCTTGATTGGAAAAGGTATAGGTATTATTCACCTCTGTAAAGCTAAGTAACAAGAAAACACTCTAGGCCTTCTTCCCTCAAACAATAAATTGAATGCATCCACGTTTAATAAATAGGCCTCATTCCCCCAGCTAGTCCCACTATTAAATTATTAACCCCCACATTTAATAAAAAGAACCCACTACAAAATATTAGTAACCTTCAGCACTATTGAAATATCAAATGACTGATCTTCGTAGTGGAGATTTATCTAAAAATCTTTTTTAAGTTTATGTATACTTCAGATATTAGCAACAACTAGACATATCTTAGAATAATGGGACAAAATTAAAACAACCTTTTCATTACATAATAAAAGGTCCATGCCTGCAAATAAGGCCTACACTTACGGAATGAGACATAGTATTTTAGCAAAATGTAAAATAATTCATTAATTAGTACCAACAGTTACTAACCCATTATTTAAAATATAAACTTAGCCTCTGATCTGGTATTTACTATTTTGGAGTAAATATACCTTTTAATTTTATTGCATTTGCTCTAGGGTTTCCGTAAGGCCCTCCTTAGCACTAATGAGGCTCTCTCCTAATTTAAGCCAGCCTACCCTATGTGTGCACAACCATGTATAATACATACTTCGTAAATAAATATTTTATGTGGGACGCTGTTACAGAACAATATAATAAAAATAGAAAAAAAAGCCTTAAGTGAAGACTGGCGTACTTCGGGAAATTGATAGAATTTTTTGTTGGTCATGTGGCATTTTTTCATATATGTCTGGAAATGATCTTGTGACAAATTCTCCCACAGTGTGATGGAATTGCGTGATCCTCATAGCCATCCACTCCAGAGACATGCCAGTATTTTGTCCATAGGGAAAGAGGCCCAGATTGGGGTGAGCAGCGAAGGGTAACTAGACAGGTGAAGACTCCTAGTCACAGAATCCCTGGTGGAAAGTGTAAGATTTACCTTTGGAACAGAGCAAGCCACGACTGACCTAAGTGGTTTTGTCAGGGTGAAAACTCTAGTGAACTTGTGCCAATCAATTCGCTTTCTAAATCAACCCAACATTTGACATGTGACGTGTCTGTGTGACGTGTCTAGACTACAGTTGACTCAATTGAGTAGCATTATAATATCTACAGAACAGACGTAAGCCCAGGGCCCTAGATAACGGATCCCTAGCCTTCAGATCCCTCTTTAGGGACATGTAGCTTGACGAGTGTTGGTTGTCCAAGGCGCTTTAGGTACAAGCAATGTCTGAAACAGGTAGTGGATTTTAGGTAAAACATTCATCTTGATTGCATTAACCCTACCTATTCATGATATAAAATGTTTCTTCCAGTGGAGGATGTCCTGCTCAAAATTGTGAAAAAGTGGAGGAAAGATGACCTTATATAGTTGGACATAGGTCTTACTGATCATGACCCAAAGATACTTGAGTGAATCAGTCCACCACTGGAAGTAAAAGTTCAATTTAAAGAGTTATTTAAAATGATCAGGTAGGTGCAAAGGAAATATCTCAAACTTGTTGTAATTTATATTCAGACTGTCACGGCTATGGATATTTTATGGATCCCCAACCTCTACCAGGATGATAAAAGCAGAGGATGGTGGAGACAGAACCCGCTGGGGTTGATAGTTCAACTTGGGAGCAGCACAAGGAAGAATACACAGATGATGATATAGTGTTGCAATTTAGTATATTAATTTGATGATGCAGCAACAGTAGATAACTGATGTATATATAAAACTCAGCTGGGCTGAGTACACGGCAGTTCATAAAACAATACAATCACGGAAGTACTTAAGATGGTAACCATTAGCAACGGCATGAAGGTAGGCAGTAACAGTTCAACGCTGAGATGGTAATATAGAACACTTGAAACCTTCACACCACACACAGCAACAAAGGAGAATCACTGACACAGCTATAAGTCCAATATGAATAGTAGATAGACTTGGCTGATCCAGATGGAATATGATTCACTTTAGCTGATGGTTTACAGGTAACGTAATGGTTCAAACAGCGGAACAGGAGATGTTAATGCAGTCCAAGAATTTGGGTAATCTGGAAACATGCAATGGAATGTTGCTTGAAGTACAGCGTGGAAATAACAGTCCAACCGTGCGTAACACTAGGAGTCACAGATAATCCAACTTCACCAAGAGGCGTGAGTTCATTACTAACAAGATACAGCTGATAACGCACACAACTTGAATAACGGAACTGGCTACTAGCTCGGCAATATATTCTTGAGAACAGTCCAGCAACCTAATAATCAGCAGAGTAGTAATATAGCCATGCCAGACATAGAACCACAGAAAACAAGATAACTTGATTGTAGTTCAATAAAGAATATAGGCAGCTGAGCAGAGAGATAGTTGAGCCAAATATGAGCGCAGATGTAATAGGCAACTCACGAGACAGTTCAGTGTGCAGATGAAAATCAAGGGATAGTTTCAGCTTGTAGATGACCATGAACTGGTATACAGCGGATCCGATGAGAGCAGTGATGACAAGCAATCTCGGCAACCGATAACATCCAGGAGAAGTCAAAGAGTCAGGGAAGCAGCCAGAACCCACGACAGTGTGAGTAACATGAAGATCGGGCAATGAGTCCCTGATCACAGGAGGTTGAAATAGTCTTCAGGAACCAATAAGCTTCGGAAGGAGGTCCCAATTAGGATAACATAAAACAGCCATGAAAAGGTAGAGACTCTGAAGCAGAAGACAAGCACCAACATAGTTCTTTAAAGGGCAAGTCACACGCTAGCACCTAGCTATGGGACCGGCGTGTGACACAGACTTACTGGTGGAGAAGCCTGAAATATCAGGGTTGTTTCTGATTCTGCAGGGGCTTGACAACCAGGGGAAATAATAACAGAGAGAGATGACAGCGTTGTCTGCTGCCATTAGCTAAGTAAAAGGGTCTGGAGGTCAGGCCATTGTTGAGGACTGAGGTAGAGGTAGAGGGCTTGCAATCAAGCGCACTGACGGCCTTCAGAAATTTACATGTGGAAGCTAAGTGTTTGAGGATGAGAGCCATATAGGGCCCTGTTACAAAACCCTGTTAAAGGCTTTCTCCACATCCAGGGCAAGCACCAGTGATATGATGGATTCTGTTGATAGTGCATCTGGTATTGTCAAGTGCTTGCCTGGAGGGGACAAAGCCCACCTGGACTGGGTGGATCAAGCTAGGGAGCAGTGTGTTTGACCTGTTGGCTAATACTTTAGCAAATATTTTTAAGTCAGTGTTCAAAATGAATATCAAGTGTTAGAGCAAATAGAAGGGTGCTTTCCCGGTTTGAGGATCACTATGATGTTGGCTTTGGTAGTGTCTGGGGGGAAGGACTCGCTGTCCAAGATCTGGTTAAACAATGACTGTAAGTGAGGGATGAGTATCAGTTGCGTAAACTAAATGATGTTGAATATCAAATGGTGGGGGGCCCCGAAACAAAGTGGAGTCCAAAATGGGGTGGGAGGGGAGGTGCAAGAAGGAAAGGGATTATGTTAGAGAGTAAGTGCTCAGAGATCACTGGAGGTGTGAGCAACGGCACTTAAAAAAAGGTACTATAAGGTCCATAGTGCTGAGACCAAAAGCAGGAGAACCTTGCCGAAGGTTGAGGAACAGAGGGGCCTGGCCTTGGCAGAAAAACCTAGCAGCATGAGCGGGGGGTGCTGAGAGGTAGAAGGTGTGTCCCATGTTCCCAGGCCCAGCTATTAGGGGAAGACTAGTAATTTATTGTGTAACAATACATAACGTATCACATATCAAATATCAAACTTTAAACAAGCTAAAGTATAGGATGATGAAGGCAGCACCCACCCGAGCAGGTCCACAACAATATAGGGCAGAGTGAGAAAACACTGCATGGGTGTGCAAAGTGATTATTTATTATTATTATTATTATTATTATTATTATTATTATTATTTTTATTTATAGGACACCAAATTTGTTCCGCAGTGCTGTACAGAGGGCAAACAACAAGACAGTACGTGGTAACAGAGCCGTAACTTAGAATACTAGCGCCTGGGGCGAGAAAGACAAATGCCGCCCCCGTAGCCCTCAATTTTAACCAAATGAACCTAAAATATTCCTAAATTGCACCCCCCTTCAGCATTGCGTCCTTGGCGGTTGCCCCATCGCACAGCCCTAATAACGGCCCTGCTTGGTAATACAGTACAATACAGTAAACAAATAACACTACAAATGTATGCAGTCAAGCATACATTTGGGGAGGGGGAGACTACTAGACTCTGTGTGATAGGATTCTCTGGCAAAGGAGCTAAATCAAAGTGTGTCCACCATGTTACCTGGCCAAGCCACACCCCCAAGAGTCAAATTGTCTTTTAACGCAGAGAGATTCTGTTTATCTTCTGTGTGCTAAAAAAAACCTGTCCAGTATTTGTGTGCTACATTAAAAATCAGACTTCTTCAATCAGTATTTTCCCTGCATGCAAACAAAATGCATTTGGACACGTTGCCTTTAGCTGGATTTGCCCCTAACTCTATATGAGGCCCTAAAAGTGTAAGATAAACTTTAAATTGATATTGCAAATTGAAGTCACAGTTTTGCCCCATTCTTCTAATTTCATATTTTACCTTAATTCAAGACTTTAAACTTTAGTGGTTAATAACTGGTAATCTGTTTTCTACTTTTTATCTTCCAACACGCAAAATTGATTCAAATGTATGAAAATGATCAACCAGAAATGACTGTCATGATATGTATTCACTGGATGTTCTTCACTATCGGGGTTGTTTAACAGCCCCACACAAGCTTTTGTCAATGACAATCCTCCCACTGCTATAATGTTTTGACGTAATTGTGCAGATGGATACAAGAGACAGAGGATCAAAGCTCAATGTTGACTCAAATACAAAGCAATGTGTTTTCTTAAAAAACAGACCATATGCTAAAACTAATGCAGAGATCGCTAATATCTGGAAGTGTAGGATGTGTGTTTCTGATTTGAATATTTTCAAGATAACAAACGTTCTCAATTTCCATTTTGCACAAAATGGGAGAAAAGTACTCTTTAAATAAGAGCATGAAAAGCTAGCGTATTTCCGCCCATATGCAGAGTCATGCACATGTTGAGATGTGACCGCCTCTGCACCAGCAGCACATCTGCCTGGTTTATGACAACATCATCATCATCAGCAAGTGTTTGCAGCATTTACACATTCCCTATGGAAGGTGCAAAATATACATCCCCTAACAGGTGTATATGCATGTTTCTTCAGGTTTGCATGAGCCACATTTCTGAAAATATGCCTTTACTGCATACTTATCAACTCCCGGAAACTTGTTTCCGGGAGAGGGGGCGTGACTGGAGGGCGGAAGGGGGGGGGGGGGGGCGAGGGCAATCGCGTCATGTTGACCCCGCCCCCCACGAAACCGTAATTTACGTTGCGGGAGCGGGGCCAAAATGACGCAATTGACCTCGTTCCGCCCCCTCCCGCCCTCCAAAATGCCGTGATTCACTGAGAATCGCGTAAAATCTCGGTGAGATTGGGATGCGGGAGAAATGCCAGCTTGCCCGGGAGCCCGGGAGACTGACCCGAATTTTGGGAGTCTCCCGGACTTTCCGGGAGAGTTGGCATGTATGCTTTACTGTACACTAAATCCTGGCATTAGAAGCCCTTTCCCTCCCTCTTTCTGTCTCTCCAAGGTCAGGTGGGCGTAAGTGCAAGTATGGAAGTCTGCATAGGTGCATTTGCGTGCACCGACTTTCTTGTCATGCGCAGAGCCGTTTCACACAAGATGTGCTATAAAAACTTGCATACATCCCACTCAGAATCAGCCCCAAAGCATAGAAGGGGTCGCTTTACTGAAATGGTTACTACTGCATGTTAAAGCAGCCTATGGCTAGAAAACTCTCGCTCAATTAGAATTCCAAAGCTCTACCAGTGGTTGACAGATCATGCTGCTAACTGTAGTTCCACAAAAGCAGGAAAAGTCAAAGGTTTCGCACCACTTCTTAACAGTACGTGGTAAAGCTAATTGGATTGCTTGTATGTTTGCAGTTCTTATTCTAAAGATTGTACCTAAATACAAACTATAACAGACAAAAGCAAAGTATTAAAAAGAAGAAGTGTTGGCGAACACACTTAGATCACACAAAATATCAATAAATCAAAACTGCAATACAAAGTTCTGTTTCCTAATCGTTCGTTTCACTATGGAAGATATTGTCTCGAAAGCCAGATAGTTGGAATGGTCTTGATCTCTGCTTGAGTGACAGCTACCCCCAGAGGGGTTCGGAGTCTAACGTAGGAGAGGTATTCACCAAGGATTCCCGCAAAGGAATATGGTCTTAGCTGCTCTCAACCGCAGGTCGCAGTCCTCTAGGGGACGCAGAACAGATAATAGAGAGAAACATAAGGTAACTGTAAGGCAGAATGAAATGTAACCTCAGGTGTATGGAATTCCGGAACAGGACAGATGCTGTGCGATGATCAGCAGTATAGCCACGAATCTCGATAATAGGATAGGCTGAGCAGGAAGTACAGTCACAGGTCTTAACAGCGGAATAAGCTGAACAGATATAGCTGTGAAGTGATGCACTGCGGTGAGCAGAAGTACTGAGATTCACACAGGTGATATAACTCTGGAACAATACTGATGAAGAGTACATAAATAATCTATTATTTATGGTTCATTTTATATTTGAATTAGAAGATGACTGGGCGCAATACCCCTCCCTCCCCCCACTGGAAACATATGGTTCGTGAATACCTGAAAAACAAGTCTTGTTCAGTTGGTCAGTTATTAGCATATGAAAGGCTGTGGCCTGGTTACTGTGAAAAAGTAAACTCCGCCCAGGAGAAAGGCATTATTGTTATTTAGCAAAGAGCACACAAGTCCTTTTGGTGAGCTGCTCCCAGCCTGACCAGTCATGCAGAGCTTCTAGCTGGATATGCAGGAAAGTAAGTTGCCTGCAGGCCTTGGGCCCTGGCTAGCAGAATAGATGTTAGAATGGAGTTTTTGAATGGAATGAATGAAAGGTGAGTGAGTCTGGAAATATAAATGTTGTAATGTGTTTTTGAATGGAAGATGGTCGAATCTGGACGCATATGTGTAGAGTATATGAGACTGAATGATCATTTGTCGTTGGTAATATGGAAGTTTGTATACAGATGGTAAATGTGAATGGAGTTGCCTGAGTTTAGTGCAAGAGTTATTTTGAGATTGTGTTGGTTTTAAAGGTTAGACTTTGTTTTGGTATGGATAGTGTTACATAACTGCATGCCTTGTAATAATGTTACAATGTTGTGTAGATATAACATGGGTGATAATATGGTGTTAGCCTGATTACAAGCACATGTTATTAAGATGGCTGACAATGTGTTGACTCCTGTAATGCTGTACAATTCTTGGAATTCCTGTTATATTTGGGATGAATTGTTGGATTAAATGGTAGCATTTGTGATATACATTGTTCTGTGTGGTTCTGTGTTGGTTTAATGTTGTATTGGAAATTGCAAATGCTGTGTAATAGAAGTGTGTGAAAGTAGTTTGATTTTTATTGTAGGTGTATGGAAATGGTTGTGCATAGTTTGTTTGTTCGAAAGAATGGTGGTGTTGGAAAAGTCTTTCATTGGAAAGTGAAGAAACCGTGTAGATGGTATTGGAAAGTCTGCTATGCTGCTGTTGTAAATGCATAGCAAGGGATTGGATTGTTAAAGAAGTGGTCAGATTGTTAAATATAAAGTTTTTGTTAGACTGTTGGTTTAAAGGGTAGTTTGCAACTCTGAATCTCTGAAATAATGTGGTTTATTGCTGGAAACATTGATGTACTTAATATAGCAGTAAGGTTAAATACCATGTGTTTAGAGCATGCTGAGTTGAGACAATAGAGGAAATCGATCTAGTATCTGGCAAACCTGTAAAATGGCTGCCATCTAGAAACTCTCGTGTGAAGGGAATGTGGATAGTGAATAATGGCTGTTGGACTTTGAATGAGATAAGTGAAATGAAATGAAAGAGGGACAAATGTGGTAGAATATGTAAGAATATTTGGAAGGTTAATATGTATGCTTGGGTGTGTGTCTCTCTCTCCCCCACAGGTCTCCCCCCTCCTCCCCCTGCACACACAAAATGCATTCACACATCTAGAACAATAGGTAAAGCTTCACACACACATACACACACACATTCACACACCTTTAGACAATAGTTAGTCAAAACACACAAACAATGACTTAGGTTCAGGTGAACGGCAGTGAACCGAAGCATTGAGTTCTGTAAAAAGCGAATAGCTGAGAACAGGACTGATTATGAGGCATGAGGTTCCTGCAACAATACTGCAGGTCTTGATCGTGGAACATGTAACTCAGGATACCAACTGAGAAGTGGTGAACTGCAGAGAACTGATGCACTGAGATCCCTGGAAAGTGAATAGCTTGAGAACGGAACTGATGATGAGGCACGAGGTTCTTGCAATAATACCACAGGTCTTGATCATGGAACAGGTAAGACAGGGTACCGATGTGCCGACGGGAGCCAGAGAGAACAGCGTTCTAACAGGTAAGGAGACCTGAAGATCTGGCAACTTAGTAGAGAAGCAGGTGCATTAAATAGACAAAGCTGACAGGCAATTAGCCAATCAAGAGAATGCAGGAAGTTGAAAACCAAGGGAAACAGGTAAGAACAGTGTCCAAAATGCAGGTTACCTGGTGCAATGTGTGACAGGCGGCAGGCTAAGTGCTGTCATTTACACTGTCAGAATTATGTACGTTACCAATTCTGAGATATCACTGGTTATACATGCACAACCCAGTGATTGATTGATTAGAAGACACAGGAGTGGGAAGAGTCATGCCAGACCACTTACCTACAACCTAAGAAAGCTTCAACAGTAATTGCTACACCCAAAGGGAGAAGACTAAGTTTGGATGTGAAGGGCTTCCCAAGGAGCCCAAAAAGCAGGCAGAGACGCTATCACCCCATAGAGGATGTGACTGCCCAATCGACTTGCTGACTGGCTCCATTCTACCAAGAGGTAGAAATTACCTGTTATCTGAGCATGAGACAAAGGCCATGACCACCTACAGACAAGAAAACTTGGACTGAGAGTTCATCATGGAGTGCAGATCCCCGGCCAGTGCAGGGTTCCCTAAGATCCTGCATCAACTATAGGGGACTCAACGAAATTGCTATCAAGAGTCTGTAACCCCTCCTAAAAGAGGCCTATAACCTGATACATACCTGGGAAGGGGACGAATGGAGGATGGCATTCAACACAAAGGATGGGCATTACAAATACCGGGTCATGATGTTCAAACTGCACAATGCCCCAGGTGTCTTCCAAACATTTGTGAATTGCTTCTTTAGGGCCTACTGGAGACATCAGTCCTCATCTACCAGGATGACATCCTCATTTTCTCCTGCATCCTGGATAATCATGTCCAAAGTGAGCTTCCTGGGACACATCATTTCAGCAGAGTCATAGAAGGGGAACTCAGAGAATCTCTCCACTGTGCTTGATTGGCCGGTGCCAAGCAAGCACAACGGAGCACAGAGATCAAGGCAGTCCAAAGGATCATGGGGTTTAGCAGCTACTACAGACATTTTATCTGCAAATTTTCAAGAATTGTTAGCCTTGACCAAATAGAGAACTCCTAAGTAGTTATTGACTAACCACTATCCCAACTCCAGTTGGGATCATACACTCAAAGTTAACACATCTATGAGTACAGCAGGAGCCGTGTTCTCCCAGAATGATGACATCGATGCCCTTCACCCCAGCGTCATCTTTTCAAAGAGGCTCACCTCCATTGAAGTCAACTACGACATGGGGAACAGAGACTGGTTGGTCATTATCATGGTCCTCACCGAGTGGAGGCAAATTCTGGAGGGGTTCAGCTTCTTTCTCTCTATACTCACAGATCACAAGAACTGGCAGTATATTCAGGGGACATAAATGTTGAACTCTTGGCAAACATAGTGGGTGCATTTCCTAACCAGGTTTGACTTTCTCATAACATACCACTTGTATCCAGCAACGCCAAGGCCAACACACACTCATGACAGTTGTCTCTCAAAAGATCCATCTTGGAGGGCAAAACCATTATACCTCCAGGCTTGATTCTGGGAACGACCATCTCTTTGGAGTTGCTGGACAATATTCAGATTGAAACGACAGCAGTCACCAAGGTGTCCAAGGCAAGTGGGTTGTTCCACCTGGCTGACAGAAATGACTCACGATTGGCAGAACGCAGCATCAGGAAAACAACTGATTTCTTCCTCTAGTCTGTAAGATTCCTCTGACTGCACTAGAGTTAGAGAGCCACCAGGCATACATTAGTCAGTCAATTATTGACTCTCGCAGATCTGGTACAGGGGTGAAGTGCCTGGACTTCGATCCTGAGGATAGACTTATATTAATGCACCTGCTCTGCTCACAATACCAACTACAGACAGGTGGCAGTCCACCATCAATACAGAAAACTTTTTTTTTTTTTATTGAAAGCCTGGGAACAGTGTATTTGTGCCCTTATATGCCAAAAATGTGCAAAAGCTAAAAAAAAGGTGCACAAATGGGTGCAGAACATGGCCCTCCTCTAAAGAGGAAGGGCCCTAGTGTCCGACCCCTGGAAACAAAAGAATCCTTAGGGGGCAATGGTCTTAAGACTCCCTTCTCTGCAAGGCTAGGGGGGCCCTTTTGCACCTGGGATCTACCGGAGCTTAACTCAGGGCACGACAAGCTTGTCCATCCCCTGGAAGGGAAGGCTTTGGTGGTTTTAGGGGGAATGGAACCTAAGGGTCACACAGTCCCCCCTAGATCAATACTGACAATTGCAACATGTGAAGAGCTGCTGCAATACCAGCTACCAGGTGGCAGTGCACCATCAACACTGACAACTGTACATTCTTTTTTACTTACTGTGATTAACGCTTTGCTACAGGAAAATTATTATTAAGAAACCACACCTCTTTACTGTTTATCAACTTCATTCTTCACAATTCTATATTCTTCAACCCATCGACCTTGGCTTTGTCGCTTGTGATGTTACCTTCTCCAACCCATCAACTTTAGCTTTGTCCCTCAAGACTAGTCCTCTCAGGGCTAATCGGCTTACCTAGTCGTGGTGTTTCTCTGATAGCTACCCCAGCCAAGTGATTCTCTACTTGGAGTAACCAGCACTGTCATACAGTCTAGATCAGTAGTGCTCATCTTTTATTTAACTAAATTTACCGCCATCCCACACATTGTTTTGCCCATTGCATGGGCAGCACAGTGGCCTAGTGGTTAGCACTTCTGCCTCACAGCACTGGGGTCATGAGTTCGATTCCCGACCATGGCCTTATCTGTGAGGAGTTTGTATGTTCTCCCTGTGTTTGCGTGGGTTTCCTCCGGGTACTCCGGTTTCTTCCCACAGTCCAAAAACATACTGGTAGGTTAATTGGCTGCTATCTAAATTGACCCTAGTCTCTCCCTCTCTGTCTGTCCCCCTCTCTGTCTGTCTGTCCCCCTCTCTGTCTGTCTGTCTGTCCCTCTCTCTGTCTGTCTGTCTGTGTGTGAGTGTGTGTGTCTATATTAGGGAATTTAGACTGTAAGCTCCAATGGGGCAGGGACTGATGTGAATGAGTTCTATGTACAGCGCTGCGGAATTAGTGGCGCTATATAAATAAATGATGATGATGATGATTGTTTTGACGGATTTTGACATTGTTTTGGGACTACGCATTCTTCCATATCCATACAACGCATCTTAAAGGAATCGCCGGTGCAGCAATGGCACTGAAGAGGGATAAGGGAGGATAGTCTCTAGGTGGCCCGATGCAAGTGGTAAGGGGCAGACAACAAAGTCCTTGCTATTTTGTTACACCTTAGCAGTGCAGGTAGCCACTCAGGGAAAGAAGGGGGCGAGACAGGAGGCAGGACACGGTGAGGGTAATTAAAGGAGAGGGGGAAGAAAGTTTATTATACATAGTTTTTCAGTCTTGCAAGGACTCTGAACAATCCTCTGGACCTCCAAGGATTTTAAATTTACAGAGGAAGACCTGAACGGTCTAGGGCATCAGCCCTGTGGCTAGTAAATATAAATTCATAAATTCAAAAGAAAGATAAAGAAATATTAAATTATGAACGTTAGAAAAAAATAAATAAAAAAAAATCTAAAATCATTTATTTTATTTTGATTAATTTAACATTGTGTGTCTTTGTAATGCTACAAAGTAAATACATTAAAATAAATAAAATAAGGAAAGTATGAAGTGTGAACTAAAGTATAAATGTTAGAGGAATTGTATTGCACTCAGATAGCAATTGTTAAGCAGAGATGTCTGGGTTAGGATACTAGCAAGTTAATGTATGAAACAATATAATACTATCTAAGGTGGGACAAGGCAGAGGAACAATTGCTTAGTTCAAGGACATAATTTGGATTTTTTTTTGCTTTTGTTTTTTGTATGAGACAATGTTTACATTGATCTACTTTATGCATAAACCAGTATGCTGATGGTAATAACAATTAGTGACCCCTTTTCCCAGACATACTTTTGTTTGACATGATTAGGTTAGGAGACATGTAGTGAAGTTGTATGTTGATCGGGCTGATTACCAGGAGAGGACAAGGTTATATCCAGGTTGTGGTTAGAATTACAATAAGGAGTCATCATATATGTTATTATATACATTTATACACATTTATTTCTTAGTAGTAAGATTTGTAGTCACTCAGAATATATACATGCTGTGGTTTCTTTACCGTTATCTACTCCTTCCACTTCCTGGTCACATGTCTGTCCTGTGCTGATGTAGTCTTATAGATACTCTACCTTAAATTACTACTTGGCAGTGATATTGTTGGGGTATCAGGGTTCACCCATACTTTAATGTCAGTCAGATCTTCCTTGATTTTCAGTCGACTGGTGAACAGAAAAACACTCAACACCTGTATGATATAATTATTATTATTATTATTAGTATCATTTATTTGTTAGGCGCCACAAGGTATCCGCATGCTGAGTAATTCTGATTCTGTTCCAACCAGAGCTTACCTCAGGGCCTTTATTTATACAGTAGAATATTAGAGGTATAGAAGCTTAACAACCAATTATAAGATAGTACATTATGAAAACAACATGAAAGAAACAAGCTAATTATACATTATGCGTACTCTGCAACTTGTAAGTTTAAACAAATCTTTCTTATTTATGCTTTTATCTTCTCAAGCATTCTGCCACCAGTCTTATTGTTACTTTACATAGAATGTTCAGCTATGCGTCCTTGGGTTGTTCATGTTCTCTGAGAACATCTTGTTGTAACATTTCTCAAGGCTTCAATCTATTTCTCTTCTCATTCTGAGTAAAATATCTGCTAATTTCTTTTAGGGCTATAACATATTATATTCTAAAGCTTAGCACATGATAGATATTAAATCAATAATCATACAATTTTACCCTTACAATATATATAGATATAGGATACTACCTTACCGATAATTATTATATTACAGTCATTATGTACAGGTCTGCATACACATATTATTTATTATTATACTGTAAGGCTATTAAATGTATTCAATATTCCTCAACCAAATGCATTTTCATTACAAGGTGAATGCCAAATATATTTATGCTGCACAGGTTAATTTATTATGCAGTTAGACTCTTTTAAAATATATCATTAGCAGCATTGATGTCATCACGTATAAGCTGGACTCATTATCAGCATTAAAAATAATGCATATGCATATGTTATGGTGGTGGGCTAAGTATAGCAGGCATATAAATGTGTGATTTGTAAACTACTGATGTAGGACAGTACCTAAATATTAGGTACGCCAGTGAAGACTAGATTATTTAATGTTGTAAAATACCATAGTAGTGTAATAACGCAGCTAGCATGCCTTATTGCTCTGATTTTTACTATTGATTCAACCCCATTTATCCTGTGTGGTCAAGAGTCTGTAAGATATCATAAATATTGAATAGCATGGGTATGAATATGTTGGCTAGCACAGACTTAATAGGGGGTTGTCACATCACACATATAAGCACAATATACAAGCTAAATTGTTTATTCACCTGGGAGGTTTATGGCCATGCAAGCACTTAGGGACAAGGACATAGTACTGGGAGGTGTCTTATTACATCTCATTACAAGTGCTATTATTCCCGAACATACAAATTCTCTGCTAAAAGACTGCATAGCACTAATTATCATCATCACCATTTATTTATATAGCGCCAACATATTCCCTAGCGCTTTACAATTGGGGACAAACATAATAAACTAATAAACAAACTGGGTAAAACAGACAAAGAGGTGAGAAGGCCCTGCTCACAAGCTTACAATCTATGGGACAATGGGAGATTGACACATGAGGTTAAGTCTACATTTTGCATTTTGGCCCAGCCAGACTGCAAAGGTAAAAGTGAGTTAATATTACACAAGGACCCTGTTGTCGGTAAATTTGTACCATTAAAGTTGTCTGATAACTGAAAAATATTACAGTATCGTTTTCAGAAGTCCTGCTGACTGGAGAGTTTAGCACAACTTGTGGCAAAAAGTACACAAGTCAGCACCATACAGCTAAAATCTCATCTCTGAACCACCTGACACACTCATACCAATATCTGGCCTTCAAGGTGTTAAGCAATAGCAGTAGAAGCTGTTGATTAACATAACAGAGTTCACGCCCGGTCCAGCAGGACTCCAACACCAGCACACCAGACAGCTGACGCCATGCCCAGCACAACGGCCTGTGCATTATCTCACAGGGTAAGGTCCACCGAAAAGCTGAGCATTCCCATGCATTGCAATGTGTATACTAAAGTACACAAACTTTATTCATTCAGTTTAAAGAGAATACAGGAGGTCAGTATGGTGGAGATATGATGAGGCTTTTAGATTGAAATCACAAGGGCAAAGGCCCATAAGTTTCGGAATACAGGATACATATTTGTCTAAGATCACAGAGTGCTGAATCAGTAGAAAGGAATGGTGCAGCGATAAGGTTTGGAGCAGGGAGGCCGGTAAAGGTTAGCAGGATGCTAGAGTGGCTGGCTAGGTATCCAAAAACAGAAGAAAACGAATTGTTGCAGGCAGGTTTTCTTATGGAAGGTTTTAGGATTTCTGTTACAAGAAGCATCCCCCCAAGGGGGGGGCATGGGTCCCAAGAATTTGAAGTCAATTAACATGCAATCTGCAATAGTCACGGATAAGATTGTCAAGGAGCTAATGTTGGACCAAATGGCTGGCCCATTCCAGAAGCCTCCCAGTTAGAATTTAGTAATTTCATCTCTGGGGCTGGTTCCTAAGAAGGCAGCAGAAAATTTTAGGCTGATCCAGCACTTATCTTACCAAGCAGTGGCATCAGTTAACGATGCTATGGACAGGGAGACGTGTTCGGGCCAATATCAATCCTTTGTCAGGGCTGTAAAAATGTTCAAAAAGCATGGAAAAATTAGAAGTAGAGTCCGCTTTTTGAATGTTGCCGCTGCACCCTGACAGCTTTAGGTTGATGGGTTTTTTAGTCTGATGGGTATTATTTCAGACAAGTGTTTGCCTATGGGCTGTTCAGCATCATGTGCATTTTTTCAAAGCCTTTATCTTCTTTTTGCAGTGGTGTTTTGAATCAAGCACAGGATGCAAATCAATGCTGAAGTTACTGGTGGCAGGACCAACAGAGTCAGATCAGTGTAAGAACTGGCTGTGTGAGTTGAAGAATGTGCTTAAGTATTTTGAGTATTGGAGCTCTACGGTCAGACATGTCAGGGGCAGGCATTGATAGAGTGAGAAATAAAGTGAAATCTGCTATTGCCAAGTTTATTACTTCACGTGGCAGCAGTAGAAGCAAAAATCGTGGTTCAATTGTGCAGGTTTTTAAAAGAGTGATGGGGTGCACCTTTAAGTTGTTGCACTTGATATGTTTAGCAATATGCAGGAGGCGCTTAAGAGGTTGTTGTTACAGGAGGTCGTAGCGGTGGGGGGCTTCGGTCACCATAGACAGGGTCATGAGGACCTTGCTAAGCGGGCAAGCGTCGAGCAAGGCATAGAATGGGAGATCCAGCAGGGCCGGGCAGTATCACCCGGGAAGACGGCCACACGCCTGGTTCCAGCTTCAACGGTTGAGCCAATACGGGTGGCGTGCCAGGTTTCAGCAATTGGAGGGTGATTTATGCCAAGAGGGCTGGTGTACGGAGGACGTTGTTGCAGTGCCTACATGGTGGGCAGAACACTCCCTATTTTTCTAGAGAGACGCCAGGCAGTATCACCCTGGGTAGACGGCCGCATGCCTGGTTCCAGCTTCAACAGTTGGGCCAATACGGGCGGCGTGCCAGGTTTCAGCAATTGAAGGGTGATTTATGCCACAGGGCTGGTCTCAGGAGGATGTTCCTGTGGTGCCTACATGGTATGCAGAACACGCCCTATTTTTCCAGATGGAACTTGAAAAAGTTGGCAAATTTTCTTAGCCTTGCACGCCGCTTGTCTGTCAAATACAAGTTTGGAAGTGTTTAATAAAGCTGTGACCAAAATAATTTTGCCCAGATAATTATCTCAGAGTCTTTCTTAATTAGTTCACTGCATGGGACGCAGGTTGGTCGGCCTATATCCCTTATATAATGAACGAGAAATAATACTGTACAGTTCTCAATGATATAAAATAAGGTGATTTCCAGGGATAAATCTTTAAGATCTGGGCCATAATTCTTCATAATTCTTCGTCATTAGCACATCAAAAACATTCTGTATGTAGTATGTTCTTCCCATGTTTGCATGGGTTTCTTCTGAACGCTCCAGTTTTTTTCCCACAGTTCAAAAACATATTTGTCGGTTGATAGGCTTCAGACAAAAAAAACGGACCCTAGAGTTTTAGGGTAGAGCAGTGTTGGCTAACCTGTGACACTCCAGGTGTTTATGAAACTACAAATCCCAGCATGCTTTCCAAATATATATCAGCTAATTGCTGGAAGGGTATGCTGGAACTTGTAGTTTCACAACACATGGAGTGTCACAGGTTAGCCAACACTGGGGTAGGGAGTTTACACTGCTTATACTTAATAGGAAATAATTACAATAAACCTAAATATAAAAAAATATCAAGGCTTAATGCATATGGTTTCGGAAAGGACGCGGCAGCGCATCCTATTTTGTTGCCCGAGAACTGACATGTTTGGCACCTGTCCCTCTCTATTCATGCCAGATGTTGCCAGCTACGCACGTGACACAAATCGCAGTGACGTCACGAGCCGAAAAAGGGGCGGAAGTGACGTTTTGAAGCACTCATGGGTGACGTGTGTGCCCTCCCTTCGGTTGCTTCGTCACCGGCAGACTGAGTGAGAGTTGGGAGAGGAGTGCGAGTCAGAGGCCGGCGGCGCAGTGATCCACAGGGACTGTAAGAGGAGGAGAACGGCACCGGGACAAGCCGCCATGGGCGCTAGGGAGGAGAGGTTGGAGCAGCTGGGATTCACACCCCAGAAGGAGATAGTGTACAACCTGCTACTGCCCTATGCCGACAGGCTGGACCAGGAGTCCAATGAGCTCCTGGCGCAGATCAAGAGCAGCCTTGGTCGGGCTGTGCACTTGAGGGAGCTCTGGCCTGGAGTGCTCTTCTGGAGCCGAAAACTAAACACGTGAGTCCATCTATTGTGTATCACCACATTGTGTGTATAGGACATCACCACATTGTGTGTGTGTGTGTGTGTGTGTATAGGACATCACCACATAGTGTGTGTGTGTATAGGACATCACCACATAGTGTGTGTGTGTATAGGACATCACCACATAGTGTGTGTGTGTATAGGACATCACCACATAGTGTGTGTGTGTATAGGACATCACCACATAGTGTGTGTGTATAGGACATCACCACATAGTGTGTGTGTATAGGACATCACCACATAGTGTGTGTGTATAGGACATCACCACATAGTGTGTGTGTATAGGACATCACCACATAGTGTGTGTGTATAGGACATCACCACATAGTGTGTGTGTGTGTGTATAGGACATCACCACATAGTGTGTGTGTGTATAGGACATCACCACATAGTGTGTGTGTGTGTGTGTGTGCATAGGACATCACCACATAGTGTGTGTGTGTGTATATAGGACATCACCACATAGTGTGTGTGTGTGTATATAGGACATCACCACATAGTGTGTGTGTGTGTGTATATAGGACATCACCACATAGTGTGTGTGTGTGTGTATATAGGACATCACCACATAGTGTGTGTGTGTATATAGGACATCACCACATAGTGTGTGTGTGTATAGGACATCACCACATAGTGTGTGTGTGTATAGGACATCACCACATAGTGTGTGTGTGTGTGTGTATAGGACATCACCACATAGTGTGTGTGTGTGTGTATAGGACATCACCACATAGTGTGTGTGTATAGGACATCACCACATAGTGTGTGTGTATAGGACATCACCACATAGTGTGTGTGTATAGGACATCACCACATAGTGTGTGTGTGTGTGTATAGGACATCACCACATAGTGTGTGTGTGTATAGGACATCACCACATAGTGTGTGTGTGTGTGTGTATAGGACATCACCACATAGTGTGTGTGTGTGTGTGTATAGGACATCACCACATAGTGTGTGTGTATAGGACATCACCACATAGTGTGTGTGTATAGGACATCACCACATAGTGTGTGTGTATAGGACATCACCACATAGTGTGTGTGTATAGGACATCACCACATAGTGTGTGTGTGTGTGTATAGGACATCACCACATAGTGTGTGTGTGTGTGTGTGTGTGTATAGGACATCACCACATAGTGTGTGTGTATAGGACATCACCACATAGTGTGTGTGTATAGGACATCACCACATAGTGTGTGTGTATAGGACATCACCACATAGTGTGTGTGTGTATAGGACATCACCACATAGTGTGTGTGTGTGTGTGTGTGCATAGGACATCACCACATAGTGTGTGTGTGTGTATATAGGACATCACCACATAGTGTGTGTGTGTGTATATAGGACATCACCACATAGTGTGTGTGTGTGTATATAGGACATCACCACATAGTGTGTGTGTGTGTGTATATAGGACATCACCACATAGTGTGTGTGTGTGTATATAGGACATCACCACATAGTGTGTGTGTGTATAGGACATCACCACATAGTGTGTGTGTGTATAGGACATCACCACATAGTGTGTGTGTGTGTGTGTATAGGACATCACCACATAGTGTGTGTGTGTGTGTGTATAGGACATCACCACATAGTGTGTGTGTGTGTGTGTGTATAGGACATCACCACATAGTGTGTGTGTATAGGACATCACCACATAGTGTGTGTGTATAGGACATCACCACATAGTGTGTGTGTATAGGACATCACCACATAGTGTGTGTGTATAGGACATCACCACATAGTGTGTGTGTATAGGACATCACCACATAGTGTGTGTGTGTGTGTATAGGACATCACCACATAGTGTGTGTGTGTGTGTATAGGACATCACCACATAGTGTGTGTGTGTGTGTGTGTGTATAGGACATCACCACATAGTGTGTGTGTATAGGACATCACCACATAGTGTGTGTGTATAGGACATCACCACATAGTGTGTGTGTGTGTGTATAGGACATCACCACATAGTGTGTGTGTGTGTGTATAGGACATCACCACATAGTGTGTGTGTGTGTGTGTATAGGACATCACCACATAGTGTGTGTGTGTGTGTGTATAGGACATCACCACATAGTGTGTGTGTGTGTGTGTATAGGACATCACCACATAGTGTGTGTGTGTGTGTGTATAGGACATCACCACATAGTGTGTGTGTGTGTATAGGACATCACCACATAGTGTGTGTGTGTGTATAGGACATCACCACATAGTGTGTGTGTGTGTGTGTATAGGACATCACCACATAGTGTGTGTGTGTGTGTGTATAGGACATCACCACATAGTGTGTGTGTGTGTGTGTGTATAGGACATCACCACATAGTGTGTGTGTGTGTGTGTATAGGACATCACCACATAGTGTGTGTGTGTGTGTATAGGACATCACCACATAGTGTGTGTGTATAGGACATCACCACATAGTGTGTGTGTATAGGACATCACCACATAGTGTATGTGTGTATAGGACACACTGTATATGACACTTACATAATGTGGACCATACACTTCTTGTCATTGGTGCGTCTGACCTTTTTGCTTTTGATATCGTTCCTCCAGTAACAGAGCCACATTCGGTTGTAAGCTCTTGTATCTAGTACTGTATTGTACTTAATGTGTTAAATAATTAGGGCACTGATTGTATTGTTGAAATTGTCAAAAATCATATCTTTATATCCTGTTACCCATTGCACTTTAAGCTCTTTCTAAGATACTTTAACCTTCCTCTATAGCAATGTATCTTTTTAGGTATATCCCAAGAAGTGACCGGATTGATTGCATTGCTCACTTAAAATAACTGTTAATATATGTCTATGCATATATATATTATACATTACTTTGTGAGATACTTTTAATACATGACCTCTACTTGAGTGCATGGACTATGTTTTTTGTATCTGTGTTCAGTCTCTTTAGTATCCTCTTTCATATGTATTGGTAATTATTAGCCTCTCAAGCATTAGCCTTGATTTTACATGGTGTGTAAACAGTACAGTTTTAAGCTGTATACCATATGACCTTCCATTTGATTATATATGATATAGCCAGTAAATATGGCTGGTGTTTAGATAAAGCTTTGCCCTACATGATCACTGTCATGACTGTACACATGACCTTCTCCTTGCAATCAGTTTATCTACTGTATTAATGATTACTTTGTTATTTGTAATCTTAATACTGTTAATTCTATCATATGAATGACTTGTCTCATTATGCGTGTTATTGTAGATGTCAGGTAGCGGAGGTTTTGTTTACTGGGGAGTTTAAATAACACCACCTCATAATATGTTGTTCCATTTAGTGAATAAGGGCCACATTACATTTGAATGAATGTCTGTGCAACTGCATCAGTGTTTGCTGATTGGTGGATCAGTATATTAATTGTACATTCTGAGAGGTTAAACTGCCTTGCCAGCTCTGAGAGAATATTATCTGTCACTTGTACACATATAATCCAAGCCTGTGTGTAGAATAGAACCGTATAATTACTGTGTGATTTGTTCAGTTTGCAACTGTCACTGTTGGACTTTTTTGTACTTTGTCACTTGTTCAAAGACATATTTCACTTATGTAGCAAACTTTTATTCAGTGCTTGCAAAGCATACCATTGGGTGTCAGTCTGTTACCGCTGTCATTTTGATGCTGCGTTTTATATTTTGTCTGCACTGGAAAATATAGAGGTTTAAACCAGGGTAGTGCAAATCATTGACGGAAGATGCATTATGGATTTTTACACAGGATACTTTTTATTATTTGCTAACAACTTTGCATGCCTGATGAAAGGATCCAATATAGATACTTTTTATTATTATTATTTTACACAAATGATGTTCCTACCTTATTTAGCCATATCGGACAACTCTGCTATTAAGTATTGCAAAATGTGGGACATAGTTCTGTTTCAGGGATCATTCACACTTTTTTGTCACTTTCAAGCTTTTAAATTGAGGTGTATGAAAGATAAGAAATATATTGTACTCCTTTCAGACAATTAATACAGGGGAATAATGTAACTGTATTGGTAAAAGTGTGCAGCCCACATTACAATCAAAGGGATTGGTGTGTTTTTCATTTAGTTTTCATGCATGGTAAGCAGCCTTAGGCAGTGTTCCTAATAAGGGCCTGTGTGCAGTGGCATCTATCCTCCTTTCTGTTGTTTGACAGGGCAACAGAGGAGAGAGAGAGACTCGCTCAGATCTCTATGGAGAGATGCAGGAACAGTACACATGAATGCATTACATGGGGCTAGACAAATTCCAGCCACTGCACCTAAAACCAGTAATGCCAAAATAATAAAGTTTGGGAGTCATTTGTATTGATGCAAATGGATGCACGTTTTTTCTGTCTCCTTAAAAGATCCTAAATTACAGAATTTGTAATTTAGCTTTGCCATAGTGGATGACTGAATAGTGATAGGGGAAAGCAGAGCGTGTTCTATTTGCTTTGTCTCTGTTCTGTCCTCTGCTGTGGTATAGTGTTTGTGCTTTGTTCTTACATTCCTTCAATGATTACTGGACCTGATTCATTAAGGAACGTAAATGGGGTTACATGTCGTGTTTTGTGTAAAATTCCCAGAACTGGACCATATGCCTATGACACAATGGCAACCAATTAATCTTCAGGCGCAAAGGACCCTTATGATTGCCTATGATTTCAGGGGTGGAATGGGTGTAGGGGTGATAGAGGGGCATATGTATGTAGTCAGTGTACAGTAACTGTGTGCCAACCTCAAGCGCATGCAGCAGCGCCAGATTCAAGCATTGGACATCTCAAAGGTACCTGTTTTTCCGGCTTACCGCTTGCACCAGCTACAGGTCAGGTGTAGATGCCTAGTGATAGTGATGATGGTTGCATATTCATGTTAGAAAATATGATTGCAGTCAGCAGCAACTGTAAAAATGCAACTTCTGTATTGTAGACATTAACAGCATGCTTACGTGTTTTATATAATATATATATATATATATATATATATATATATATATATATATATATATATATATATATATATTTTAGACTTTGATAGTTTTACATTGAAGGCAGTAGGAGAAGTGGCAGTACTTCGGCCAATGTATATATTATGTACCTCGATCAGCCACAACATTATAACCACTGAACAGTGATGTGAATAACATTGATTATTTCGTTACAATGCCACCTGTCAAGGGTTGGAATATATAAGGCAGTTGGAAGCGGGAAAAATGGGTAAGTGTAAGGATATGAGCGACTTGTGATGGCTAGACGGCAGTTTTTTTTCGGTGTTCCTGGATTGCAGTGGCTAGCACCTATCATCATTTATTTATATAGCGCCACTAATTCCGCAGCGCTGTACAGAGAACTCACTCAAATCAGTCCCTGCCCCATTGGAGCTTACAGTCTAAATTCCCTAATATAGACACACACACACACACACACACACACACACACACACACACACACACACACACACACACACACACACACAGACAGACAGGGAGAGACTAGGGTCAATTTTGATAGCAACCAATTAAGCTACCTGTATGTTTTTGGAGTGTGGGAGGAAACCGGAGCACCCAGAGGAAACCCACGCAAACACAAGGAGAACATACAAACAGAAGTGCTAACCACTACTCCAATGTGCTGCCCCCACCTATCAAAAGTGGTTCAAGGAAGGACAGTCTGTGAACCTGTGATGGGGTCACGAGATTCCAAGGCTCATTGATGAACGTAGGAAATGAAGTCTAGCCCGTCTGATCCAATCCCACAGAAGAGCTACTGTAGCACAAATTGCTGAAAAAGTTAATGTTGGCAATGATAGAAAGGTGTCAGAACACACAGTGTATTGCAACTTGCTGCGTATGGAACTGTGTAGCCGCAGACCGGTCAGAGTGCTCATGCTGACCCCTGTCCACCGCAGAAATCACAAGGATAATGTGACCTGCAATACTGCAATAATTGTTCAGGAATGGTTTAGGAACATGACAGAGTTCAAAGTGTTGACTTGGCCTCCAAATTCCCCAGGTTTTCGGTCCAATTGAGCATCTTGGGGTGTGTTGGGAAAAAAACAAGTCTGAGTCATGGAAGGCCCACCTTCCATCTTACAGGGCTTAAAGAATCTGCTGCTAATGTCTTGGTGCCAGATACCACAGACCACTTTCAGAGGTCTTGTGGAGCCCATGCCTTGACGGGGCAGTGCTTTAGTGGCTTCAGAGGGACCTACACAATATTTGGCAGGTGGTTTTAATGTTTTGTCATTAATTACTATTACTAACAGGTGACATTAATTGTTACATTATCTTTCTGTGCGTTCTGGTGGGGTTTTATATTCCACGTGTATATTGGATCTATTCCGCAGTGTCTTGCCTGTCGGAGCAGAGCGTATGTAGACCCGTATTCAACAAGAGACATTTCTTCAGATCTGCTCCTTATTGAATACGGACCTGTGTGTGCACGAATTGCGCGTGTTTTAAAAAAACACAATTTGCGCTCGTCTTGCGTGCCTTAATGAATCGGGCCCACTGTGAGCATTAACCTCATCATCATCAATTATTTATATAGTGCCACTAATTCCGCAGCGCTGTACAGAGAACTCACTCACATCAGTCCCTGTCCCATTGGGGCTTACAGTCTAAATTCCCTTACACACACAGAGACAGACAGACAGACAGACAGACTAGGGTCAATTTGTTAGCAGCCAATTAACCTACCAGTATGTCTGTGGAGTGTGGGAGGAAACCGGAGCACCCGCAGAAAACCCACGCAAACACGGGGAGAACATACAAACTCTTCACAGATAAGGACGTGGTCAGGAATTGAACTCATGACCCCAGTGCTGTAAGGCAGAAGTGCTAACCACTAAGCCACAGTGCTGCTCAACCTCTCCTCCATTAACTTGTTAATATAGAACTGAGGATAGACTTTGGATGCCAATATGCATATATCCCTTGTTTACTAGATCCGTTAGCCTCAGGATCTTTAAAGACACACAACCACATTTAAAAAACACCATGGAGGCACAGTACTAGTGCATGTTTACATTCTGCTCTTGAGACACGCCTCCGCTAAATACAAGTGTACCTATGTTTGCAGAGAGGTTGACAAATCTAAAGAGGCGCAGTACGCAGAAGAGTTCACTTCACATCAATGTCCAGTCTCCTGCCATTTTAGAACCGCCTTCATTAAATGAAATATTACTGATTTTTTTTTATCTTATTTTATTAAAATACTGTTCTATTTTAACTCATTTGTGTTTTAAAGTAATCATAATGGTCTTCCTTTACATGTAGCATTTTTATATGCTTGAATGTTTTATTTGTATTCAATATTGGGCAAAGGGCAAATGAAAGGCACACCGTGCATCCCATTACATGTTCACTGATCTCCACCAGCTCAGACCTGTTGCCAAAATAGTCGCTTTGCAGAGTGTAATTGACTGGGCGTCTTTCCAAAAGATCAAGGAATGCCCCTAAAAATTTGACCCCTCAACTTTTATCTCATTTCAGCAATCTTGTTCTGAAATCCCCTTTTGCACTACTCTGTGTAACAAGGTATATCATTGATGTACTTTCCCTGTACTTGGCGAGCCCTTGCTTTGGTCAACATCTCGCATCAGGTGGCATAAACTTCTGTTCCTCCACAAACTCTGGCATTTTGACCACCGACTGATGCTCTTCGGTTTAAAATCTAGGTAAACCTCTGCACATTGGTGTATAATGCAATGCATCTTGGCTTTGGGGCCCGTACTATCGAACTTTTAGAGGCAATTTCTTTGTATCTTAGCTGATACACGTGTTTTGGCACCCTATAGAAGGTCTGGCTGACTGCTAGGTTTGCCTGACTGGTTCCTGATATGTACATTATTATTTTATTGTTGCATACTGTTAAAGAGGCTGAAACTTCACTGTACTTAATAATCACAATCACTTGGAACTCTGAACAATATTTGTTTGTGTGTTACTGTTTAATGGAGTTTTCCATTCTTGACAACCCAGTAAGGCAGCCTTACCTCAGTCAAATAGCCTTTTCAGTGAGTTTCCATTTTCCCCATATTACCTGTACTGAGCCATTAGTCCAACTGACAGCATGGAGAGAGATGTCAGGTGGCAGGTTGAATCTATGCAATCTTCTTTGTAGGTGATATCAAAAGGCAAATGTCACATGGAAGGGTATAATTTTGTATTTTATAAAGCTCTCCACATGTTATAATCCGTGAAAATTTGGAAAAAAGAGAGAATAAATGGATATCAGAGTAATATTTCCATTAACAAAGATTCAATTGCCACACGGTGCTCACTCGGGAGCTATTCAATCTACACGCTGACTCTTCACTTAAGTCCGGTATGGGTCCACTTGTTGTTTATGTTGGGATACCGTATATGATAAGAGAATTTTATTGTGGTGCTTTTAAATTATGTGAAATAAACCCTGATATTATGCCAGATTCTTTTTGCATATTTCTCTCGTTATACATATTCCGAGTGAGCACCGTGTGGCAATTGAATCAGGCACGATTTTGGATATCAGTCAGTGGATTAACTTCACTGTGTAAGTGATTCATCTCATTTTCTCACTTCACCTGTGTGGGGTGTTAAGTAACCGTTAGTTTACACACGGTGAAGTGGATATATGTCACTTTTTTTTAGAACTAAGGAAGATGGATCTTTGTTAATGGAAATATTAATCTGATATCCATTTATTCTCTCTTTTTTCCAAATTTTCACGGATTATAACATGTGGAGAGCTTTATAAAAGACAAAATTATACCCTTCCATGTGACATTTGCCTTTTGATATCACCTACAAAGAAGATTGCATAGACTGGACTTATGAGAAGCGTTCTGATTTGTGTGAACATTGATGGACTTTTTCTCCTTTCTATTCTATGGTGAACTTGTTATATGCGCCTTTATACCTTTGTTGTATTATTTGTGATATATTGAATGTTGTGGCATTTATTGTGGTATTAGGCAGCTGTAACAGGGAGCGCTTTTTTTTTATCTCTCCCTTTTTGTAGGCAGGTTGAATCTAACTTGGTTTCACCCAGTATTGCACGAACAGTTATTTGCTCTTTATGCTCACTGTGACTTAGCCCAAATAAGCATTATTACAATCTTGAAATAATTGCTATTTTTTCAATTGGGTTTTTGTAAAAAATAAAATAAAAAATATGATTTTGAGTAGACATGTCCTACTACATCATGTGTAACAAGACGTTGGTACAAATGATAGACAATTTATTTGGAAAACTCACTATATTCCAGTAAATAACTAACATGTTTTAATCATACTTTCCTACTCTCCTGGAATATCCAGATCACACAGAAATTTCACAGCACAGTAGGTCACCTTTCTGGATTCCGCTCCACTTACATCTGAAGTGGGTGGGGCCTTGTTTCAAAGCGAATTGTGCAGCCATGACCCTGCCTCCTAGACATTCTGGTTTTGGTAACAATTGTGCCTGTCTGCATGTAATTATAATGTCCTAAAACAAAAAAAGGGGAGGGAGGGATTAATTATCTCTATGATCAGATTTGTTCAAGCTGTGATCTCTGTGAGGTGAAGACAGCTAAATGCAGATGCATGGGACTGGACAGAAACCATCATCCATTTTCTATTGGTTACATACTCCAAACACCTGCTTTAGTGAGTCACTTTATTTACTGTATGTTCAGAAAAAACTAAGGCCTTAAAATCATGTCATGTTAACCTTACTATTGGTACTGCAATAGTAAACTGATATGTAAAAGCTTATGAGAAGCACGAGTGTAACTGTAATCATGTATAAAGTTCTCTATTAATATTGGAGCTGGCAGATGACAAGAGTGTACATGTTGTTATGAAGCCTCATTCCAGGAACATCTCTGGTATGACTTGATCCTCATTCCCAAATGTTGTTGTTAAATCCATGTTTGAGCTTTGTGAACATGTTCTGTATTGATTCTGATTTTCTGTCACATTACCCGTGCATCACCACTGACAGCATTGTGACTGTGCAGAACAAGCTTTACTTACAGGCATAAATATGTATGGCAAAAACTCTAATTTGCTGCACTTATCGTGTTGTGTTTCTTTCTATATACATCTAATATCATTTATGCAGCACAAGCTTTGTCTGTTGCACCGTTAATGAGCTATCATAGAAACATAGAGATATTGGCAAATGTACAAAGTGGAGGATCTTTCTCTGACATACTTGTTACATACGTGTATTAAAGCATTGAGTCTTCACAGTTTTGAAGTGGTCATCTGTCTTGTACTGTTCATGTCTCTTATAGGAAGTGCTATAATGAGCTAACTACATGCTAGTTATCTCGTATCCTAGTGGTTATGGAGGCATTAGTTGGTTTACAGTGGGGGACTTCCAATGAACTAAACATATCCTCCTCTCCCCACTCTTATCCACCGCCACAATTCATTCCTCGCCCCACAGCCCTCTTTCGTTATTCACCTCCCTTGTAATCCATTCTTAAATCTGTTGCTTCTTGCATCATATGGAAGTGGCAGGCAGAGGAGTGAATATCACACACCAAGCTGCTTCTCATGATAGGCTGCAGTGTGATGATGACATCACTAGAGTGCCCTGACACAGCCTGACATTGACGTAGGACAACCGCATGGGGTGTGAGAGTATCCGGAGGTAGGCTTTTTTTTTCTTTTTTTTTTTTTTTAAAAGCACCCTTGGATTTGTATATGAAGAATACAAAGACAAGTACCCGTTTTAAAAAAAAATAAATTAAAGAGTGTATGGTGTAAAATTGATCTATTTACTATAATACGTTGAAGGCTTGAGAATCCGCATATGTCATTGTGCCATAAATTCAATAATCTTTGACCAAGAAAAGCATACATGACAGTGCTTAGTCCCCTGTCCCAGCCTGTATACAAGGACTGGATGGCAACTTATAGCCCTGAGGGATAGTTAAGGGTGGCCCAGTGTGTGATGCCACCAGATGATGGATTACTAAGCTACGGAGGAGGTGTGTCTAGCTTTTTGTCCATCCTCAAACAAGGCAGCACCTCCAGAAATGCACCCTCTACATTATGTTAAATATAGATATCTCTTCCCATGTGAGATTTTTTTTTTGCCTGTGGACATAACATGAGGTGTGCAAGTTTTTCCCAGATTGCATTTAGTTTTCAACAGTCCGATAAGCAAAGCTCCTCCCATCAGTACCTGCTAAAGGGCACGTGACGACCCAAAACATAATTTTCATTGCAGACCTGCAAATTTGCATTTTCAAAAATGATCTTTACCACTCCTGTTGGTAACAAACTGTCAGAAGATGGTGATATATGGGGGTGTTCTTTCTTTGTCATAGCTGGGTTCAGGTCTATGACCAAACATACTAGTTGTGTGGTGAAGGGAGGAGGAAATCATTTCAAATCACTATGTAAGCTGAGTGCATGCAGCTTTCTCCATGGAATAACCACTTCTAAGTACTCGTGGCTCCCCGTCTATGAGCAGAGCATCATGAAGCAGGACGTATCTCCTGAATTTCCATGGAGTTGGGACATATTATTGTCAGACAGTGCAGCTCTATCCTACCTGTTCTTTTAGATTTTACTACCTGCGTCTGCTGGTGTCTCAGTTGCTGCTTAGATCAGTCTTGAAATGTTGGATCCCTGTTTAGATTGGAAAATCAGTAGTACCAACATCTGTCCCTGAAATATATTAATAGTCCCCACCAACCCCACATTACATCACGCACCAATCCCCACATAACCATAACCCCCTCCCAACACACTTACCTGCTTGGTGTGGGAGTGAGACAGCGGTGAAGTCTCCACGGGTAATTGGAGGGAGGTATAGTGAGAGGAGAGATGGAGGAACAGATAATAGTGGCTGGCTGTGGGGGAGGGGACAACCACCAGATGCGCAGCAGTGCACAAGGCCGTCGAGTCTGGACCCTGCTTATGTGACTGATCTAGGACCGATCCAGGTAGCATATGACATCATGCCCCCAGCCAAGCTCGCTCCTTATACAAATCTGTTAAAACACACCTTTAAACAAAGCATTGTTTTTGCTATTTGATCTTTAGGTTGCTGAAGATTCTGACATTTTACAGTCCATGTAATCCTCCTTTTAGAGGGTACATATATTTGAAATTATAATCCTACAATTGACCTTCAATGCACATGCACTGAAAGTGGCTCTGCTCTGTTAAATCAAAATTATAATGTGAATAACTCAATCATTTATTTTTTGTATTGCAATCTGATTAAAAATGGTTGAACTTAAAATGATCACATTCCATTGTTTACCTCCATAATATAAGAAAAATGTTGTCGGGCGCTTAGAAACAAACATTATCACTGTGTCAGCATATACATAAAGGAGAATATTGGGCACAATATAGCTATATCGGGGTTAAGCTCACCTGCCAGTCAATGCATCTGTAGGTGAGTCCCTAAGCTAGAGATACAAATTTATATTCAGGGTGTCTCATTCAGAACCTTCCCCTGAACCTCCGTCTTATAAAGCCAGCAGCACCTGGAGGGGGTGGTCAACTCCCAGAAAAACAAATGGAAAATACCTCAATAATATGTTAATATTGTTGTATATAAATGCTATTGTGCATTCAAAAATAAACTTGATGCTCAATGAAAGCATTAAAGAGCAGTGTGCTGAGGTGATCTACAAATTACATCATTTTCCTACTGAATACTAATTGCAAAGCTTCTGAAAATTTTGTTTGGCTTCCAAAACATGTCTCTTTAAGGGGCTTTTGTGACGATAGCCTTATCCTGTGTAAAACCAGAGACTGTAGTAATTTTGAAGCTGTATAAATTATTAGTTGAAATAGTGTATTTTCTTTTTTAGGATTTAAGCTATTGTGCTCCCAAAATCCTAGCAAGGGAAAATAAAAATAATCATGTGTGTGAATATGTTGCCACTTTCAAAGTAATAAAATCTAAACATTTAAATGAGCACTCCACACAAAATTGTTTGAAAAAGGTCATATTCCAAATTATAAATTGACTTGCAGATTTTTTTTGCTCGTTCTGCTGGAAAATAATCATGTTAGAGGTTTTTAACTTGTGTTTTCGTGAGCATGAGTGTTCAGCTGACACATATGGTTTCAGTCTGGAAAGATAGAAGTCTGAGATCCTGCATCCCTTTTCCTTTGACTACAAAGGAGCCATGACCTATAGTATGAGGTTTTTATGCTTTTGATGTATTGTTCACAAGCGTTAAGCCCACATTTATATGCGAATATGTCCAGAGCACAAGCGGCACAGAACTTTTAACCTCATTTCAGTAGCCCATTAATTTCAGTGTAGTTTCCAGTGTGTGTGCTATATGCAGAAACAATATAGAAATTATAGTCTTTTTAAATGAATGGACTCCGAACTCTAGAGTGGAAGTCAGTCAGAGATTGATGGATTGGGCTGGTTGGTTTAAATTATTAACAGGAAACCCACAGTGTAGAGTCCATCTGTGATAGCAGAAACAACCCTGGCTGGTCAGCTTGTGGCTGGAGCCACTATGTGGGGGGGAGGAGCAAAAAAATTAAAGTGTTGACCCCCTGTTGCGAAGACTACTGGCCACACACTGAAAAGCGTTAGGATTGTTCCCACAATGTTAGTCCAAAAGGAAAATTACTAGTTAGCTTAAAGTGCCCTTCGTGGTAATCTCCTATAAGAAGAGCTGTCCTAAATTATATAATCGCAAAAGAGAAATGCCTAATGGTTTTCTTTCCTATTACTGAATAATAACATTTGTGTGGGAAGTTGTCTCCTTACTTTCTATAAACACTACAATTACCACACTCTATCACAAAGTGTATGCTGTGATGTTAATGCTTGAAAACAATGTCAAGCTATTGGTATGAATACCTTATGGGTCTACTCCCCTGTTGGGAAAATTAGCAAATTATTTGTTTATGTATGTTTATCGTCTGCCTTCCATTCTCACTTTCCAACTTTCCTTTTATATAGTGTTTGTATTTATATGTATAGAGATAGATATATAGAGAGAGAGATAGATATATAATAACATTTTAGAGGGCACTCGCCTATATCCAAAGAGTGTTATTTATTCCTGTGATTCTCAATATAAGCCCTCCTATATAGTGAGGTATATGAGTACTATGTCAGTTTCAGGGAAAAACCTGATCAGCTGGTAAATAACGTAGCTCCTTCTTTAATTACAGTTTTAATGGTGTTTGATATTTCTGAAATACAAAACACTCAAATCCATGCCTGCCTCTTTCCAGTCAGACCAAGGAACTTCAGTGTCTGGACTGGCCAATAGGAAGACAGGTTCTGAGGAAGACCGTAGATTATATCCTGCATCAACAGAATTGTGGCGGCAGCAGTGACCCTAATACGGTTAGAGTCTGGGGATGTAGGTTTCAAGGCCACTCTGTGTTCCATAGCCTTTGAAGCTAAATACTTGTGAGTGAAAGTTGGATGATATACTGGAAAAGGAAGCAGATGAGAAGTGGCTTCTCGTAGAAGACTCCCAGTCCTAGACAGTCTTCCAAATAACTCCAGTCTGCCGCTGAGAGAGAAATTTACAATTCAAGATTCTGTTCATGGAACAGGTCCTAATCAAAGTGCTACTACCGGAGCAGAGTTAAGGCTTATACTAAAGGATTTTTCATCTCAAAACCTAATAGTTCCTAGAGTAATAATCATTGTGAATTTCTTAAATAGGTATCTGAAATAAAAGAAATTCAAGCTGGAGACAGTGGCTTTAACAGAAAACGTGCGAAAGAAAGATTTCTTTGTCACTTTGTAGCTTCTGGACTCTTACTGTAATATCCCAACTAATGGAACAAGCAGGTTTGATATTAGCTACGGATAGGGTATGAAAGAGAAAAAAACGAAAATGACTTCCCCGACTTAGAAGAAATGATGACTGACCTTAACAATGACAGAAGAAGTTCCTGGCAGAGTGAGAACAAATCACGAACCCTAGTAAGAACGGCATATTGTTTTTAAGTGCTTTTCAATTGCAACCTTTGTAGCACCCGGAGGAAACCCACACAAACACGGGGAGAACATACAAACTCCTCACAGATAAGCCAAGGTCATTGTTAAGGTCACTCATCATTTCTTCTAAGTCAGGGAAGTCCTTTTCGTTTTGTTTCCCTTCATGGTAGTCACTGTCTGTGTTATCAGCACCGTTAAAGTGACTACCACCGTTCGATACTTGGAATAATTTATCAATTCTGAAAAGTCAATCTTTAGCCTTAAAAAGTAAAAAAAAATATTTTGGGAGTTTTCGTGGACACAGAAGATATCATTCGGGCCAACAGTTGCATACCTTTCCCATGGAAGTGATGCCAGTGCTGGGAATTATGACAACAAGCATTCATGTGGTAATGTTGGGAACAAGCATATTTCAGGGTGCTTCATGAAGTAATGAAGATTTGGAACAAGCCGAGGGGCCTGCTAATCCAGACCAAGTTTTTGTCTGAGCAGAACATAAATTCACTGAACTGGTTGAGGTTTTCGAACAGTCTGAGCAAAGGGATTCCCTGGATCTTATGAAGCCAATTTTTGATTGCTGTAGATGCCAGGAGCCAAGGTAGGTGGAGTATATCTGGAAGGAAGGTGTTTTCAAGAATAATAGGAGGAGTGCAAGACTAAGCTGTCTTCAAATCATTACGAAAGACCTTAAAGGCCTCCAAGGAATTCATCATGTTCAAAAATCTTTCAGCCATCAGGATGAGAGTAGTCCATCTGTACAAACAAGGGGTAGCAGAATCTCTATGGTAATGGAACCCTCGCCTCTTGTTATTATTCCTAGACATTTCTAGGGGGTAAATGTATTAATCTGCGAATGCTTCAACTCGCTGATATTCAACGACTGACAGCTAAATTTAAAACTGCAAAGTCTTTACGGGCAAGATTTTCTTTCCACGTTTGACTGAGAAATGTTCCATGTTTCTCGATTGAAGTTTAATTGTAAGGATTATAATCCAACCCAATACCACAAAGACCTATGAATTGATCATTGTCATCCTGGGCGTAATTATCCCACGGAATGTGAGTTTACTAATACTGTGCATGATAGAAGAGCAAAAACAATGGGAATTGTATATCCACAATATTGCACCTCTGCAAAATGGCTCGTTCACTCGCCTCTATTACCAACTAATATAGATGTTTATTGAGTGTTGATCTCTAAAATTTTTTTTTCTTCATGTATGTTTTGTAAGATTCTAAACTTGTAGCTAACAGTAATTAGAAGGAAATACACTATTAATGCCAAACGGAATCCTATGATCCAGGAATAACTATCGTCTTCACCATGTTTTAGATGTTGAGAGTGAAACCGTTTGGTGGGTCGTTTTTAAAATACACAGCTTGGCGAGCAACAGGGGACATGTATACAAACTCCGATTACACTATTCTTTTTTTTTTTATTTTTTTGTACGGCCACTGTGAAACATTTTATATATGTCCACTACTGTGTAAACCATAAGTTGCATAATTCTGCCACCAGTAGAGCTTGTATAGCCTCCAATCATTTGTACTGAACAATTTAATATTCAATGTGCTAGAAGAGCTATATACATAACATAAGACTTATATATCTGTCTTTTTTTAAGTTGTATTCAATCCTTGGTGAACAAAGCATTTGGGTTAGGTTTATTAATAATTGATCCTTGCATCAAGTAGACAGTCTCTATGCAGGCCATGAACCGAAGAAGTAGTGCATACTATGTTTATGGCATTTCCTGCAAGACTGTATTGGTATTGATGATTAAGATGTCTAGAGGTTTGTTTTGTTTTTCCCTCCCATTTTTGATTGATCTTTGCAGCTTGTATGCTTTTCAATCATATTTTTCTATAATAACACATTCCTTTGTATCATTGATTATCAATGGTCTGTATTATGCTGCTTTGTCGTATCTCAGAGTATATTAATAAATAAACCACTCTACATGATACGAAGACTAAAACGGAAGGAAGCCATGTAGTTAAAGCAATGTATTTACTGAAAGTTCTAGGAGGTCATGTACAAGTCAAGAAATTGGTCATTAGGAGGTGGACAACCCCCTTTAACAGGTTAAATTACTTACTCCTTCAATTGTCTGATTGACCTCACAGGTTGAGAAACCACTATTATATCATGCCTCCAGTAAATCTGTTTGTATGTATATAAAATGTGGAGGATATACAGGTTTCTCCGCCATACATATTTCTGCTGCTGGATCTATAATCGGGATTACAGCTAGGCATTAGCAACATAAGGTTTAGCTTGAGCTGACTTTGCAATGCACTGTAAATCCCCACCCTCCCTATTATCTGACTTGCATGAATTAATTCTTGTAGAAGTGAAAATAAAATATGATGAATATTCTATACTTGTCTTCTATACTCTAATTGTGTTTTATACACTTGTGCTGTTTGTGTTCGCAGGTATATACGACTTTTTGGGAGGAAATTTAGTAAAGAAGACCATGTTCTCTTCGTCAAGTTGTTGTACGAGTTGGTGACTATTCCTAAATTGGAGATCAGTATGATGCAAGGGTTTGCACGCTTGTTAATAAGCCTTTTGAAGTAAGTTAGAAATATAATGTTTTTAATCATTATTTTATAAACAAAAAGTAGTAGGTTGTTTTTTGGTTAATTTTATAGAAACGAACGAAAAGGCCATTTTTTTTTTATTTTTTTCAGGCACCGTCTACAGTGTAGACGGTACAGAGTTACTGTAATAACTGTTTAATTTATATAAACCTTAGTGGTTTTCCATGCCTACATTTTTCTTGTCTTTTCTGCTAGCTGACATGATTACACCACTCTACATATATTGTTAATTTTACTTTAGAAATGTTATGTTAAGGATTTAAGATTAGGGGGTGGATTTATTAAACCTTCTAAAATGGTAATGGGGATGTATTGCCCACAGCAGCCAATTAGATTCCAGCTATCACCTTGTACATTCTAAGCAAATGGTAGCTGGAATTTGCTTGGTTGCTATGAGGTTTTCCATTTTTCCTCTTTAGAGGGGTTAGTAAATCTACCTCTAAGAATATACTTTTTTTAAAAAAAAAAATCAACAGATTAAATTTGACAAAATAATTGAGGTGCATACAGTACATCCACATTTAATGGATTTTCCACTTTATTTTTGTGTATTATGGAAACTTTCTCTTCCTATAAGCAGACGTTCCTCCAGGCAGTAGCTTTGGTTTTACTTATAGTCCCTGCGATCTATCTGTTGCTCCATAGAGACCCAAGCAACATCAGAGATAGTCGGCAGAGATCTAAGCTATATGTCAGCTGGGACCCTGCTAAGTACAACAAATTGTGGGGATCCCAGGGAAGGCCCTCCACCAAAGTACTCTTATGTGGAAGGTTATTGAGTCTGCTAAAGTTCAAATTTATTGTGAAAAACACAAAGGGGGGGTGGTATTTTTTATGCAGCTTATGTGTACATTGGATTTTCTGGTTAAAAAATATCTAATAAGTTATATATTAATACAAGACTTATGCTACATGATTTTCCTTGACCAATTGCAGAAAAAAAGAGCTTCTTTCTCGAGAAGACTTGCAGTTGCCCTGGAGACCATTGTATGAAATGCTGGAGAGAATATTGTACTCTAAAACAGAACACCTTGGTCTTAATTGGTTTCCCAAGTAAGTGAATAAAATACTTTTTGGTTCTTGCACTATTAAAAATGAACATGTAGCCTGCAGTTACCTTGTTTTCTCTGTGAGGATGAAATAAAGTCACGCTGCTAGTGGCATAATATGCGATTGCTAATTGTTGGAAAATGGCCTTCTCTCAGCAGGTATTCCGCAAGGCATGTACTTGTATGACTCAGTCTTGCATCCAATTCTGGCAGGTGGTTTCTTTTAGTTGCATGTAACATAGAAAGACGAACACATGAATTCAATGTGTGTTTGTTTTGTGCTATTTTTCCTGTGTGTTTGGAGACCCTAGATTTGAATGACCTGTGAACATAGTAGTGTTATGGGCTGTCCTCTTGCTTTCATACTCTTGGCTCTTATTTTTGGCTCATCCATTTCATTAAAGTTTTCTATGATTTGTCTGTATTTAGTTAATTGGGTGCATGGTAAATATTAAGATAAAACAATTTTTAAGGATTAGGTCAGTGTGCTCCCAGTGACTATATTTGCACCAGCCGCTAGGGCTGCCATGTTATGCATCCTACATAGTGACGTTGCTCTACACAGCGTGTAAAATGGGTTTGCATATACTACAGCCTCATGTGACCAGTCTGCAGTGCAGAGAGCCATAATACCAGCCCACCCTGCCTAATTCTGTACTGCTGCCTCTTTTTATTAGTGGCTCAGGATGCTCTCTGGGTACATTGATAAAAAGTATCCAGTGCTGATGGGTTTTAACTTTAAGTTAACTGCACATTGCTGTTGGAGTTTGCTACAGAAGAAGCAACTGTCACAACGAAAACATAGCTGGCTTATATTTGGCTGTGCCTTTAATAGTTCCCCAGGGCAGCCCCCACATTCTGACCTGACTGTCGTGGCTGCGTGCAGATTGTTACCATGTGACTGTTACATTGTTATGTAATGCAATCAATGCCATCAATTAACTTTTCTACTATTCTGGAAAAGCTAATATATAAATCTGAGCAGCTTAGTCTAGTCCACTGTTGAAACTAAATTCAAATACTATAGTCTACAGCAGTCACACCCTGATCTAAGAGCAAATCAAAGGAAGGAAAATGAAAGGGTGGGTTTAATTGTAAAATTTCTTCTTTGCATTGATCTGTTGGACGCTTAGATCATGTTGGCCTACACTGCTGTCTTTTTGAATTACTGTTATTGGTATACCTTGGCTCCTCTTGATGACCAAATTAATTGCTAAATCCAGCTTTGTGGGCTTTAATTTTTCTTTGGGGGTTGGGGATAAATGTGTAAAATAGCCCCCCTCTAATTGTTTCCTCGATACTATAGATAGAATATCCAGTACTTACCTTTTCTGTAGTTTCTTCTTGTTAGGTGGGACCTGCCTTGTTGAGTCTATGTAAGGTTGTCCTACCTCCTTTGCTTCATCTTGCTGATGTCTGTGGATTTGAGCAGAGTAGTCACATTATTTACATAGTTCACACACAATAATGTTGACAAGATGATGCAGTGGTGGGGGGCAGATGTACATAGAGTACTTTGTAGGGCTTGTCCAACCTTTGGTGAAGAAGCTACAGGAAAGGTAGGTATTAGTTATGCTCAATCTAGTGTATCTAGGAAGCCATTAGGGGGTATATGTACATTTATTGAGAACTTAGTAGGGCCAGCTCTCCCTGACAATGGAGAAAGGTAAGTGCTAGATACTCTGCAGAGTGTATCTGGCAAGTGATTACATGTAGGATAGGGGTTATTTTGACAAATAAACCTTTTGTGTCTATTTTGTACATTGAATCTTTAACAAATTAACAGTGGACTTCTTTAAATTGATCATTGAAAGACATCTAGAAAGATTCACAGTCAGTGGTTTAACTTCACAGGGTGCATATGTTACAAGGCCCGGTAGTGAGGGGGGCCCAGCAATGCCGCATCGCCCTTCCACTACCCTGTGAAAGTCTCTGAGCTGAAGCAGTGGGCACAGACATCGGTCCCTGCGTGCTCAGAAGAGGTCACCACTTTGCTTTATTCAGAGAAGTATGGGGGGCCTGGGTGGCTAGGTATGGTAAACCTTGCCATGGGCCTGTCCATTTTCCGCCCAGCCATTCTTCACCACACACTTCAGTGTTGGAAGTAAACATTTACCTATATTACCACACCACACCTTACAGTCTAATTTCTAACCTATTATTTCTGGAACTTTGCCAGGCATATAAGCCTTATATAGGCTTGGTGTTTGTGGTAATGTAATACATATTTTTAGCTGTCTTCAGTGTGTGTTCTGAATTCGTTTCTGAAAGATGGTATATTGTTCTGTGGTTTACCATCTAGTCACTGCTTGTAATTGTCTAATTATGTCATCTGGGATTCTCTGCTGTCTGTGAGAAAGATCCCTTATTGCAAGTGCCAAAACTGGAGCATTAATGTTTTGCATGCAGTTAGAACTGAAGTGTCTTATTTACATTAGCATTATGGTGTATAATCCGCACGGGCTGTAAAACGGCTGTACATCTCCCCATACGGTAAAGTGGACAAGGTAGCTGACCCATTCAATTGCGTTGCAGAGTTTGAAAACAAACATAAATGTTTGACACATAGGTGCATAGTAACTTTGCACCTTGGCATACCATGTTGCATTGGAGGGGCAGGTAAATATAAAATGTGGGGACAGATTTATATTTTGGATAGGGCATGTCCTAGATCAACTTTAAATTTCAGTGTAAAAATAAAGCTATCTAGTATTTGTGCGCTACTTGAAAAAATAGCCATCATTTAACTTGTGTGCAAAATAATAAACAAATTTGCACCCCTTGTATTGTAACATGGTTTGTCCCAGAGAACATTTACTCCTTTTTTTGTCTTTCTTTCATGACTCATAATTTGCAGGTAAAAATGTCTGCGTTTACTGTTTCTATAGATAAAAAGGATACAGATATAAAATAAGCATACTGTGATAACATCCGCTCCAATGAGATAACTGTATAGAAATTACCTGCATGTACTGTTTATTACTTTGAAGTGACAAGTAGGATGCAGCATTTCCTTTTTAAATTACATGACTGGAATTGCGCATGTAAATTGCATCAGGTGATTCCAGCTCAGATGCATTCTGCATTATTTTTCTGGGTATTTGTAAAAACAGACCATATACCCCATTATTTTAAAAATCTTACTCTTAAAGCATCAATGTTTCCTGTTTGCGGAATTGCCAGGACTGCTAATATGCTCAGATTGCCCAGACTGCTAGTGAAAGCAGAACAGACATGATACACTTGTTGCACTGAGGTCTTCACATTCTTTTGTAACGGAAAATATGTATAGTTACTACAACTTGGCTACGAATTTGTTACTTCCAAGGTGCCAATGTTCCCGTTTCAAAATAGTTACAAGAATAGGGGTCTATAGGAAGGCTGCCATTTATTCTTATTCCATAATGATCTTCGATGAGCAGCTTTCCTTTCCTTCCCTGGTGTTATGGGTCCCTCTGTCAATGTTCCAACTGATATACAGATAGTGGACAAGAAAAAACACCAACTGGGTAAGTGAGGGAAACCAAAGCTTATTGAAGGGGAGTCCTGCCACACAAGTGTGGCTCATGTGTTAATTAAGCAAATAGCTTCCCTGCATGGTCCTGTATAAAATGCTGGACTGCCGTGGTTACCTATAATTATATCAACCGCAGTGATTTTGGCTGCTCAATCACCTCTCTTTCAAACTTGGTCAAAGGAGAACTCTAGAGTGTAGGGTGTCCTAGTCAAATTGCTATGCGTAAAAAGCTCATAACACCTGACACTGCAAATTTGTTAGTTGAGTGGAACAAAGCGTACAGACAATAGACTGCCTAGTAGTGGAGGAAGATTTTATGGTCCGATGATGAATCCTTCACCAAGTAAAGACAAGTGCCTATGTGGGTGACAACCTTTAGAACTTTACAGCCCTGAGTGTTTGTATTCAACAGTGAAGACTTCTTGTGGTTCTATAATGTTTGGGGTGCATTTTCTTGGCATGGTTTGTCTCTTGTGGAAGAATGGTGCTGCATCTGTCCTGCACAATTCCAGACATTCGTAAAGTCCATACAGTCTTTACTGGCCATATTTTGTTGCTCAATACCGTACTATGCGATATTATAATGGTCTTATCATTGTTTTGTTCACTGTCTATATTTCCATTGTCCCCAATCTACTTACAGAATAGACCTCAACATAAATTGTATGGTTACTTCTCACCCACCACCACCCACTTCTGAGAGCATGGGTATGTAGCTACTTATACAGCCAGCTGGAAGTGTTAAGGGGAAAGTGAACAGGCCAATGTGAGCATATATTGTCCACCCCTTGTTTGATAGAGGGTTATTTAATGACAATGTGCGAAAACCCATAGAAACCATATCCTTTAGTCTGACTAATCTGTAATTGGAGAATCGTTCCTATTCAAACAAAGTGGTCAATCAGCAACCTACTTACAGCGACATGATCAACACTTACTACCTATCCAACCAACCGCTCCTTCATTGTCTCTACCTCTGGCACTTTCTTCCCTCAACTCCCATTATCTATTGGGGTCCCACAGGCTCTTTTCTCTGTCCTTCTCATCCTTTCTCTACAATCTTGTTTGACAAACTGTCTCTGCTATTTCCAAATGGATGTCCCACACTACCTAAATATCAATATGTCCAAAACAAAGCTTCTAAACCTTCCTTCCTCCTAAGAGTCACCACTTATTCTCTGTCTGTTAATATCATCACACACTCTTGGTATCACCCTTGGCTGTGCTCTCTGCTTTACTCCTCACATCCAGTCGTCTCCATCTTAAAGATATTGCTAGAAAATGCACTTTTCTTAACCAAGATGCACAGTTCATCCTAAATGCTGTGATAAGACTGATCTTCCTCTCTCATCGTTTCACTCAGAAAATCACCACATACCCCATGCTAGTCAGCTCCAAATTCAAATTACCATCACCTACAAAGCCTTCAGTGATAACAGCCTGTCATACATCTAAAATTGTATCTAAAATTGCTCTCTGTTGCACCCTTTTAGTTCTACCTGTGACCCGTGAGATTAAATATGTATCTCCTGTCTGCCAACAAGAATTTTCCTGTGCCACTTTCCACATATAAAATTCCCTTTTACGCTCAATCATACCTTCATATCTTTAAGCCCTCAAGGAAATCCACCACTTTATTATAGCCTAACTCTCATTCTTCGCTCTGAGCCACACTCACTCTTCTTGTCTCAGCTGTACTCCTTTCCCGGCCCTTCAGCCCCTTTGTTTCCTGCAATTATTTTCAATGTCCCTGTTTTTTTATGTATGCTCTGTTTCCACCCCCTGCTAATATAACTATACAAGTAGTTCTTCCAACACTATATCAGACTGTATGATATTAGAAAACGGATGGACAATGTGCTATTGGTCTCTGCCTTTCTGTTACAGGTGGCTTTTTGTAGAGTTCTTCAGTAGATTTACATACAAAAAGACTGATGTTCATCCATCCCATCTAAAATAGCTGCTGAAACTGATAGATATTATTCTTTTGAATGGCTGTATAGATACAAGTGGTCAGGTCAACATAAAATATTGTATGTGTTTTTGTAACAGACGGGACCTGTAACTCTTAAACTCTGACACTTTCTGTTTTGGAGCGTCTAAAATGCACTAAATATAAAAATCCCCGTCTTTTCCCACATTGTCCCTGTTGTTGTGCTCCTCATTACTTTGTGTATGAGTGTTCCTGGCAGTGTAGAAGCAGCAATTTACTTTTTCTTCTGGTTTTCCAACATTTCTGGATAACCCATTTGCAGATAAAAGATCCCATACCTGTTTTTCCTGTTGATCAGTTAACAAGACATCAACCCATACCATGTGACAGGGCACATGTTCAATACAGATCTCTGTCCACCTAATTATGTAACCCCTATTGCTTCACATTCTTCATAGAAAAGAAAGTTCTTGCACCACAACGATGACTCAGTAGCACTGGAGCTGTTTATTCTTGGATGTTACTGATGGATCATCTTTCAGGTGTTTGTGAAACACTGAGCTGTTTGTCAGCATACGTTATAACTGTTTTAAAACCAAACCCTAGTTTGTTTGTCGTGTTTCAGACATTTAAAGGGAAAATATAGCAGATATATAAAGAGGGTTTAATTTTCTTTCATATACGTATAATTAAATGTTCAAGACAACATCGAGCAGTTAATCTGCATAGAGAAATACACTTTTCTTTCTGGTTTTCGGTCAAATTGCATTTGTTAATATCAGTGTTAATTTCACTGCTGAAGTTAATTGAATGTTACCTGTAGGTTCTGAGCTATGAATCACATTGTAGACTTAAATTATAAAGCAATGCTTATATATGGATGCATGTCTTGGACTTATTAGTACTGTTGTTTAACCTATAAGGGAAAGTTTTACACAAAATATGTATTTCCAAGAATTTAGTATATTGATGCTTTAAAAGGACAGAGTGAAAGAGCAACAAAAGTTCACCTCTTGCCTACACACAATGGAAGCTGCTATTTTGTGGACTAAATAGGGGCATGGGTAGGGGGGAGAGTCAATTCCTACCAATGTTCCGCAAAGTGCCTCTGAAGCGGTCCATTAGGACGCTCCGCGGAGATGTCTGTCCTGAAATCCCTGCTTTGTGTAGTGCAAGGAAAATTGACTGGAGATTCCGGTATCGTAGTAACTGGTAGAGTGCGCAGCCAGGCATTGCAGTGATGTCCGCCAGCACATCGCTAAGAATTTCATTCCCCCCATTGGATGTAATAAGAAAACACACTATAAATTCATTAGGAAGCGTGTCTCTGTGTTGTCACTGGCACCTTGTCAATTGATTTGTTAGGATCCACTGGTGAAATTTCAGTTGTCTCCTAACTGGTTCTTGCTCTAGTCCTTTATGTCAGTTCTGTTCAGCTCCGAAAAGTATCTTAAAAAAAAAATAAAAAATTATAATGTGACTCTTGCAGGGCAGGCAGGGGCTGTCATGTTTATCTAGTGAGTCAAGTGCCAGCGTATTGGCATGGATATTCCTGCAGTTTGTATGTGCTTTGCAGTGATTACTTGCATGCTGTAGAAACTCTGTGAGAACGCTGGCTGTTACCATCACAGCGATGAGAGATCTTTGAGCAACTTGTGGATTGATCCAATTGTCTCTTATTTGAATGAATTTGCATAATATAGCTACTTAGCCTACATTACAGATAAACTAGAAGGATGGATTTGTTTAGCGGTTGTTGATTTGGTACACTGATATGTTTCTCAACCTCCATTACTAAAGATTTTCTTTTTGTTTTTTAGGTTATTACTTGATAATATATATATTTTTCTTTGCTGTATTTTTTTTCATTTAGTTCCGATTGTGTGTTAAGATATGGGATAGTGTACCCCCTTTCTGTTTTAGAATAATAGAAGTCAGGATAACTTTTTATATGTATTTTTTATAGAAGTCACATAAATCAAAGGAAGTTCTAATATAGCACTATAGTAGGCATACCTCCCAACATTATTCCAGGCAATATCTGGAGAAACTAAACCCCGGCCTGACTCATGCACACCAGTTTTAATAAATCCCCCTACAATGCGCCCAGCTGCACTCGCTTTCTGACCAGCTACGCTCACTTTCTGACAGAAGACGCACTCAATTTCCTGCCAGCTCCAACCCTTTTAAGTTCTGCAAATTGGGACTGTTCCTAAAATCAGGACAGTTAGGCATGTAATATGGATTGAGTAATTCCACACAATACACAGGTTTTACTAAAGAATACTGAAGTGATGACATCAGAATTCAGATTGTATAAATGGTTCTGAAGCTTTTGCTTATAGATAATATTCACATTAATTTATACACAAATCGCCATCACCAAGAACTCTTCATAGTTGCAATTATGTATTGGTCATGTGGAACAAAATGGGTGGTCAAGCTGTGGGCTCTGCTTTCAGTGTGTTTCATACATTAAAGATTGCTCTTCTGATCAGTTTTATAAACGCTATGTACTATGTCCATATAGTACTTTTTTTTTTATTTATTTTTTTAGCACCATTTCTTATTTTTTTTTTTCTGAAAGAGCAGTGGATTATGTTAGTGTATTTTTTGTCGTTTGGTCCTATTTTGGAAAGATGTCCGATCCCCATCCATTTTTAGTCTTACTCTGCAATCATATGTCCTGCCTGCATTGTCCACTCATTGTGATGTAGAATGTGGGTCTGCAGCCTCGGTATTTAGGCTATTGGCAAACTGCAACGGCCAACTAAAATCACTCACAGAATTTTTTGGAATTCAATTGCTGGAAAACTAGCTTGAACGAGGTTGTAGGACCCTCTTTCAGGTAGTAACATTTTTGTTATCTCATTTCATGACTTGTGCTTTTTGTCTCCATTTCCATATTCAGTTCATATCGACCAGGCTTGTCCTCCACTAAAACACTTGTGCTTAATGTTTTACGTAGGTGGTAAGGACATTTTTTTTGTTACCTATTTCTTGTTGCTACTGCTCATTGGCTGATATGATTTTTTTTTTTGCATGTTTAATTCTTCTAAAGCTCTCATGAGTGTGGTGTAAGCACAGAGCTGTCTGCGCAGAATGTGTTTGCATGTGATACACCTATGGCAGCTATTCACTCAAATTACCCGGAGGTTGTCTCCCATTAACATTTTTGTTACACTCACTGTGAACGTTGATTAGACTCTTGCTGTAACATCACGTGTACTCACATTATAGAATGTAAAACATGCACTGTGCACCTGACTCCTAAAGCATATTTATTTTTGGGGAGACACGCTTATTGTACAGTTCAGTATTGGTGCTGAATGCCATATTTTGGGGACAGATGAATGATAGTTACCACCATATTGTCCTTTTATAACATCTCATATGCTGTTTTCAAGCTCGTCGAGCAGCAGCTAGTGCTAAAGTTTAAAACCCATGTAAAGGATTATGCCATCAAATTCCTGAATACGAACGTTTAATATGGCAAAGTTTTTTCTGCCTTCTTTCAATGTAGACCTGGGATTCTACAGGTTGTTGTGTGGCCTATTCCACTGCCATTGTGTAATATTTATTTTTGTTTGACATGTTGGCTGTGACCTGTGTTGCCATATCCTGTATGTGTTGATCCATGCAACTGTGATGTCCTGCATGTGCCTTGAGCCAGCAATGCCCAGCACGCACATTGTGCCCAGAAGTGGGCGCCATCCACCTCTCCCACCTTAAATGATTAACTGAATTGCTCATAATTTGAGCAATTCATCTATTGTTTAAGTATGGGACTTGAGATTGTTTACTGTTAGTTGATTTTGATCTCTACGTTACATCATTAGATTGTACGCTCCTCTGAGCAGGGCCATCTCTCCTCCTGTTTCCACCACTTCTAACTCTGCTCTCCAGCTACTTAGCCCTCCTCCTCAAAGGTCCTCCACCCCACGTCCACTTTCGCTCCCTCCCCCCCCCTGGGGATCTCCCTGTCTTCCGCGCCCCCCTTCTTGGGCCCCGTCGTTTTCGGATCCTCCCTCCCCCTTCCCCGCCCTCTCTAGCTGTGCATTGAGCGTACTGAGTTGCTGTGTTTACTGTACTGTGCTGTCTCCCATTGTATTGTGATTTTGTTTGTCTCTGTACGGTGCTGCGGATGCCTTGTAGCGCCTTATAAATAAATATTAATAATAATAATAATAATCATTGTGTAATTACCTCCATTTGATGTTGTGCACCCACTGACTGAATTGCAACAGATAAGCCACACTAAGCGTCATGTTCTCCATGGCAGGGCAGCTATTGACAAGTTTAAAATGTCTATCGGTCTGTCTCGTGTCTGTCTGTCTATCTCTATAAAAATATACCGTATACCAAATTATTATTTCCATGTATGTGTAGTAAAAAAAATAATTTTTAAAAAATGATTGCAGTACCGTGTTAGCCATTAAAATCTATGTATGATGAATAAATAAATGACGTAATTGTATTTACTTCCAAGTTAAACTAACAGTAGGACATTTGTAGCAACATTCTTCTGACCAGGACCTGGTCATTAGGTAAATACAGCCTTGTTAAAGTCCATGTGATCTGCTCTGATCCAACTTGTGTTCTGTTCTCCATGTAAATGTGTGACCGTATCCTTTCAGGTAGACCTCTTGTTGTGCACCTGCACTCTCTTGTATTCTCTGTCACTTTTTACTTGCAGCTTCCATAACATAAAACCGCACATACTGGCTTCGACCAGTTAAACCTGCACAGCAAAGTATAGCTTGCAGGCAGTAACAGATGAGTGGTCTCTGATTCTTTCAGTAGCTTTTACAGCATGCAGTCGTGGTGCTCACACCTGGTATAATATACAGAGAGGTTTGTGAAACAGGGCTCAGGTATCATTAGTTCTGGAAACTTTCACATGTTTATCACAGCCAGAAGCAGCCATATCAAGTATTTTAGGTGTTTTCATATCATTCAGAAGAGATCACAGTTGAAGAAGAATTTACGGCCCTGAACTCAGCCTGCTGACCAAGCTACCAGATCACCATACATGTATACGCTGCTGTGTGTGTGTGTGTGTGTGTGTGTGTGTGTGTGCCCCGTTTTTCTCATGTATTAGTGGTTCAGTTTATTGGAGTCTTGATGACAAAGCATCACAGACTCCTGTGTACGTTTCATGTATGCCCAAATCTCAGACTTTGCAACTACATGTTACTATGTCGGCAACATTCAGCTCCTATTTTCTGGCTACACTTAAATATATGCACTCCTGCAAGGTTGTGGATACATTTCCCAGGATGCTTTGCTGTCTGTGATGTAATTACAAATACATCTTTGGCTTAGGTGCAAAAAGGTTTGCAAAGTACATAAACTGACAGTGATGTGTTAAAAGAGCAAAACCCAAGACTGTGCTGTAGTTACCCCAGACTGCTATAACACACAAGCCCTCTCTGAGAAGTGCATTGCTCAATCCGCTCATGCTGATGTTGATCATTTGCACAGTTTTCCTTGATTTAGTTACTGGGTGTGCTGTTCATTTGCAGTCTTTGGATGACACATGAATAAGGAAAATTAGTGGATGACTATTGCTTACAATTATTATTCAGGACTAATCATTGCAAAACTTGTTGGCGTTCCACTATATTGCGTAGCCTCTTGTTACAGGATGGGCTAACCTCTCTCGGGGGGAGCTAGTTTTTACCAATTTATTTTGGGGGTTTCTTTTATACTCCATTAACTGACGTTACTGACCTCTCCCACTGGTGCTACTCAGCCAACAGACACTGATTGACTGTGGTCAAATGTGCACCATTGTGGTGTCCCAAGTTGTAGGACAGTTGCTGCCACCACCAGGCTCCTTCAACGGTGGCACCTGGCCCTTCTTACTTCTGAGTGGTCTATGTAGCTGCTGCAGCACATCTTTGCTGGTGGCTGTGGCTTGTTTGTCTGGGCTGCTTATTTTGTTTCAGGACTGCAGGTTGGCAGACAGTGTTTACTTGTGATGTTAGGATCAACAGGACAGCTGGGGCAGGAGTATTAGCAACTTGTGGTGTTTGTATAGAGCCACAGACAGTTTCTACCCCTGTCATGTATTCAGGTAAGAAATATTGTACCAATACTAGGGGGTGATGTGATCAGGGTGGCCAATTTGGGAGAGGAGTGGTTGCACTTAGCCAACCAATCGGGGATAGATTTGACTGAGGACTTTCTGCTCATGTGCAATTAATATGTTCCCTGGTTAGTCATGAGGAATGACCTCTTGCAAACAGCATTGAACACAGCAATATTGCATATTGGTTGTCATCAGGGTGTAGCTATGGGCACAGGGAGCAATTGTTTGTTCAAATTGGGATTTAAATTCAGTTCAGTTTCCTGTGATCCAAAAATAAATGCATAAGCCTATAGGTTAGGTTTGGTTTACCATTGGGACAATTTCGGCTACTTGTCGTTACTGATACAGGATGAACTCCTGTGGTTTTATGGTCAAAGTAACTTCATTGCCCGGCCTGTGCTCAGACCAGATATATAGTTCTAAGCCCTGACCTACATATCTTGTGTTACCTTCCATATCCTGTGTCACAGAATTACACAAACATGCTGTAGGCATCCTGCACCAAAATGCCAGTATCTCAATACTTTTTTTGCCACAATGTTTTTCTACATTTGGATATATTGTTTGACCAAACAAGAACATTCAAGATGGAGACCTCTGTCCTAAACCCTAACCATTTAATTTGACAGTGTGCCAACACAACCCCATGTGAATACAATGGTGCAAATCCCTCCCAGTATGAATATAGATTTCTGTTATTAATTCATGTTGGTGACAAGTATGTGAAGATCATTATATCTGCATGTTGAGCATTATCACAGGCACCTATATTTTTATGCAGAACTGGTTTCCATGTACAGAGCTTTATTGTGGCAGGTGATTGGCTCAGTCTTCCTGTTGCTCACTGGATGCAGCCATAATTCTGGGAAACGGCTCATCACTTCCTAGTTCACGGACTTAATGCTGTCATCAGTATATCTGTAGGTGGTGAGCTCCAGTCACATGATCGCTGATGCACTTTACAAATGCTGTAGGCAATGTCTGTAGAGTATCAGTGCTCATGTGACAGACTAAAATACACAATACGTCCCTGTAACATTAAGATAGGTACACACTACAGGTTTTTCACCTAGTTATCATGCCAATCACACGATAAGCAGCTGTTAGATCCTATATCGCATTAGTCTGTACGCTCCAACGATAATGTTTCTATAGTTTGATTTTATAAATTGGCTAAAAATCGCTCTCAACAATGGAACAATGTTGGGCAAATGCTGAGGGGTTTGCGCGCTCACGGGAAGCGGTGTAGGCAGATGTCTATAGAGTGTGCAGAGTCGGAATCTGCATGCTCATCGGGACTTTCAGTTGTTGCCAAAATAATTACATCTAATTTTCTGTAATATGTGCACAGCTTTTGCCCTAATCTGACTCGCCTGGATGTCTGTGAACACTGACTTTTTTTTTTGTGAACTATAAATGTGCAGTACTAACTAGTGTACATAATTCACTTTTCCTTTTTTTTTAAAAGTTAAATCTGTTTGACCTTAACTGTTCTTAGCAGCAACTGTTCATGTATTTCTGTCTTTAATAGCCACACAATAATACAGTGGGAATGTCTTTACGTCAGTACCCCAGCATGTGGAAGCATGGCTGTGCTCTTGGCTTTGTGGAAGCCTAATTGTTTGCATAATTGTCTTAAGTGCTGCTCAGAACCCAACATTTGCTGCAAAAAGCTATACCATTGACTTTTTTTTGTGTTAACCTTAACCTAGAAGTGGAGAATCCTGTTTTGTTCAATCTTTAGATTTAATAGAAAAGATTTTAGCGTGGGCCACTAACCAGATTAATGCTGATTCCAACAGTAAGGTGCTGCCATTTCACCTCTTCATATTGCCATGCTGAATGGTAGACTGCTGTGCGTGTTACAAAGCATTTTCTGGTTATGTGCTGAAGGACAGAGATGATTAATTCCAATAGTTCTGCAGCTAATCATTGTATTTGTCTTTCTAGTGTTCTGCAGAAGTTAATTTACATGAGCTTGAGACGCAGCACTTATGATTTGAATCAGTTTGGGTCCAGCAATGCATTAGTTTTAGTATTCAATAAAATGGTGAAGGATAGGAATCGTTTATAGATGAACTTTTCAAATGCCACAACAGGGGCACTTACGATTAGTATAAAGACGTGCACTGTTTGTATATACTTTGACAGACCTCCAGACCCAGTGTAACAAACATGGCTTAAAATACAAATCCAAAAACACTTCAGAGCTTGAAAACTCAAATGCACAGGGTAGATAGGAATATGTTGCTCTTAGGAGCTAAGTGTGGGTTCTAGGGTGAGCTAGTGAAATAGCATCAACCTGTCAATCTAATGGTCAAGCCCCTACTCCTATATTTCTCCTCTTGGGAGGATACCCTCTTTTTCTGACTGTGCCCCTTATAATTTATAGTCTTCCACATTGGAGGACTGGAGTGTTTGTAGAATCTAGCAGCTGTGCACTCATACAGGTGCACCTCCCACCGTGTTATACTGCTTACATCACTATAGGACAAATACGTCAGCAGGTTACTTGTATTAGGATAGGGAGATATTTAAAAGTGGACTTGTTCATTAATGTAAATGAATAAAAATCTGGGACAGTAATTAAGGAAACCACGGCAATGGATTTGGCCTGTTGGGAGGTTTACAGTAAGTCAATGGGCAGTACACAGCATATCTTACCTAGCTGCAATGTGATAATGCGAAGTTCATTTAAAATGTCTCTCCTCTTCTATTTTGTACTTCTCAAAATTAAGATCTTTGATCATTGATTTTGTTTTTGTATTTTTTTCAGCTCTGTAGAAGGTGTCCTGAAAACACTAGTGAAAGCCTGTAGACCGTAAGTTATTTACAGATCTAGTATGTGTCATCATGGCTAAAATGCATATAAAGTAACTTCATTGTTTGTACATGAACAACCACAAACTGGACATTTCCTAAGTGTTGGATCTGTTTGGAAAGTCCCATACAGAATTTGAACAGCTGATAATATAGCTTTGTTGATCCTTAGGAAGATAGCTTTAGGGCTATACTCTCCTATTATCAGAGCATGGCTGTAACTTCTCCATAGTTTAGTAAATTTATACGTATATCCTCCTGGGGGTAAATGTATGAAGCTCCAGGTTCTTCAACACCTGCGAGTCCGGCGTCTTCAGCGCTTAAATTTAAAGCGCCGCTGCCTTGTAAAGGGAAGTTTCCCCTTTACAAGGCAGCGCCGCTTTAAATTTAAGCGCTGAAGACGCCGAACTCGCGGGTGTTGAAGAACCCGGAGCTTCATACATTTACCCCCTGGTGTCAGAAGCATTCTTATGTCTAAAGACCCATCTACATTTGCTTTTCGTCTTGATTTAATACAATGTCTGGAACGTCCATGACATCTGACATTCTGAACAACTTTTTTTGTGTTCTTATTTTAATTGCTGTTCATTTTACTACGACTTATGCAGTTTGAGCAAGTTTAGCGCCCTGAATAGTTTGTTCCTGTGTGTTTGTTAAAAATTAAAAAATGATTAAATTGTCTTATATTATTTGCAGTTATTTCCCAGATGATGCAACGGCAGAAATGCTTGAAGAATGGCGGCCTTTAATGTGTCCTTTTGATGTAACCATGCAAAAGGCTATTAGTTATTTTGAATTATTTTTGCCTACCTCCCTGCCTCCAGACCTTCATTATAAAGGTTTTAGGTGAGTAACTAATGTAAGGTCTATGGCAAATTTAAATGCCTAAATGCTGCTAAACGCTTTATAATAGTTTTTATATATAAATGTTAATACCATGGGGAAATAGTGAGCACTCCCTAGGTATGCAGCTTCTTTAATCTATATGTATATAGATTTGTTACATAAACAGGTTAGGTAAGAAGCGCAATACCATGGCAGAACTTAACGGGATTGCCCACTTCTGTACAACCCCATGCTTGGTGTACCTGTAATAATACCCCTGTTTCTTGATGCCAGGGTTAGATTATGCCACAGCCTGCTAGTTTTGCTCCATTAAGTCCTTTAGCACCAAGAGCTGCAAACAGACCAGCTTCAGGTAACTGATTCAGTGGGGGTGTCAGGTTAGGTTATTTACAAAAGTGGACAATCCCTCGAAGACATTTTACGTAGTCTGTTTAGTTTATCTTCCCAGATAAAAGTAATTGTGGCTCAACTTAGTTTCTTGCTGTCTGCACTAATATTGTAATAATGTATTTTAGTGTTCACAGAAATATATGCTTCTTTCCCCTCCAAATCAGAGCCTTTATCTTAGATGTGATCATTTCCTAAATAGTTTGTGAGTGGTGGTGTCCCCTTTTCCTGTGGGTTACCTTACCAATAATTACCAACCACAAATGTTTACATTCTAGTCATGTGCAGTTATCATTTAACGTTGTAGTTTGCTGTGTGGAGCATTACAGCAATTTTACTCCAATGTTTTCTTTTTCAGGCTTTGGTTTGATGAATTTATGGGTCTCTGGCTTTCGGTTCAGAATCTTCCTCAGTGGGAAGGGGTATGTACCACCGATGGTGAATAATTGGTGTAGTTTGGGGGAAATCTTGTATACTTCTCATTCATTTACATTTTGTCAGAAGGTCTGTGCTAGTTGCACTTTTTGTAATAGTTATTTTCAGTATGATTTGACAATAATAAAGAATAATTTGCATAGTGTAATTTCAACAATATTCCACCCTTTTATGTCTTGAGTGGTTATATACAAGAAGAAGATATAAAGGCTGAGAAGAAGGGAGATGGGAAAGAAGTGAATTGAGGGATTCTACCACATTGTTGATTAAAACCATGTAATGTGTCTTTTAACTAGTGTCTTTATCTTTAGTAAAATATTTTTACATGGGTTGCAGTGTGCAACTTTCAGTAATATACTATTGTTTTTTAAAGAAAGAAGAGCATTTAAAGCATGACTTTGCTGCATAAATATAGGTGTGATATGAGCAGCATCAGGGTGTTTACATTACTTTGCTTAAGATTATTTACATGTTTGTTTGTGTATATTTATGCGCTATTGTCTTTTCTCATCATAGCATCTCGTAAACCTCTTTGCACGCTTGGCGAATGATAACATTGGCTACATTGATTGGGATCCATATGTACCAAAGGTAAGCTGGTATACCTTCCTTTTTATTAGTGGATTATCAAACTAGCTTCACTTTGCCTTTTTTATTTTGTAAAGATCTGTGTACAAAGTGAATCTTGGACTTTGCGTCTTATCTAAGGACCCTGCATGAGCATCTAAAGTTTTTTTTTCTTTTTTAAATAAGTCCTGCACTAAATCCCCTCTCTACCCAATAGCCATGCTTCGGTGGTCCCTGCCCTGGGATTACCACCCTTTGCTCAATGTAGCAGGGGAGATACAAGACAGCGGCTCAAAGGTTTTCAGTTAGAGCCGATGCGTCACATCTCTCTTACTGTGGAGAGACACCCGAGCAGTGTCAAAGATAATTGACATTGATTGAGGTTCTGGCTAAATGTGAGTGCAGGGACACCGTTAAGAAGAGCTAATGTTGTGATTGCATGGCAGGGGCCACCACCAAAATACCATCATTGGGAAAGGGGGATAATTCAGTACAGGGGGGCTTTTTGAAATTTGAAAAATCCTTTAAGCTGCTTTGCTTATGGGGATAAAATAGGCAAGGATTGTGTGAGACTGCGGGGTTTATGTAGGCAAGCAGCTTCCTTAATTGGCCATGTGGGAAAGCACAGGTGCAAGCAATGAGCAATCGGATTCCACAAAGGACCCAGAGATACAATAGGCATAATACAACACGCAAAGATATGTGACCCAATACACCAGACACAGGGAGAGACACAGAGACAAACACTGACATGTAACCATTTTTCTATCATATCTAGCTGTTATAAATCTCAGCCATTTCTCTTATGGCTGTGCCCACTAGCATTATCACCATATGGGATTTGCGATACTGTGCAGCACTAGAAGATATCAATGAGTGTTTAGTATCTTTTTAAGTGTAGTTTAGTATTGTTTAATCCTTGTAAGCATTATGCTGAAATGAAGAACCTAAATCAACATTTATTTATATAGCGCCAGCAAATTCTGTAGCGCTTTACAATTGAGAACAAACATTAATAAAACAATACTGGGTAATACAGACAGAGAGGTAAGAGAACCCTGCTCGCAAGCTTACAAGCTATGGGACAATGGGAGTTGGATACATGAGGTTAAGTCTACATCTTGCATTCCGATCCAGCCATAGTGCAACGGTAAAAAGGGATTTGTACACTATATGATCCAGTCACACAGCAATGTTTGTCAGAGGTTTGTTGTTTTGTGTGAATTGTGTAAAGGATGGTAATATGGTAGCCTAGTGAGGTTAAGAGGGTGCTTGAGGAATATTATAAGCTTGATTGGGAAGGTGTGTTTTCAGAGAACACTTGACGGTTTGTAGACCAGAGGAAAGTCTTATTGTGCGTGGGAGGAAATTCCATAGAGTGGGTGCAGCTCTTAAAAAGTCATGGGAATGGGAGCATGTAATGAGTGGATCAGAGAAGCAAATCTTGTGAAGAATGGAGTTGTCAAGTTAGAAGATATTTTGAGACACGTGAGTATGTTGGTGCAGTTTTGTTGATGGTCTTGTAGGTTAGTAGAAGTATTTTATATTGGATTTGGTAGAAAACAGGCAACCAATGTAGAGACTGACAGAGTGGCTTAGCAGAGGAAGAACTATTTGCAAGGAAAATCAATCTAGCTGCTACATGCAAATAGATTGTAGAGGTGAGTGTCTGATTTGGGGAAGAATAGTTAGGAGGCAGTTGCAATAGTCAATGTGGAAGATGAGTGCATGAATTCTTGAGTTTTTGCGGTGTCTTGTGTGAGATATGTATGTATTCTGGAAATGTTTTTTAAATGTATGCAACATGATTAAAATATAGAGTCGATATGGGAAAAACACGATAGTTCTGAGTCAAGGATGACACCTAGGCAGCAAGCTTGCGGGGTTGGATTTCTGGTCAAGTCAACAGAAATAGAAATGTCGGGCAGGAAGCTTCTATTGGTGGGTGGGAATATTAATTCTGTTTTTGAAAGTTTGAATTTGAGTTGGTGAGAGGATATTCAAGGTGAAATGACAGACAGTAACGTGGGATAACACAGATGGCAAGAGATCAGGAGAGGGTAGTTAAATTTGGGCGTCATCCACATAGAGATGATACTGAAATCCAAAGGCTCTTATTAGTTTTCCTAGAGAAGTGGTATAGATGGATAACAGCAGAGGACTTAGGACTATTTATTTGTACTATTAGGCTAGAAGAGGCCAGACACCTATCATAAATTATACATCAAAGAACACTCTGCCAACATAGGTTAAAGCAATAGATAACAAATTCCTAAATGGTTTGTGGTGAGCGGATTCTCACAAAATCATCACTACATGTAAAATACAGTGAATGTTTATTTTCTGGGTGACTGCTAAGTGTTTTGTCATTTTTAAAATGAAGTGATGTCACATCTGGTCACCTATTTTCATGTGTGGCCTTGGATTACATAATACTTGATTTTGATTTATTTCACAAACTTAACTCTGGGCAGACACACTTTAATTATTTAGCATATGTTGCATGTAGACATATTTGTTCAATTACTGGTATATTTCGTATAAGCAACATTTTTTTTTTTTCGTTACAGGTTTTCACCAGGATTTTACGTAGTTTAAATCTCCCTGTGGGAAGCGGTCAAGTGATTGTCCCAAGACAGCTCACTAATGCATATGACATTGGCCATGCAGTGATATGGATAACTGCAATGATGGTAGGCATCACGGCATTTTATGGCTTAACAAAAAGTGTTCTACAGAAGAGCAGAGCCACAAAGTAGTAATCAGTTTTGTTTTTTGTTTTTTTTATTATTTTGTTACATCATCAGTAAGACACATTCCTGCTCAAGCTGAATGATGAATTGTTTTGCAATTAATTAGATTTGGTAAAGAAAGATCATGATTTATTTGAATATGTATTCTATTAGCTTCCATAGATCACAATGAAGTAAAATGAACCCTGCTTGGAAATGTTTTTGACTTGACATGATATTTCACAGTAACATGTAAACCTCATGATCACCAAAGCTAGATGACTTCTCAGAGTGCTGACACAAAGGTGTTAAAAGTAAAATACCCCCCACCTCCATTCCCAGAGTCTAAATTGTCTCAATAAAATGTATCTGTCTGACAGAATCGCTCTTTTGGACAGATTACATTTTCCACGATGTTCCTGAGAACATTGCGGCCGCGCTTTACTACCGTTTGTACGGTAAAAAGTAACATTTTTGCTCGTACCTCTATGGGGTGCGAGCAAAAGTCAGCGGCACTTTCACTAAAAAAAAATCACCGCGTAGTGTCTCACAGCCGTTACGATTGTGTTTAGAATTAAATCTGCCCCTTTATGTTTACAGGTCAGAAACTTTGTAAGGTTGATTTTCTTAACTCCTTTATCCAGGATGTATGGTTTGTTTTTTTTGTTATTTTTTCCCGTCAAATAATTTTCTTTTAATGTATTTAATATTTTTCTAAGATAAAAGTTGGGGCTTGCATTTTATGGCTTTTTGGATTATTTATTATGTAGAGAAGAATGGGGATAGTCACAGCAATACACCTATCCAGAATTGTTCTGTGAATGGATGGGCTTACTGTGTCACCTGATCAGGGGGTGATCACTTTATGGGGATTCACAGATGTCAGAACTGCAACCAGAGCCCTGATCTCTACTGGGGTCCTTTGCTCCCGGGACCATTACCCCCGGACAGCGCATTGTGCGGATTAATTTAGAATCCATCCTGTGTTACTGGAAAGTGTTCCAGCGCAGCTGCTCTCCGATGCCCCGTCTAGGAATGTTGTTTCAGCAGTCTCCCCCCTCAAATATTCACTCCTGCAGGGTTTATTCTCTGCCATGATTTTTTTTTTGTCTGATTAGTGGGAAAAAGTACAATTTAATTGTAATGAAATAAATTATATATTTTTATTTGATAAAAAGCATGCTTTTTCCCCTTGCCATGGCTGAGTGTGTAGGGAACGGTGTGCTTATAAGTTTTTCAAAACAAAATGTTATTGTTATTGCTGCGATTAGTCATCACATCGATCACATTACTCTGAACCATGTTAATTGCTTCCCGATCATTACTCCCTGACCGAAGTCAGTTAGCACTAATCTCTGTCCTGCCATACCCCTGTAAGGACCCGATATAAAGGGCAGCATGGAATAAAGCCCAGCCTCGTTTGCCGGATATATACAGTGGGCCTGTTCAGTAACCAATTAAGATGCCGTACTTTCTTTTCTGTCTAATAATCTGGAAACTTTCATCTATTTAATTTAAACTTTTATATCTAAAGGGAATGGATGGAATGCAGAACACAATGAACCTGGACATAATAGTACATTTTCAGTGTGCTGCTGCAATTACTAGATGTCCCGATAGCTTCCCTGTAGTTATACTTCTGTCCATAGAAGTTTTGATATTGTTCAGTTGTAGAATTCTCATTGTGAAATTGGACTATATTGTGGGTATAATGCACCCGTACTGTAGAATCAAAGTATAAGTCACTGATTAATTATGCAGCCATCCATACCCACCAAATATAAGGTGAAGTTGTTGCATATATTGATGTACCAGTGTCTATGTATATAAAGATGTATTTGTAATAGGAGGGTAGACTGCACTAGTTGTTGGAGCGGCGTTGGTTAATCTGTTTACTTGATGCTGCCTTATTTAAGTGTCAATCCTGAATCAGTGACTTGCATTGGGTATGTAAACTGCTTTACACTTAAGTGTTTACTGAAAGTAAAATTTATATATCCAGCTATATCAACTGCCCAGTGTATAATGCAGGCTCCTTCGCCTTAGTCTGTAATACATGGAAACTGTATTAAATAGAGACTTCCCAAAGCCCAGAATTCCCCCATTAGAGAGACACCCCCCCCCCCATTTAACAACTCTTAATGTTTGTGTGTGTCCCACTTGCACAGCGATGACCATCACATACACATTTGCGTTATAAGCCATTCCCATCTACTTCCCCTTTCCCATTTACACAGATCAGGTATCCAACGCCCACTCGCCTCCCACACCATTTGTTCCCCTCCCCAAATTCCTGTTTGTTTGTTGTCCGCAATTGGGTATCTCCAAATGGGTCATATCTCTATGATCTGAGAGATGCACAGAACCAGAATAAGTGTAGAACTAGCACAGTTGTTTGGAGGCATTGTGCTCCTTCCAGCAGCCAAGTTCGAGGAGAAGGCCCAGCACCTCTGCTGTCACAGGGAAGCAGGTGAGGCCATGTCCCAGCTCCCTGTCCCTTTAGGACCCGGTTACAATCACTATTATTTCTTGGATTGCTCTCAGTTCCATTTTTAAGAGATTATCCCCTATAAGCAAAGAAAAACACACGTGTAAACTGAGCTGTCCTTGGAACCAAAGAGATTTTACAGACAACTTTGTATTAATCACTGTACCCATGCTGATGAATGCATTTTTAGCAGACCTCAGAATAGTGATCTATTGAACACTGAAGAATGCTTTGTCTATACTCACCAGACCATTGGGTGGAACCAGAATTAACTGTTTTTGGTTCATACACTCAGGATAGAGAAAAACGTTCCCCATAGTGATCAATAGATTGCTATTTTGTCTGCTTAAGCTGTATTCACCATGGGTTGATGTATAACTAGTAAAAGACCTTAAGTGACACTGATTATGATGTATAACCAGATCCTGATTAAATTCTTACACTGGTAAGTGCTATTTTATTGTTTCCTCTTTACAGCTCTTGTTCAGAGACTTATGTAATGTACTCATCTTGTCTTCTGCAGGGAGGTCCAGTGAAGACCGTACAGAAGCATCTAACAGGGCTCTTTAATAGCATAACCTCTTTTTACCATCCATCTAACAATGGGAGGTGGCTGGTGAGTACTTTGCTTACATTATCATGTAATGTGTGAGTTCTCTATAGAGGAATGTGACTCTGTGTTGATGTGCCAAGCATGTGTTCTCTCCAGTATGTCTAAACTTCCTTGGAAATGCTGAACTGTTTTAAGAATAGACATTCAGGACACATATACAGATCATGACTTTACATCTCTTTGCGAGCACCAAGCTGTTTATGGGGCAGCACCGGTCACACAGTGTTCAGGCTTTACTAGGAAATGTCTAGGCTTGGATTGCTCTCAAGTCTTTTTCTCCGAAGTCCTTTATCTTATGTTTATTATGTCTTCTCTCCCTCATCCTTGTGTTGAGTGCTTGCGGAGTAAGTAACTTCAGCTTAAAATATAGAGAAGCTATTTCTATAATAAGAATTGAACTTTAAATAATATCATTACATAATGTCCATTTCACTATATGGGTTGCAATCAATGGAGTACATTTCCCCTGCATGTCAAACTTTTCAAAAACCAGGATTATTTCCTACACATACGTTGCGTCATTTTATCTGGTTCTGTGAATAGCTGCACAAATTGTTACGGTTTTGAAATATAAATGTCATAATATACTAACTGTATGGGCCTCAGATGTTTGTGTTTCCCGATCATTAAACTAAAGCACCCTCATTTCTTGCCTTGCAGAGCTTGTGTTAGAACACCAGTTGGTTCACTTGCAAAAATTGTGAAATCAAAGGTTATATATAAATCTCCCTGGTTTATCTAGGGTGCCCAGACAGGATGTATGCACAGTGTTGAAATGTGTTTTGTTAAAGAACTGCTTGCCTGGGACTTGCTATAAATAGACAGAGACACAAACTAGACAAGATCAGCAGCCTTAAATATATTGTGTAATTGGAATAAATCTAATGACTAAAATCATGACCAGAAAGTTTATTCAAATCAATTTGTACCTGTGTCGTTATTCTAACAAGTATTTTTGTCCCAGTGACCAGAGAGTTTTTCACATTTATACTAGAAGTCCTTTTTCTCTTGGAATAACTTTATATATTTGTATATTACAGTAAATTCTAGATAGTTTGTTTTTTTGGGGTCATATTGTACTTCCTTTTTGTAGTATATTGGGATGCATTTTTTTGTTTTGTATGTTAGAGAATTAGCCTAAGGTTTCTCCCCCTTATTATTTTTCCAGAGGGTCTTGCTCCTCTATAAAATGATGATATAAAGAGGTTTGTGATGAGAGGTGTAGGAGGTGTCATCGTTTCCAATGTAGAAAACTAACATCACTATGGTTCCCAGCAGTTACAGGATTCTGTGATATCCTGGTTCCTCTGTTGGTGGCACTTACAGTAGCGAGTCACCCAAAATTCAGTGGGACACAACTGTACTGCCTGGTGTGTGAGGAACCAACCAGCAGGATGTACAGTTTCATTGTGTTGCATGAAAGGTTTAAGCACCAACTTAAAAGGGGTTGTTATATATCATCATCATCACCATTTATTTATATAGCGCCACTAATTCCACAGCGCTGTACAGAGAGCTCATTCACATCAGTCCCTGCCCCATTGGAGCTTCCAGTCTAAATTCCCTAACATATACACACAGGCAGAGTGAGAGACAGACTAGGGTCAATTTTGATAGCGGCCAATTAACCTACCAGTATGATTTTGGAGAGTGGAAGGAAACCGGAGCACCTGGAGGAAACCCACGCAAACACGGGGAGAACATACAAACTCCTCACAGATAAGGCCATGGTCGGGAATTGAACTCATGACCCTAGTGCTGTAAGGCAGAAGTGCTAACCACTAAGCCACCATGCCTCCCCCTATATACAAACGAAAATGGCATAAAAGTGGCTTAAAAAGTTATTTTAGGTTGAAATCATGTTTTCTAAAATTTCACACAATGTCATTTTTAAAATCTAAAAGTTGAAATGTGTGCAAATGATGCAAGATGGCATTGGTAAAATGCCAACATCTGTGCTTGTGTACTTAAATAAAAACTATATATAATCCAAAAAACAATAGTTCATAGTTTTAATGTGAGATTCACAATAAGATGCTCTTATTAAATAGATTTTATTTTTTTCAACTTCTAATCTGCCAATTGGGAGGAAAAACTCTTTTAATGAACAGCTTTTTTGTTTAATAAATAGCAATTTTTTTTAAAGAAATTGTATTTTGGATTCAAGTTGCCTTAATGTCATCTATGACAAAGATTCTATCAAACACCATTAATGAAGTGCCTTAGATTGTACGCTCCTCTGAGCAGGGCCATCTCCTCCTGTTTCCACCACTTCTAACTCTGCTCTCCAGCTACTTAGCCCTCCTCCTCAAAGGTCCTCCACCCCACATCCACTTTCGCTCCCTCCTCCCCCTGGGGGTCTCCCTGTCTTCCACGCCCCCCTTCTTGGGCCCCGTCATTTTCGGATCCTCCCTCCCCCTTTCCCGCCCTCTCTAGCTGTGCATTGAGCGTACTGAGTTGCTGTGTTTACTGTACTGTGCTGTCTCCCATTGTATTGTGATTTTGTTTGTCTCTGTACGGCGCTGCGGATGCCTTGTAGCGCCTTATAAATAAATATTAATAATAATAATAATGAAGTGGCCCAAGCTAAAAGTAAAATCCACTAATAACACAATTTTTATACAATATGGTGTAATAGTTGCACCAACAAAATCATTGCAGCTTTTTATTGTCCGTTTTTACCTGTCATCGCTGCAGGTTAATCCCCCAAAATGGCTCTTGTTAGGTTTTCTTAATTGTCTGTTGTCTTTACTCTCTTTCCATTAGTCAAAGCTTATGAAACTGCTGCAGAGACTGCCGTGCTCTGTTGTGCGGAGACTGCATCGAGAGAGATACAAGAAGCCGTCTTGGCTCACCCCCGTGCCTGACAGCCACAAGCTCAGTGACCAGGATGTGACAGACTTTGTGGACAGTATAATGCAGCCTGTCCTCCTGGCAATGTTCAGTAAAACCGGAAGCCTGGAGGCAGCGCAAGCTCTGCAGAATCTTGCACTAATGCGCCCGGAGCTGGTCATTCCCCCAGTACTTGAAAGGTAACTAGGTCACTGTCATTTATGCAGTGAAGTCTGTCCATTGTCTTTACCTTTTCTCTGGTGTCTTTTTGCTCACAATAATTTTTGCTTCACCGTAATTATGTGCATATAAAACCAACACTAGTTTTCTTTTATTTTTCTCTCTTTAAGAGGCACATTCATAATTTTACAAGTTTGTGTATGCTTATTTCATATTTTCTTATTTCTATATTATCCTGTATTAAAAAAAAGCGCCAACATATTACATACACGCTCACTGCTGTATACAGTGCCAGGGCACATGTTTTTCATGTTTACAGAAGTTGTAGTTAAATGCTTGTGTGTGCCAGCCTGCAGTGGTTATTATAAATGTTTTCTCTTTCTGTCTACCTTCTGTGCTTTTCAGCCTTGTTTTTATATTGGCCGGGGATGCAGCACAATGCTGCTCTCTAGTTACAACGGTCTCCATAGAGTGTAACAGAGCTGTACTGTATCACTCAAGTCTTGTGAAGGTGGACAACCTCGTTAATGAAAGGCCTGATGCATAATTACCACGAAGGCTAGAATAAAACAGAGGGTGGTGGGGAGACAGTGGGACATTGGCCTGGTAACTGCTAAAAAGCCCTGTAACACTTTGGTGAGAACTTATACTCTCTGAGTTACAGGTCCTCTTACAGTTACCTCTATAAAAGTTATCAGAAATGTCCCCTAGTATTGACCCAAAGCATTACATGAGCTGGAAGGGGACTATGGAAAGTGGATGGGTAGTTCAAAAATCCCTTTACTCTGAGATCGGGGTTGACGAATCATTTCAACTTGTAGTAAGACCAGTGAAAAGCAAAAACAAATGCTCTTTTACTTGAAAGCTCCTACATAGATCCTTTCACTGTGCCTGGTCTAAAAACACAAAGTGAATAAATAAAAATAATGGCGTTAGCACACCAGTGTTGCCTTTTTCATGTTCCGTTCTCCTACATTGAGTTTAATCATGTCTGCTTGCTTCCACAATATTTAGAACGTATCCAGCTTTGGAAACACTAACTGAGCCTCACCAGCTTACAGCAACGCTAAGTTGTGTGATTGGGGTGGCACGCAGCCTGGTCGCTGGTGGCAGGTGGTTCCCAGAGGGCCCAACACACATGCTACCTCTTCTGATGAGAGCGCTACCGGGTGTGGATCCCAATGATTTTAGTAAATGCATGGTGCGTACTCTGGATTCTAATGTGGAACTATGGTTGTAGCTCAAGAAAACTGCTTTATATTGATAGACAGCATTACTTTACATTGTTACAGTACTACAACACCACTACAGTAACTTCTTTAATTTGATGTTGTGATGTGTTTAATACCATATATATATATATATATATATATATATATATATATATATATATATATATATATATATATATATATATATATATATATATATATATATATATCTCTATTAACTTCTCATTCTAAATTATTAGATCTATATTTATTCTTGGACTATAAAATAAGTATTGTTTGTTTGACATTCAGTATTTATGTTTCTAAACAGATCACATTCCAATTTATTGCAACATTTTCCACTTTGGTGCCTTTAGTAGATTGCTCATCTGTACTTCAAGAGAGAAATGATCTTTCAGAAGTAAGTGATATGTGTCTGAATTTACCTACTACATTATGTAGTAAATGATGTTTCAAATTTGAATTTCTGATACTTTATTTAAAATGCATTATTCATTGTTTGTATAGTATCATCATATTACGGGTATTTTCCAGAGAATATTAAATCCTTCACATCTGTCCCTGCCCCACTGTTGCTTTACAGTCTAAATTTGCTACCACACAAACACACACAACAGGGTTTGTTTTTGTCAGAAGACAATTTACCTAACCGTATATTTTTGGAAGGTGGGGATGAAACCGGATCACCTGGTGGGAGCTCATACAAACAAGAGGAGAACTTGCAAACTACACACAGATAGTGCCTTGGTCAGGATTGCACCCATTGATATGTTACATGAAATCAGCTGCCTGAGGATAAACTATAATGGCCACAAATATTACTAAGGAACTTCTTTTGCCAATTTCGGAGGTTTTAAAGTGTGCGTCTGGGCACAAATGAATCTGCTGTTCCAATCTTGCCAGCAATTAGTCTTCAGGACTGAATCCATCTGTGGATTGACGGGAGTCTTTCCTACTCAAAGTGGTCACTCCTACAAGGGGGGCTGATTTTAATTGACAGAGCCAAGCAGCTATTATGTCTCCCTAACACCACAGGAGCAGACTTCTTTAACCAATACATTGGGAAAACTTCACAATTATTGAATCCTTTCAGAGGAGATGAACAATATTGATACTTATAAATTGTGCCAGGAATCCTACTTTAATAGGCCGGCATACTTATGTTTTGTCAGGTGGAGCGGGAGCTGTGTTCAGCTAGTGCAGAGTTTGAAGACTTTGTGCTCCAGTTTATGGACAGGTAAGAAGATTATGTGCCGAACAAAAGATTGTTCAGATACATTAAAAAAAGCTGCAATACTGTGAGTTTGTATATATACACATACATGTTTTTCACCGGCCTTTTCTGTATTGTCAGGTGTTTTGCACTGATTGAAAGCAGTGCTCTGGAACAAACACGAGAAGAGACAGAGACCGAGAAGATGACTCATTTAGAGAGTCTGGTGGAACTGGGCCTGTCGTCAACATTCAGTACAATCCTCACTCAATGCTCCAAAGAGATATTCAAGGTGGAATTACTAATTCACTTATCATATTCATATTCCCAATGTGTTGAGATCAAATACAAGCTCTAGAACTGTCCCATGTGCAGAAAGAATCAAAGCTTTTACGTCTTTTGTCTTTGTGTAAATTCAAACAAATGGCAAAAAGGGGAGCACTTTGCCTTTTACTAAGCACTATTTCTTGGTGAAGGCTTTTCATCCAGAGATATTTGGTTCTGTGACCACTGGTCCTCAATTGGCTGGGAGCCGTGGCATCTTGTTTCATTCAATAAGCTACTTGCTGTCCAATGGAGGGCTTTTCATCACACTGTACTTCCAGTTCTTTATTGATTTTCGCTTCTTATTAGTAAATATGAAATAAATTACCCTGGTACATGCTTGTGTTACATTCTCAAACAATAGATGTATAATTTAGACACTTTCCTACCCCTCTTTCTTGTGTAAATGTCACAGGTGGGTCAGATAATAACCACAAAAATATAATCTGTTTGCCTGTATTGTGTTTGTGGCAGCATGTACTTACAGCTGACTGATCTGTCACAACTTATCACAGTATGGTATGCCTTTCACTGCAATAAACCCTGCTCCATCTGTGTGACATCGTTCTGGCCTCCCCATGAAAACCCTAGACATCAAGTTTCTAATACATATTGCTGTTTTTATTCTACCTCATTAGTGCATTCGGTTTGTATACTTTGTATAATTTGTTATTTGAATGCTCTGTTGTTTTGCAGGTTGCCCTGGAGAAGGTCTTTAACTTTGCTGTGTCCAACATATTTGAGACGCGGGTTTCTGGCAGAATGGTGGCAGATCTCTGCCGTGCTGCCGTCAAGGTGCGAATGTTTTCTGTTTTTAAAGAGATTAAAACAGGGACTTTGGCTAAATACTACTATATAAAGATGTATGCGCACATTATAGTTTGTCTAATCAAGGCACCATATACTAATGAGTCTGCAGTATAGTTACTTTCCCTGAGCCACCCAAGGTGTCCCTTGTTTTGTTCAGTTGTATAATATGTGCCTGTTTTGGGTCTGTTTTACTAAATATAATACCAAAAGAATGTTCTATTTCCTGCTAGGTGAAATTGCCAGCAAGCTGCTTCTATTTTTAAGATAATGTTTGTATGCAGAGGGGAATTTTTTGTTATTATGCTGAGATTACAAATACTGGAGCAGTTTGTGGTTTTAATATGGTAGAAAATGTTCTCTTTGAAGAGTTCTCTGTTCATGTAGGCCAATGGCGGATCCAGGGGGGAAGGGGGGGTGATCGGGCGATTCCCCCCCCCCCCCCCCCCCCCCCCCCCCAGCCTTCACAAGCATACCTTTTAAACTGTGGCTAAGATGCCGATCAAAACGGCAGAGGAGACGGGGCCAACCAGGGCCAGCCAATCAGAAAGAAGGAGGGGCATGACTATGCTAAATTGCCCCCCCCCCCTCCCCCACACACACAGCCTAAAAATAAATTCTAGGTCCACCCCTGATGTAGGCCCAGTGACAGACATGTCCAGTATACCTTACAACATTCCTGTTTTGTTTCAAAACTGCTGAAGTTCAGTTAATGTAATCTCTAGTTGTAGTCTGATAGGGAAGAGGAAGGTGTCCTGGTTTTTGTCATATTTTACAAAAAGCCTGTATGTGCCAAAATCTTTCTCAGTATTGTACTTGGCCAAATATCTCAATTCTCTCTAGACCATTCCCATATATAGATGAGATTTGTAATATTTATCATACTGGCTACAAAATTCACTAGAAGTATCCCTGTTGGACGTTAGAGGTAGATAGGATGATGCCTGAGATCTTCTACTGATCAACTCTGTATTACAATGCTGTATGTTTAATTTAATTGTATTTTTTTATGAACACAATATTTTCAGTGTTGCCCTGTGGAGTCTTTGAAGCTGTTTCTGCCTCACTGCTGCAGTGTTATAACTCATCTCACTAGTAGTAAGTTCAAAATGTTTCTACATTGTTTTCAAATCTCTGTTGTAACATTATCATTGTGTGTCTTGGGCAAAACAAGTTACATTATAGGCAGTAACACGTTGGTGCTCCTCTAGAATGGAATATTATTTTAAATATTAATCCCTTTCCCTTAAAAAAAAAAATACCTTCATTAATTGATTCAAGTTTGGCCTTGAGAGGTCTTCAATTAAGATCCCTTTATGGGTTATCAGTTTTAAATTCAGCTGGTCCTAATAATTACTGGGGTGACGTATGAGCCTTGCAATTGGAAAGACCCCTGGAAATGTGGCCGGTTTGAATCTCTCCCAATGTTTGTATGGTCATCAGCCAATCAGAAAATAGGAACTGCCCCTTTTATGTTGTACTTCGGTCATTGGGCTAGATTGCCAATCAATCTGAGCTGATCTATGTGCATGTACATCTTAAGGCAGTCGTATGTTTATTAATCACACTTTCCTAACATAGGGTAGGAGATAATCTACATTCTAGAATGGAAGTTGGGGCACACTAGCTCTCCTAACAAGTCAAAGTGTAAAACCTTCTAAAGTTGAAAAGTGGAGGTGTTGCCCAAAGCAACCAGTCCGATTCTGGTTATTTTCCTTGTCGAAAATGACAGCTAAAATCTGATTGGGTGCTATGGGCAAAACATCCACTTTTCCTTTTTAGAAGGTTTCATTCATCTACCCCAAAAGCTCTGTCTTTCCGTCCCATGTTACTGTATAATAGCCTTTGTTTTTATTGGTCTATTTATTTTTGTTTTCCTGTATCCAGTGGTGAATCCAAAGGGGGGCATCACAGTACATACAGTCAAGTCCATAAATATTGGGACATCGACACAATTCTCATATTTTGGGCTCTATACACCACCACAATGGATTTGAAATGAAACTAACAAGATGTGCTTTAACTGCAGACTTTCAGCTTTAATTTGAGGGAATTTACATCCAAATCAGGTGAAAAGTGTAGGAATTACAACGGTTTCTATATGTGCCCAGCTGCTCCGATTATGCTTTAAACACCATAAAAATGTATCATCCACTGCTTGTTTTCCAGCCGCGATGGCTGAACAGAGCGAAGGAGGGGGTGACCAATCAGATTTAAGGAAAGGCAAGGCTCTGCTAAATCGCCCCTCCAAAAAAAGTCTAGGTCTGCCCCTGCCTGTAACATACACTGCAAATGGTCGCATGAAGAAATCCATTTTCATTTCAGATGTTGAGGTGCCTTACATTTTCCTGCATCGTAGGTTATCATGAAGATATTTATGTAGATTGCAGTTGAAGGATGAGCCCGCCTTATGTGGGGTTTTCATACTTCACTGAATTAGACCCAAAGGACCATTGTTTTGTTTGTTAGTGAATCCCCTACCTAGCTACTATAGCTAGTTTTGGTGGCTACACTATACCAAAGATTATATTTCGTGGTTACCTGAGCTGTGCCCACTAAGCATATAACTGCCACACAGCTGTGTAACCTACATAATGTTATGGCGTTTCCAGTTCACAGAAGGAAGTTATTCATGATCTGCGCTCGAAACCTCATGATTTTGGATGTTCAATGTAAATGAGAAGCACCATTAGATTCACTCTGGTAGAGGGAATCTAACAGAATACAGAAGATAGATAGGGATTATAAAATGAAAAATGGCCCATTGGGAACGAATTAAGCTAAATATTAGTCCACGAACGGTAAACTTGGCATTCAAAAGGTGGGATTTCAGGGAATTTTATTTCTGTTGAAATGGGTGCTGGCACCCAATAAGCAGTGTTCCTTATTTGTAAATATTGCACCTGCTGTAATATATTACCTCTTCTCCAGGGCTCCTCATGTTCAGTACTCAAAGCAACCAACAGGCATATGTAAGATCCAGCCTCTGTTTATTTACTGTATGGGAGGCATTGGGTAACCAACTGCTTGTTGCTTGCTCTGAAGGACTGATCTCAGCACTGCACTAGCTCCACTTATAATGCCAGCAGAATGCAATGCCTCATTTTAGTGGCCTAAGATGTTGTTAGGATAAATTGCATTGTCCACCCAAAAGGGATAGGTAAAGACAAGGTGAAAGTGATTCAGGTCTTTTAACTGAATAAAAAAAGTCATATTACATGTTCAATGCATTGTTCTTTTAGTGATTTATTTAGTATCAGTACTTCCTGAACGCCTGCAGGTGTCGCTGTTACTACCTAATAATGAAAGGTTCTGTTGCTCACAGAAAGCTTCCCTTACACTTGGTATCTTCAAGAAACGGGTGAAAAGGGGCTGGCTACACAAAAATGGTTATGGGCTAACATCTATGATGTGTAAACTGTCAAACTGCATCAGCTGAACAATGCAGTCAATTTCACAACCTCTGCAGTGACTAAATAATGAATCCAGTACCTTATGTGTGCACATATATAATCATGCAATACATACTCTCGACCTTGAAACACACTGCACTGTTCACCTTTCTCTTCCTCTTCCGTAATGAATGTTTATTCCTTTTTATTGTGATGACTCAAATTCTCTCCCTTCACCACGCTCGTTGGATAGACCTAAACAGATATGTAAATAATGTAGGAGGAGATTAAAAAGCCAAATTTATCAAATATGAACAGTACACTTGTTCTACCTCTTATGACCATCAGATCGTTTTTTGTCCTTATGGATATTACTAGCATCTTGCATGACTGTTGTGGGGTGTGTGCATTTGTTAAATAGACCTGAGTATGAAGCATTTCTCCCCCAGCAATAGGGATAACACTTGTGGTCTAGTCTTCCTTCTGGGAAGCAGGGTAATACATCTGGCCTCTGACACCTACTAAACCCGTCTGACGGAGTCTTCATCTTATAAAAAAAAAAAATTGTTAGGATGGCCGAGCGGTCTAACTCAACTTGGCCATACTCAAGAGTAATGTCTTCCTCTTCATCTTATTAAAAAAATTAATGTCCATTTTGGTGTGTGGCACGAACTAGACTGCTAACCTACACTCTCATCCTGCTTAAGGATCTTCTGCAGAATATATGTTAACGTACAGTCCTGTTTTCTACACTTAATCACAATATCGCATCCTATGAAAATGATCGCCAGGACACCAAAAGAAGGGTGGTCTTTTATTGTCTATATACCTGTTCTGCTTGCTTTCGTGAGAGTGCAGATTTGCCAGAACACATCCTTCAAAGACCTTCATCGGTACTGAATGTGTTGGCAAGTTTATCTGACCCCTTTCCGGGAATGGGAAGAAGTTCGGTCAACAGGCGGCTTTTGATTTTAGTTGAACTCATAGGCAAGGAGGGTTATTGTGATAGTGTGACTAGTTATAGTGCCCTGCATCATTTAAGGGAGACTATACCTCAAAAATATGTGTTTAAGAGAATAAAAAAAATCTAGTGGTAAGTAAATAAAATGACATTCTTGGTGAATCTGTCTGTTTTACATACAATAAAGTTTATATTTTAAGCTGTTAAAAATAAAATAAGGCTTAAATAGTATATATATCGTTGTCCAACGCTGCCAGAAATGTTTCATAACTCTATTTACTTAGATGACGATGTCCTCCATGAGGAAGAACTGGATAAAGAGCTTCTCTGGAACCTACAGCTCCTTTCTGAGGTATTGTTACTGAATATACCTGTAAATAAGATGTGATATCTGGGCACTGGGCATGGTGAATATTCATTATCTACCCAGCTCTCACACCGTCATATACCTCAGTGACATCTGTCAGTGAGCAGATCTCAGAACAGAAGACAACTCTTCTGTGGATCAGTAACACACTGAGCAAATGTTAGTCCTGTTGCTTCAAAGCTACAACGTGTGATTGTATTCTCAAGGGATTTTTAATAGGAGGTTGTGTGTTTTAAGGATTAGTGCTAATTTTGGGGATGGAACCAATTGAGGGTTAGTTTTGGAATGCTGTGCACACAGAAGCAGGTACGACATTGCTGGTACCATAGTGATACGTCATCTAGTTCCTAACTTCATCCACAGCTATTTATTAATATGATGGATCGGTAATCCCGGCACTTTGTAAACTATTGTGTTTCTCGCTACTCGCTGAAGTGAGTTTTTGTAGTGCACATTTTTATAAAGAAACTCCAGTAACATGTTTGTGTTCTCTCTCTATCTATAATGTGTGTGTGTTCGTGTCTTATTCCTTGTGCTAGATAACCAGAGTGGATGGGGCGAAATTGCTTCCCTATAAAGACCAGCTTGTAAAGATTCTCCAGCGGACCCTGCACTTCACTTGTAAACAGGGTTATACTTTGTCCTGTAACCTGCTGCACCACCTGCTGCGTTCCAGCACTCTCATCTACCCCACAGAGTACTGCAGTGTGCCGGGCGGCTTTAATAAGCCGCTATCTGAATATTTCCCAATCAAGGTATGTTTTTGGGGTTTTTTTTGTGTCTGTAGGATCAAAATATGTTTTGAGGTTTTCTTTTGTTAAAATACCACTGTGTTGTTGTTTTAATGTTAGAAAATTTAAAATTCAGTCTGAGTTCTCAGTACTGCCTTGCAAATAACAAGTGTAAAAGCTTAAAGATTATATCAGGTATCAGATGGGGACTACCTGCACCCACTTTCCCTTGAAGGCTTTTAGGAAGCCTTTATTCACAGAGGGGTGTCCAATAGGCAGCACAACTCTCTGTCTTCCAGTTGAAGTGTGTCAACACCAGGCAATCACAAAACCATACTGAAGGGGTTCATCGCTGACAGCCGTGCCATGTGGTTTGTCCACGGATGTCTTGATTGGCAATGAACCCTGTAGCAGGGAAATAATCTCTATTTAAATTTTCTTGTAATTGGAAGTTTGTTCTGTTGCCCAAGCTTGGTAAGGTATTGAATGAGTTTAATTGTCTTGCAAGGACTGGGGTAAGGCTGGAGATCTGTGGAACCTGAGCATCAAGTGGCACGTTCCTTCAGCCGAGGAGATTGCATTTGCTTACTACCTGCTGGACAACTTTCTGCGCCCAGAGCTGGATAAGTTGTATCGTTACGGAAGTGGAGAACTTGAGATGTCAAGGTATGTTACTGTCTGTCTAATCAAACCTTCTCATTTATAGCCCTTTTTGAGATCCAGGGTAAATTGCATGGGATGCTTAGCAGTAAAAAAAAAAAAGACTTGTTTTTTTTAGCTACAAAATATAATTACCTAGCTCAAGTTAAGCCAGAGAGCGATTAGATGTGGTCAGTGTTTCATTCAAACGTTGTGTGCAACAATGTACAGTTTTATAATTTGACCAATGCTTGTCTGTTAAATTGGCAATTTAAAATTCTCTTGGCAGATTGTGTAATACACAACAAAATCATAACCTTTGGAAGCCTATTGTTTTGTGTGGATACAGCTTGCTCAATTATTTTTATTTTATTTTTTTTAGCTGGTTTTTTTTACATTTTCTATCGCTGCTTCTTTCCCAGTATCATAGCATTTTACTGTCCACTGTGCTACAAACAGCTATTTTATTGGTAGTTATCATTTACTGGAACTGTTGTCTTTGTCTCGGGTAGCCTGAGCCAGACTATATGAATAAATGGAGCAAAAGAAATATAGTGAGACTTTGCGGCTAGTAGGAATACATGTAACCACACAGACATTATTTCCAAACCAATACTACAGAGTAACAAGATTAACTTGACAGCAAGAGGATGATTTCTATTTAAATACTTAAATTTGTTTTATTCTTGATGATTTACTTTTACGGCAATGATGGTGGATTCACAGACTCCGAAGTAGAGATCCCTCCTCCCCTAACCTAACTCTGCGTGGGATAACGGCTGTCATCACATGTGACATACACCATGCAGACTTGCTGTAACCATAAAGTCACAGTACAGATGGTGGACTCGCATAGTGGCAAATAGCTTTTAATATCTCCAGCGTGTAATATATACTTTGATAGAGAGGGGAAAAATGGTGATGGAATATGATGAGCTCAAATAGCAAGGGGCCGTGGTGTGTAATATTAGTTGTTTGTTATAATGGGTGAGGAAATATTCTGTACAGCAATACAAAGTCAGGATAAGACTTAACAGTGGATTTTATATATGTAAGTGTCAGTGTTTGTTTACTTATCCTTTATTCCTTTGTGATTATTTACTATGAAGACTTTTTGTAAATTGGATGCAAAGTCTGTGATTATGGATGGTCATACATCAGTTCAGTGACATGGCCCAAAAATTACTTTTTAAAGTAGATAAGAACCCAAATTTGTTTGATACTGAAATGGATAATATTTATATTCTTCTTTATAAGGGATGACGTTCAGCAGTGTCTCACCATTGTACACAACTGTCTCACGGGCTCAGGGAATCTTCTACCTTCTCTACGAGGGGAGAGAGTAACTCATCTGTGAGTATATCTGTCAAGTTACTTCTTTTGTGTTGCGAGTTCAATTTAACATACAATGGTGAATATATTGATCTAGACCAAAAATTATAGAAACTCTATTAGTATTTATTTTATATTTGTCTTATATAAATATTAAGTTATGGCTGGTTCAAAAATATTCTTGTTCTAGGACTTTATCTACTTTCTGTGTTGGTTGTAGTATGTCGTCTTTTAGAACTCACCTTTCAGTTGCCATGAATTGTCCTGTTTTTTCCCTATTTAACCAGTACAAAAAGAGAAAAAATACCAAATGCACTGGTTAATTATATTATATACTATACAGTAGATTAGAACCCTCAACCGTTGTTTCCTTATTATACCAGTATTACATTAATATTGATATGTTCTGGGGGTAACTAGCTAACAAACATACTTTTTATACAAAGAAAATGTGGTTATTGTAACGTTGTGCACAAGGGAATAATCTTAAAAAAAAAAAAAATCTGTATTTGTTGATCTGCTCTATAACCATGTTCAGTGTGATCATCCCAATTAAAAGCCCTCCCTATAAGAATTATAGCAAGATAGAAAAATGCGAGTAAGATTTATAGTCCATGTAGTGCCCCTATCTCATCAATAACGATTACCTCTAGGAAAAATTAAGAGAAAATATATAATTTACAAGGGGTAATTTGAACACTGGTTGAACGTGTAACCTGTATGGAAATAAAGTATCAATCAATCAAGCTATTGTGAGTTATATGTTAATGCATGGGTTTAACATCCTTTATTTATCATTTTAAAAGGGGTAAATACATTCCTGAAATTGCACAGTTATAGTAAGTTAGAATGAAGAATGATTTCAAAAACACTAATCCTGAACAACACTAAGGAAATGCTTACTTTTGAGAAACACTAATTTTTAAAAGTAGCTAAGCAGATGGCCTGTAAGGTTAAAGTGAACAGCTCTGGATTGAAATATACCCAGAAAAAAATAGGAAATTCATCATGAGGTAACCATATAATTTGTAGAGATACTATTGCTCAATATAAAGATACAATTACTTTGTGTGTGTGTTAGGGAATTTAGACTGTAAGCTTCAATGCGGCAGGGACTGTGTGGGATTGTGTACGTTTGACCTATTACCATAATTCTGACAGTTAGTTAGTATACCTACATAAAAACTCCCTTAACTATATGGGCCACAAGACATAAAAATAGACAGATAACATCGCCGACGGTGTTCACATAAATTCCGAAGACAGAAAATCACCACCGTGGATATTGACGTCCCTTCAAATGGCGACCGTAACAATGATGGTTTTAAAGCGACCATGCCGGGTCCCGCTGCCTAACCCTTAGATTAGATGATACAGGAGGCAGGAGCCAGCATTGCCGCTTTAAAACCATTAATGTTACGGTCGCTATTCTAAATGACGTTGATATCCATGGTCGCCATATTCTGCCTTTGGAATTTATGTAAACGGTGTCTGTGATGTCTGTCTGTTTGAGCGAGAAGACAAATATAGACTGACTTTCATATAGCATAGTTGACGTCCGGGAGCTGCCGGGGCGAGGTGGGAGTGCGGGGCGTGGGGGCTCCGAAAATCGTGACATTTTGGACCCGTGACGTAATGACGCAAACAGTGTCATTTTACAGTGGAGGTGGGGGGGCAAATAAATTACGCCATTTTGGGCCTAATTCTGCCCACTTCACTAAGACTGCCTTATACTCCCGGGAGTTCGAGAGACCTACCTGGAATCTGGGAGTCTCCCGGACGTTGGCAAGTATGCCATATAGTCATTGGAATTTTTATGTAGGTATTCTAACTGTCGGAATTATGGTAATGGGTAAAACGACTACCACCGCTGATGTGAGTAAATTCTCTATCCAGAGCTGTGGAATTAGTGGCGCTATATAAATGGCTAATGATAATGACTCCCTAAAATATATGTGCTGCAATATTGGGAAATGCTTGTTAAGGTGAAAAAAGCACTGTTAATCTAATGTGGTAACTTTATACAGCAACCTGACTGCAATTACAGTTCTGCAAAGATTCTACTACTTTGTGCATAAACACCATAATGGCAAATACACTTGTTATAACTTTGGAAAAGCTCTTTTGAAACTAAAAGCCACAAATAATCCTGTGTGGGAACTACAGATAAACAACTTGGTTAGGTTAACCTAACATATCTCTTATATAACATAAGAGTGCAGTTATCAATAATATACATAGCTTGTGCTATTATAAATACTACTGTCAGTGATACTCAAGTTAATGGACTATTGTATACCATTGAGAGCTAATTTACCCACATTGGGACTGCATAATGGGATAATTCTTATGGTTAGGATAAAATATTTTAATAATATGGGTAGTGAAAGGAATATATATTTAATATAGTAAATTGAAACAACGTGATATTTTTATACTGTATTTTTCCTAATAACTTTCATTTTTCTGTCTTCTACACATTTTTTGCTCTCACTGATTACGTATTTAGAACATATGAATAAATACAGAATTTTTAAAATGATTCCCCTGTGCACCACATTAAAATAGTCACAATGTTTCCCATGATCTCCTCCCATAACCACCTGTCAATTTGAATGAGGTGTGATCATTTTCTCCCAACACAATAGTTTAAGGACATGGCTTTATGGCAAAGTGTTATGTGTGATATCATTAGGGATGGGGTGTGATATCATTGAAGCTGCTGTACCCAGGTCTGTAAAGGAATGTAGATATGACAACCAGCCAGTAGGGGCAGCACACCCAACCACTTGCTTTGCAGAGTTATAATGGTTACAAATATATTGGCATTTCACTGGTTAAGCAATATTAATCAAGGAGGATATTTGAGGTTACTCTCCCTGTAATATCAGACATTATGTTGTAACAATTTGGTAATTGTCCAGCAGCTTCAGATTTTGCAGATTGAGATTTCAGAGCTGGTATATGAACTCAATATAAATTGGCATCTGTATGTATTGTATGTTTCTTTTCTATTGCTCTGAACCTGCATGAAGTGGGAGACAAATCTAAGTAAGGGCTTAGAGAGACGATCTTTGTTTGTTTTGATGGCTGCACAGTATAGTTTGGTTATTTAAATTGTCCAGCCATTGTACACAGTTGGTACCAAACAGTAGCTGTTCACAATCAAAAATCCGTTTTGATTGGCTGGCTGGTTGGGTCAGGTGGGAAACCGATTTGAGCAGTGTCCCTGAGCACCCCTTGCAGTGCGTATATTTTAAACGTTGCTATCTAACCCCAAATTTTAAAGGCACATTTCTACTATTGGATATTGTGAGTTTGTCTATAAACATCAGGTATTTGTCACAAAATGTTGAAAATAAATAAGTATTGTAAATGTAGATTTTTCCCGGGAGCATACGATATGGTGTCTACAGTACACCAATACTATTATGTTTGCAGGAGTCATTTAAGATCACAAAGGTAGCACATTGTTTCTTTGCAGCTCCTCAGCCTTGGGTTCAATTCCAATCTTTGTGGAGTTTGTATGTTCTCTGTTCTCCCCTGCCTTTGTGGCTTTCCTCCGTGTGCTCCAGTTTTCTCACACTCTCTCGAAAATCGTACTGGTAGGTTAATTGCCTTCCTATGAAATTGACCTTGGTGTGAGTGTGTATCTATGGTAGGGAAATTGGATTTCTCTACTACACTGGGGCAGGGGCTGCTGTGACTTAATAAATTCTCTCTACAGTGCATTATATATACCATAGCTGTATAAATAAATGCTAATACAATGATTAAAAATGCATTTGCTGCAGTGTTTGAGTCTCTGCTTTGAAATGTCAGCTATTTCCTAAGCAGGGTTAGTTATGAAAATGTTAATTTTGGTATTAATACAACACACAGCAAGTTCATGCTCTCAGGGTCCACAGCAAATCCAATTTTTCCTATTCCACCCCATACCTGAAGCAGATGAGATTACAGCCAGCATCACCATACTCTCTGTAATTCTATAAAGGCTAGTTGTGATTTTATTTATATGTATCCATTTATCTTAATGGGATCTTAATATAAATTTGGAAAGTATGGAACGATCGTTTGCATTTTATTTCTGCAGGGTTACAAGCATGGTGTCTTTGGATGAGACAAAACTCTTTACTGGTATAGACCATGGTGAGATCACTTTCATTAATACTATTGTCTCTTTCCCGTAAATTTGAATATACAAAATGAATGGATGTTATGTTAGGAGATCACATATAAGTGTGCTTAGGATTCCAAGTTTCTGTTTTCGTTTGTTTTTCCTGGTTAGTATCTCCAGCTTCCTATCTTGCTGCACTGGACAAAATTTAATTGTGAAACCTGTATCTGCATCTTCAAATCCTAGCAACTCCTTAGAGGGGTTGTAGTATTTTGTATATTTCCTCAAAGAAACATGAGACTTCCGCACAACATGAAGCCTAGTCCTGGGTGCTTGTGCGGCTTCTGAAGTCTGCTCCAAAGCTAACAGTAGAGCTCTATGGAAGCACTTACATATCATTTGTATAGCTTTGCACAGTACAAAACACATAACATTACGCGTAGTGTGCCACTCGACTTTATGGGCATTCAGTGCCTCCCCTGTTTGCTGTGCTTTTCACATCAGTTGCTGCCTTGTCTGCCATCCTAATGCTTGCAATCTGTTGTGCTGTAGTGGAGAGTCCACAGGTGCCTACATCAAGCTAATGTATCATTGTCCCCATTATAAGTCACTACAGATATTCTTGACAAAATTATCTTCACATATTTGCACCCTATTTTCTGGTTTGAAAAATGAGTCTAGTTTATCCAGTGAAATCTCACCATCACGGAGATCTTCTGAAACTGGAGATGCCCATATCAATTGTGCGTCTATCCCACTAACGATGGATCTTGGGAATATGCTCTAATGTGCGCTTAGAAGTCCCAACACCAAATAAGTACAATTCACTTCTCTGTAAAGTGAAGTCATTCATCTATTTTTTTTATTTGCTAATCCCACAATGTTGATGTGAGAGTCTCGCATATACAGTTTTAAATCTCCGAACTATGATATGGTGTGAGTGATACGAGTAGACTGTTCAAAAATGTGTTTGTTTTTATTCATTCTTAGATTATTCTAGAGAAAACTACAGAGAATCCATTGCAAAAACACTCAGGAAACTCTTGCGTAAGTGCTTTTACATTCCTCTCCTGTCTGATTTATACAATTTATCGCTCTACCTGTCTGAGAGTTTCTGCAACTATTTTCTAATGTGCCCAAGGGTTAAAAATCAATCACCCATACACAGATGAGGCAACAATTTAGTGAACATATGCAAGTATGCAGACTATAAATTCACTAGGACCTAGAGAAAACAACCCATCAATCATTAGGAACTGGTGACATCACTGATGTGGAGTGGTAATGTGAGGCCACTATTTGACCTATGTTTGTGCCAAATCATCTTCTAGACATAACTAGCTGAGAGATTTAGGAATAAAACACCTTTCCTTATTATCTCCAGTAGTATTTTACGAGCTAATTTGGTTTTTATGTCATAACTATGGCAGAATCAAGCTGACCTTGAGGAAAAGTTGCCTGGTGATCCTCCTATGGACACACACCAGACTGTATAGTACAAGAAAAGCAGGATACATTTCTGTAATGCTTCCTCATACAGCCTTTAAAGAGTAACGCCACTCAAAAATTATGTTGTTTTAAAGTGCTGAGTACTACAACTTGAAAAAACAGAGGCATCAAATTTCGTTAATGAAGGGTTAAATTCTAAAGACTAAAAATAGATTTATTTGCTTTGGGGAGAGGGGTATTACCTTAGAGATAACATTGTTGACATATATAAATATAATAGTTATAAATATATATAAGGTCAATATAAAAGAAAATTCTAACAAACTTTCCATACCAAGGACCACATGGAGAACAAGGGGTCATCATTTGTGGAGAGAAGACAGATGATTTCACAATGAGTATAGGAAAGTGTGGATGGTTAAGCTGTGGAATTCATTACCACATGAGATGGAGTAATGGCAAATTCACCAGTAGCATTTAAATGTAGATTGGATGTCTCTTGTACAATAAATGACATCTGTAGCTATAATTGGTACAAGGCAGTATGGGGATGACTAATCCAGGGAGTTTATGTAATTGAAATTTTCAGCGTCGCATATATATATATATATTTTTTTTTTCAGCTCTGTGAGGTTAAATTGCCAATTGTCATACTCTGGGTTTTATTTATTATTGTGGATCAACACATTTTAGAAGTTACAAAAGGTTCAGCTGGGTGGGCTTTTTTCAGTTTTAAGTAAATTATTGGAGTTACTCTGTATGCTTAAAATATGACACTTGCCTGAAATAGCCATTGAAATCTCAGAAAGCACAATATTGTTGCTGTTTGCTAGAAGGAGCTGGGGCCACAGGTGAAGACTGGGAGGGCCGTCTGTTGGCCATCACTGGCATAGGTTATGCAGAACTACATTCCTTAACAAAATCTGTAAACATGGAAACAATGATTGTGGTTTACAGTTTGCTTCCATAGGTTCATATATTTCTAAGGAAGGTCAGATATCCATAACCTATATGTCAAATGGCACTTTGTTTTATTTTTATTTGAGTTTTTAACAGATGATTTCAAGCAGAAAGGTTTTGGACATTATTCCAGTAAAGTGTAGTACACCACATAATTATTTTATACAACATGTTTGAGTGGAGATACCCTCAACTGAATACTTCCACACTGTATGCTGTTGTCTGTATAACAGAGAAATCGTTTGCTACATGAAATATGTAGTTTCAGACTGATGTGCCTGTTATACCTGCATTTGAAGCAAATACACATACTGTCGCTCTTTGTTGTTGTTTTTATAACCCATTCTTTATTTAGGCCATCTGTCCTTTTTTAAGCCCAGTTTTAATATTGTTTTTTTTGTATTTTTCCAATAATAGACTATATTCTTGACAACTCAGAAGATGATACCAAGTCTCTATTTCTAATAATAAAGGTAAATATATATACAGGTTCGCATAATTGTCATTTAAAGTGGTCCTTTCACTGCCTGGCAACTGACCAGCAGTCCTGCAGTCTTCCATGCAAAAACACTGTGTGGATAAAAACCAACCTACAGTAAATGGGTGTGTTACTCCAGGACCCCACTATTTTTCACCATTAGCTGTTCCTCTTTGCTGAATTTCCATGATTAATGCTGCAGTATGCATTACTGTGTGATATTGGTTCAGAGAGTTATAAAAGTATTGCGTTTGCACACTGATCATATGCACTTGTTCAGTAAGAACGTTAACATTCTAATAGTCAGGTTGAGCTTGCACCCGTACAGTAGTTTAGCATCCGCTATCCTTTCTGTCGTACTCTCGTGTAATCTTGAGGAGTCTGGCTACTGATGTAGATTCCATGTCGACAGAGCTCCTATGATGCCGGTTTCTTGCTGAACAAGTAACTCAGAAATCTTTCATGGTTAACAGTGCATGACCCCACTAACAAACTCTGTAACAAACTCTGGTTAGCCCTGGGATACTGTTTAATTTATCTTCTTTGCAATCCCTTCTTAATGGACTAGGATTGCATAATATCTAAATAAATAAGTTAGGATGAACTCACTATTTCTAGACATGTATTTTAAATATACAAAATACACTAGTCACACTACTTGCCCAAAAAAGTGTTTATTTAAAATAGACCGAATCCTTTTTTTTGATGTCCTGTTATTAATGTAATAAACATGCTGCAGTTTGCACCAGTTAGCACGTTGTGACCAATTAAATCTAAAATGTCCTGAGTGCCAATCCCAATCTACATCAGATGGGGAGCCATGAACTGTCAGACAAAGTGGATTGTAGATGTGGCCTAATGCGCTAATGTAGCTTCAGGAGATGTAAGTGTACATCCAAGTCTGACAGACATCCAGCTTTGCATTTCATTCTTGTCAGCTGCCTATTGTTCCTACTGATCACTCCAGCACAGGTATACTCTAAAGTGAAATAAACACATTATTCTAAGTTTTACAGCAGCCCTGAAGAGAGAGCTTTCTGTATTCAATGCATTTACAATATGCAAATGTGGGTCGGGAGATGAGCAATCAATTGAAAGAATAGCTTTGCTTAGTTTAACAAGAGTACTTACTATTAATCTCTTTAATTATACATGAATCTTAAAAGTAGTTTTTTAACAATCAATCAACTTGTTTTATCACCTATCGTTATGCGCCCTGTATCTAATAAGCATTATCTCTTTTAGATTATTACCGACCTTCTGCAATTCCAGGGATCCCACAAACATGAATTTGACTCCAGGTGGAAGAGTTTTATTCTAGTCAAAAAGTCAATGGAAAATCGGGTTAGTTATGCACTAATCTTGGCCTGAATCTTGCACAGACACATGCAAATAGCAGCTACACATGGACTGTAGTCTAGTTTAGTACTTTCTAATGTTTGCAGAGAAAATTCATTGTTTCATTGTATTAAAAGAAACGTTGCTCTATAAGACAAACAGCACCACCTTTTCTCTAATTGTCTGCAAGACCCTCTGGTTTCTGGCTCTTATCCCTCAACAGAAACAGCTCCTACCAAAGTAGCCACTTAACTGTTCTCTGCTAATTCCAGAATGACACCCTGATCATCAAGTCTGTGCTTACACCTTAACACGCATTGGGTGATATTAAATTCCCCCCCCCCCCCCCCCCAGAATAGCACCGCGCTAAGTGTAGTAATGTTAATACGGTAATTTTATCCCTGTTGACGTTACCGTATTGAGGGTAATTATGCACACTATTACTGTACTATCGGTACTAGTGCGCAGTAACGCGGCCTGTGCTTATTACAGATAATATGGTAATAGTCTGCACTATTACTGATATTACGCTAATAGTGCGCACAATTAACGTTAATACGGTAATCTTTAGCACTGGTTTTTACTCGCAGCTCAGGAAGCCGAGAGCAGAAATCGGGGTTAAACTTACCATATTAACTATGCGTTGAGCGCGGCCAAATTGAATTCCCTCTATTGTCTCTCCTGGATGCTGCCACTGGGTGGCAGTTTTATGTATTTGTGATAAATAAAAGAAGACAATATTGAAGAATACGTGGTCCAGACTGGTGTGCACAAATGTCAAATCCAGACTTACACTATTTTTATTCTACTTGATCTATCTGTAACCATTTCTCAATTGTGTCCCCAGGATATCTGTGTGCTTCACATATTCTCTGAAACTCTCTTCCTTCTGCCACCAGACTCTAGTCTCCAACCTTTAAAGGCTCCATCAAAGCTCATCATTTCAGACAAGCACATAATCTGCTTGCTCTGGCTCTACACTCCTGATCTATCAGAGCTTCACACCACAAAATTGTTTGAGCATATATTTTATTCCTCTTGTCCCACGCTTGTTTCGTATACATTACTTTACTCTGCACATCATTGCAGGAGTTGTTGGAAGTGGAACTTTGTAAATAATAATGTGTATGTCAATTGCATACAGCTGAGAACTACTGTCAGCAAGACAGTATGGCGTTATACTCCTTATATTCATTGTAGTTTGGCAAAACAAATATGCAGTTCACAAACAAAATAAACTGATATTTAATTTCATCAGCTTTAGTGTCTTGAGTTTCTGCAGCCTTCAAATGAATGTCCCGTACCTTGGAAATCACATGGTATATAACCACTTTTGCAGGTGTTCTGGTTCCATTGTCGTTAAGGTCTTGATGTTAGCGACAGAGGCATAAATAGCAATGTATTGACTAGTAATAGATTGTGGGTGTTTTGCCTTTCAGCTCCAAGGGAAGAAGCGACACATTCGGGCACTTTTGATTGACAGAGTCATGTTGCAGCATGAGGTAAGTATTTATCCAGGATACATTCTTGTAGGTTTCAGTAATTTTGTAAATATTTGTGAGCTTGTCTATTCTGCAGGACACCCAAGACTGCTCTCCCCCCCTGTTTGTTTGGGTTTTTGTTTTTGTTTTTTAAAGTAAAAAAAATATCTGTGGGTAGGGGCATTGGTTAAGCTGTCTTCTCTCGAATGTTGCCACTACACTGCTGTAGATAGAAATATCATGAGCTGCCATCAGAGACTAGGCCTTGGGGTCTTTATAGGCTTTGTATGGTCACCTCTATGTGGCTGTTTAGTGGAAATATGATGGAGCGATACTTATTGTATATATTCTTTGTAGCTGAGAACATTGACCGTTGAAGGATGTGAATACAAAAAGGTCCACCAAGACATGGTGCGAGATCTTCTGCGTCTGTCAACAAGTTCATATGGTCAAGTAAGTCTCCTGCGTTCTCATTTCTCATATATTTGTTTTTTATTTTAGAACATTTCTTTGTAGGTGTTGATAGCATAGTACCCTGTGCAGTAACCAGGACATGCTTGTGCTGTAAATGTTTATATTTTGAAGCACACATCAGATTTCTGTTTTTAGTCGTTTACATTAGTGTTCTATAGTAACTTTAATTTATTTACCGTTTGCTGAATTTATCTCTATATACAGTGCTGTTTATATATGGCAGATTGATTGTTTACACCTACAGTACTTATGCATGTGTTTAGTGTGAATGCACCTGCACATACACTGATCCCTGGAACCAGCTTGCCAGGGTTGTTTTGTGGTTGATTACACAAGAGTAACTATGAGCAGAGCCATGGTGTTTCCAATGTATCGCCAAAATAAGGTATCCATCATTCGTTTATTCAAAAACAATATTTCTCTTTCATCCAATCTGGGGGACACAGCTACCATGGGGTTGTATGAGTGGAGTCTGGAGTTGGCACTTAACTAGTTAAATAATTAATCTTATCTGCTGACAGACTCCTCCCCTCTGCAACCTCCTGTAGCCTCAGTGTTTTGTTTTTTTAAATACCCAAGGAGTTGGGCTTATTGTGTGCTGCTGTGCAGAACTCCTTTTTAACTTAAATTATTTTACTTATTTTCTTTTTATTTTACTTTTAAGCTGTTAGGAGTATTCATGCTAATTTGCAGCCCTGATACTTGCTGGGTCTGTCACTTGTGGCCACACGTGTTGACCAGCGCTGCCCATCGTGCAGTGAGCGATGCAGTTCACAAAGCGGCCGCCATCTTGAGCTGGAAAAGATGGAGGGGACTTAGCTCCTGACGAGACAGGGCATAAGCCATGACAAGAGGGTGTTGCGGGCTTGCAGAAAGAAGTCACCGCATAAGTCCAGATTCATTATGCATGGCCAGAAAAAAAGCAGGAGCGGAGCAGCGTACAGGATGGTACCCCCCACCCTGGTATGATACTTGGTGTGTTCTGGTGCGCGAAATAGAGAGACGGCAGCTACACTAGTGACAGACCTGGGTGTACACGCTGCACACAATAACCCTGCTGGGAACAGGCTCCTCTCCATATTATTCAGCTGGTCCTTGGCCACCCAGGAGGGCTAAGTATCATTTACTGTTTCCTACATTGTATTTTTAAGCAGATATTTTTAATGTAATTAAATGAGTTGATATATTAGATTAGGAAACAATATATGTGTAAAACATACTGTATTTTAGGGTTACTTACATATAGAGTGTATGTGTAGATAGATATATAGATATAGATATCTCTATAGCGGTTTGTAACAAACAGTTGTTTGGGAGGTACTGCTTGGGCTACTTGCCGGGGACAAATTCAGTATCCTCAAGGAAGAGATTGTATTCTGAATAACAATACTTGTGTGACTGTTCCCTTTCCTGCCTTCGCTTCTTACTATAGCAAGGGCAACATTATCTTATGCAAAGGACAATGTCCGACAAGTGTAAAGCACCCCAAATAAAATACTTCACTTGTTCCAAGTGTAAAGTAAAGCTCTTTCCTTGGCTCTGCATTTGAAGGAAGCTTCAGGATACCTGTATGAGGCGGCACAGAACGCAGCCTCGATTACATCTTATGCGGAGTCCAAAAATTCCCTGGAGGCTTGAAAATAGATAATATATGTTATCTGTCAGGCCATGGGGGCTTAAGAGTACCTTCCTCCGGTGAGTGTCCCTAGACCGGGATCCCAAGGTTTGGGTCCTTTCGTGCGCCCTTTTGGGGGGATTCATCGACAAGAGGTCAGTCTGCCTGGGGCAGACCCTTTGCGGCCATGGGCCACTACCAGCGGGGCCTATCATCCTACCCTACGAGACATCCAGGGTCTAAGCTCCAGGAAAAATCGGACTCCCTCACCCAATCAACTCTGATCAGCTCCTGAGGCAGCATCTCACCCTCGCCTTCCAGGTCCTGGAGCAACATGGGTGGATAATCAATCTACCGAAATCTCAATTGACTCCCTATCAACGGATTATTTTCCTGGGGTTTATCCTGGACACCAAAGATTTTCCTCATGGAAAACAAGGTGCAATCCCCCCAGATTACTGAGAAGGGTTCTAACAGTCCATTGCCCGTCCATGCTCTTCTGCATGAGGCTCCTGGGACTAAAGGTCTCCATATTCGAGACACTCCCTTTCGGGAGGTTTCATTTGTGCACCTTCCAGTGGGACTTCATGAGCAAATGGTCGGGCTGCACTTGGATTTCCAGATGATTCAGTTGTCACCCAAGTCTGGTCTCTCGCTTCGCTGGCGGCTGGTACAGGATCACTTGACCATGGGCATGTACTTCGCCCCATGGTCCTGGACCATACTCACAACGAATGCTAGCCTCCAAGGCTAGGGTGCCATGGTACTTCACCTGCACCTTCAGGGGACTTGGTCGGCTAGAGAGGCCTCTCTTCTAATAAATATTTTGCAATTAAAGGCTATGTTGCTGGCTCTTCATAGGGCTCAGTCAATCCTACAGGGCTCTCCGGTCCACCTCCAGTCCGACAATGCCATGGCCAAGATATCTGTCTCTTTGGGCCTCAAGTTCTCTGCTTCCTGGGATGTGGTTCATGCTGCCCTCATTTGTGGACCCGGACATCAGTCGTTCAGCTATTTGTGCCCATAAATGGGACTGGCCGGCTACTAAGTAGATCATGTCCAAGATCAACCAGGCCTATATGAATTCCGATTGGCCCATTCCACCCACTCTGTGGGGGCCTCTTGGGCTGCACGTAACTGGCCGCCGGCGGATCAGCTCTGCCAGGCGGCCACCTTGTCCACTCTTAGGGGGCTGCTTTAGAATGTCCCCATGGTAGCAGTGTCCCCCAGATGGGATGAAAGATAAGAGGATTTTTATACTTGCGATAAATCCCTTTCTCCGATTCCATCTGGGGGACATTGCGTTTCTGTTCTCCTGCTGTTTGGTCTTCAGTTGTTTGACTCCCCTACTTTGGGGCTTTATAAATACACTGAGGCTACAGGAGGTTGCAGAGGAGCAGGTTACTTTAAACCAGGGTTTCCCAAATCCAGTCCTCAGGGCTCCCCAACAGTGCAGGTTTTCCGGATCACATGTGACATAATTAGGACCACCTGTGGATCTGTTACAATGTCAGTCAGTAATGAATACACCTGTGCTCCAGCAAGGAGATATGGAAAACCTGCACTGTTAGGGAGCCTTGAGGACTGGGTTTGGGAAACCCTGCTTTAAACAATTATTAAACTAGTTAAGTGCCAACGCCAAGCTCCTCTCATACAACCCCATGGTAGCAGTGTCCCCCACATGGAATAGGAGAGAGGGATTTATCGCAAGTATAAAAATCCTCTTTACTATATTCGACTAAAGCGTCTGAATTATAGTTCTGTACAATCAAATCTGATCTGATTTTATCTCTCATAGAAAATCAGGTTGACCCCAACTAGAAATATTATTATTATTATTATTATTATTATTATTTATTAATAATAATAATATAATAATAATAAAAAAAAGCAAATAGTAAAAAAAAGAAAGCTAGTCTCTCAAGTGATTAGTTGCAGTCATTTGAAAGTGACGATTACCATCTGAATGTAGCTACTTTGCAGCTGGTCTGCATAGAAATGGGAAACACTGGTTGTGTCAAAATTTGTATCAGTGTGTGTATAGATGTATATGTTAAATATGTTTGTGTGTTAATATGCTAATGATGATGCCAATTACTGGGCTTTTGTAATATTCAATGATAAAGGAAGTGGTTTGTGTACAGTGTATTTTAATATAGGTATATTGTGCAGGTCAGGAACAAAGCCCAACAAGCGTTTTTCACTGCTCTGGGAACCTATAATTTCTGCTGCCGGGATATCATTCCTCTCGTACTTGAATACATAAGGCCAGACAGACATGACGTCACTCAGCAGCAGTTCAAAGTAAGTATTTATGGTTCATATTCATTTGGATGGTTGTAATAAAGACTTAACCCTTGTTAATTTTCAAACATTTGTAATAGAATTAGAAGTAGGACGTTCCTTTTAGTGTATGTGTATATCAGAGTGTTTGAGCTATTTTCAGAGGTTTGTTCTGCTCACTATAGTTAAGCTGGTCTTGAATTTGGATTCTTTGATGATTAATAAGCAGATCATTTGTTCTCTTGAAGAAAAGCATTATGAAGATGGAAAGAGAGAGATTGAGAGTGCTTTATTCATCGGTCATGCCTTTTCTTTATCACACATGTGTACATATATCCATTTGCCCCATAGTGTTCCCTAGCTCACTATTAGTTCACTATTAGTGCTCCATCCGCAGTGGCGATCAGAATGCATCTCAGACTAGGCCTACTATAATAACATGGTCACGTCCCATGCCCACCCAGCTAAGCTGCCTTTTTACCTGACTGTTTAGTACACCTGACCTTGCTATTTAATGTCTTCCTCTCTTATGGGTTTACACAGATTGAAGTCTCTATCCCAGTACATCACTGTGATGACAGTAATGCCCAAAATAAACCGAGATCTATATTGTATTAACGTTTTATGAATGGGGCAACCTAAATAAAAGCTAGAACACTTCTTGCTGTTTATCACAGGCAAACGGTTCTTGTAAAGCATCGGATATTTTTTTGTTCTTACATTTAACTTAATGGTGGTTCCGTATTTACAACAAAGGTTTTTTGTTTTTATTTTTTTTATTTTCAGGGTGCCTTGTATTGTCTGCTTGGAAACCATGGTGCAGTCTGCCTAGCAAACCTTCACGACTGGGAATGCATTGTACAGACTTGGCCAGCAATAGTCTTTTCGGGTCTCAGCAAAGCAATGTCTCTTGAAAAGCCATCCATTGTTCGCCTTTTTGACGATCTGGCTGAGAAGATCCATCGGCAATACGAAACAATTGGGTTGGATTTTTCTGTAAGCCAATAAACTTCTTACGTTACATGTAAACAAATACATTCATTTGAAGCATTTGTTCTGATATACATTTAGTTTTGTTTTTTTTAAAATATATGTTCATTTGGAAGAGTCGTGGGTTTGTAAGTGCTTATTGCAATTTCCTTCAAAACTCATTCACTGGAACTTTGTCTTGCAGAACAATGTTCTTTCCCCCACAAAGGTTATTAGAAACACTCATTCAGACTAAATCTGTAAACATGCTTAGTAGTTAATGAGGCACGAATGCCTTCTGCTGTAGGATATCCAGATAGTGGGCCTTTGTATTTGAGATGGGGAAGTAGCCTCACCATAAATAGCTGTTTATCATTTTAATATGTTATCTAAAATAAATACACATTAATGGGAGTATGTTTTTCTTAAAGGTTCCAGAGAATTGCATACAGATCGCTGTTATGCTTCAGCAGTCACGCAGCCCCATTCTAAATGCTCAGCTGGCTCAAGCTGATGAACTAAGTCTAGCACTGAAGAGGCAGGAAGAAAAGAATGCAGAGTCTGTACGGTACGTTTAAACTGCTATTCAATTATTTCTGCTTCCTTCTACATGATTTTGCTATCCGTAGATGATATAGGTTTACTGATTTGGAAGTGTGTGTATATATAGACATTTATACTACAACTATGGTGTTATATATTTATGTAGAATATTATAAATCTATATAATATTATAAATTTGGACATGGACATATTTTGCTATGAATTGCATAACCCTGAAAGAACCAACTTGTTTTTACCTTCACAGCAATTATGAACGTTTAATCAACACATTGCTTGATTGTGTCACACAAAGAAACCTGTAAGTACCGCTAAATACATGTTTTCTTTCTTAGTTGCATTGTCTTATTATACATGTTTCATTGGGGTCAAGCACCTGCTGTCGTTTTTCAAAACTGGACACAGGAGATGAAGTTGGTGGAACTAGACCTACCTGTAGCTAGTCGGAGCATTCAAATCTTACGCAGCACTAAGTATTTCGGCTGAACCACCTCCTATATGTCCCATGTATAGGCAAGTCTGACGTTGGAGGGGCTAGGTCAACTTGTAGCCAGTCTGAGATTCTAAACGTTGACAGCACAGAGCAGTGATGTGAAACGACCTCCTTCATTTTGTAAGATTGTGACGTTAAACAAAAAAACAGTTCATACAAACTTGCCTAAATAATACTACTAGGAAATTCCAGATTCTATTTACAAAATGGTTTTAGTGGAATTGCATTTTAACTACGGCACAGTTCATTTCCTACCTTATGCATTATTGTGACTTTCCCAAAGTTATCACATTTAATACACAAGACAATGAACAGCAAACTAGATGAGGTACTTGCAGAAATATACATATATAATGGGGTGTTAGGACACTGCCGAGTAAGGCATATGGGGGAGGTTCTGGTGATAGTCTGTAATGAATCAGGACGTGCACAGACTGCAGTATGGTGGTTTAAAGAGGTTTACAAATAATGAGTTTGAGATGTGCAGCAGTGTGTTAAAGGCTTGATTTTTACAGTAGACATTTTCATCAATTTACAGAGTAGAAACAGACATTGCTGGTGGACATTGATTAGTTGAGTCTGGCAGTTTGATTAGAGAAGAGGAGATTGAGTGGGAGGCTATTAAGGAGACTTGCAATAGATATGCTTAGTAGTAAATTAAGTTTTAATAGCTTCTTGGGTGGAACGTAACCCATACTGACAATGTTTTAAGATGTCCATAAAATAATTTTGCTTGTATGTGAAAAAGTAAAAGAAAATGCTAAGACTTCTCATTTGAGTAACAGAGACAAAGTTATTTACGCACATTGCTTAAAGGTGCAAATGTACACTACGACTATAGCAACCAATCGGGCAATAGCTTTCATAGGGGCATACTTAATTGTCGGCGGAAACGCCGAAAATCTTGCGCTTCACGCACTATTACCGTTAATAGTGTGCGAAAAAACTTTATTACGGTAGTTTTCTCGCTGGATTTCATCTCGCAGCTCCCTGAGCTGTGAGCTGAAATCCAGCTAACTATTACCGTAATAACGGTAATAGTTTTAACGCAGCGGGGAATCCGGACAATTGAAAATATGCCCCATAGTCTAACTTGCGGTACACAGAATAAATCGAATTGCTGATTGGCTGCTATGGCTTTAGTTCAAATTTCTACCTTTGAGCACTGCTGGTTAAAAGCCATTAATAACTTCTGTTTGGGAGCGATTACGTTCGTGGTTAGAGGACTTCTTGAAGGAGGTATCAGAAAGGCAATTCGTGTTTAGCTGGTATATATGGGGATAGGCGAGGGACGGTAGTATGCGTATGAGAGAGTCAGATTCCCGTTAAGCCACAGGCCATCCTATAATCTGCTTGAAATTAATGACCATGATTGGCCTTTGTGTGTGGCTCTCTATCAAGCACACTAACCCGCTCTGTGAGGGTATGAAAAAAAACAACTTTTGCTCAGTTCTTCCAAGTTCATTAAAGTTTTGCATACATACTTATCAGTTTGTACTCCCTTCTTCTTACAGCCCATGGAAGTTTGAACACATCGGCATTGGTTTTTTGTCATTGCTCCTGAGAGACGACTTTGTTCTACCTCCAAATGCAATCAGATACCTGGTGCAGTGTCTGAATCACGATGCTCTGATTGTGCGCAAGGTGAAGTTATTATTCATTTCTGATTCCTGCTACAGCTTATTATCTGTGTGTATGTTTGGTTTGGGTTTATTGTTATCAGATTACTGTATTTGTTACTTTACGGAAGTATGGCCTTTTGTATCCTCTTGTATACAGATGGTCCTTTGTTGCTTTTAAGAGAGTTGCCCTGTTTTAGACATAATACAAGATGTATTAAAGGGAATGTCCACTTTCCAAATGTAAGCACCTATTACATGCATTGGGAATTTTTAGAAGAAACTTCCCCCCCCCCCCCCCCCCATCAGTCCCAGGTTACCAGACTCTTACCCACCAGTGCCAGACAAGGAGCAGACAGGCAGTTGTATTTTTAAACTGAAGTTTGGGAAGTACTAAAGTATATTGGTTCTTGCAGACTATAATGAGTGCAGTTTATTGACATTTTGGATGTTTTTGTTTTGTTCCTTTTTAAGATGGCCGTCTCTACCGTTGCTGGAATTCTAAAGCAGCTAAAGAGACCACATGTCAAAGTACCCATTTGCCCTTATAAAATCAGTAAGTATAAATGTTCCTGGTCTTCGTGGCATAGATACAATTCTACTTTTGTACTGTTCAATACAGTGAACACTTGGTTGTCACTGATTAGCTCACTATCTTAATGCCTTGCTTAGGTTATTGATGTTTCACAGCTTAGTGACCCTTAGTTGTTTTCTTCCATGACCCACCCTTCAGTTCATCATTTTATATTTATTTTACAACATTTATGTGCACAGACTTTGATTTACCATAGCAAATAACCATGTTTAACATGTACAATCTGTATTTATTGTTTTTAGTCCTCAGTTTTTCATGATTGATCCCTTATACATGCACAGTATACATTTCCAGGTTTATCATGATAAAATTCACTTTAATATCATATGCGAAAAATAAAATCATTTCCATTAGCAAATGGCATCTGTGTGAACCTATGCTATTGTTGATTTTGTTTACGTTTGTATAATATATTTTTCATTGAATGATTGTGTTAATGTATAAAAGGTGGATGCGCCAAATCAGACATTATTGTGACCGGAGACCGACCTGACAACCAATGGATAAGTTATAGCAGTACCAGCCTACCAAAGACCAAGGAAGTCTGGGAGACCTCCTGCTTCGTGGAGAAAACCCATTGGGGGTATGCCACCTGGCCTAAGTGAGTACTTTCAATTGTAGGACAAACGTTGTACAGGTGCTTTTGGACTTTCTGCGTGGTTGTGCTAATTATAGAAGTTCGCCCTTTTGTGTAGCAGGACGTATCGGTGAACGTTTATGAAACTGGTGTACAGAGAAATGTGCTGTAACTCATATATTCTACCTGTCATTTTCTAGTACAGTTTAGTGAATTAAAGAATTGATCTAGTTAACATGCAGTACAGCACCTTTTCCCCTATGCACAACTTTTGATAAATGCACCCAAATTTGCATTGAGTAAAAATGTTTAGAATACATTTTGCTTTAAAATCCAAGTACTTTGTGTTGTGTGAGAATTATTGGTGAGTGGAAGAAAGTAAAGAGTTTAAAAAAAAACCAGTTCAACAACAACATAAATTCCAGATTGTATATAGAAGGAACATTGAATCAATATATGTGAAACAAATCAACAACCAGAAATTAGTACAGTAAACAGTACAGATTTCTTTTAGTATTTTCAAAGATAGGGTCCACGTCAGTGGGTGTGCAGAGATAAGGAGGGTTTATCTAAATCGATTCAATTCCTCACATTAAGGATCCAACTTGTTGGGGGTTTTCTATGTTTCCTATGAAGGAAATAAGGAAATATGAAAGAGTGGAAAGGGCAGGGAAAGAAGAGGGAAAAGTAAGGAAAAAGATAAGTTGAGCTGGAAAAGAGTAGAAGGAGGGGTTCAGTGTGGCCCCAGGAGGAGGGGATGAGCCCCGCACATCAACCTCCCGGGAACGCACACAGAGCCCAGAAAAGCACCTTAGGGTGTCTTGTATCTGACTACGCGGGGCCTTTTGAGTACGTAAATACCAGGGAGAAAAAAAAAAGAAAATGTAAAAACTCACAAGATATAAACAAATGGAACGCCTTACTGGGTAGCAGGCAAGGAGTCCACACTTTGTGGAAGTGTGACTTTTCGTCATGGAGGAGACTGGTAATATACTCCATTGAGGCCATGTACCAGACCCGAGAAACTATGCTTTGGAGGCCTGGAGGATGGAGAGACTTCCAGTGGGCACCATATACCACCTTGTGTATACTTTATAGGTGTTCTCTCTAATCGATGAGTTAATGAAGATCCTAAGTCTGAGCTGGGACCATCCCTCCTGATCCAGAGTTTTTCGGGTGTCAAGTTCCCTTGCGGTCTCAAATGGTTAATTGAGATCGGTTTCTGGATTCAGAAAAGCATGGTAAACCAGAGATATCAATCCTGGGGCTCCAATTCGGTCTATACAACTCCTCTCAAATGATGTGGGCTTATGTAATTTGGTTGATCTGCATTGGGCTTGTATGAGGCCTCTAATTTGAATTTGAGCAAAGTACAAGGATGAAGGAAGAACTATTTTTAATACTATATGTAACTGTGTTGCAAGGTATTTGTGTCGTTGCCTACTAGAGTGTCTGAGCCTGGGCAAGTGATCAGCTTTTAATGAATTATCTGTGAACTCTGTGCCAAATTCAGTTGCGCACAGACACGTATGTGTGTTGTTAGATCTAGATGTCTGTGTATATGTATACTAAATATTACAATCACCAGCACAAAATGATGGGGGTCAGATTCTTTCAACTTGTGGTTAGTTAGAAACTGAGCTGTATGTGTTATTCTTAAATGTAATAATCCAAGTCATCGCTATGCATCAGGCTACAACTTGTCAGTGTCTTAACTATTTATTCTTGGCTTTGTTATCCAATCAGGAAAATGCTGGTGTATGCACCTGTTGATCAACAACCACGACTTGGAAGACCTAGAGAGGCAATGTCTGAAGTAAGTATGTCCGTGTATACTAATATACTGATATAATATAAATAAAAAGAAGGTAAGACACTGATGTTTTGTTGTCCCGCTTAGGGCCTATCTGCAGAAACTCAAAAAATTGAAGAGATACTGCATGGTAAACAGAGGAGGTACCCACAGGTCTTGTCAAATGGTTCAGGTGTTTATGAATCAAAAAGTATCAACGTTTCAGGCTCTAAATGGCCTTTTTAAGAAGATCCCTTTTTTTCCCTCTAAATTTATTAATAAACATCCCAAACATTTCACAATACAAGTGAGTGCCTCCTATTTATGTACATGTATATATTATATCCTTAATGTATATATAGATATGCTTAAAATAAACACCTAGCTTATGCAACTTCTTTAGTGGTAAAGCCAAGCAAATGTCATAGGAGTGTAGTGATAACATGATCACTGTGGGTGCTGCTTCATCAGTGTCTTTAGGGCTGATAACTTCACTTTTATGGGCCCAGGGAGCAGTGTGGGAGCTGCTATCATTGTTCCCACATTTTAATTTAATTTCTCATTCATCCTAATGGGGGACACTGGTATATTGGGCTATAGAGTGCAGTGACTGGAGCCTGAGCACTATCAAATTTACTGGAAAACATGTAGCCCTCCCTCTCTAATCGCCATTGGTTGCCTCCTGAACTCAGTCACTCTGCCGGGGATGTCTGTGTAGGTGCCGCGGTTGAACTACTCTTGCTGCCGCAGGGCAGATTCCGCCATAGGATTGCCAACAGGGAAGACCCAGCAACCACGGCTAGTGCCTGGGATCTCAAACACCATCGGGCCAGGACAGGTGTCAGACTGCGCACAGGAGGAACGGCAAAAAAGATACGCAAATCCCTCACTCCTTCCATCGCTGCTTCGCAAGTGAAGCTATGGCTTCCCTGTTAGGCAAGTCCACCAGACGAGAGAGAGCGACACTTTTGGAAGTGGTCTGAAACAGCAGCTTACTGCCCTTTTCGTTGCAGGGATTTTAGTTTTAAGGTATTAGAGTGCTTTTTGTCAGTGGGCTTTTCTCAATTCTCAGGCCTGTCTTGTGCAACTGCTTCTGTCCTCCTTTTTTTAAAATATTTTTTTTTTTTTTTTATTCCACTCATTTTTCCATTTTCGATAAACCTCAGTGGCGCACCCCCCTCCCCACCGCTAAAAAGTGTCCTAGATATTGGCACTGTAGTATACAGCAGCTGCGGCGCTGTCTAAGAAGTGTCCGCGGCGGTGCACAATTCCATTTAATGGCATTCCAAACAGAGTTGATTTTGAAATGCAACAAGTCGAACCATCTCCTAACCAGGCCGTCCTTCAGACTTTCTCTGGGCGTGCAGGTCTCGCTCCTCTGGGGTCACCCGTTTGTCGTCATTGGTGATCACAGATGCCAGTCTGCAAGTTTGGTCCCAGTTGTGATTCAACATAGGTTCCAGTGCATTTGGACTAATTCGGGAAGAGTCCAAGCTCCTGGAACTTAGAACGGTCTTCAACGCTCTAGCCAAAGGACATTCATTCTTGTGAGGATCAATCAGATAATGCTATAGTTGTGGTTTATTTAAATCACAAGAGGGGCACCAAAGGTTCCTTGACGATGCGAGAGGCTGCCTGAATTGCCCATTGGGCTGAACAGAACGTTCTGGCCAGTTCTGCAGTCTTCATCCCCAGAGCTAGATACCTGGGAAGCAGACTTCCTCAGCATGTAGGCCCTTCATCCCAGGGAATAGTCTTTTCATCTGGAAGTATTCCAGCAACAGGTGGTTAGATGGCAAGCAGACATTGACATGATGGCTACTTCGTTTAACCACAAGGTGGAGATTTTTGCTCCAGAACTACAGATCCGCAGGCGTTTTTAGTAAACTGCCATGTCAGTTCCTTGGAAATTCCACTAATAGCTATTTTTCTGCCGGTACTAAAAAGGTAGAGAGAGCTGTTTTCAAGAAATTTTTGTGGAACTGTACTGTCACAGGACGTCTTTGTACATCGACATCCTAAGCATAGCAGAAGGCTTAGTAGGAGACTTGCTTCTAAGACTAGGCCTATTAAGTCAGGTCCTCTTTCTTAAGCATTGGTTACTTTGGCTGGCTTTAACAGCGTGGCTTTTGAAGCCATGAGCTTCTCTGACCGTGTAATCCCGAACACGATTAAGACTAGAAAGTCAGTTGGAGGCCAGAAACTACCTCAGGGTTGGAAGATTTACATCTGGAGGTAAATGTATCATAGTCCGGGTTGTACAAGTCGCCGGAAATCGGCGACATGACAGCTTAAATTTAAAGCGGCGCTGCCTTGTAAAGGGAAGTTTCCCCTTTCCCTGAAGGGTTTCGTACCTCTCGTCTCTGGTTGAACCAGGTGCTGCTGGAGGGATTGATAAAACTCAGCTTGCTGAAGGTTTAGATGTCAACTGTTTTCTTTCAAAGAAAACTGACTCTCTCATCCTTTTTGCAGGGAGTGATGCATGTGCAGCCTCCATACACCCCCCCCCCCTCCCCCGTTCCAGGCTCTGTGGAATCTAAGTCTGGTGCTGACAACTTTGCAGCATTCTCCTTTTGAACCAGTTCAGTTGGAGATAAATTTCCTTACCTGGTAACCAACAAGAAAGTAGCCTATCTCCACAGCCCAGAGGTTTTTGTTGTTTTTTTTTAAAGCTGGTGATTCCATCTTGTAGATCCTCATTTCTCGTCTTCCACAAGGAAACACCTTCAAAAAAACTCTTAGTTAACTACTTTTACATGTAAAGATGGGATGCTCTGCTCCACGACTTCTGGGCCCAGATTACAGAACAAGAGGTACCTCCCTACGGGCTCCTTTGGGTCATCCCCCATGTTCCAGTCTCCCCCATTAGGATATTTGAGAAAATTGGATTTATTTACTTATGTTAAATCCTTTTCTCTGAATCCAATGAGGAGCACTGGATGTTTTCTGTGAAAGCTGAAAGTCTTATAGGATTATAGTCATTTTTGTTCTTTTGCTGAATATATATTGTACAGTAAGTAAAATAAATCCTCAATAGTGATGCAACATTGTTTCCTTTGAGCTTTCATTGTGATGTGTGTTTGTTACCTATTTGCTCTGCTCTTATTGGTTTACCTTTTTTATGTTTTCTCGCAGGCCGAACAAATCATATATGATCAGTTCATGGATGGAAAATTTATTGATCAGTTGATTAAGTTTCTGTCTTTAGAAGATCGAAAAGGGAAAGACAAATTTAATCCTCGAAGGTTTTGTCTTTTTAAGGTCAGTTGTTTTTTCTTTTATCTTTATCTCCACTTCTGACTAGCAAAGTCAGAAGTAAAATAAATGGTCTCCATGATAATACTCATCATAATCTAATCTCTTAAACCTCGAAACCATTTAATTCATGGATAGAGCTCTCAAGGTACAAGTATTTATTTATGGAATATGTTTAATCATCATATCTATGCCACCTAGTCGGCAAGATGTGAATATGCATGTCTACTGGGCAGTATTATAAAAAAAAGCAGAAGATCGAAGAGTCAAGGGATCACCTCTAGCAGACTATGTATAAAAAGAGAATTTTTTCATAGTACAATCCATTTTCTGAATCTGTTTGGGAATCACTGCTAACCCTGGAGTATAGAGGGCACTGTGCTGGGGTATTCTGCACTATCCTAGCACCTCCTCTTACGTCCCCTACAGCCGTATCTCCTCAGTTCATAAACAAAGAACAGCCATCAATATTAAATGACTTTACAGTACATACAAAAATCCTCTTTTCTTATTCATCACACTTGGGAGACTTTGCTAATCATGGGGACATTGAACATACCCTCCCTTAGGGGCAACTGTGCAAACACAGCTGTGCACAGGATGTGTCTGTTCAAAACTGGTGTTTTTGGAGTAAGGACAGTGAAATCTGGTTATGTATGAAACGTGGATCAGGTTTTTGCCTGACGCAACTGTTCCATGCCACGTTAACCGGAAGACACTCACCGATCTGGTAGACTGGCTGTATTGTAATCTAGAATTCTCATTCTCTCCGAGATATATGTCTGTTGTATTTTACTGAATGACAACTCGTCACTGCTTATTTTATTGCAGACCACTGTTTTTTACTCATGATGCAAACAAGGAAGCTATCTGTTCTGATTTAATTATGAAAATCTGTCTACCTCTATCCCCAAACTCTAACCACTGCCAGTGGGTGGGGACTTGTCATTCTGGATGCTAGATCTTGTTCCAGAGCTGAGATAACTAAATGCTGGTTGAAAGGAAATAAGGACTACTCATGTTCTTGAGGAAGGGCTAGGGCGCGGAAAGCTTGGTGGTACTGAAAAAGAAGATAATGCAACAACCAGACACCCTTCCTGCTGAATGAACAGCGAGTGAAGGCTACCTTCCAAGTTAGGAAGAAGATCCACAGCTTCTAGAGGTTAGAACAGTGGCTTCAGTAGCGCAGAAAGGACAGAGCTCTGGTTCCACGGACTACCTGAGGAACCTAAGGCTGTTAGATGTGGAGAACCTTGTGAAGAAATGTATGGAGCTCTGGTTTAGAAGGCCACCTGCAAACATCTCAAAGGCTCTATTTACTATAATACCAAAGGGGTTGTATATGCCCTAAAATGTCTAACAAAACCTATGTGTGCAAGACCAAGAGGATCTTAAAACAGCGAATCATCGAACATATAAGATCTATTAGAAATGCTCAATGAGATAGATTGCTTGTGTCAACTAACACCTGGTGCCAAACATTTTCACTCAAAACATGAGCAACCTGAAAAATTTGAGGTGCTTTGGGATTGAGAAGGTAAAATTAGGAATCAGAGGAGGAGACATTAATAAGAAGCTTTTACAACGCGAAAGCAGATGGATTTTTCTCTTTCATTCTCTCTCCCCCCTCCCCCCCCCCACCCCCTTTGGTTGCTCAATGAAAATAATAGCTGTGCAAGCTTCTTGGTGTAGATGTATGAAAAGATACTCGAAAACTAACTTGTTATAGAAAAAATGTTAACATAGATTCAGCAAGTAAAATGTCTGTGTCACCTCTAATCGGATCACCCCTTGAGAAAGCCCCTGGCGAAACGTACGTCGGGCTGCGTCAGTAACTATCGTCATTGAACCCGGAACTTTTATGGTAGTTTAGAAGAATAGAAAATAAATCAGTCTGACCTATAAGTGTTTTACAGGTATTTGTGAAAACGTCACCTTGTTGTACCTAATGCAACTTTGTCAGCTTATTGTTGGCGATTTTGTGTTTCTTTAATAAAAACGTTTTTAATTAAACATTTCTCCATATTTTAAGGGTCTCTTTAGAAACTTTGATGATGCCTTTTTGTCAATCTTAACTCCCCACTTGGAGCGTTTGGTGGAGGACTCTCATGAAAGCACACAAAGATGTGTGGCTGAAATTGTTGCTGGATTAATCAGAGGATCCAAACACTGGACATTTGAAAAGGTAAAGTTTTCTAATAAATTTACAAAGCAAGACATGTCTCATCAGCCTGACCTATTACAAGTGTTTCTTTGTAAAGGATATGTTTAATTTATTCAGTTTAATTATTTCATTAAAATACATTTTAAATGCATAGTATTATCAGATATAATTTAAAAGTGCAATTTAGCTCACTAGAAAAACCTACATAATAGTTTTAATTTTGACTTTTAGTGTTTTCGGTTTCCTTTTTTGTGTATATGGTTTTAGTCACTGACTAAACAAGTCCTTTCGGACAGCAGTACCACCTTCAGACAATTTTTGTAGTAAGCAACATACTAATACGGTGTGTAATTGTATAAAAATAAAGTCTCATAGTAAATAATAAAAAAAAAAAAAAAAAAAGGTTCAGTTCTATTTTTTTCTAAACACAGTGAATAGTAATATAATGCTATAATACTCTGTACCTATCATCATCATCACCATTTATTTATATAGCGCCACTGATTCCACAGCGCTGTACAGAGAACTCATTCACATCAGTCCCTGCCCCATAGGAGCTTACAGTCTAAATTCCCTAACATACACACACAGACAGACAGAGAGCGAGCAACTAGGGTCAATTTTGAAAGCAGCCAATCAACCTACCAGTATGTTTTTGGAGTGTGGGAGGAAACCAGAGCACCCGGAGGAAACCCACGCAAACATGGGGAGAACGTACAAACTCCACACAGATCAGGCCATGGTCGGGAATTGAAATCACGACCCCAGTGCTGTGAGGCAGAAGTGCTAATCACTTAGCCACCGTGCTGCCCATTGTTCCAAGTCTGTCTACTGTCTGACTCCCTCGTACGTCCTGTCCTGTCATGTCTATTGCTGCACGCTGTGTGAGTCACCATAACATTATTCACACTCCTCTGCAACTTATGTATGGAATCTGTGGCACTTTATAAATAAACAAGTTAACCCGTGCATGATACTCATGCATTCTAGTCAAATCAAGCTACTTAAGGTGTTAAAAAGGTTCTTGTCATGCATTTGGGGCTAGGCCAGGCCTCCTCAGGGGAAGAGCGTTACTTCCCGACGCAAGCGCCCTTTTTTAACGTGGTTTTGTCCACATGTCACCACCTCATCATTTTTCTCCATCACCTCATCCTTCATCTTCATCGCCACATCCTTCATCAAGCTACTTAAGGTGTTAAAAACTCCCCACTGTCACCCCCGGCAACCACCAACCACTCCCAACTGTCACTTCTCCTTCAAGAAATATATAGGTCAGTGTATAACTCTGCCCAGCAGGTGGCGCTGCAGTTTGGTTGTTTTTTTTCCACACACGCCACTAGGCATTTATATAGTAGATAATAATAATGCCACTGATGGCCGGTCTGCAGAATTCTCTTGTGTGAAGCAGCCATATTGTGTACCACATCCTACCTGTTCACTAGTAACATCACTACTTTCTTGTGAATTGATAGGGTACATTCTAGTGAATAAATGGCTACCTCCAGTGTGTGTAAGTACAAACTAATAAATGCTAATATGCACAGATTAACATTCTCGGCTCAAAAATATGTAACCAAGTAATGTAAAGAAATGTAAACCACAAGCTATTAATCGATGACCTATACTTTTGAATAAAAAAAAGTTTTTTGCTTCATTTTTGGATTTGTGCTGAACAGGTAGAAAATCTGTGGAGATTTCTGTGCCCGTTATTGAGAACTGCGTTGTCCAACATCACCGTAGAGACCTACAGTGACTGGGGCACATGTATTGCAACTTCCTGTGTAAGTTCTGTTCTGAATGGCTGTCCTGTGATCTGCCCCGTCTGTACACGTTATAGTTCCTGCTCCTTCCATACAGTCTATTCTTTCCCATTACACGTGCACTCTGTAACTGTCAGTGCGCGTTCTCATTTGAGGTATATCTGTTGTAACATCTCCCCATTTCTTTATATCCATTAGGAGAGCAGAGATCCTCGGAAACTTCACTGGTTATTTGAGCTGCTGCTGGAATCGCCAGTTAACGGGGAAGGAGGCTCTTTTGTGGATGCTTGGTAGGTGCACTCACATTCTGTAAAGCAGTGTCTGTGTAACACTTCCCAGGCTTAATGAGACCCTGTTGCCTAATTGACATGTTTGGGCTGAACCAATATTCATTAGACTGGGGGAGGTTAGCAGTGAGGAAAATGTAATAGGCCTGTGTTCCTAAGTTTAAAGTTTTAAAATATTTATTGTGCTAAACATATTTTCCCCACACAATCAATATAACCTATAATAAACTACAGTTCAGATATAATTCCGTTCATGGTTTACAATGGTGTGTAATAAAGTCAATTGACCATGTACTCCTTGTATCACACACACAACCCTCGGGGAACCAGTGGTGGTATCAATTGCCAATCCACGCCTGCACCTCTATTTAGGTTATGGTAAGTGGTAGGGGCTGCATCCACATGTGATAACTGGGTGGGCTGGCAGTTTACATGTGTTACATATTTACATAACAATCTTTTCTGGACCATATGACCACTATAAATATTTTGGATTTTAAGGCATATACTTTCTAAACTTCAGTATGTGTTCTCTGTCCTCAGCCGCTTGTATGTTCTTCAGGGAGGTCTTGCACAGCAGGAGTGGCGAGTTCCAGAGTTACTCCATAGGTTGCTTAAATATTTGGAACCTAAACTAACTCAGGTCTACAAGAACGTCAGAGAGCGGATTGGAAGGTAAAGCACCCTCATGGCTTGCATTGGTATCTATGTGTTTTCTTATGGATGCATTTCATAATTTTTTTCTTTATGATATAAACTAGTTCACACTGATTGGTTTCCATAAGTTTCTAAGTGTTGAAACGTATCAAATGCAGTATTTGCTCCATGATAGAGCTAAGAAAATCAGGGAACTTAGTTTGCAAAATGAATCCACGGAACTAATATGTCATAATCAATATTTATTTAAAAAGTGTCAGAAAATCCCCCAGCACTTACCTTTATTTAAGGGCAAATGTTAACCCCTCAGTTATCCCCTCTTCATGGAGCCCCGGGAAGTGCATACTAAAAAGATAATTTTAACTCGCCGTAAAATCGATTTCTCTTACTCCATTGGGGTACACTGCGGGACATCAGGGTATAGTAGGTGGGACTAGGAGTCTAGGCACTTCTTGAACTTGTTTGTTCACCTCACTCCTCCACCACTATGCCTTGGCTTTGCTATAATGCAAACAGCAAAAGCAATGGAGGGCAGCCTATGGGTGTGTGACCACACAGGGCAATAGGAAACTGCAGCTTCTGATTGGCCTGTGAGGTGAAACTAGTCTGTCAGACAAACATGGTTGGAAAACACTTGTAAGTGACTGAATAACAAGGACCCATTTCACAGACGTATTAGTCTTGGAGAAAATTGTTACGTAATGTCTGAGAGTCCTGTTATGGTCACATCGCTCTCCATTAAATTGTCTTACAATTTTCAATAAATTCTGTCTAACTTTACCATGTTTTTTTAAAGCCTTACATCAGTTTATATTAATGTGAATCCTGTTTTGGACACTATCCTTTCATTATGAATGGTCTGCCCCATGCAGCAAATGGTTGATGAAAATAGAGCTTCCTTGGTCATCGCTATTGATCTGGATGTGCGCTCACAGCCCAATATGGCATCTGGCCGCTACTTGGGCACAAACCATTTGCTACATGAGGGTGGAAATCATATTAAAGGGGTTTAAATGAACTCTTTAATATTTGCTGCTCTCTCTCTCTCGCACTTTGTAATATATTAAAGAGGAGCATTATAACAAACCTCATGTACCGGTAATTAAATCTTAGTATTGTTTATCAAATCAAATAATAAACACAACGTATTACAGATTGTGTTCTTGGTGCTCTAGTAATGCAGTTGAAATGCACCTATTTTATTCAAACAGGATATATCCTATATCCATTTTGTTTACTGAACTAGTATTTGAAACTGTGCAGGCGGCTCTGTTATGACTGGAATCACTGTACATTTAGAATAGGTGACAGTAGAGTATTTATAGGCCGTATTCTTTGTCATTCTGACTTGGTCTAAACTTGTCTCCATCCTCCATGTGTAGGCAGTAGGTGCACTTTAAGACCCATAAGGCTGCTAACAGCAAGTATTTCCCTTTCAGTGTTTTGACTTACATATTCATGATTGACGTCTCTTTACCAAACACTGCTCCCACCAAGTCTCCTCGTATTTCTGACTTTACTGCCCGCATCCTTGGTGAGTTGAAACCTCTCATGGAGGCAGATGAGGAGATTCAAAACCACGTCATGGAAGAGAATGGAGTCGGGGAGCAAGATGAAAGAACACAGGCCATTAAATTAATGAAGACCAGTAAGTAAAAGATACTTGTTTTTCCCCCCATTGTTGGCATACTTGTGTGCCTTAAGATTCTGAGGTGAGATTGTAACTTTGAGTTTGAACGTTACCAACTGGTCAAGGTATGTAGACAGATGAGGTGTGCCCTCTAGTACATGGTTATAATTGTAGCGTGTAGAGATGATTCCCGTTTTGTTTGACAGTCTGTGCAGTGTTGACTGGTGACTGGATGGTCTCTCTGCCACCCAATCAGAGGAAAGTGGGGTTTCTCTAATGTCAGTAAATCAGTAACATTGTCCCCTCCATCTAGTACTGCTTGGTTACACCAGCTACTTGTCAATTGCAAGTGTAAAAAGCCCCTTCTGTTCCCTGGCAACAATACATACGGACTGGTAGATTTAATCTTTATATTACCTGCCCAAAGTGATTTCCATGATTTCTGCTCTGGAGCCTAGCCTCAGTTTGGATTCTTCTAATGCTACTAAAGGGGCTCTGCAATACTGCTCTCCAATCCCCACGTGGGCTTTCTCTGAAGCCTTTCTCATGCAGTGTTTGAGACTGGACCTCCAACAGTGGATACAACCGAGGACCGCCACACTCTTGGGAACCAGAGCGGTCTACATAGCTCTCTCAGCTTCCCTGTCATCACTAGCCAATCAGGGCAAGTACCTTCTTTTTATTTTGCTGAAGCTGTGGGGATAAAGGGGATTCGGACCTGTCTCAAGGACAATTTTAAAACTTCCTTAAACTGGAGGTGAAACCAGTATGGGTTTACCAGGATTTAGTCAATCCTTTGTCAAACCTTAAGATTTTGGACTTGCCTCCTGTATCAGATATGAGAATAATGGGAGCAGGAGTGAGCGGATATATTGCTCAGGTTGCTATCTGCTTACCAATAGGGTATTTTGCTGTGGGACCCTGATTTCACTATATACCCCAATCATGCAGTTCCTGTAAGTGACAAACGGGGCTACTGTTTAAAAAGGTGGAGTTAACATTTAACACCAGTCTCTGCCTTGACATTGACTTAGTGGAATTATCCTTATTCAAATGTCACTTTGTCATGTAACTCAGGATTCTGTACAATCTGTGATTACCAGATGCAGCTGGGCAGAGGAAAAATGTTTGCACAGTCTGGAGAGAACTGGTTGTTCTTGTGTATGTTAATAATGTGCTATCAAGCCCCTGCTTTTATACTTTGTCTGACATGCCCTGGCAAAGCGGTGGACTTGTGTAAATACACTGTTGCCGGAACCAGCCTGTTACTGACAGCCTCTGTTTTTAGCGCTGTGTCTGGGAACCATTAGATACTGTTCCAGGTACAAGGATGAGGTGTATAATAAATTAATGCGCTCAAATTGCCTAGAACAAACCTATAATATAAGTGGAAACTATTTATAGAAATAGATGTTTAGCATGAAATTGTGCAGATTGGTAAAAACAGTGAATTTAATTAGTATAATCAAACAGTCCAGAGAAATAGGAGGAATGAATAGTTCCAACGATGATGAAATTGGTACATGAACACATGCATGGAATAAAATAACAATAACAATAGGATTAAAATAAATGAACTAAGAGAATAAAAATACAAAAAAAATTAAAATAAAAGTAGAAAATCCGTAAAGTGCAAAGATACAGTCCAAATAGAAGCACTCTTGAAAGTCCTGGTGGAAAAATAACTAAAGAAATGACCTGATAACGCAAAAAGCAATAATCCAAATGGGGATACAAAAACTGTCCAGATACCTGATGAGGTGGCAGTACAAGCAAATATGAGCAAATGAAGTGCTATTTTCAGTCATAATGATTACCACAGGGTTTCTAATGGAATTAATCTCTGCACATTCTACGCCGTAAAATCAACAGGCTACTCGCGCCTAATTAAACCGCCCCCCTAGTCTCTGGTTACGTAAATAAGGCCTCCTCACCCATTACCACTTGCATTTGTGTTATGGACAAACAATGGTTGGTGTTTTTCAATACGTTCCAAATGTCACCGGACGTCCACGGGAAATCCATGGTCTACGTAATCCACTAGGAGTTAACTTGAGCGGTTTAACCAGTGTTGTTGTATTTTTCACATTCCAATGAATTGGCCAATTCATTTTATTGAGGTTGTGTGCTACATGTACTGTCATGGCCAAAAGTTTTGAGAATGACACAAATATTATTTTTCACAAAGTCTACTGCCTCCGTTTTTATGATGGCAACTTGCATATACTCCAGAATGTAATGAAGTGATCAGATGAATTGCAATTACCAATACCATGACAATGAACGTTATCCCATAAACAGCATTTCCACTGCATTTCAGCCTTGCCACAAAAGGACCAACTGACATCAGGTCAGTGATTCTCTTGTTAACACAGGTGAGTGTTGACAAAGACAAGGCTGGAGATCACTCTGTCATGATGATTGAGTTAGAATAACAGACTGGAAGCTTTAAAAGGAGGGTGATGTTTGAAATCATTGTTTTTCCTCTGTTAGCCATGGTTACCTGCAAGGAAATACATGCAGTCATAATTGCTTTGCACAAAAAGGGCTTCACAGGCAAGGATATTGCTGCTAGTAAGATTGCACCTAAATCAGCCATTTATCGTCTCATCAAAAAATTCAAGAAGAGAGGTTCAATAGTTGTGATGAAGGCTTCAGGGCGCCCAAGAACGTCCAGCAAGCGTCGCCATCTAAAGTTGATTCAGCTGTGTGATCGGACACCACCAGTGCAGAGCTTGCTCAGGAATGGCAGCAGGCAGTAGGGTGAGTGCATCTGTACGCACAGTGAGGCTTAGACTTTTGGAGGACGGCCTAGTATCAAAAAGGCCAGCAAAGAAGCCACTTCTCTCCAGGAAAAACATCAGGGATCAGGGACAGACTGATATTCTGCAAAAGGTACAGGGATTGGACTGCTGTGGACTGGGGTAAAGTCATTTTCTCTGATGAATCCACTTTCAGATTGGTTGGGGCATCTGGAAAAAATGCTTGTCTGGAGAAAGAGAGGTGAGAGCTACCATCAGTCCTGCAGTAAAGCAACCTGAGACCATTCATGTGTGGGGTTGCTTCTCGGCCAATAGAGTGGGCTCAATGAAAAATTTGCCTAAGAACACAGCCATGAATAAAGAATGGTACCAAAACATCCTCCAAGAGCAACTTCTCCCAACCATCCAAGAACAGTTTGATGAACAATGCTTTTTCCAGCATGATGGAGCACCTTGCCATAAGGCAAAAGGGATAACGAAGTGTCTCTGGGATCAAAACATCAACATTTTGGGTCCATGGCCAGGAAACTTCCCAGACCATAATCCCATTGACAACTTGTGGTCAATCCTCAAGAGGCGGGTGGACAAACAAAAACCCACAAATTCAGATAAACTCCAAGCATTGATTAGGCAAGAATGGGCGGTCATCAGTCAATATGTGGCCCAGAAGTTGATTGACAGTATGCCAGGGCGAATTGCAGAGGTCTTAATGTAATTGTCAATAAAAGCCTTTGACACTTATAAAATGCTTGTAATTTTACTTCACTATAACATAGCAACATCTGATAAAAAGATCTAAAAACAGTGAAGCAGCAAACAGTGTGAAAACCAATATTTGTGTCATTCTCAAAACGTTTGGCCGTGACTGTACACACTGTTGAATTGAATTAAATCACAGAAACCGTTTGTTACTGACTGGGTGACTATTAACATTTCTGGGCAATTCTTCTGTTCTTCAGCAGGGCTCTGAGAACAGATGGGATATCTCTTAGGATTTTTTATTTTATTTTTATTTCCCATGGATTAATAGATTTTCCTGTGGATTGCAATTAAGGAGTTATTTCATTTTTGGATTACAAAATAATATATTTAAAACAGTTGGTGCACAATGGCATGAGGTTTTTATTTCGGTGAATGTTTAACTTCTTATCTTCTTTTAGTATAATGTAACAGATTTGTTTAATTTATAGAGCTTTTACCATTCATTTCAATGGGATATCTGCATATATCGAACACACTGGAAGCTCCAGTGACATGATTGGCTATTGAAATTAATGGGAAAAGCTTGTAGCCACTTTCCTTCTGAACATGAATGCGTCCAACAAATATAAACTCTAGGTATATTGCATGTGAACCAACATATTATATGGATAGTATTTATATACATCTTTACATGTGGTTTGCACTTGTTTGTTTTTTTAATTTAACACAACAGTGGATAAAAGACCTAAATATATCAGAAATTGCCAGTTCACAATACACATGACTATACCTGTTCGGGTTAGTGATGTTACAGTTTTATGATAACTACGTAATGAAACGTGTGAAAGGGACTTTCAGTCATTGTTTTACTGTAACTCTTGGCTGATTTTCCTCAACAGGAAATGATCCATGTTTATATCTTGAAAAGTCTTATGTTCTCTGTGTAAATATAAGCAGACCTGCTTTTTCATACGGGAACATAGGTGAACATATAGTGATATATTGCAGTAGTAATAAGGTATATATTGTAGTATATCAAGTGATTGTATGTCTCTCTTCACCTTGCAGTATTGAAGTGGATCATGGCAAGTGCTGGAAGGTCGTTTTGTACAGCGGTTCTGGAGCAGTTACAACTTCTGCCGCTGCTGTTCAAGGTCAGTTTATCAGCATACCTGTTCCTGTGCTGGGCTCCTCTAACAAGCTGTAAAACCGTAATGTGGCAGTTTGTGCATCCTGTCAGCTGCTACACCGGCTTTTCATAACAATCATACCGGACCTTACTTGTTGCAGCCCAGAGTCTTCCGTTTCTTGCGTGATGGATTTCCCCCCCACTCTTCCTTGCAGAGCTCTTCTGTTTTAGGTCTTCTTGCTTGTACTGCACGTTTGAGACCTTGCCACAGATTTTCAATAATAGTCAGGTCTGGGGAACACAAAGGCCATTCTAAATCCTTAATGATTTGTTAATATTTAATGGAGTCCATTCTTCCATCCTTACAATGGTTCCAGTGCCACACAACCACAATGCCTAATAGATCCATCCACATACTTAATGGCTGGCATGGTTTTCTTTTCTCCACTTGTTTTATCTGTTTTTGTCCAAATATATCTCTTCCGATTGTGGCCAAATACATTGTTTCATCGCTCCACAGCACTTTGCTCCAATAAAGTTCTGGCTTTTCAAAGTATTGTTTTGCATACATCAGATGTTGTGGTGTAATGAGGGCATAGGAAAGGTTTCTATGCTGGACACTTTGTATAAACATAGTTGTACTGTGGACCACTATTACATTTGCACTGTTATGTGTGTTCTACTTTTTATATCTGCAAACCACTTAATGAGCAGTTCTATCTAGATATATTTTTCTGCGTCTTCCAGATGTTATTAGGGTTTCAACAGTTCCCTTATGCTTCCAGTTCTTAGTAATGTTTCTGGTGGTGGAAATGCAAAGCTGGAAGCATTTGGATATCTTTTAATAGTCTTTCCCTTTGTTAGAGTCACTTATCTTTATTTTCTCAAGTACTCATGCAGTTGCTTAGAGGAGCGCATGGTTATTGCAAGTAGGCACAACATCCTAAGAAGAGGTTATAAGGGTCAGGTGTTTATTTATCTCCGTAATTGACTGCACAATTCTTAATGTAATGCCTGTGTATATATAATAAAAAGAATGCATTTGTTACTCACGTGCAATAGGACCCCAGAGTTTCTAGGGAAAGTTCCTCTCTCATGTGCTAGTGTAGGTCGTCTCTGATAAATCTCTGCATCTCACGTCTCTCTGCTCAGTTGTCTGGTCAGTGAAACTAAAGAGCTGCATGGGGCACGCAGTGATCAGTGTCATTTGATGATTTATTTTTTGTTGTCCTCCAGTTGTATGATAACACGATTCTCTTGTATCTGCACCACCAGATTGCACCTGTTGAAAATGACACCAATTATGATGAGCTGAAAAGAGATGCAAAAATGTGTTTATCCCTGATGTCTCAAGGGCTACTGTATCCTGAGCAGGTGCCCCTGGCTCTCGATGTATTGAAGCAAGTGAGTAGTGACTTGTCAGAGCTTTCTCTAAAATGCTTTTGTCATTACAGCAGTTCGTCAGTTTTCTTGTCGACAAATTAAGTTGTGTAAAACGCTATCATTTGCATTATCCTATATCCTCATGGACTGTTTGTATTGTTGTTTTAATCTTTAGATAGCGAGGAGCAGTTCCTGGCATGCACGATACACCGTTTTGACCTACACCCAGACAATGGTCTTCTACAATCTGTTTATATTCCTTCACAATGAGGAAGCTGTACAGGGCATTCGGTGGTTGGTCCAGCACCTAATGGCTGATGAACAACTGGAGGTAATAAATAAACATTGCAAATAAATTCTACTTTAGAGCTATGGGTCACCTGAAAAACAATTATGTTGCCATTTTGTGGCCTGCACCAATGTTGATTAGAATAGAGACTATAAATTCCTTATGAACCAGCGTCAACACTGAGCCATGAAGTAAATGGAACTTGTATATTAGATCCTGCATTTTTTTAGGTACAAAATATGTCAAAAACAAACACATATCTATTAATGCTATCTAAAAATCTCTATATACTTAGGAATGGTATTACTACACCAGCAGAAGTCACCTGATGTCCGCTTTATACTAGCTGGTGCGGCTGTCACCCTTCCGGATTATATAACACACACTGACTACAGTGCAGAAAGATGAGATCTAAATTTTTCCATACATGCACCAGAGGGAATAGGCAGCGTAGCTCCGTAACGCAAAGACTGACCCATTTCTGGCATCTCCGAGAATAATTTGAATGTACAAAAAGTGGAAACCGGTGCGGGGAACAGCGAGAGACAAATGTCAAGTTCCCCAGTGAGTGTGTTCATTTTGCAGCCGAGCCTCCTCTCATTCTGCTGGTACATCCACACTTCATGTCTCATTTATTATCGCGGTCCCAGAGAGGGGCCTGCAAATTGTCAGTAGAATTTCTGACATACTTCTCCTCTTCATGCATTTGACAATTCTTAATCAATTTGATCACATTTTAATAATGTACGATGGACGTGCAAATGAGCTTATTGTTAAGTTGGTCTATTTAATTAGAACAGTACTTGCCGTTACACTTACTGATTTGCGCGACTCTAGAACATTATGTTCAAGGAGATAATTTGCAGTAATGTGGCACATTACATGCAGCGTGTCAGCCTCTGCTTTGTTCACTAAGCAGATGAAGTTCTCTGTTTACATTTTAACGTGTAACAATATGTACTTATTAGAAAGGTGGCCTCTTATTAATGATGATTAATCGGTAATGCACGTAACCCTTTCATTGCCATGCATAAGCAGCTATGCTCAAATCGTCTCATTTGACATTATTCATCTGTCAGATATCAAGTAGAAACTGCATTTTTTTTAATGTATTTTATCAATTTAATTTGACATTCATATATTGGCAAATGTACTGTAGCTGGCAATCAGAACAGCATAGTTGAAATGTAAACAAAATTTTAACATGTTATAATAGCCAAACATTCTACCTAATAAAGCCCACAGTCACTATGGAGGCATGTTCTGTAGTATCCTTGAATACTTGTTACACGTAAACACGCATATACTTACACATTTAGATCCAAGGTGGGCAGCGTATGGGTTGGGACCCCATGTGGGGTACCAGAATCTTTTGGTGGTCCCCTTATTATCAGATATGTAATGAGCAAAATGTGTCCCTTTAACATTACAGGCTGAGGCCCAATCTCTGCCAGCTCACAGTTGGGGCCAAAATAAAGTTCTTTTGTCAAATGAAAATGGCCATGTGCCCCCTCAAATGGTACAATACATGGACATCTGGTGTAGAAGAACAGTTGTTGCCATCTCCAGGCTCCTTCAGCAGCACCTAGAACCACTTTCTTCTGGATAGTGTGTGTAGCTGCAGCTGCACCTCTTTGCTGGTGACTGTGGTTAAATCCTCTTGACTGTTTCATTTGAATCCAGATGGTTGGGTAGATGGCAAATGATTGACTGACTGGTTTCAACCTCTGAAGGCCAGGCGGTTGATGTTTGTGAGAGCTCTTCTTATATGTAGGCCACAGGAATACAACAGATACAGGCGCTTAGAGCAGGATCATTAGGAATACCAATTTTTATTGTTCATCAATTCCTCTTAAAAGAGCCATTACACATACAACACATTTAAAGGTAGTGGATGTTATACAAACTTTAGATGGGGCATACATGCCCTTTTTATATCCGGTTTTCACGTGCACCATTTAACCAGTCCTGGTTGACTCGCTTATTTTCCACATAAATGGGCCATGAATTTCTAACATTGTACTCTGTAACGGTCGGGTATGTTTCCCGTTGTCCATGCGTTGCTAGGGTGAGGGGCGGTGTTGCTCAGACCCTTCTCCACCCTAGCTCCACTAAGTCTGGGAGATTTCTAAATATCCTGACCAAATCGCCTCCCAGGGCCCGGCTCCAGGATTATTTTAAATTCAGGAGGTACTGTTAGAAGCTCCAATGCTGCTACTCTGTGGCTACCGGCAGAGCTATAGTGCGGCTGTAAATTGCCGCAGTTGTGTCCAGTGGCAGCGGCCTCAGACCCCTCCAGTGGACCATCAGGGGTGAGGGACCCTCTGGCACACCAGCACTCTGGTTCCTGCTAATAGAAACCAGAGCCGTGGAATATTGCGCCGGATGCTCCCTGATTTCTATTGTACCAAGTATGTGTTAAGCCTGTCTTTAAACATTTGTACATTAGACAAGGCGCACTGAGCTGTGTGTATATAAATAAACCAGTTTCCCCAGCACATGTGGGGGAAAGAGGATGCGGCCACAGCCCTAAAAAATGTTCCCTCTCCATCCCCTTTCTTATTAGGGTAATCTCACTCCGTAAAAGGAAATCTCGTCTCTTACACTTCTGCTACTCCATGCTAAGCAAGGAACGCCCTCGCTCTGCTCATCTCCTCCCATCAGCCAGTTGAATCATCTCCTACAAATGCCACAGTCTTGCTTTGTAAACCTGTGTTATTTGGTGGAAATTTAGGCACAAAGTGAGACTAATTGCAGTATGAAAAAGGTTTTCGCTCTGTGACTACCGTAGTTTTGCTTTTTGTAAATAAGTTCCTTTGTTAGAATGACGCAATTTTTAATTTTAAATTTCATCTGTGTACAATTATATGGTCTATACATAAGTTTTGTGTGATTTTTCAATTTTAGGTGAGAGAAATGGCTGCCACCACGCTAAGTGGCCTTTTACAGTGCAACTTCCTCACTATGGATGTCTCTATGCAAGCACACTTTGAGCAGCTGTGCAAAACAAGACTGCCTAAAAAACGCAAGAGGGACTTGGCTGTAGCTGTGGATACTATCCCTTCAGCAGGTAAAGTAATGGAAATCTTAACATATATGTTTTTTTCTAGTTTTACGTTTAACAGCTTTAGTGTATTAGTCAGCCCCATCTGCCTACTTAAGGGTGGTGTCACACCGCAAAATGCTAACCATTTTCGAGCTTGTAAAGTACAGTCATGATAAGCAACATTCATCTCCTGTAGCACAATAGTAATTAAGCTCTGAAGTCACTCCGTGCCATGGGGATGAGTGTTCCCCCATCAAGCAGGCTTTCCACCACAGTATGAATTCATTGCTTACAAAGACATCACTACTGTAGCTGAAAAACCTCTTATGACACCAGCCTTGGTGTCCTCTATAGCAAGGCCACAGTCATCAGAGTAATATCATTTGTTTATAAAGCAATTAAAAAAGGAATATATGGCTCAATCATGGAGGTGGCAGGAGAGTACCTTAAGGCCAATAACAACTTGGTCTAAGTCTGATTCTGCAGACATCTGGTAAAGATTCATTGGTAGATTTACCTCCTGGACTTGATGTTGCATTTTGGGAGAGGAGTTCAGCAACAGATGAAATGTCACTGCTTTCTATGAACAATAGGTATTCTCCTTGTGCCATTTCTCTCTGCAGATCTGGTAAAACGCCATGCTGGTGTACTAGGGCTCAGTGCTTGCATTTTATCCAGCCCGTATGATGTACCTACATGGATGCCACAACTGCTGATGGATCTCAGTGCACATCTCAATGATCCGCAACCCATAGAGGTAATGTCCAGCTTCAACCCTAACCTCATTCTGCTAAATGTGGTTTCTGTTTCATATCGAAAATCACTGTAAAACTGTAAAAACTTTAAAAATAATAAGCATGTATTACAAATGTAATGTGGTAAGAAGTGGGATCACCGTTTCACAGAGCCCCACTACAAAGTACGTGGCCTGTATGTAGTTATGCAGAAACTGTGGTCATTTCATTCACTTTGGCTGCTATGAATTAAGTCTGGTATTTAGTGCTCAGTGGTAATATTAAGGCAGTACGGTACAGACTCCTGATAGGTAACAGAGTTCATAGTCCAAATCTCATGTTTGATAGAGTAGCTAGATACAGTGTTCCCATTAAAGACGTATCATTTTTTATTTTATTTTTTGCTGTATGTTAGATATTTCACAGTGTGTGATCATTTGTTGTTTCTCTTTTTGCTTATGTTGCTCTACCTGTGTTTTGTCCTCTCTAATGGGTAAACTTTAGAAACAAGAAAATATATTGGCTCTTTTTGGGTCCGTGAACCTGTAAAGATAAGTGTGTAGTTACATTATCTGTTTACTTAATATATTGTACCAAAACCTGTATATTACTAAGGATACTTCTGTAAATAATACTCAAGTAATCCAGTGTCTACATACAAGTCCCTGTTTGCTTTCAGATGACCGTAAAGAAAACCCTATCTAATTTCCGGAGAACACACCATGACAATTGGCAAGAGCACAAGCAGCAGTTTACTGATGACCAGCTAGTGGTTTTGACCGATCTCTTGGTATCTCCTTGCTACTATGCATAACAAAGGTGAGAATTTTTCTTTACTTTTATTCAGCAAAATGGGAAATCTAGTGCCTAATTTGCTGTAAAGATGTTACTACTTAGCTGAAGTGTTTGGGATTTACCGAGATAGTAATTCCAATGTGGCGATCAAGAGGTTTTGTTGCAGCCACTATCGATTCCACAGCAAAACTGTCGCTGTAGAACGGCTTCAGAGAGCCGGGACGAGAGCGGCTAGTACTGTGATTGTCGTGTTTACTGCCTCTCCTCTTTTGATCATCCGGTAGCTGTTGGCGTTTACGTAACACTAACTGGCTGTCCGAGGACATTGGGTGGCGGAGAGTGAAGCAAAGTAATGCAGGTTCAGTAAATGTCATTACTTGATCACGGTGAAATGACCCTTGCTGGCAGGTTGGATGGTCTCCGTTTGATCAGATGGGTGCTACATTTCATTGTGATGAAATGGTGACAATTACTGTTTTTATGGGTGCTGCACTGAATACTGGTGAAAGTTGGTATACGATGATTGTGTGGTAATAGAGAGCAAGGCATAATGAGATGTGGCCTTAAATGGTTGGTGTTTTAATTCTCAGGGAGATTTAATAAAGACTGCATGCAGTGCAATCTGTGTGCAAAGATCCTTTTTTACCCCACATTGAATGACATATAGTGCTTAAAGCATTATAGGTACACTTGGTAACATTTTTCTAATCACAGTATTTGCAACTAGCATTGTGATTAAAATGATCGGCTATTCAATAATAATCAGAGAAAGTAAGTAACAGTACTGAGGATAGTTTTATTAAACTAGTGTAGTCTCTAAAATTGTTACTGAAATGCGTAGGGTGCTAAGAGCAAGGGTGGATGTTTGCACTTTTCTCTTCCCTAAGCCTAACTCTGTGTACTGTTTTACCATGCAGTGAGCAGTGCTTGTATGTGTCCACAGGAAAATGTTCTTGGGTAATCAATAATCTATTATATTCATAGCAATTTGACCCCTATTTGTTAGATATATTAGGAATGAATGCAAACAAACTCTTTGCGTACCACTGCCTTAGGATTTATGATGATGGCTTTACCATATTTAGGATGCCACGAATTTGGCTGACACCTGTTCCCACAGCGTTCATAGCAGCAGCTGTTGGCCACTTAAGTTAATTAAAGTTAATTATAAATAAGGTATTCTTGATTATGCCCAAAAAGTATCTCTGTAAATGTTAGGAGTTGCAGAATAAAATGAGCTTTTTTTTTGTGGTTTGAATAAATTATGTCAAAGCAGCTAAGAGAAGAATCCTAAGGTGCAGATCCTTAACAGATCAGCAACATGCAGCAGCAGATATTTATATAGCGCCACTAATTCCACAGCGCTGTTCATTGAAGCTTACAGTCTAAATTCTGTAACACACACACACAGAGAGAGACTGGGGTCAATTTGATAGCAGCCAATTAACCTTCTAGTATGTTTTTGGAGTGTGGGAGGAAACCGAAGAACCTGGAGGCAGAAGTGCTAACCAGTAAGCCACCATGCTCAGTCCATACAGCAATCTCCCACTTGCACTAATACACACAGAGGAATAAGCTTTAGAATAACGTACACCATTGTTTTTGTTTTTTTAAATGATATTTATATGTTCTTAATCTTTTTTTCCCTAGAGCACCATACAAAGGAAAAGTCTGTGTAACATGAAGGATGACCCAGATCTATCTCAAGTAAAAGTTTTTTAATTTCGGACACCCGCCTGCCCAAGTGGATGGCATTTTATTCTTTTTTTCTTTAGGTCACAGTAGAAGAGTGGCACCTGTGCAATTTTAATTGATGAGTGACATATTTATGCTTGTAAAAGGTTGACGTGCATCAAATGATTTCGTTAATAGAACTGTGACAGTAAGACTTAGAAATGGCTAGGCTGTATACATATTTTTGCCACTTAACACAGAGGCACAATAGGATTTTGATTTTTAACTTTTTTTTTTTTTTTTTGGCAAATGTTACATAACTGTATAAACTGTAGAAACATGACAGTAGTAAAACATTGTACAGATAACAACCTTTAACATGAAATGGCAACATTGGTTTGTAAAGACTTGCATTGCTGACATTTAAGCTAAAATAAGGCTTTGTATCAGGTGAAATGCCATATTTTTTGTGTTTTTAAATTATTTTCACTAATATTTTTATTTTTTTCCGCTTAGTAAAAAGAACTTACTTTGTTTTCATTTCATGTGCGTGTACAGATATGGGATCTCTTATCCGGAAACTCGTTGTCCAGAAAGTTCCGAAAAACATATTAAAAGTAAATGATTGCTGCCGCTCGGTGGTAATGTCACACACACACAGACCTCACTGTCTGTTGCAATCTAATGAGGATGGTGATCTCAAGGGCAAGCAAGCATTGCAGATAGTAGATCCCATAGCTGTACCATAACATCTGCAATTTTGCAGTAGTCCTTTTATTTTCTGTGCTATACTCCTGTTGCTGATATATTTTACAAGGTGACAATTTGTAAGCAGGGTACTTTGTACATGGAAATAATTCTCATTTTTGGTGAACTCCTTATTCCTCATCTTTTAAGAGATGTGTACTGTGTTCCTTGAGGAAATACTATTTTAATTGCCTACATGCTGAGCAAGTGACCCAGTGATGTTAAAGCACAGCAGAGTACTAGTGCAGTATTTACCAGATGTCAGCACACAGGTGTAACCAATGTATAGCGTAGTGCCAAAACTGTTCTTTCAATTGTACACTTAGTTTATTTTAAAACCCAATAAACTGGTTGTTTGTAACACGTTTCTCCTTTCTTATTTTCTCCTACGTGCCTAACATTACAAGTTGTATTTTTAGATGAAACATAACAAAGCCTTACCTTGTCCTTTGGAGTAAAGGGAAGCCTAATGTGGGATTAGCACATGCCTCTTGTGCAAATAAAGGGACTTAAATTTGTTATAAAAAAGACATTTTTCATGCCATCATAGATAAATGCACACACTTTGACTGATCATGACCTAATATAAAACACAGCTTAAACACATCTTAAAATCGTATCACTCATCCGTTTCTGTTTTTCAGCATAAAGATGTACACGGCCTCCCTATTTAGTGATGGGGATGGGGCCATGGACTGATGTATGACAAGTTTTAAATCGCTATTATCGGGAGCTATGTAATATTTAAAGAGGATTTTATAGATACTAAACACAGTTTTGGAAGAAATGGAGACATTTATAATTATCTAGTAATCCAACACTAAAGAGGGACAATATGGAATAAGAGGAAAATAGAGATTGGATTTACATAGGAGGTACAGTATGTATGCATATAGGTATGTACATTATCATACACCGATCAGCCACAATGCCACCTGTCAAGGGGTGGGATATATTAAGTGAACAGCCAGTTATTGAAGTTGAAGTGTTGGAAGAAGGAAAAATGGGCAAGCGTAAGGATCTGAGCATCTTTGACAAGTGCCAAATTGTGATGGCTAAAGCATCTCCAAAACAGCCGGTCTTGTGGGGGTACCTGCCAAAAGTGGTTCAAGGAAGGACAACCAGTGAACCAGCGATGGGGTCATGGGCACCCAAGGCTCATTGATGTGCATGGACAGTGAAGGCTAGCCTGTCTGGTCCAATCCCACAGAAGTAGCACAAATTGCTGAAAAAGTTAATGGTGGCTATGATAAAGGTGTCAGAACACAATGCATCGCAGTGCCCATGCTGACCCTTGTCCACCCCTGAAAGCGCCTACAATGGGCATGAGACCTGGACCATGGAGCAATGGAAGAAGGTGGCCTGGTCTGATGAAACGTGTTTCTTTTATATCATGTGGACGGCTGGTTGTGTGTGCGTCATTTACCTGGGGTAAGAGATGGCACCAGTATGCACTATGGGAAGCAGGCAATCCTTTTCTTCAGCTTATTGTTATGCTTTGCTTTACCTAAGTAAAGGCCGTTCATAGACTTATCAATTCTGTCACCTTGTGTAACAGCTTTCTGGATGACTCAGACCCTGAAAACCTGGTTTGACTCAAAGACGAAGTGAAGTTGATGGGAATGATGTTCTCCACTTCTGAAGCAGTTCAGTACGCCAGGTTCTACTTCCTGATGTTTCAGCTAGACATATGGAGAAAGTGGTCAAAATCCAGCCTTCAGTTGGATAATCCACTCAGTGTCCCTGGAGATGAACTTGTCTCTCAGGTGGTTGAGAGCAAACAACTTGATCAGGGGCCACCGCTTTTTCATCCTCAACACGATAGATGCCATTCTTAAGGGATGAGGGGAGGTGACGTTCTGTAGTTCAGATCAGTGATGAACGCTGACAGGGGCCCAGTCAGTACTGCAGGACTGTTCAGTTTTACAACGTCACAGTTGTGTCATACATAAATCATCAGGGAGATGCCAAGAGCTCCCTTGCGATAAACGGAATCTTTGTGAATCTCAGCGATATTGTCTGTGCACATTCCAGATGTGGAAAATTGGAAAGCGGACTTCCTGAGCATGCACTCCATATTACCTGGAGAGTGATCTGATCATCCGAAGGTGTTTGATCTGCTGGTACAGACATGGGGTCAGCTGGAGGTGGACATGACGGCCTTCCGGCGCAACAAGTTGTCCACATTCTGTCCGGACCAGGAAATCGCTGAAGACTGTCCCTCGCCAATTCGGGTTTATATTCTTAAGAAGATCAAGAGGGAGGGAGTTTCAGTGATCTTTGTGGCTTCAGACTGAATGGAAGGATGACTCCAGAAGTATGGCAGCAGGTCCAGCTTGATTCTCTTTGTTTGCACTGTGTGTTAGAGTAAACACAAGAATACTAACCAATCTTTCGGGGCTTTGCAAGTTATGAACTGAGGAGCAATTGAGTTGGGAGAGAGGAGGAGTTTCTGTCCCAGAAGCTGTAACTATTGAGTACCTGGCTCCTGTGCTTTGACCTCAGCCGCACCGTAGCAGTGCCCCCCAGATGGATTTGGATAAATTGATTTTTAACAGGGAGTCCAAAAATCCTCTTATTGTCAGCACAGTGTTTTTTATAAACATGGTCTGACCAGGTGTAGGAAAGACTTTTAACGTTTTATTGATGTCCCGTACTTGACACTGCCTCCAATTTCATCAAACCTTTCCCCTTTGCACTTCAGACATTGTTCACACGGCCTGCTTTCAAAAATGACCAGCACATAGAAAGATAATTTAGTTTCACAGTTCAGCTTCATCACTTAGTGTTTATCAAGCAGTTTCTTTTGTTCGCACATCTTATTTGTCATGAAAGCAATTGCGTTGTGGAAGATTGATGTGGATTTAGAATCTGTTACATCTTGGCATTAGGTGAATTTTGTCAATATCAGGAAAGCCACATCTCACATGCGTGTTTAGTCTGTGAGCACTCATTAAACCGAGTACCCCTATTCATTAGCAGGTTAGAAGTTTGTGTTTGTTTTCTGTTTTAAAGTTCCAAGGAAATCTCGGTTAAAGCAAAATCATTAATCAAAGATATAAGTATATCCTAATAAATAACTTGTTTTCTTTTATCCCAGAATTTCTTACAACTGCTTTTTAAGTTTTAAATAATTGTTGTTAAAATAAAGTATAATGTTATTATAGTGTAGCATTTATTTGTGCATATATTTTTGTAACACATATATGAACAGTTTATACATTTGGAACGTTGTAAATCCTAATTTACCTTTTTTTTATATTTTTATTTTCTCATGATAAAATTAAGAAACAATTTGGGTCAAATTACTGAATATTTGAAGGTCCTTTAGATTTTGGTGTTTTTTTAATGTCTTTAAAATTTAAATTTTTGGAATAACATACAAAGTTTATTGTTTTCTTGACTGCTCACTGCAACTTTAGTAAAGTAAAGCTTTACACCATGTTTGTACATGGAGTCAGCTCTATTACCGCATGGTTATTTCTGCAACATTCTGTAAGCATCCCTGGGTATAATATTCAGCACCTTTGACATACAGTAAGGTCAAACAGTTTATTTACTTGCTGTTTTGAGACATTTGATGAGCTGTAAATATACAGTGTCAAGAGCAATCTGGTGTGTTATGGAATATCCTTAGATGTTTCATAACATCTTTTATACCTTTTAGGTAATCCTGTTTCATTAGTATTGAGAAATAAGGCATATATTTATAACCTATATATGGCTACCTCATAAAAGAAAACTATTGATGGATCCGCAGGGAGAGAAATATAATTTCATTCGCTGATATATGCAATATTCCTACTACAGTTGTTAATAATGTTGAAACAAAATAATAATTTAATGGTCAAAAGAAATGGAGTGTCCTGTAAAAGGGGCAAATTATTTATGATCTTTTAAAATATAACCAATACCCGTGGTTTTATTAATAGAGATTAGGCAGCAATGCTCTCTAGCTGAAAACACTCGTGGGATCTTGACATTTCATCCACTTCATATATACCAAAGGGCAGTAATAATGAAAGTGAATGATGCTAAAAAGAAACAATAACATCCAATGTGACCGTGTGAAATGGTTTTCTCACATTTTTCATAACCTGTTTCTTCTTATTAAAATAGTTCCTTAGGACAATGCTGTATGCATATATAACATCCACCTGATACTCTTATTGGAAACCTCATAGTTTTGTATACATATAGATTATGGATCTTTACACCGTTAATGAGCTCTGTGGCCTATTAAGATATCTTTTAATGATATTATTACACGCTTGACATCCCCTGACCTGATCTCTACCTGCTGACAGACATGCACATGCCACTTTTGCAATCGGGCACCAGTTAAACAGGGTAGATAATAGAATAATTTGGCATTAAAAGTCATAGGCCGTGTGACTCAAAAGGAAGATCTTTACATGGTTATAAGGGCGAGTCCAAAATTATGCGCACTCTGGCTATGGAATTTTTTTTAATCAACTTTCGGAAAAGACAAATACATTATTTTTCAATATAATTTCCCTGCTCTTCAATACACTTTGTCCATCTGTCAACAAGCTCTCGTATTCCCTCATTAAAAAATGTGTTAGGCTGAGCTGCGAGCCACGAATGCACCGCTGTCTTTACCTCTTCATCAGATGTGAATCTTCGCCCTCTTTCAGGGGACCAAACAGGTGATGGTCCAATGAGGGCAAGATCAAGACTATAGGGAGGATGTTTTAACACCTCAAAACAAAGTTTTTGGACGTGGACGGGCATCCAGCTCCTTTTTCATGGCTGACGCCTGTGCGACCTTCTTTAAACGTCTCTTTCCATTCATACACACTTCTTCACAACAAAACACTTTCTCCATACTGTACACAAAGTCTTTGATAAATATCGTCATCAGACACGCCCTCAGACCACAAAAAAACGAATCCCTGCACACTGCACTTCTTTCATGCAAATCACATTGTAACAAGATAATCAATGTTTAATTCACTTGTCACAAGACATTTTTCTTGCACTGCAGTCACAAATGAACTTGCGTAACATGTTCAAACCTGCACAGTAGTGACTGGGGAGACAGCAACGCTTTCTGTACTAGGTCGCTAACACAGTGCTTCCAACAGAAGTTTTAATATAACTGGAGTGCTGATAATTTTTGACTTGCCCATGTATTAATATGTATATGTTATAGTGCTATACTGATAAGATCTGCACATTATTATGTAAGACGAAACACACTCCACAGAACTAGACAGACCACATTATAAAGTATGTAAAATAAAATAAGCATGCAACAGTGTAAGTTTTTTTTAATTTTTTTTAAAACAAAATATACTAAAATCACACAAGTTCAGGGAGTAATCTCAGATGGGGGTGGCTTAAAAAAATTGGAAGAGGGGAAGGGCATTCCAGAGGTGGGGAGCAAGCAATGTGGGAGAAGTCTTGGAGGCAGGAATGATAGATTGAATTTGGGGAAGAGGAGACAGGCAGAACTGTATATCATTACCGGTGTAGTCAGCATGTTGATGCTGACCACCCCAACACTTACCCCGTCGTCTTCACACCGAAGGGCTCCTTCCCGACGAGGCTGCAGGACAACTAATGTGCCAACCGACTGGAAGCAATTGCGATGAATGAAGAAGCCGTTGCGACTTGATGACGTCACCGACATCCGCAACGCTGTTACCGGTGCCGTTAAGGGGGTAATGTATGTATACGGCAATGGACAATATAGAACGCTTTGTAAAGTACATTGTCCATGCCCGCATACTTACATTACCCTCTTAACATCGATAACAACGTCGCGGATGTCAGTGACGTCAAGTCCCGGCAGCTTCTTCAACACTATTGTTTCCAGTTGGTTGGCACATCAGTCCTCCTGGAGTCTTGTCGGGAAGTAGCCCTTTGTTGTGAAGACGTCGGGGTAAGTGTTGTTGGAATAATCAGCATCATTATTCCATACCCCACCCCTCATGACAAGGTCATAGGTGTATTAAGGAGAAGCGTCATGAGGGCTTTGTAGGGGCGGTTGAGCAGCTTGAATTGAACTCTGGAGGAGATGGGGAGCCGGACTGGAGCAATGGGAGAGGCTTAGTCTCACCGCAGCATTTAGGACTGATTGAAGAGACGATTGAGGGGAAGCCCAGATTGCAGTTGTAAATACAGGAAATTGAGAGCGTGAATGAGGATTTTGAGATAAAGAACATAATAGAGCAATGTTACGAAGATGTAGGTAACAAGATTGGGAAGGGACTCGAAATGAACTTCATCCACTCCTGGTTTCTCCGGGTTGAGAGTTGTGTACTTGACTAAGAATGTTGTATAGAGCTTAATATTTCCCCAATTTGTCACCATGTTATCTCCTTCTGATTCTTTTAAAGATCAGTGTATCGAACCTATGCATGAGTTATATGTTTTTATATCATATTATCTATCCTTGTCTTGAACATCTGTGAAATTAGTTTTTAAAAGATAACCCCTTAAAAAGTAGAAAGTCCCTCCCTTCCCCCAACCAGTAAGACTGGTTACTCGTCGTCACCATAGCCCCATTCTCCAGGCAGCCGTGTGTGGAGAATGCTGACAACGAAATGGGGTTTGTGTTGTCTGTCAAGACATTGCTTATTGGACAACCTGTGGAATTATTTATAATTGTATAGCATTAATATATTACACTTTCTGAATAATCAGCCCCTTCTTCATTGGAACTTAGTCTAAATTCCTCACCACAATGGGGCTTATGACTTATAAATATTGGCCCATTGTTTTCCATCCTCTATACAATACTTATTTTACCTTAGCATTTTCCAATCAAAATTCATACTAGGATATTGTGTGTGTGTGTTTGTTTGTTTGTTTCTGTGGGGTATTCAGTATTGTACACAATGTTTTCCTGAGAAATCGTGTTAATTTTTTGCTGTTAAAAAAAAAAAAAAAGTATAAGCAACCAATTCTGTAACATGTAATTGATGTACTTGAAATTAACTTTATAAACATGAAACACAAGGGCTCTATGATGGTGCTTTGAGGAGAGTCTAGAAGAGGTAAGTTTAACTATACCTAAGAAAACAAATTCTCCAGTAACTTTATATGGGTAGAACTATTTTGTAGGCACATCTAATACACCTAACAATGCAGCTTATCCAGTGCCCTTAATGAGGCACGTCATGTTCATAGTGATGTCAATCACAAGAAACTACCGTAATATAAACACATGACCAGGCAATAAGAGGTTATGCATACAATTACTACCCAAAGCGTAAATGTAAGCAATGCACAAGTACCATTTACAGAATTGTAACAATACACATTAAAATATATTCAAAACTGGACATTCCGTTTTAATTCAGGTTGTGACGTGCAATGAGTTTTTATGATAATGTATTTATTTTATAAAAATACATAAAAGGTTTACCTGCTGAAAACAATCTATCCGACAACGTCTGACCTCTGCTGGCGCAACTGTGGCCAGAGTGGCTCCCTGCCCCACATCTGGTGGAGCTGCCCAAAAATCATCCCCTTCTGAAAGGAGGTAGCTGACCTTATTTATAAAGTAACTAATCTAAGATCTCCATTCCATCTATATTACTTTCTCCTCTCTCGACTACCTCCTGACACCCACAAAATAATGTGGGTCCTCCCAGGCCATATCATGACCGCAGCCAGATGATTAATAGCCAGAAAATGGAAACAATCAGAGAGCCCTTCTGTTTTGGAACTAATTCGAAGTGTTTGGCATATATATATATATATATATATATATATATATATATATATATATATATATATATATAAACACCTAGAGCACATGACTAATGTAGTTAATGATCGCCCTTACAAATTACTCTCCACATGGCATAGGTGGCAGGATTACTTCACCGCTACACATTCCTCTTCTTGAAAAATGAAAATATAGATACTCCAGTAATTGTTTGAGCTGAGTCTCGCTAAGTCCTGTTTTCCCTTCCTTCTTCTTTGTTCCTCCCTCTACTAACACACCCTCCTCTGCCCCCCCCTTCCCCCAACACACACACACACACGCACACAAACACACAATCCGCCTCCTCTCTGTTTTCTACTTCTGTTATTTCCTCTTCCTTTCCCCCCTCTCCATTTTCCCTTCATGGTACTCCGGATATCTCATAACCTTAATACTTTTGATTCTCGTTTACCCGTATGTTACTAATCTTGAGAACCACTCCGTGTGTAGTGGTTCTGAGTTCTATACCATACCTGTATTATAAACTCTCGATGTTAATACTGTTATGAGTTGTATGATCATAACATATGCTGTACCGTTTCTTTTTGACAAAAATTTGAATAAAAATAATATTTAAAAAAAAAGGTTTACCTGGTTCAGTTCTTTCCCCGTATAATATAGAATTATTAATGTGTATTTCACTAAGGTCTGAGCATGTTTTAATATAATTCTTCATGCCCTGCTGTTTCATGTGTACACTGCTTTTAAAGTGGGTGAGGACAGAACAACCCGTTTGCTGGTTTTGATTGAGGAAAATGATTTATGTAATAATTATAACAATATTGCAAAGATCGAAAACTCAAAACAGTGTTTATCCCTTAAAACCATCAACTGCAAAGTAGTCGAGCCCTTCCGACTAAGCCCATCCTTAGTCAATGCTTGCGGCCATACATTAGGATAATGAAGGATGACTGGAGTTTGACCCCAATTGTGAGCAAAGTAGAAAAACATATTATTGATGGAGCAAATTGGCACTTCTTTGACTCTGAGAGATTTGGTATCCCCACTAATATCTTTTTTAATACCCTAATATCTTTGAATGTACACAAGTACATTCCTTTCTGCAGTCTTTGCCTACAATACAAATGTTTAGGAATCTTGCCCACATTCGAGAACATGTGTTATTATAATTCTAACAGAGGATGTATGATTTCTAGTCTTTATAATTAATTTCTGTGTCTACTGTTGAACGTTTTTTGACATATGAGCTCAATTGAGAAAAGGATTTCCCATAGACGAAGATGTAAATTTGATTCTATTTGGGAGCCTTGGATTACATGCGATTTCCCCCCCCCCCCCCTCCTCCCCCCCTGCAAACAACATAACTATTCAGCATTTCTTCAATATTATGCCCATTAGGTGATCTCTCTGTATTAATGTATTGCTGTACCTTTCACATAACAATGAATAAGTCCACCACAGAAGTTACCCAATGTCCCATACCATCATAACTCCAAGTCTGTACACCAGTATATGCAAAATATTTCTGCAGTGTTAGATATGTAACCAATATCATCATCATAGACAACAAAGCAATAAAAATGTACAAAATAACAGATATCAATTAATAAAACTAAATAATGCATCAAAACCTGGGCTGTGCCTGCAAAAAGATAAATTGTGGCAGGTGCCTCAAGAACATTAGCAAATAGTCACAAAACATAATATCCATTGCAGGACATTAGCAGCGCGTGATTTTATTTGCAGGTCAGAGTAACTTACAAAGTACTGAAGAGAAATGTTGTGAATCAGGAGACTTACCAGCAATGTATAAGCCACTAATATATAATTTTGTAGCAAGAACATTTGTATCTGTTTTAGAAGCACACGGTTCTGTGAATCAATATGGCTGCATCTACAGGAAGGGGTGCATGATTTTGCAGTTTTGGATAGGAGACGCTGGATAGATCACGGTGGTCCTAGCCTAGAGCGCCTATCATTCTTAAATGAAAACGGGGACAATGTGACCTAAAGTGAGCTCAGGCCATCAAATTCCTCCCATACTTCCTTTTACTTACCAAGGACAAACGTATTCCAACTTATTCTGCTCATTTCAGGCCACCAGATGTTGTAAGTTAAAGTTTTTGTGGATATCAATGGGGGGCTGTGCTGGAAAAACTAGAAACTGTGAGCTGGACACTGGTGCCTAAAAATGCATAGAGTGCAAATATTGTCTTCTGGGAAGGGATATTTAATATATTTATGTGTGAGGGTCAGAGAACTTCTGTCAGCCTTGAAAGGGTTTGTTTTATGTGTTTGTATTCCTGAGTGCTCAGAAGCTGAAGGTCATCAGGATTCACTCCTATACTTTTAAAGGCTTTAATGACTTTTGTCCCATCTGGACTAGTTTGATGCAGGTTAAGCACATTTATGGTCCACAAAGAAGAATGTAAAGTCTAAATGAAGTGATGGTAGACAAGGATTCGAAGTAACATATGTATCATTAACCGCCATGCATATTTCCAGTGGACCTACAATCCCACAAAAGTATACGCACCCACGTTTTCAGCAGTTCCCAATAGCAGAACGTTGGTGTGAACCTACGTATTAGCTGGGTGGACAAATAGGGGCACTGGCCTTCCCAAAAACAGACTCAAACCCCTACAATCTATTTTGCACGCTGCGGCAAGATTGATTTTCCTTGCAAATCGTTATTCCTCTGCTGAATCACTCTGTATGTCTCTACACTGGTTGCCTGTTTGCTACCTAATCTAATATAAAATAATCTTACTAACCTACAAGGCCAGCAACAAAGCTGCACCAACATACATCTCCTCATTTGTCACAAAATATCTCCAAACTCGGCAACTCCGCTCTGCACAAGATCTGTGTCTCATCCACACTCATTACATCCTCCCATTCCCGATTACAGGACTTTTTCCGTGCTGCACCCACTCTATGGAATTCTCTCCCTTGCACAATAAGACTCTCCTCTGGTCTACAAGCTTTCAAGCGTTCTCTGAAAACCCACCTCTTCAGACAAGCTTATAATATTCCTCAACCACCCTCTTAACCTCACTACATTACCCTATTACCACCTGTTATACAACTACCCCTTGACCAACATTGTTGTGTGACAGGATCATTTAGCTTATGAGTCACTTTTGCAGTCTGGCTGGGCCGACTGCAAATGTAGAGTTAACCTCATGTGTCAAACTCCCATTGTCCCATATATTGTAAGCTTGCGAGCAGGGCCTTCTCTCCTCTTTGTCTGTTTTATCCAGTTTGTTTATTAGTTTACTATGTTTGTCCCCAATTGTAAAGAGCTACGGAATATGTTGGCGCTATATAAATAAATGATGATGATTTATGCACTTTCGTAAACTACTCTTAAATGGAGGCACTGCTATACAAGCCACTGAACTTTGCAGTAAAAAGGGGGAAATTGTTCTTTGTGATGGTCTCAATATTGTGTAGAAATATGGGTACTAGTTATATTGACTTATTTTGAGACACAAGTGCAAATGATTTTGAAATTGGTGAAATTAGGTAACACAATGTGCCCATTGTTAGAGCAGATGTAGACAGGGACTCCTTTTCGATGGGCTGTGTACAAGCTGTATGTCACAAAAATAGTGTATCTTCATTTACACCATAAATGACAAACACATTAGAAGAAATAGAAACTTCAAACTTAAAAATGCAATTGGAGGCTCTGTCCCAAAAAGCTTACAGTCTAAATATCTGGAAACATATACATAGCTAACTAAAAAGTGCTAAAAATGTAAAGATGTTCATCAGAATACAAGATAAAAGAAGCCCATTCATTGTTGAACCACGCCTCAGTGCTACGATTTAGAACATTTCCATTGAGATTTAACCCCTTTGCTGATGAGTCTTTTCTTGCTGTGTGCTGAGCTTATTTGGCACTTTTTGGGCTGGTCACATTCCAACATCAGTATCAGTCATTTGTTTATACAGTACCCACATAATTTATACCTTTTCTTTTTTCGGAAGACTTTGACTTTTTTAGAAGATACCATGAATTTGCTTATACCTCTTGACATGGCAAAGACAATCTACCCAAACTGGGCAAAAAAGTGTTTGTTAAAAAAAACCACACACATTCTTGCAATTTCATTAAACAAACACCAAGAAATACTTTGTGGTTCTTACTTTGGCATTAATCCACCTCTCCGATACAGCAAAGAGCAGGTTTCTACACATAGATTTCCATTATAAAATCTACTCTTAAAAATGTTAATGCAATTATTTTGCTAGTTTGCACTGTCTTGAATCCAGATCTACATCCAATGAAACACCTGTGGAGAGATCTGTTGCGAGAAGGCATCCTTCAAACCTGGGAGAACAGGAGCATAAGAAGAGTGAATCAGACTGCCAATATAGAGGTGCAGGATGCTCATCCAAGCAATTGTGTGTTATTTTGACCAAAGGCTGTGCGCCCAAATATTACATATAGGGTGTCAATAATTTTGTCAATGCCATTTTTTTTTTTAATTTTCTGATTTATAAGCATGTACAGTATTAAATTCAGAATAAAAAAAATAAAGCAAATTTTTAAACCGAACTACCACCTCACAACAATAAAATTAACTTACAGAAGTAGTGGAGCAAGTGAGACAGACAACACAACTTTACATTTGAATGCCCTTACAGTAAAAATTGTAGTGTTCCGGATATAAAAAAAAAAATGATTGTAAGCTTTCGAGCAGGGTTCTCTTACCTCTGTCTGTATGTATTACCCAGTATGGTCTTATCAATGTTTGTTGATGATTGTAAAGCGCTGCGGAATTTGCTGGCGCTATATAAATAGATGTAGATGATGTTGATGATTTACCGGATGTGTAGTTTGGCAAACAAATATGTGCATATTGCATGATAAAAAGGAGTTCTTAGCATGCTGGCTAAGGTCCAAAAGCATATAATGTAGACAAAAGGGTAAAATACAAATTGTGTACATTGGACCAATTGTATTCTCATATGTTCATATAGCCAATATGCTAATGTAGCGTGTAGAACCTGACAAAACACCAACTAGTCAATAAGAACCTATAGCCTCACAAGTCCTCCTATACACATTGCCAATTTGTCATTTTATTATCGCAAGCAGACAGCCAATGTGCCACTTTAAACTTGCATGCTCCCATATTATATGGGAGATTATGAGACTATTTGATATAGCCTCATATGTACCCATATAGCCGTATATAAGTCTTCATATAGTATATAGAGATATACAGAAAGAGCCCATCCGTATATCCCTATAAGAAGGGCATGTAAGTCTATATCAAATACTTTTAGCCATGTAGTGTATACTTACTTCAATGTTATTTCACCTGTGATATTTGTTAGTATCATATGACCTCATGACAGATATCTGAAGTGAAGAAGTGACCTCACAATGTCCGTGCCTCCTCACTGAGAACAGAATTTCAGACTCACCGGTTATAAGTCTGTGTGATGTAGGCTTGTGCTAGAACTTCATGCTATTTTATGGAGAATTTCAACTTTACTTGTTGAACATCTCATTCCTTAATCATGGGCATTAGCAGAGTTGGTCCTTCCCTTTGCTGCTATAACAGCCTTCACTCCTCTGGGATAGCCACTAGATTTTGTAACATGGCTTCAGGGACTTGTATCCGTTCAGCCACAAGAGCATTAGTGATGTTGCGCAATAAGGCAGTTGGCATTCCAATTCATCACAAAGGTGTTCAATGTGGTTGAGATCAGGGTTCGGTGCAGGCTCTGTTTTATAGTATTCAAAGGAAGCCCTGAGACTTTTATAAACTAAGCACCCTTTATGTGACAGGGTAAGTGGCAGAACTACCATTGGTGCAGCAGATGCAGTGTACCGGAGATAATGGCAGATGCTGAGGGTCGGTGCCCCGGTTTCTTCCTCCCCACCTACCTGCAACGGGGCCCACAGCTCAGTAATTCTGCTTCTGGACAGGGTTATCCTGCATCAGAAATATATGCACACTCTCCATGTTCCTCAACCTCAGATCATTATCTCGCTGCAGATCATTCAATCCAAAGACACATATCATGGACTTAATACTGACATCAAAATTTATGTCTATGAGTAAATAGACCTCATTAAAATTGTGACATAATTCAGTTCTACACAGCCTATCCGGATGATGATAAAATGTAATTTTCACATACATTTTGCTATATGTAAGCCGATGACATTGTATTAAAAAAATGCTTGTTTGATTTTTTTCCCCCCTAAATAAATGTATCACTAACAAATATTCACAAGGCTGAGTGACAGTTCTCATGGATCTTTACTTAAACCTTGCAGATCATTATAACTGAGTTTTGAACTAAGATTATGACAAACCATAATCCCCCAGGTCATTTGACAGGGGCGTGAGACCATTGATCCCATTGTCTCTTAGGGTTCCCTATATCTGCTTAAATCATCATCATCCCTGAGCAAACACTGAAAGCAGAATCTCAATCTCTGCTAGCAGCCAATGAGCGTTCAGCTTTCATCCACTGCGGCGCTGGATGCAATTAACATGCGCCCGGCTATTGGCTGAATGCACACACATTGGCAATTGGCTGTGAGTGGGAAGCTGGGTAGCGCTGGATGCAGCAGGCAATGTTTTGCGGAGTCCCCGTTATCTCCTCTTTGGTCCCGGTGCACCGGATTCACCTGTCACGGAGGGACACAGAAGGACACTGCAAGGTATGGACTCTGCAATATATGATTAGCTGCTATGACGCCGTATCATCCTAGCACAGCAGCGTCCCACTGGATATCAGTGCAGCTATTTGGTTATTGCAAGACGGGCCCTCCAAATACATCACCGCTGACATTTGTTTATTTCCATTACTGATACAGGAGGGCTGCAGTCATTGACTATAGCGAGCCTGCAGCCTGATGTGTACTGCTGAACATTGGTAATGAGATGATGGTTGTAGAGCCGAGTGGTGACACTACGGGAGGGGGGATGTGATTGCAGGGGGAGGACTGGGGGCTTCTGTGCAGATCAGAAAGAGGCCAGTGCCTGGTGCTGATGCAGAGGGTTGTGATGTTACAGAGTGAGTCTTATGTGGGTAGTAGGTGACAAGGAGATTCTGTATATATACCCACAAATATTTGGAGCATTGCATATTTTCTCATCTGGCTGAAGATGAAACTACTATGGGGTTGTCATTTTGGAAACATATTTGTTTTGATGCAAGTTATGCATTTTTCTTTATTTCTGTTTTGTTTGTGTGTTTCTTTGCAGGCTCCTTGAGATTTGGATTCTTCTTGGCCTCCAATAAGCCTTGCTGCTATCTTCATGGACTTGCCTGGGAGAGGGCCTTCTAACAGGCTAAACCAGCACGATAGGACATCTGGAGCACTTCAGTATTAAAAATGAATTTATCAGACAGAATGACAGACTTTGCAGATCAGACCCATTACGATTATGTCAACAGCACCTCGGTGTCTCATGTGGGCAATGGGACCCTCCGTGACATTCAGCAGATTATTCATACAGCCACGCTGGTCACCTGCACTTTCCTTCTAGTTATTATCTTTTGCCTGGGATCCTATGGGAACTTGGTGGTATTTTTGTCCTTTTTTGATCCAGCCTTTAGGAAATTTAGGACGAACTTTGACTTCATGATCCTGAATTTATCTTTCTGTGACCTCTTTATTTGTTGCATCTCTGCCCCCATGTTTGCTTTTGTCTTATTTTTTGACACTGGAAGTAATGTTCCCGATGCATTTTGCTTCACATTCCATCTCACTAGCTCTGGATTTATTATTATGTCTTTAAAAACTGTAGCTGTGATTGCACTTCATCGACTACGGATGGTGCTTGGACAACAGCCGAATAGAACAGCTTCTTTCCCTTGTACATTGATGCTCACTGTTCTCCTGTGGACCACGAGCTTTACCCTTGCCACTTTAGCCACATTAAGGACACGGAAGTCTCGGATATGCCTACCCATGTACAGCTTAATCAGCGGTGAGGGGAAAATTATTCTATATTTGTACGTCATAGATTTTACCTTTTGTGTCGCCGTTGTGTCAGCTTCTTATATCATGATTGCTCAGGCATTAAGAAAAAATGCCCAGGTGAGAAAATGCCCCATCATTACAGTTGACACAACAAGACCACCACCTTTTATCGCCCCTGGAGTTGATGGGGTGCAGTGTGCAGTCCCTGCTTTGTACAGGAACCAGAACTACAACAAACTTCAGCATGTACAGACACATGCCTACACCAAAAAACTCAGCCAAATGCCGGTGCCAGCGAGCAGACTACAGCTTGTATCTGCAGTCAACCTTTCCACTGCAAAAGATTCCAAAGCTGTAGTGACCTGTGTCGTTATTGTATTATCCGTCCTAATTTGCTGTCTCCCACTAGGGATCTCTTTAGTCCAAGATGTGTTAACAAACAGCAGCAGTTTTATCCTGTACCAATTTGAGCTTTGTGGCTTTACGTTAATATTTTTGAAGTCCGGCTTGAATCCGTTTATCTATTCCCGCAACAGCGCCGGCTTGAGGCGGAGAGTGCTGTGGTGCCTCCAATACGTGGCCCTTGGATTTTTATGCTGCAAACAGAAGACCAGACTGCGTGCTATAGGAAAAGGCAGCCTGGAAGCCAACAGGAACAAGTCCTCTCACCACGAAACCAATTCTGCATATATGTTATCACCAAAACCACAAAAAAAGTTTGTTGATCAAGCCTGTGGCCCGAGCCATTCAAAAGACAGCGTCCTGAGCCCGAAAGGGTCAGGAGGACAGCAACATTATGCCCAGAGCAGTTCTACTCCAATTAACACCCGCATAGAACCCTACTATAGTATTTATAATAGCAGCCCCTCCCAAGAGATCAGCACACCTAATAGCCTACAACCAGTTAACTCCACATTCGGATTTGCCAAATCATATATTGCCATGCATTATCATACCACTAATGATTTAATGCAGGAGTGTGAGACCACCTCTGCCAAGCAGATACCCGTGCCATCTGTCTGACAGCCAGACTGTACTATGTATGTTGTAACCATTTCAAACGTGTTATTAAACTTGCCATAAAGTTAGAGGTTTACAATTTAGTTTGACAAGTATTAGGACTCATGTACTAAAAAAAAAAAAAAAAAAAATATTTTTCAGAATAACTTTATTAAACATTGTGACACTGCACATTAATGACAAGGATTACTTTTTGGGAAAAAAACAAAACAAAACAAAAAACTTTCAATTGGGGACTATATAGAATATTGCAACATTACCCATTTTTTTGTACTTATATTTTAAACTGCTATTGTAAGTTATTTTATTTCTTATTGTACAGCATATATTGTAAATTTAATTACTACTATAAACTGAGAGTTATCTGTGTTATCAGGATTACATTAGTCATTAGCATTTTTACCCAGGTGGGTTGTAGTGCTTTTAAAAGGAAAATATTCTTGGTGTAGTTTTTTTGTTTGCAGGTCTGACAAGTACAGTATAAGGTGAAATAATATGAGAGAGAAAACAATATTCACTGTTTAATAGTTTAATGAAAGAGTTTTCTATAATGAAAATGTATTTTTGTATCGTTTGTAAAAATGTGTTTAATTGTGAGCAAACATTTGGGGTAAACTGATTTTGTATAACGATGAACCGTCCTGATTTTAAATACAGTATAACCTATTTGTAGAATGTAGCCTCTTAATTCTAAATAAAATGGTATTATTTTATTTTGCTCATGATTAAACAGATGTATTGACATGTTTACACTTTAATGGGATGAATCTTATTCAGCGATGCTGTTAAGGTGGAACACGGTTCCTGTAAGACATTTTTGTGCAGCAATAGAACAAAAAGGTATGTTCTGTGAATGTCAATAGATTTATATGTTATCTATTAAAGTCATAGTTGCCCACTCTCCCGGAATGTCTGGGAGACTCCCGAATTTTTGTGAGTTCTCCCGGACTCCCGAGAGAGCAGGCAAAAATCCCGGATTAAGCTGTCTCCGTTGTTGAAGATGGGTGGGGGCGGGGCTAAACGCGGCACCGTTGCCCCCCCCTCGTTGCGATTGGCCAAAATTATATTAGATTGACAGGGGCGGAGCCTAATGGTACACCACGCGTGGCCACGCCCCTTCGACGGACCCCCTCCCGGACAGCTGCCTTCAAAAGTGGGTAAGTATGATTAAAATGCTCTTGTCACCTATAAAATCTAGAATGACTTTGTGATTTCACTGGTACCTATAGAATTAATAAACTGCTTTCTGATAAATAATGGTTCAGCTCACACTATGGCTGGGTCCACTGTGTGTTGGTGACACGTACACTTTAATGGAAATCTTTTGCAGTGATGATTTAGTCTGTGTGGCAAAATAGAGAGATATATTAAGTAAACTCTCTTAGTCCATTCCTAACCCCTACCTAGGGCATCAATGCCATACCAAGCAGGGTATATGTATGCCACGTGGAATAGATGTAATCCCAGACCTATGTATTCCATTATACACTTCGGATTTTAATACTACAGTCCTTATTAAAAAATAGTGTGTGTTTAATAGCATAAATCATTCCGGTCACTTGTAAGTAGGCAGATCATTTTTTTTCTTCAAGCTGTTAATAATGATTTACAATTTGCTAAGCATCATGTGATTGCCATGGCAACCACAGTCACATGATACCTGATGGAGTGAACAGAGAGGCTTTTGGAATGGACCATATGTTCATAGCTTAAGCCCCCTTCCCCTTACTCTGCTATCACATGTTCACTGAGGAGACCACTATTTTACAGTGGCAGCCATATGAGTTTTCCCCGCGGAGAGATTTTGCGAGGGGAAGTTATAGGGGGACACCTGTAAATATTACAAAATTAGATTCATGTTACAAAAGTACAAAAGTTGCTGCTTTTAAAAAAAAGTCTATATGGTTTTTGGGCTTTAATTCATCTACTACCTTGCTACATATATATGTACTTTTAATGGGTCATTCATCTGCACTCTTGTTCAATGTGCTCCAGGTATACCGCCTACAAAATTATAGTAACAAAAGAGAAGACCCCCCTATCTATGCATAGTACTTTGATAAGTTAACTACAACAATATCTAAATGAGGTCTACGTAGGAGACACACATCTTATTTGAGTCTCCATATGCTTCAAGGTTGAACAAATGACACAATACATAATAGGGATGAGTGGCACTTATTGTTTAAAAATGTCCTTCATTATATAATTCGTTAAAATATAGTAAGCAAAATAAACATATGCACTATAATCACTATAATATAACAAAGTAGGCAACGCAGAAACATAATAAAAATTAGTAAAAACTGGCGAAACTCAGTAAAATACTAGAAATGAAATCCGGGAATACACTATAAATTACATAATACTGAGCAAACATGGGAACATAATAGAAAAGAGTAAATATTGAACTAATTCAGGAACTTACTAGCGATTACTAAATACTGAGCAAACTTGGAAACATAATAGGGCCTGATTCATTAAGGAAAGTAATGCAAAAAAATGAGTAAGTTTTCTCCTGGACAAAACCATGTTACAATGCAAGGGGTGCAAATTAGTTTATTATTTTGTACATAAGTTAAGTACTGGCTATCTTTTCATGTGGCACACAAATACTTGATAGCTTTATTTGTACACTGACATTTAAAGTTGATCTAGGACATGCTCTACACCAACTATAAATCTACTATCATATTTTAAATTTACCTCTCCTCCAATGCAACATGGTTTTGCCAAGATACAAAGTTACTCATTTTTTTGCTTTCCTTTCCTTAATGAATCAGGCCTAATAGTAATTAGAAAATATTCTCTAAACCTATGAGTTTACTACAAATTAGTAGATACTAACCAAATTCATGTGTATACTAGAACTTTTATAAGTGTTGAACATATTAGAATATACTGACCAAACCTGCTACAAATTAGTAGGCAATAGGAATATATTTTAAAATTACTGACCAAATTTAGAAATAAAACTTGAGAGCATAACCAGAAAAAAGTGAACACTGAAGAGCTTATTAAAAATTAGTATATACTGAGCAAAGGAGGGAACATATTCAAAATAATTACAAAGTAATAATTTGCAGGTACAAGTACAAAATGAGTAAATACTGAATACATCCAGAAACATCGTGAAAATATGCAAATACTGACAAACTCATGAGGATAATAGAAATATTTTAAGACTAACCAAATGTAGGAACATGCTACAAATGAGATAATATTGAACATAAGGAGCATTCTTGAAATAAACAAATGTGAGTCATAGTCGGGAACAAATCATAAAATACTGAACACATTTGGGAATATGCCAGAAATAGTGACTATGCTTAGATACAAACTAGAAAATCGTTATTACTGGCCAAACACATGAGCATAAAGGAAATGACAAAGTATTATCCAAAGTCAGAACTTGAAGGACACTATAAATCATCATCATCATCATTTATTTATATAGTGCCACTAATTCCGCAGTGCTGTACAGAGAAGTCACTCACATCAGTCCCTGCCCCATTGGAGCTTACAGTCTAAATTCCCTAACATACACAGAGAGAGAGAGAGAGAGAGACACTAGGGTCAATTTGATAGCAGCCAATTAACCTACTAGTATGTTTTTGGATTGTGGGAGGAAACCGGAGCACCTGGAGGAAAACCATGCAAACATGGGGACCAACTCCGCACAGATAAGACCATGTTTGGGAATCGAACTCATGACCCCAGTGCTGTGAGGCAGAAGTGCTAACCACTAAGCCACTGTGCTGCCCCAATGAGTGAATAGTATTCATAGGAACATATTACATATCAAGAGTGCTAACCTTACTTCAGGGACTGAGGGACACCAGAACCAGAGGTCCTTCCAATAGCATAGGACTTGTTCTATTGAACCGAGAATGGAGTCCCAGGAGGTAAAGTGCTACAGCACAGGTCAGAGAGCTCTGGAATCTGGCTTCAAAGCTACTAGGTCTGTATTCGGCCTGGAGGTGGCACTGGACCCCAAGGTCAAAGTCCTGGAAGATCAAATCCCTCAGCTCATACTTAGAGGCACCAGTGCCAAGAGGGGGCTGAACAGCTGGCTGCATATGGTTCTCCCACATTAAAAGTTGAGTGTCCAGATTGATCCTTTGTCACTCACCGGATGGTTAGTGCCTCTGGTCTGATACGTGGCTCTCTCTCATTCCTGCCGACGCCTGTCCTAAGCCGCGGTCGTCCGCCATCTTGACTGGATTGCGCATGTGCAGGACTCTTGAACTTAAAACCTTGCTTTTAATCCTATTGGTGAATCAATCACCACTCACTATTTAAGGCACCTGTGTCCTTAGTATCGTTGCCTGTTCTTGGTTCTCATTCCCTTGAGACTCCTAGGTGTTTCCTGTGTTCTGCTCGTGTGATCGGTTTTGCTGTGGACAAGTCCTCTCTGCTCATCCGTGGTAAACTTGACCGCTACAGACTACCTCTACTCTGCTGCATGCCTACACCTGGACAAGCCTTATCTGCTCTTCTGTGGTAAACGTACCCGCTATAGACTGCTTGCCATTCCGCTGCATACCTGCACCTGGACAAGCCTTATCTGCTCTTCTGTGGTAAACGTACCCGCTATAGACTGCTTGCCATTCCGCTGCATACCTGCACCTGGACAAGCCTTATCTGCTCTTCTGTGGTAAACGTACCCGCTATAGACTGCTTGCCATTCCGCTGCATACCTGCACCTGGACAAGCCTGCTCTGCTCATCAGTGGTAACGTACCCGCCACAGACTACCCGCTATTCCGCCACCTACCTGCGCCTGGACAAGTCTTCCCATCACCGCAGTGGTACAACTTGCTATCCGCAGACCACTGACGCTCCCGCTACCTACCTGCACCTGGACAAGTCTTCCCATCACCGCAGTGGTACAACTTGCTATCCGCAGACCACTGACGCTCCCGCTCCTACCTACACCTGGACAACTCTTCCCATCACCGCAGTGGTACAACTTGCTATCCGCAGACCACTGACGCTCCCGCTCCTACCTGCACCTGGACAACTCTTCCCATCACAGCAGTGGTACAACTTGCTATCCGCAGACCACTGACTCTCCCCGCTACCCACCTGTACTGGCACGAATCTTCACAGCACATCAGTTGTTATACCTACCTCCGCATTATAGTTGCAAGTCGCTGACTCTCCTGCTGCATAGCTGCAAGTCGCTGACTCTCCTGCTGCATAGCTGCAAGTCGCTGACTCTCCTGCTGCATAGCTGCAAGTCGCTGACTCTCCATTGACATTCCTTATCCTAAGTTGTTGTACTGTTCCAACCATTCACCATACTGCCCAGAGGATCGCTGTGATAAACTCCGCCCCTCTGGTAAGCATAATCACACCTGGTGAATCCTGGGTAGAAACTCCTAGTGCCCGTGACATCCTTATGAGCACAGATAAGAGGATCAGTCTGGATTGGTTAACCTCACTCCAGCACTGTGTAAATTCACTGTATAAAAGAAGGGCTTGTAGCTTATGTAAGAGGTACACCATTATTATCTCCAACTATGCAGAGAGGTGAAGATTCTAGAGGAGCTTGCGGTGGAAAGGCTGCACAATACAAGCCGGCAGCTATCTGCCCTAGCAAAGCACACGCATTTGTGTGGGCATTACAGAGCAGGGCAATACTATAGCTCTTATTCTGAGGTAAGAGAATGTAAATTATTTTCAATTAGAGTACATTACCAAAACGGCCACTTTCCTTCAATATTGTCAAACACACAAATGTTGTGAATGGCATAAGTATAAGTATAAGTATGAGTATAGCAATCAAAATATTAGCAATATTGCATTGTGACCTGTTTTATGTTTAAAAAATTATTATGGGTGTTTAGCAGTCTGTGTGACTTCTAGACCCCCCAAAATTTACATTTATATCTATATGTTTGTACATATGTATGTATGTTTACATGTATGTTGAATTTGTTTTTGCCAATATACATTCCAACATTCGTAACTTTGGATATTTACACATGTGGCCTTTAAGCAAACGCTTAAGGACAAACTGAGAGACCACCACAGAGACGCCAGGGGGACAGTGTGGTGGTCCCATGCAGTACTTAGACCTCAGTCCTCTGCGGACTCTGCATTGATGAGCAAATGATGCTGGGCATGGAGGGGATAGATGTTGGCGAGAGCTGTCCCCCAGCAACACAACAATCCCCTCCAGGAAATTTTCATATAAAAAAATGCATTAACTATTACAATGACTATAATGTTGTGACTAAATAAATATTAACACCCCCATCAGCAATGTATATATTCCGGTGTTTTCTAAAATGATCACTTTCCTTTTTACAAATTATATTGTCCGTTTTTTCAACACCAACCCCACCAAAGCCTGAGACTGCGACCTAGTCAACCTGTTGGATAATTTGGCCTTGTAATGCATGTTATTGGTATTTAAAACTAGTTTGCAATTTGTTTGGTAACTACCATTCTTTAGTGATTGTGTATTTAATTACTTGGTGACCATAAAATGTTCTTCCAGACTTTAATTTTGGCTGGAACATATTGTCATACAAGACATGAGTGTCAAATTCCTCCACAATATTCAGTTTTCTTCATATATTTAGTGAGGTTGTCAATAATGAAATAATATTGATATTAAGCACAGATATCACTTCCCTGACAGCCACTGATTCCTCGTTTGAAGATCAGTCCTCAATTAAACCCAGAGGAGGAGAATTCCTAGAAGAAATAACTTTCTCATGGTCTTTAAGATCTAGACTTGGCTGAGATCAACAATGTTTTAACAATTATTTTTTTATCCCTTCTTAGTAACAAATGTACTCTTCATTGTCTTTTTCATCCATTATAGAAGTTCATCTATAGAAGTATCCGGATGTAGTTGAAATGTCGACAATAAACATGTTGACATTCAGAATGTTGACATCATAATGTTGACATTCATTGTTACAAAAAAAAAACAGTGGCTAAGAGTTCACTTTATGTTGGGAGTTTGTTAGAGCTAGTTAATCGTTGTGTAATTGTTTTTTGGTTTTTTTGCCGAGCAAAAATCGGGGACCCATGCTTTTTGGCCCCCGTCTGATTTTGCCAGTACCAGCATTAGCGTTGGTTAAGCTTTTTTTTTTTTTTTTTTTTTTTTTAAATCTCCTTAATGTCGAAATTGTGACTCTCGACTTTACAACATGTTGCCATCACAATGTCGACATTTTAACCCTGTCGACCTAATGAACATGTCGGTATTCTGAATGTCAACATTATGGTGTCAACATTTTAACTGTCAACATGGTCATTGTTGACATTTCGTACCCAACCTGAAGTAACAGGTCTTTTTTTCAGGATTTCTGTCTGTAGAAAAAGGTGCATTAATTACTGACCCAGGAAAATAGATTAACTCACCTGTGCATGATTAAAGAAATCCTGAAAACATGAACTGCTGGTAGCTCTTGAGGACTGAGTTTGGGCACCTCTGCCCTATGCCCTCACCTAAATTGCTCCCATGTAAATTCAGGTGTGTTGTCTGAAGTTACTTGATCAGGTTGGCCATGACATGCTTATTGTGCCTTGCAACACTTGATTGTAGTCTATGCATACATGTCCAGGAGTAGCCCAAGTTCCCCAAAATTCTAGAAGAAGTATACTATGAACAGAAATTCCTTCCCGCATTGGTAAATAAGTCCATGCTGACCGTGTGCCATGTGCCAGAATCTCAAGTGACATCATGGTTTCTTTCTGTTGTACACCTGCGTAGTCACTACATTCAGAACAGTTGCTAATAAAGTCTTTGATCTCACTTTGCATGTTGGGCCAGTACAATGTATCTTACACTTGCCTGTAGCATGCATTCCCCCAACGTGACTTGAATGTATGCATGCTTGTATCTCTGGTCTTAAAAATTTTGGGATTGTGACCCTTGGAACCTTACACAGAATACTATTCTGTATGCTGATTCCATCTCTAAATGATAAGTAGTCCTCACTGTGAGTGGTGTCTGGTCTTTCAAATCTCCCCATTTAGGAGTTTTAGATCAATGCAGATCCCAAGCATCTCAGGCTTCACCACAATGACCATGTTGCTAATCCAGTCAATTGGTTTTATCGCAGGTGCAATATAGCTGTCTGCTTCATGCTGATAAAGTAGAACCTTCACTCATGGCTTGATGTTCACATGGGGCACACTGAAAATGTGGGATACCTGATTAACGTTCGAAATGTATTTCCCGTGGGATGGACTCAACTGGCTCCTTGAACACATCATCATAGGAATTAATTAGCTGCTCTTTCGTTAGCATTTTGTCTCGCTCTACAGAATACGTCTTCAGTTTGGTATCATTTAGCTGTAGTGGGGTTCTTAGTGTTAGCTTAATTTTGTCTCTCAGACTCATCACATCACAAATTGCTCCTGAGTCTAACTGTTGTCTGTTGGCTAAGTCATCCGCGCTGCTCAGATCTACTGTCTGTCCATTGCTCTTATTTTGTGGTCAGTGAGCTCTGCAGTGCAACATATCTCAATAGCTGCTGTCAAGGCTAAGTTCCATTCTCTTAATAGACAGCAATGTGTGCACTCACTGTTTATGTCCATTAATAATTTATCTTGTATAAGTTCATCTTTTAATGTGCTGTACTCGCATATTGCTGTGTTCTCTCTCATTCAGGTAACAAGCAGTCAATGTGTTTGTCTTCCTCTTGATTTCAGCAGTCAAAAATGTACCTTTCGCAGGTACAGAGCTGCCACATGCCGTCCTGAACCAGAACTAGCCAGCAAGGGATCCCTCCGGGTAAGCCCTTCAGGAAAAAAATGAATGAATCCTAGCCATGGATGTCTATCTCCTGCTAGACGGGAATAAGTGTGGGGTAAAAGGAGATAACCTTTATATACTGCATTTGCAAACTTCTTTTCTGATCACACTGATCCCTGAGGTAGCCACTACGGTGAAACGCGTAGGACCGTCACCTTTAAAATTTAACACTACAGTTTCAATCCAGATAAGCCTCCTCCTGTGGACCTGAGTTTCCTTCTGCCCTAACCAGCACTGGAGACTATGCTTGCCACCTTACAAAGCAGAAACGAGGATTTGTGACTCCACATTTGCTCATTTGATCTAGCACTGACAAGCCTGACACCATAATCAAGGAACCCAGCATACAAATGGAACCACTCACAATATGGGAGAGTAAATATAATGGACCGGACAACACTCTCAAGAACATCTCCCTAAGTGAGTGGATCCCCAATCCAGCACAAATGACATATATATCCCTAATTCTACTCATACATTCTACCCTTATGCATTTGTGCGCTTAGACCACCTCCTGCCATTTCTTTCCTGTCTAGCCTTTAGCAAGTATAAAGGACTGACCATAAAGGATTAACCATAAGGTAGCGGCTGCCATGGAGGGATCAAATGAAAGAATGATAACAAAAAGATCCACTGACCCCAATCAAATGCACCTTAAAAGTTCTAGACCATACTTTAATAGTTAATATTGCTATTTAAATCTGATTGCCACTGAAGCAAATGTCTTGAATTGTGGTAGTCAAAATCTTAATATACTAAATATATATATATTATAGGAACTCTGAATATACTATTAATGGACAAAGGTGGTTGTTTCTATGCTGACATATGAGAAGTGCACTATTTCTAAATGTATAAATATGTAGAGGACATAACAAATGAGAAGAGTACACTCGTGTTATAGACCAGCCTATTGGCACCTTCTGAGTGACGTCCTCAGAGAACGGGTAAGGCTGGGTACGACTACTGCATGTTCAGCTGATTATCACTCCAATCAGACAATAAATGACTGATTGGCCCGATATCACAGTAGTGTGTACACTGGAACGATGAATGAATATCCTCCTAGGTCACATAAAAATGTTGATCGAGATTTTCAAACTGACTTGAAAATCTCGTTCAACGATGAAACAATGTCGTTCCAATTCTTACCTGAGTGAGACAGGGCAGGGGTACTTGCTGGGTGTGCAGACAAGATTCTGTGATCGGGGAGCGAAAGCTAAAGAGGGTCAAACCCGCTTCCCCCGCACTGTAAACTGGGGTTTTTTTTGCCTGTCGTTGGTAAATCGTTAGAATTTTATTGCAGTGTGTATGTAGCTTAAGGTGCATATTACTCATCCCCTATTCCCAGGACCTGTTCTACTGAAAAAACAAGAACACATTAAGGTCTGTCTGTGCCCTCCAGAAGGGTAACAAGGTACAGTGGCTCCCACTCATATTTATCTTCTACTAGTTTCACTTCTGCTCAGCAAATTGCATGGTCTGGACAATCCTTTCTTGGTGACGGTTTATAAATAGTATATATGTACTTCAGATCAGATCCTGTATCCTAGACCAGTAGACTGGTTGTTCGGTGCTCAGAGCCGGCTCTGGGAGCAAAGTTTTACAGCCCACCAGGGACTATCGTTATAAATACAGAGGTCACATTAAACTTGTGCATCTTTCTGGAACTCTTCAGCAGCTCTTATTATTGAATTTTGCAGCCACACTACAAAGGCTGACATTCAATTACTGCTTCTTTCTCATCACACTTTGTAGTGCAAGTAAAGATTATTTTTTTAATTGTATTCTGTTGTACCTTTATTTTTTTCTTCTTAACATAACTGTGTTTCAATTTCTGATGCATTTCAGTTTCCGACTAGATTTCTAAAGCAATCTCTGTCATATAATTGAATGGAAAGGACACTAAGACCTTACTAGGAAATGACCCAGACCGCAGTCTGTCATTAAAGTCTGGATTTATTTTTTGTGTCTCACTTTCCAAACTTGCAGTCGCTTTTTTAACATACATAAAGAAGAAAAAACTATATTATAAAAAAGCCAGACTATGATCAGCTATTTATATAGCGCCACTATTTACGCAGCGCTGTACAGAGAACTCACATCAGCCCCTGCCCCATTGGAGTTTAAAAGTCTAAATTGCCAACATACACACACAGACCGAAAGAGACTAAGGTAAATTTTGGGGTATGGGAGGAGACCGGAGCACTCGGAGGAAACCCACGCAAACACATGTAGTACATACTAACTCCACACATATAAAGCCATGGTTGAGAATTGAACTCATGACCCCAGTGCTTTGAGGCAGAAGTGCTGACCACTAAGCTGCTCAATAAATTATATGCTTTTAAAACCCAGGGAGATTATCTGTGTGTGGGAGAAGAAATTCCCAAAGACTGTGTTCAGCTATAGGAAAAGTCAGTATCAGGGTCCCTGGAGAATAAACGGTGAAAGAAAGATGGACTCCATTTCAACTACTGGTAATAAAGAATTGCACCTGCAAGGTGTTGACAAAAAGCTGCTAAGAATTTTCCTCTGTTTCTCAGACCTGGGGAGGAGGTTGGTTGACTCTGCAAATTGTGACCAATTAGCTTTGTATATTGTATGTGTGTGGGACACAAGGTCCTTCACAGGCGGGTGAAGGACAGAGATATATGTCCCAGGCTGTCTGTCTTATATCATCAGCTATTTATATAGTGCCACTCTGCAGCATAGTAAAGAGAACTCACTCACATCATTCCCTGCCCCTTTGGAGCTCACAGTCTAAATTCCCTAACATAGACAGAGAGGGAGTAAGGTCAATTTGATAGCAGTCAATTAATCTACTAGTATGTTTTGGAGTGTGGGAGGAAACCTACGCAAACACGGTGAGAACATACAAATTCCACACAGATAAGGCCATGAGTTCAGAAAATTGAACTCATGACCCCAGTGCTGCCTTAAGGGAGAAAGAGAAATATGCAGGGCCAGCTGAACACTGTAAGCCCGGCTGTTGGGGCGCCCAGCCAGCATGAAAATATATATTTTCCAGTGCAGGCATTGTGTAAACTTTAGATCTGAGCACCTGGGATCTAAAGGGGTCACGAATAGGAGCAGGGATCCGAACAGGTGCAAGGGAATGGGGAAGTGGTGTCTCAGAAAGGGGCTTCACTGCACATGTGCAAACACTGGCAGAGAGGCAATGGAGATCCCAACACCAGCTCTGGTTCCAGCCCAAGTCACATGCTAGATATGCAGGGACAATACAGTTCATTGCCATGCCTCATTGCAAAACTTGGGGGAGAACCTGGCAATGCAGCTCCATCGTCCAGGGCCCCATTCTGCTCTCAGAAGAGGGCCTCTACTCTTCTGAACATGCGCAGCTCTGGCGCATGGGCAGTGAATCACCAACCTGGACTGGTGCATGCTTAGAAGAGCATAGGGTCTCAGGTGAGCAGAGTGGGGGCTTCTGGAGGATGTCCCCTCACCTCTGGGATCTCTAGAAGTCATACTCCCTGAAGTTGCAATAGTTTCATCTATGTAGGTCTGGTTGTCATACTGTAGTTTTTTGTTGTTGTTTTTATTAAAGTGCGTTTCAGTAGGATCCGAGTACCTTGTCCTGCTTTTTCTGAGCTTTCCTCATTTCTGTAGTGATCAGAATATTTACTGCATAAAGAGATGAATGTGCTGAACTTGGCAATGAACTGTCCACTCTTCTGATTATGTTACTGTCACTCTTCTGATTATGTTACTGAGGGTGGGGCTGTACACCGTAGGCCTGATTCAAGTCAGAACATGACTTGTGTAGTTGAGACCGTATTCAAAACCAAACGTTTCTCAAGATACATTTCCATCTGAATCTGGGTGTAAGTGCACTCTGCCTACAGAGTACTTACCGTACGCAGAGTGAACAGACTGCAGAATATGGACAATTAAGGTCCCATCACAATAATTAAAAAATGTATATTATAAAATAAATGAACTACTCTTACCGATATAATCATTCATAAATATATGTATTTTTAAAAAAAAACCCAATATGTTTTATATATTTTTAACATTAATTACATAAATAAGCTTATTACGTGTACTATACATACAATGCTTTTTGATAGTCTTATTTACATGTTTTGTGATAGCTAGTGGCATGTATACGTGCAGTTGTTAAAACAAAGACTATGCCGTTCCAGTCAACACTGTCAGTCGGCACTTACACTTGCCCAGTAGCTGGTGCAAATGATACAGCTGAAACCAAGCGCAGTTACAAGAAACATATCTGCATCGGAACACGCTCGGCCCGCCAGTACGGTCGTGAAGCTTTTGTCAAACTTGTGCATATTTATGAAACAAAGTTTATACATCCAGCTTATTTTTTAATTTTCAGAAAAGGCTTTGACCAAGGATCAAATAATTGCACTACACTTGAACATTGATAATTACAGGGTGACCACTCCAAGAAAAATTGTACAACCAACTCTGGTTGCTTTATATTATACCACTGTATTCAGGAAACAAAGGGGTTGCTATCTGTTTAGTGATTGTACGTATATGTATATCTCATCCGAGATGCCACCATGTCGACATTCGGGTGATCCCACCATTCCACCAACTGACGAAACACCTTAGGATGAAAGGACAATTTCCGCATGGCCAAGTGACTTTTGGTATCGCTCTGATGATTGAGGATTGCCACTGACGTAGCATGGTCTGACTACAGCTTCACTGGCCTACCCTGCAGCAAGTGTTGTGCTCTTATAAGAGCATGAAGGCTGCTCACAGTTCAAAGACATTGATTGGAAGCTGGGATTCCTTTTGGAGTACAAAAACCCTGAAACTGAGCATGAAGACAGAAGGCCTCTAATCTCGAAGGCTGGCATCCTTTGTGATTAAAGTCCCAATTTTAAATTGATAAATTTTGTCCGCTAGCAAGAATCTGTTTATGTAACCACCAAAGAAGCAACTAACTGGTCTGCGGAGACAGGTGAAATACCTGGGCCACCAGATTCAGATTGTATTTGTTGCATTGCAACAGAAGATCCAACTGGGACTGCCGTGCATGAAACTGAGCAAACTGGACCGGCTAGAAAGTTGATACAATGTTGCCAAAAACGCTCATGGCGAAATGTACCGAAAGCTACCTTGCAGCCAACCAAGTTCTTACCCTGTTCTACAAGGCCAGAATCCTGTCTTGGTTGGTAAGAACACCCGTTTTGACGGATGTGAAATAAAAATACACAAAAAGATCATTTGCTGAGATGGGAGCAACTTGGACTTTTTGAAGTTGAATTTCCAACCGTGAAACTGTAGAGTCTGGATTACTACTTGGATATGTCGCCTAAAGCACCTTTGGAGACTCTGTCATTAAAAAGAAGATCGTCCAGACAAGGGATGATTGTAATCCTCTTGGACTTTAGCAGAGCAGCCACGACCGGCATGATCTCTGTGAAGATGTGTGGGGTCGTGGCCAGACCAAAGGGAAGAGCCTGAAATTGTTAGTGCTGTGACCGAACCGCAAACCTCAAAAAGGACTGATGACCCCTCTAGATAGGTACATGAAGATAGGCTAGAACCCCCATGAGTTTTCCTTGTTCCATTCCGCGAATGACCGAGCTCAAAGACTCGATCTTGAACATGGGCACTGTGACATGGGTGTTGAAAGATTTTCAGATTCAGAATTGGTCTGAATGAGCCCTTTGGTTTTAGTACGAGAAAAAGGTTGTAATAAAAAGCCAAACTTCTTTGAGAATCTGGCACTGGAATCATCACTCAGGAATAAAGGAGGGATAGAATCGTTTCTCGTAAAACCAGTCGCTTTTGGACAAGTGGGAAACCCTATGGCAAAGAACTGTCTGGGAGAAAGACCGAGCAGATCGATCTTGTATCCTCAATCCACTACACCCAAGCCCAGACATCGGTGGTAGACTGCAACTACTCACCCCTGAACAAGAAAAGACGAGCTTACACCACTGGCGACAGCGGAGGAGCAAAATGTCCGTCATGCGGACTGCTGGTTTGCAGGTTTCGCTGCTGGACATCAAGCCGACTAGGCCTGGCGTCCACGCAGCAAACCACCCCTAGGGGCGGATGACTGGTCTGTAGAAGATTGGCCTGAGGAATATTAACCCCGAAACCTTCCTAAAGCCTGAAAGGACTGGAATTTGTATAATCTTTGTTTGGGAGCATTATCTGGGAGAAAATAGCCCTTTCCACCTGTAGCTTGACTGATAATGGAGTCAAGCTGAGGTCCAAACAAAAGACCCCCAGAAAACGGTATGGTCTCAAGAACCTTTTCATACTCCCCATCAGCCTTCCGGGACTCAAGGCAGAGAATACGACAAGCTGAAACTGCAGAGGTTTTGAATAACGAGTCTTTTGTTCACTTATCACCACTAGCTAGAACATAATTACCAGTATGGTCATAGGTGGGAGCATTCAGTGCCTAAAGCTGGTGAATATCTGATAACAGACACGCTTTAGAGGAAATTTCTCTGTGGCCGCGATACTTGTACTATTAACCCCTTTCTCATAATGCACTGCATTAATATTTAATAGCATGTGAGGGTGTTACATATACATAAGTTAGGTCATTAGCCAACACTATTGGGACTATATTTATAGATCTTAAGCTCCCAAGAATACCTTTGTCTCATACTTTACCCTTCAGTGGTATTAGAAACTTGAACCTTAATAGCGCATCTCATTATAAGAACTGCTGTTATTTCAACCCAGAGTGGACACATACTGTTAATTATATGTGAGAATGGACACAGTGTATCAATGAACGTATGGATTAAAATTAAATTCCAATAAATTGTTACTTAGAATTCAATGATACAGTATCTATACTAATGGGCATCTTTCCCATTTAACAATAAGTGTCACAATTATGTGATTACCGGCTTCCCGGAAGGGTATTTTTAATTATCTTTACCACTTATCTTTAATTTTTCATCACTCTCTTTATTTAATTATTAGCCGATCTCAGTGACACCTGGTTTATTTGATTTTAAAGATGATCCTTAATAAAATTTGTTTTGATATTTTCTAATGGACTGGAGTGCCTGTCAACAACCTTTCTTAGGTGACTTGTTTCACCACTCTTTGTCTTGATATAATTTTTGGTTGAGAGAGCACCCCCTTATATTGAATCACCTATATAATTATAAATAAATTTAAGGTATAAAGGATGAGGAAGTCCTAACCCTAGAGCGAGATGGATTTGTTCTTTTTCCTAACATGTGGTAACTCAGCCTATAATAAAGAGGTGAACGTAATACATCCAATAGGTGCAATGTACGGTCACCCAATGACAACGTGTTCTCACTAACCACAGCTGCAATCCCTTTAGTAGATTTAAATGGACTGAAGCTGATGAGATCCAGGCTTTGTACTAACAGTGGTGCAAGACCTGAAGTGAATGTTCCCAATATTTACCATGCTGGAGATAATGCAGAGACTATGTATTAACATTAAAATCTGAGGCATTGAATGGTGTTGTTCAAATTGTTCCTTATAGTATTCTTCTGTCTTTACCGAGATTGCTGTAGGTCACACACCGCTCTGGACCATACAAGCGGTGGCTCCTCTTAGTGGTGATGTGTGAGATACATTACACCTACCAGCTTTTGTCCTGTAAAGCGGGGACATTGTGACGGCATATGAAATAGGTCATGTGACAAGCCAAGCGCTTCTGTGAAAACTTTTTAACAGCTACAAAACTATTTTTCTTCCAGTGTTGAAGACCAGCAGGCAATGAGGTTCAACCAGCTCTGTAGCAGTGTGCAACACAGCTGCTGAGCGCAGCATATCCGTCCAATCAGTGCATGCATCCTAAAACCCGCGCAGTGTGAGTGGTTTTCTGTTACCTATGCCAGGCGGTTCTGTATATCCGCAGATTCCCAGGACTGCTGAAGGGGATGAGTTCTTCTGACCTGCAGCTGTCCTGGTCATGGAGCCCACACCATTCTGATAGTTGGGGAGAAGGGGGATGTTTAGTTAATATTAATTGCTTGGTGGAGTGCAAGTGATCCAGCCCGAGGCAAGATATAGTGAGAGTGAGTGTGCGAGAGAGTAATCAGTGAGTGTGCTTACTCCAGGAAGAGGCTTCTGAGGGAGGGACTGCCTTATTTTCAACGTTAAACACCTTGCCTCACGTCCATTCACCTGCCCTGTTCTTTTCATAAACATGAGGACTTCAATGGTGTTTAGGACCTGATAAGCTAAGTGAGCTCTTTAAATGTTATGTAAAAAAGTAGCTTACCCGAAAATCAGATATTCTCACACACTTATCCAGTGGTAAAGAAATAGTCATTATGTAATCGCATGGGGTTGCGGAGTAAAAAAAAAGAATTCAAAACATACAATAAAGAAAGACTGTTGTATTTAAAATCTGTATTAACCAATATATACACACATATGCACAAATGTCTTAGAACGTTGCCCCTTTGTACACTTGATCCCACTGACTAATTACAGGTCCCAGTAAAACATTGAAGTTCATTCTGCATCTTAGTTGGGTATCGAGAGGAGTCCATTTTCATCAGCTGTATCGAGAATCTTACATATTACTGGAGATTCCACCTAAAGAGAGTTTAAGAAACCACAGTGAACAAATTATTCATTTTGTAAAAACATTTTTTTTTTTTTTTTTTTACTATAAAACTCACATTGACTATCAAGCTGAAGGACCAGAATGCACAAACGATGCACAGCCTAGTGGCCACACACAATGGACACATTTGCATAGAGTTTTCAGCCATGACAATCTGTGTTATGGGTACAAGTCATCTAGCTAAACAAGTTCACTGGAAGAAGCACTGAACATGAAAGATGATTGTCATGGAATATTGATTATGGAGCACCATGCACCATAGTATCCAGAAAACACAATGTCCCACACATTATGGACGTGATATATGATATACGATATATCTATTATATCATAATAGATCTCATACATCCAATCTACTAGACTAATCTCTCTCTCGAGAAGGCCTCTAACTACCTTCTGCAGCCCCTTCTTGTCTACCTTGTATGTTCTTGTGTCATGTTTTGTGTACACTATATATCCCTGTTATCTGATGCTGCAGAACATTCTGGCGCTCTGCAGATTTTTAATAATAACACATGTACATATAATGTGAAATCACCAAAAATGTGAACTATCTATGCCATTAGACATATACATAGCAGCACACATACAGTAATTTGTGTGTGTGTATATTTGGAATGCAGGCAGAGCCCAAAGTGTTTTCTTGTCTTGTAGTCTAACATCTGAGATGCCACAGCCTGGTCATTCCCCAGTGAAGCCAAGAATACACACTGACCACTCGGCTTCACTCTGCTAAATTACACCAACTGGTGGTTTCAATGTCTGAAAACACGTTTATCAGAAGCTGCATGGTTTCAATGTGAAAATATACTGGCTTCACGGTTTAAAATAGAAGGTGATTTCATTGGCAGAAATCACCTTTGATCTCTTCTGGATGAAACTGCAGAGCTTCCTCTCCATAATAGCAGGGCTTTCTCACCTGTGATAGTGTGGAGAGACTACTAACCACCAACAAAGCGAGAAATTAAAGCACAGTGAAAACATGGGTCTGTTAGGTGGGTGTGCATAGCGCTACCTTTGGGGCATGTGACTCTGGGCATGCCTGCTGTTATGCTGGGCACATGACACCATATTGTGGGAATAAGACTGGTAGACGAGAGGCGATTATGCCAAGCACAGGGCTGTGTGTGCTGGGCATGGATCAGCTTTGCACATTTTCTGATCCATGTATTCCAAATATTCTTTTCCATATTTTCAATATGCTCCTTTTACCAAGCACCAGAGAAGCTCAACAGCCCTGTCTTAGAGTACTGACTTTATATATAGAACCTCTGGGGTGTATTTAGTATGCGGCGGTTCTGTATATCCGCCAATTCCCAGCACTTTGAAGACATTTTCTCCAAACGGCAATTTTATTAAAGACAAAACCTGAAGTGGTGTTTTAAAAAATGAGCTGGAAATAGTCGGTTCTACGAAACTACCGCATAGTAAATATACCCCCTGGTCTTAAAGCATTTCCTCATACCATGGATGAGTAACCTACAGACATTAATTTACATCTTTGTTTTAGGATCTGGCTGAAAACTAAATCCCTTTCTAAAGCTTATGCTCAATACTGAACCAAATCTGAAACCTAATTTGCTACTTAAATTAAGCAAAAGGAGCCTAAATTGTATTTATTTTTACTTCTATGACCCAAATTGTTGGCTTGGATTCAGTTATCATAATCCCAAGCGATGGCTTGAACAAGAGTCTTGCCAGATGCCGTCAGGATTTAGCTGTAACCTGAATCAAAGGTTTGGTGCATGTCTAGTAATATAACCAAACATGTGATTTAGGAACATCACAAATGCTACTAGATTTGTTTTTTTGTTACCCAACTTATAATATTACCGATAGATTTCAGATTGGATTGCAAAAAGCTGAAACAACAAAAGTGCATATACTTACTCCGAGAATGTACTGGCAAGTTTGTGGCTCGAGCATATATACAGTAACAGCGTGTGGAGATTCGGACTCTTTGCACCTAACAGAAGAGACAACAGAAGCCAATGCTACTATTCAGTCCTGGATGTCTACATAGGCAGCAGAACACATAGTGCTGAATGCACAGAGAATACTCACTTTAGTTTCACAATGACCTGTCTAGGCTTGTTCGTGAAATCGCAAATATCTCCTCCTCCGTAGAAATGTGACACCAACCTGGGAAAAAGTTTAGTGGAAAATGTTATTTCTATAATCTAGATAGACATGTAGGGATGACTCCTCCCTAACTGCAGTGGCTGTATATCCTAAAGGGCGAAGATTGCGTTCCTATTGTTGTCCTGCCTCCCTGTAGTCTGCATGGACAAAGGACCATTTCAAGCTACTTCATTTTTTGGTTTAAACACCTAACTCAGAGCTCATCAAAGCTGTCGGCATCAAGCAGGTCAGAATTCTATATTTGGAAAAAATAAACTCTCAATTAAATATTAATACATTTAGGGAACTGCACTCAAATATTTAGATCCAGTATTGGGTGTAGTTCATTAACTTGATATTAAATCCCAGGATTTAGTTATTACTGATTTACTAACCCGTCAGACTCTTCAGTCCCCCCAATGCTCTCCTGTGCACACAAGCAAGGTTCCTCTCACGCCAGTGCAGGGGGCTCGTGAGCTGGAGGTCCAATCACATTGTAACTGTGTTCCCCTAATACGTATACCTCCAATCAGACAACAACTTGGTATTGTGAAACCTAGTTGGTTAACATTTTAGGGTAAATTATTAGGATTGCATGAAACTTAACTATGGAAAAAAATCATGCAGAAGTCTATTTTTCCTGTATGTGCTCAATATAATGCACATCAAAAAAAAAAAAAAAAAAGTGTATTTATTTTAATATAAAGTAAATCTCCATCTGCCCTAAAAGAAATACAATATAAAATTTGCTTGGGTAAACTGCGATTAAAAAGAACTATTCAAAGTAAAACAAACTAAAACAAAAACATGAAAATAAATCTAATTTTTGCAAGAGAATTTGGTATTCAGATAGATTCCAAAACAAGGATGCGATGCATCCCTGGAAATTAGCTATTTGCCGCATAATATGGATAATGCCTAATAGTCCAGCTATTAAAGTAGATCAGTAAAGTTCTAAGTTCTATATATGGGGCCCCATTAATGTTCAGACACAGCCTACAAGCAACTAGCATAAAAAAAACAAAAAAACAAGTAGCACAGAACTTGAGTGTAGTTCCGAGTGCATTTAAATCCAAGCGGATTTCAAGATAGGTTTCTATTTGAATTTAGGTATAAGAACACTCTGGCTAAGGGTTTCTTGCCATATCTAGACCGCTAGGACAGAGTTCAGGACATGCACATGCATATGTGCAATATAAAATCCCTTAAGAATGCATGCAAAAACAATATTCAATAAAATATATTAACAACTCATAATACTATAAACATTAATAAATAAAAAAATCTATGTTCTAAAAAACATTTGTCTTTTATTACTGCAAACTTTATATCCTGTCATACAAATGATCCTTACTATGTAGTGTTACGTGAAGTTTTTAATACAAAGACAATGCTGTAGCTGGTGCAAATGATGCAGCTAACCCACCTTCCCACCCCACAATTTAGAGAACCCGAGGACATGAATCGACCACATCTGTGTCAGAACACTCTTACTGAACCACCCCTTCCCACCCTTCAAGTTGTGTCATTTGACAGGGAAGCAGTGTTTCCCCATTTACTTCAACCTATCACAGTGTTGGCTAACCTGTGACACTCCAGGTGTGAAACTACAAGTCCCAGCATACCCTTCCAGCAATAAGCTGCTATATATTGGCAAAGCATGCTGGGACACCTGGAATGTCACAGGTTAGCCAACACTGACCTATCACAACAGCAGTGATTAGTCTGTTATGACTGCTGCACTCTCCTAGCTGGGAAAGGACAACATGTCGGCTTTGTTATGTGACACAACACCAATAGTTGACGATATTAAGGAAAGAGGTTTTGGCCAGAAAGAGAAATGGAACATTGACCATTATAATGTGATGAAGACTTGCCTCACAGTTTGTACACCGTCATCTGGTGGATGATACAACCTTGCAACGTTTTTCTTAGCCCACTCCAAGTGCTGTTCAGGTTTCCAAACACCAACAACGAGGGTCGTTCTGCCAGTGTCTTTATCCTACAAATCAAAACAACCGGCGTTTAAATCAATAGGTAGAAGGTCAGAAATAGGAAGTTACAGGTGCTATAGACTTGCAGCTGGCAGCAATCTCTATCAGCATTAATTATACAACAGCGATTCTGCATTCTGAACAAGATAAAGACAGCATGTCTTGAAACTGGACTAAAAACAAACAAGCCTGATGTGTTTACTGGAGTAAACCATCTTTTATCGACATTTTTGTACAGTTAAATATACTAAATATTCTATAAATATACTGTATGTAAGTAAATTGCATTTAATACCAGAAAATAAGATGTAAATATTCTCCACTATGTGGTATTGTAAATTGTCTCAGAATGCATCATGTCAGGTTCTCAATGCAATCTGACTGCCTGTCATAACATATGACTGAATGGCGCCATCTAGTGGTGTTAGAGAGTTCGTACAGTTACCTCATGATACTGATGGACATATTTGCCATAGCAGAATTCATACTTCCACCAGCCAACACCCTGCAATAGTAACATAATCTTAAACAAAATACAAGTAACCACATTCAATAAGTAATCACAAACAATCCTCCTAAACACAGGAATGGGAGATATCTGCTATACAGAAATTTCAGACAACCAGAAAGTAAAAAACTGTATTTAATTGTTGCTAACCAATTTAATGAGGGGAAAATGTGATGATTTTGTAATTTGAAGCTTTAGGCCTGAAATATACTAAGTGCCTCATACCTCAGGGATAGTGTAGTTCCTAGTTTCTGAATATTGGTTCAGCCCACAAGATGGGTCCTTGACAAAACTATTTATTTTAATTTGAGGCTTTTTTGTGACCTATGGTTCAATTATATGCCAAGGAAGAAGACTAATGGAGGTTAGTGTACAGCTCACGTCAAATCATGGCACTGGGTGCTGGAAGAAGGAAACAGCAAAAAATAATTGCGATGTGTCACTATTTTTGGACACAATTCAAAAGCTGAGGACTATCTATAGTTAAGAATTAATGATCACTATTTTAGGAGATGTGGATTGTTCCCTTTACATGTCGCCAGGTACCTCATTCTACATAGAAAGAAAAAAATGTAGCAGAGTACACAAGTAATCAGCTGTTCTAGCGCCGTGGTGGCAGCGCTGTACCTGCCAACCAGAGATTGCGTTAACTCATGTACAGGCGTCTCCCACACCTTACAATACCCTGGGTACGTCTCAAGATCAGTCTCAAGCGTCTTTGTACATATAAGACTGCTCATCTGACAGTAAAGAAACAAAGACATTGGCAACCTGGCTATATTTATAGTGATGGGCAATTTGTGCTCAGCGAAAGGACACACAAGCCTTTACCTACTGCTCAAGTCCAAGTAGGAGCTCAATGCTTCTTCTTGGACTTTAAGACATAAAGCAGAGAATAAGACTGAAGGTAATGGGTGCAGTTGGTTCCTCATCACATGATCACGAGGTCACCCAGCACATCCAATTGGAAGAGGAGGCGGCGGCAGTGCAGTCTGCACCACATAGCTTCAGACTCAGAGATAGGGCAAGCGGGAGTGACAAGTTGGTGTCTGAGGGCATGTGGGGTTCTGAGAGGCACCTTGTGGATTTTGGGGAGTGACATGGGAAAGTGTTTTTTTATTACCAAGATTAAGTGTAACGTTCAGCGAGTAGAAGGACACACTGCCGCCCATTAATGTACATGAGGTTCCCCATTACTGATCTACAAAATATCCATTTTGCACTTTACTAATGTAATGTGTTTAATCAATTGGGTCAGCGAATCAGAATGTGTAAATTGTTGCTGTAAAAATAATCTATAATATAAATGCTTAGTGGCGTGTGTTAGTCTGTCTGTGTGTGGAAAAAATAAAACCAAGCTGCAGCGCCACCTACTGGGCGGAGATATACACTGACCTACTAAATTCTTAGTGTGTGTGGGGAAAAAAAATCAGAAAGGGCTGAAATTTGGTATACTAAGATGTTTTTAATTTGTTAATTGTTAAAAGTGTTTATAAAGATTTTAAAAAAAAATATATATATTTCTTGAAGGAGAAGTGACAGTTGGGAGTGGTTGGTGGTTGCCGGGGGTGACAGTGGGGAGTGGTTGGTGGTTGAGGCCTGGGCTATGGCCCAAATGCATGACAAGAACCTTTTTAACACCTTAAGTAGCTTGATTTGACTAGAATGTATGAGTATCATGCACGGGTTAACTTGTTTCTTTATAATTGCTATTGTGTCTAGTTCTAATTCTATGATAAAGATATTTTTTAAGCAGTGATATCGCTTGTCATGTTGTATATTGAGTTATTAAACTCGTGAGCTAGCTCACCATTATGCTGAATAAGATTTCATTAAAATATCCCTTAAAAAGTTTGAGAGGTGTAAATTTACTCCCGGTCAAGTGTTAGAAAAAGCTGACAACTCATTCCCATTGGTTGGATGTCTATCTTCTTAAAGTTTGACCAATCAATAACATGAGAATAATTCTCTCCCTACTGTAAAATATAAGGGGGTCAGAAGCCACGTAAGAGTTACGTAAACCAAGTAAAAGCCTCAGACCAAGTGCCTTTATAAAGGTCACTGAACTCTAATATCCTTTTTACTTTACTGTCAGGGCTACATTATTCTTTATAACTCAAGTTTGAAACAGAGAAAGTTGCTTGTATGAGGCAATGCCCATATCCAGGTGAGTTTCCAAAACATCATCTGACAAGTGACATCACTGCTCAAATAAGTGATATACATATATATATATATTTTTCATATTCAGGCCCCCTGCACATTATACATGGGGTAATACACAACCAGTCTGCTATACAAAGGTTGCATGCCATTTCTTTAAAATACTCTCACGCTCTTTGAGTACACAACAAAAATACACACAAAAAAATAATACATAATTCTAGATCTTGTGAACACTTTGTTCATATCAAAAACATTAATCTCTTACCCCATGAAAACAATATGATCCTGTGAGAAACTCTTTGATCAGCTGCTCATCAGTCAGCTTGGAAATGTGTGTGGTCCCCACAGTTACTTGCTGCTGTGATCCCACTGTGACCGGCTTGTGGATGGTGGAGAACTTGTCTTTCATGGCCTGGCGCTCTTCCTGGAATAAGGTTACAGCACAAGAAAGCTAAATAAGTATATTAAGCGGTAGATTTATCAAACCTTTTAAAAGGAGGAAAGTGGAATTGTTGCCCATAGCAACCAGACAGTTATCATTTAAAGAATGTACTGGATATATGATAGCTGGAATCTGATTGGTTGCTATGGGAAGCAACCTTTATTAGAAGGTTTGATAAATCTACCCCTAAAAATAAAATAACATCTGTGTAGGCCAATGTTTATACTACATACACAAAAAAACAAAAATATACTTTGACTTTCATTTACCATTTTTAATACACCTCATTGCATTGGGCTCAACTTTTTAATCAGAATATCTCATAATTGCCTTGCTTGGGGTAAGAAAAAAGCCTGATTTGCCCTTTCAGGTGGCACTTCACACTACAAAAACACATGCCACAATAAAACAAATAAAATAAAATACACTAAGTTAGTTTTCATGTATTGGCTTTACCATGCCCTAATGCAACTTTGACTGAACTCAGTAATTTAACTTTCTAGCTTTTCTCTGTAGGACACAAAGCTGCTATTTGGACACTACTATATCCAAAGCAGAGAGAATGTCTGGTGATGTAACTAAACTGATAAAAAGCATAGAAGGACACTAGAAAGATAAAAATATCAATATATCTATAATAGAATGGAAACTCCCGTCAAACACTTAAGAAGTCCCCGGTAAACAGTACTTCAAAAACAATCAATTTGCCATTTAATTGTACCCCCATCTCTGCCATGTTTAATGACAGTGACATAATACAAGAATCCACACAATATCCTGCCCTTCACCTTATTGGTATTATGTACAATGTGGAGGCACCTCCACTAGCATTAATGCTATGCTAACTTTACATTGACACTGGTCATCATTATTCTTTTTCTTAATATACACTGAACTCATCTTCCGTCATACAGTTGTGTCCACAGCTACAACAGGGTCATCTTCTCTATAAATACTAACATTACCTCTTTGTTGGGTTTAAATGGCGTCTTAACCACTTCCTGCTGCTGTTCGAGTTTCTGAAGACTTTGTGGCCTTAGTGGAGACCCTGCCATTGACTGGCAAAATATATCATTTATAGGAGAGGTTTTAAACCTGTCAGAAAGACATTAAATCACATGTCATAGCGTTGTAGAATCTTAAATATATTGTTACACAATCTACTTTACCCTAAGGCTGCGTTTCCCACCACGGAAATGTTAAAATAGTGGAAAAAATAAAATCAGTTTTAAGTTTTTAAGAGCGTGAATTACAGCAAATGTATTTCATTTACAATTAAAATATAGTTCATAAATACTACAGTGAAATGAGATGCAAACACACTTTATTATGTTGTATTATTTGTAAGACCAGATTGACCAGTAAAACAAACACAAAAACCAGCAAGAAACAAATCATGCAGTGACCACTGATTAAGATCTAGCCAAACTCACCGATAGTTGGGATGACTACATAGTAGGGGTGTCAGTATTACCACTTCATATTCACATGTGATTATTTCTGCTACAGACAAGATCTCGTGCTTGGCCTCAGGGTGACATATATACATTACTGTACTGGATCGGGGATGATTCTGTTTCAAGCTACATGGCGTCCCATTTCCCATCTCAAATGGATAATATGGGGTCATCTGTCCTTCAATGTTTTTGGTGGGGATCTGGAAGCAAAATATAAGTTACTTAATGGGAACAATATTTTAACCTGCAACTTCTACAAACAAGAACTCATTAAGTTCCACATTCCATCCAAGGAACACTGGATGCAGCATCAGAAGAACCCTTTAGAATAAACAATCCTCTACACAAGACCAGGAGCATACACAATCCACCTATTAATAGCTTTTGTACTAAGCTAACATAAAAGAGGACTTCTATGAACATTATTAGGTCACATCACATAATATGTATCAATGCAGAGCTCTGTAATACAAACCTAATGTGCTGTGATGTCTGCCTGCTGTCATGTTGACGTTATGACCGGCTACAGTACATCCCTTGTCCAGTCAGAAAACAAATTAAGCACCAGGAGGGCTAGGAGTGGTAAGAAAATAAAAGTATTGTTTTGAGGCACTAAGAGACTGCCTCCTAGTGGTACTGCTCAATTCCATTAGTTAGTATATGTCCCCCACATAGCCAAAGTAGGCTAAAGCCACTTTTTAAAGTCGACCTCTTGCAAACACTGTTCCTTAGAGCCGTCATTGCTTCCAGTGAACCTATACCGCAGTGGATCCCAAACTTTCTCAGTTTGAGGCACCCCTAGGGTCTCAATAATTTTTTTGAGGCACCCCTAAGCCAAAATAATTACCAAGTAGTCCCCGGCCTTGCTTACCACCGGCTCTGGCCGCAGCACTCCTGTGAGATCGCCGTGGCACCCCAGGGAGCCGTGGGACACAGTTTGGGAACCACTGCTATACCCTATGAAAAATGGTTCAATCCATAAAATGGCTGCCTCTTCTATACACAGGTGTACTTTAAATGTTAACACACTTCAGGATTGGGTACGTGTAGCAATTTGTTTTGTAAAAACAATCAAATCCTGCATAAGTTGGAACCTGAATATCATCATCTTCAAATGCCAACAACATATCACACGGCAATAAATAGACTATGCGCCATTTATTACTTACGTTTTTATGGCTTCTCATCTTCTCTACTTCTTCATGTTTCTCATCTGCTGGGTACAATTAGTGAGAACCTTTGTTACAGGGAAAGACAATTTTATATACACATCTTATAGGCATATGCTATTCTGTACAGAAGAGCTTACTTACATGCATCTTGGCATTTATTAGATTAAAGGTGGAGATGCCACAGTGAATGCCATGCTGTGCTACCAAGAGTGCCACCTAATGGACAAATATGGCAACACATGCACGGCTTTACCAAGGAATGAGTCTGCCCAAAGTATCTCTCATGCGTGAAAATACAGAGAATGAAGTCAACATGTTACCTGTTACTAGAATATCAAAGTGAACAAACCTGCGTCAGAAGAGCTCTTTTTCATCATGTTCCCCAGATAATACTCTTGAAGATTTGTTTGCTTAGAACAAAACAAAACATAGAACACACGAATTACTGTATATTCCACACATGGGTTCTATAACCAATTCATATCTCCTTCTGTCAAGTAACAGGTTAACAGATTCTCCTAAATACAGGTTTTACCACTCTGACCTATTACACTTTGAAGATGAAGTGACAGCTCTGAAATCGGATAATACTGCTGGGAACTGGCATAACATAAAGCCACAATACACAGGTATAGCACCATCGCCTTAATCATTATTCATTATGTTCTAGAAATGTTTATATGTTAGTGATAAGTCCACATTATGATTTAAAGTAATACAGAAATTACTCTGTATTCAGCCATAATTCTCCACTAGCTTATCTAGGAGGAGGACAATGTGTTTGTGACACACCCAATACTTCCACACTAGACTGGTAAGTCAGTCGGTCGGTACCGGCCATGTTAGAGGGCAGGTAGGTTGGTCTTTAGTGTTTTTTGTTTTTCTTTAAAACAATACACAGATATTGTGTGACTTTCCTGTGTTTTATGAACAGCAGGCACGTGCCACTTGCTTGCTTCATGTTCCACAAGGAAATTCTTCCAATTTAGGGCCTGATTCATTAAGGAACGCAAGTCCCGTTACGTGCCGTATTTTGCAGAAAAATTGCTATGCACATGCTCAAAAACTACACGCCAGTGCATGCAACTCATCTTGAGATCAAAGGACACTTCCGTCGGCCTACGATTTCTGCGCTCAGCCAATGATCGCCGCCTCTCCTCCACTCTTATCACCTCTTCCCACGCCAGAATCCAACACTTTTCCCGTGCAGCCCCCCTTCACTGGAATGACCTCCCTCGTTCCATCCGCCTCTCTCCTACTCTGTGCTCATTCAAACGTGCACTGAAAACCCACCTCTTCCTTAAAGCCTACCAACCATCCACATAACCCCTTCTTCTCCTCCACCCGCGCTCTCCCTCGCCTCATCTGACTCCCCTTGTGCCTGTTCTGTTTTCCCTCCCTTAGGATGTGAGCTCACATGAGCAGGGCCCTCTTCCCTCCTGTCTCCCTACCTGTTCTTCTGCTCCGTGTTTATTGCTTTAACCTGCCTGAAGTTTCTGAAGTACTGGTATTTTGTTTATTGTTTTGTACGGTTTCACCCTGTATAGTGTACTGTTTGTATGGTGTACGGCGCTGCGGATATCTTTTGGCGCCTAACAAATAAAGGATAATAATAATAATAAAGGGCGGAACGGGGGAGGGAAGAGTAAGTACAAGTTCTGGGCATCTCTCAGGCACGTGATTTTCAGCCGTATCACTTGCACCAGCTACAGATCACATATGCAGCCAGAACATGTGTTTGTAATTAAGAGCAACTGTAAAAATGCATTTTATGTGCAATAGGCATTAATAACATTCTGATATATGTATTTTGTGTTAAAAAAAGTATTTTTTTTATAAATGATAATATTAACAGCTGTCAATGTATTTAATATTGTTTTCTTTACATTATGATGGGACTTTATATTGCACATAAGCATTGTGCGTATCCTACAGTGTGTTGTGTCTGTCTGTATATGGCAAGTGCTGTATAGCCAGAGTGTACTTACACCCATATTAAACTGGAAGAGTTTCTTCAGATCCGCTTGTACTTGAATACGTGCGAGCAATTTCCATCACATTAAAAAAAAATGCAAATTGCGTTCACTTTGCAGTCCTTGATGAATCAGGCCCTTAGTATTCTAATTTCAAACTAAATTTTGAATTCAGAACATAGAAGTTACTTACTGCTCTATGTGATGGCACAGCTCTACTTTAGAAACCAGTTTGACAAGTTGATTAAGATTCCCTGCTCCCAATAATGCTCAGTCATTCCTTTACTGCTATACACTTTGGTAGGCACCAACTTCAAATGTAGTTTACTTGCAATTTTATTTTTCTTTAATTAAAAGGATGAAATAAAAGATACCTGGGCTCACTTAAACAAGCACCTTTTCAACGGACTGGAATTACGCACAATACAGGCTACATTTCAAAACAATAGTGAATTGCACGGTCCATAAATGCGAAGTTATTATCATCTCAATAGAAGTCTGTACTAAACCTCAGCCAACACAGACATACCTGCCCCGCTTCTTTCTCTTCATGATACTGCCGAATGTGTTTTCCATGGCACACTTCATACGTCCAGTACGACTCTATCTAAAATGTTAAAAAAAGCTGGATATTTGTATAGGAATAATGAGTCTGTGAACGCTCCGAGCTTTGCTTTTAACAAGTAAATCTAGAACGCCCAATGAGAAACAGCTTTACAAATATGGTGATTATGCAGTAAAAAAACAAAAACATAACTTCCTCACCGTACTGAAACCTTATTCCTGGACATAAAGAAATACAACTATGTACCGTTGGACTAGCTCTCTAATCATTGCGAGAATTCTAGTATCTCACAATCTTATTACTTCCAAATTGAAACTTTTATAAACACGTTTGAAGTTCTTGGACAGGATGTTATAAGTGGACAACTAATTTTTGAAATAGTTTTTTTTTTTACAATATAATTGACACCCATCCCCAATTACATGCAATACCGTTACTCTTAGGTACTCTCCTAACTTTACCAATACTTCTAGATGTAAAGACACAAATTGAAATCCAAACAGGTACCCTGTATGAACAGCTGGTTTGCTTGAAGAGAGGCTCTAAAAGTTCTACTGGGGTTGGTCCTTTATAATCTCGTTCTTCTTCCTTTATAGAAAAAAAGAGCAAACGGTTTCCTTTCATTTCCATGAATCATTGTAATAACAATTTAAACATTCTCCATTTAATGCACATTAAAAAAACTCACCAAAGCAAATAACATTTAAAGCAGAAAAGTTGGTTCACTTAATATACGCTTCTAAGGAAAACATCATTGGTAGGACCTCCGGCCCTGCACTTTAAAGTGATTTAGAACTGGATACAAGAGCATTCGTGCAACACAAACATTTTCGCACTAAGCACAATCTGTGTCGGTATTTTGAGCTGCATTGTATCTAAAACTTGGGATACACAAATAATTGAAAATAGTAACGACTAGGAGCCTATGAATGATTAACAGTGCTGGGACCTTCTCAATTCATAATATGACCCCAACCATGGACTGATCACTGGTGAGAACTTCAGATGGCCAGAGCTTACTAGAAGGATTGTAGCCCCTACCATTAAGTGCGGTTTATAATGACGTTTTAAGTTTAATATATCCTAGCCCGATTGTTCTTTCACTGTGCGGATACTGTGGTTTCTTGTGGGCACACGGCTGCCTCAACGATGTCACTGCTTCCTAATAAATTATTGGGTTGCGTTCATACGAAGTTTGGTTCAGCCAATAAGGCTGCATTTTGATGCTACATTTGCTAGGGGTTTGCAATACTAATTTGGCAAGGGTCCTAGGGAAAAAGCACAGAAAAACATAATAGTAAAAAAAATTGTAAAAAATGTTGAGAAGTGAAAAGTTGAAGTGAAAAAAATATAGGGAAAAGAGTACATGTAATATAGTGGTGATATCCAGGACATGTAAAAACTGCTATTACCACTAGAGCAGCTATAACTCATAAAGAGAAACTGCAGTGACTTGGATAATTCTTCTAAGCAGGCAGAGGAAGAGACCGACCAAAGTAAAGAGGTCGGTGATATGATACTTCAGTAAAAAGCGATAGAGAAGGTTAGAAGTTAGAAATAAAAGACAGTGGGGGAAAAAAAAAAAAAAAGAGGATCAGGCTGAGAATTAAATGTATTGTTGAAAAAAAAAAAAAGAAAAAAGTAATGGATATAATGATTCATTAATATCCTGAGAAAATAAAAATAAAAGGATTTATTGACTCCATTATTCAAATACAGAAAGCCACCAAGCTTAATAAAAGCCAATACTATAAACATATACAGTACCTGGTGATCACTGGCAGTAAGTGGAAGTAGACACTTATATATCTCTTTATCAGCCGTTGTCATAATGATGTAATTGTCCTCTCTGTAAGGTATTCCTGTGGTTGGCTGTCAGAAAAAATATTAGACTATTACATTTTTTAACAGTCTCAGTGGCATATGTATTACCCAGTATTGTCTTATTAATGTTTGTTCCCAATTGTAAAGCGCTACGGAATTTGCTGGCGCTATATAAATAAATGATGATGATGATAAATGATGATGATGATGATTGATGACTTTCCAACTTTACCGGTTTCCCTCTAAACGATTAATCTTTTGGATGTGATTTATACAACTGTATATATAGTTAAAAATATTTGCCATTCATACCTTCTGACATTTAATCATGACAAAATTACTGCCCCATCACACAACCCCTGTTACCATTATACCTCTGGATTCCCACATATATATCACCAATGTTGAAGTTACAACCTCTTGTCCCTATCTTTAATACTACAATCAGCCCTCTTCCATTTATTATAAGAGTCTCCGCCTTCTATGCCATCTCAAGTACCAGCCTAATCAAGGAGTTTTCACACATGAAGGAATACGTGGATTTACCCTAAATCTGGCATGAATATATATAGATAGATACGCTTTAAGTATCTGTCAATGGTTGTTGCACATATTCAAAACTATAGGCACATTTTGTAAAGCCACAATGTTAAGTGCCTAAATGCCAATTTTACAAGGACATCTGCACATAAAACCTAAAGTGGGAAAGTTGTCCAATATCAAATGCTTTTTAAAACAAGCATATTTACAAAATATTTTTTATGCATGTGTTAAAGGGCTCTCTGTGTACTTATCAACAATAAGTAAAAAAAAATACAAGATTAAACTGTCAGCAAGGTGATTGCAAACAGTATAAATGTCAAATGTTTCTGATACTGCTTCTGGGGTAGACAAGATATCAGTGCAACCTAATCCATAAAAATATTATCACAGCACCTCCATGTTAGTGACCCCTACTCATCCTAATTTCAGTGACACCCCTACAACCATGCCAGTGTCTCCTTTATATCAGTGACACCCCCATAACCATGCCAGCGCCTCCATCATATCAGTGACACCCCCATAACCATGCCAGTGTCTCCTTTATATCAGTGACACCCCCATAACTGTGCCAGCGCCTCCATATCAGTGACACCCCCATAACTGTGTCAGCACCTGCTTCATATCAGTGACACCCCCATAACCGTGCCAGCGCCTCCATATCAGTGACACCCCCATAACCGTGTCAGCACCTCCTTCATATCAGTGACACCCCCATAACCGTGCCAGCACCTCCTTCACATCAGTGACACCCCCATAACCGTGCCAGCGCCTCCATATCAGTGAAACCCCATAACTGTGTCAGCACCTCCTTCATATCAGTGACACCCCCATAACTGTGCCAGCGCCTCCATATCAGTGACACCCCCATAACCATGTCAGCACCTCCTTCCTTCATATCAGTGACACTCCCATAACCGTGTCAGCACCTCCTTCATATCAGTGACACCCCCATAACCGTGCCAGCACCTCCTTATCAGTTACACCCCCATAACCATGCCAGCGTCTTCTTTATATCAATGACACCCCATAAATGTGCCAGTGTCTCCTTTATATCAGTGACTGACACCCCAATAACTATGCCAGTGTATCCTTTATATCAGTGACACCCCCAGTCGTGCCAGCATCTCCTTTATATCAGTGACACCCCATAAACATGCCAGTGTTTCCCTGCCAACCTCCCCTTACTTGTCAGCACTGTCACTCCCCCTCCCCTGTCATGTGATCCTCAATCTTATACTATTCCTGGGTGACTGACCAGCGAGAAGTCCGGCCCGGGCCAGTTGAGGCGGAAAGGAATGTCATCACTGAGAGCCGGCAGACTCCTCCCGCCGCAGCACACCTTGAACACACCGTACAACACAGCGAGGGCCGGTAAAGAAGCAGCACGTACAGCCAGGTCTCTTCTGTGCATCCTCTACCCACTGGCGAGCACGGCAGCTCTACGCTACACAACACTGCACCCAGCCAATCACATAGCAGCACAATGCAGACTACCAGACACGCCACGTCTCTTCCGGGAGTACTGAAGCCGGCTCCTGGAGGCGACAGCTCAGCACTTCCGGTGTACAGAGGATTTTTTTTTTTTTAAAAAAAAAAATTGTGTGTGTGTGTGAACAATAAACTTTATTAACACAAAGGCGGCAAAGCAATTCCCATCCTTTGTGTATGAAATGAAAAATAGTAGGACAATGCTATGTCTATAAAACATTACACATATCATTTGCAGTGCTTTTTAAAGATGTGCAAAATAGGAAAAAAATAGAAGCGCAAAAAGTCTTCTCCCTAGTATAGATCATACTTGCCAACTCTCCCGGAAAGTCCGGGAGACTCCTGAAATTCGGGTCAGTCTCCCGGGCTCCCGCAAGAGCGGGCATTTCTCCCGCATCCCGGAATTCATGAGAATCACATCATTTGATGCGATTCTCGGTGAATCACGCCATTTTGGAGGGCAGGAGGGGGCAGGCCCCACCCCCGCGACATAAACTACGGTTTTTTGGTGAGGAGGGGGGGGGCAAAATGACGCAATTGGCTGTGCCCCGCCCCTTCCTGCCCTCCAGTCACACCCCTCTCCCGGAAACATTTCCGGGAGTAGGCAAGTATGGTATAGATGCCACAATACATTATTATTATTTATAAGGCGCCACAGATACCGTACCGTAGCTCCGGTTTCAGAGGCAAATAACAAGTAGATGAGGTAATATATAAGTAGCACAGATGAGTGTGAGTAATGCTATGGGGACTCATACAGAGTGCAGCAAAGAACATGACAAGATGTATGATAGAGTCATACAGTATAAAGACATGGGACAATAGGTAGAGAGGACCCAGACCCCAAGGGCTTACATTCTAAAGGGAGGGGTGGTGAGAGACAGTAGGACCAACTGTGAGAAAATGAAGATGTGAGGCGATGAAGAGGAGGTGATGGATAGAATGGTTCGGAGGTGCTAGGATCAGCCAGTGTGAAACGGTGAGTTTTGATTGAGCGTTTGAAAGACTGAAGCTTGGGGGAGAGTCAAATGAGGGATAGGGAGTTCCAAAGATTAGGGGCAGTGCGGTAGAAGTTTTGGAGGTGAGAATGAGAAAAGATAATGAGAGGTTAATTGAGGTGCAGGTCAGAGGCAGAGCAGTGGCCGGGTAGGTATGTACCTCGAGACAAGGTCAGGGATGTAAGGGGGAGAAGTGTTGGTAAGGGCTTTGTAAGTGAGACTAAGGAACTTGAACTGAATTCTGAAACGGAGCCAATGAAGGGATTTACACAGAGAAGCAGAAGAGGAGCGGTGGGAGAGGAAGATGAGCCTAGCTGCAGCATTCTGTATGGATTAAAGGTCAGAAATGCAAGAAAGAGGAAGGCCAGTGAAAAGGAGGTTGCAATAGTCGAGATGAGAAATGAATGAATGAACCAGGATTTTGGTTGCTTCCTAAAAGAGAGGAAGGGACAGATTTTAGTAATGTTACGGAGGCAAAAGTGGCAGGATTTGGTGAGGGACTGGATATGAGGGGTAAAGCTAAGGGCTGAGTCTAGGGTGACTCAAAGGCAGCAGGTTTGTGTGACAGGCGAAAGAGTGATGTTGTCAACCAAAAGGGAGATATTGGGAATGATACCAACATTGGCAGGAGGAAAGATAAGCTCAGATTTGGAGATGTTGAGGTTCAGGAAGCACAGTGACATCCAGGTAGTTACAGCAGAAAGACAGCTAGATACCTGGGTTAGGACGGCGGGAGAGAGGTTAGGGGAGTAAAGATAGATTTGCGTGTCATCAGCATAGAGGTGGTATTGGAAATCAAATGATTAAATGAGTTCACAGAGAAAGATGACGTAGAGAGAGAAGAGCAATGGGCCAAGGATAGAGCCTTGTGGGACTCCAATAGAAAGGGGAAGAGGGGGGAGAAAGAGTCAGAAGCAGACACGCTAAAAGAGCATCCAGAAAGGTAGGAGGCAAACCAGGAGAGAGCTGTTTCGCGAAGATCTAGGGAGTGAAGGGTGGTGAGAAGAGAATGATCAACGGTGACAAAAGCAGCAGAGAGGTTGAGGAGTATGAGAAGGGAGAAGTGACCTTTGGACTTAGCTAAGAGTAAATAGTTTGTTACTTTAAAGAGGGCAGTTTCAGTAGAGTGAAATAGATGAAAGTTAGACTGGAGAGGGTCAAAAAGAGAGTGGGAAGAGAGAAAGTAGGTCAGACGATTGAACACAAGTCGTTTGGGAATTTTAGAAGCAAAAGGAAGCAGAGATATGTGACAATAGAGACGATGGGTCAAGGGAAGGTTTCTTGAGATTAGGAGAGATGAGAGCATGCTTGAAGGCTGAGGGGAAGATACCAGTGGAGAGAGAAAGAGATTAAAGAGATGAGCAAGGCGACGACAGACAATGGAAGAGAGGGAACGGAGGGACTTGGAGGAGACCGGTTCGAGAGGAAGGGTTGTAAAAGATGAGGAGAGAGAGGATCTCAGTCACAGTTACAGGAGGGTAGGAGCCAAAGGTGGCAGAGTGAGTGATAGGACAGATGGGGAGAGGCAAGTCTGACAAGAACAGATATAATTGTGGATTGTCAATTTTATTTTTGAAGTAGTTGGCAAAGTCGAGCAGAGATGGACGATGGGGGAGCAGGTCGGGGAGGACACAGTAGAGAATTAATGGTAGCAAAGAGGTGTTTGGGTTTATTGAACAGGAAGAAGATGAGGGATGTGAAATAGGTTTGTGTGGCAAGAGAGGGGGCAGAATAGTAGGGAGAAAGGATGAATTTAAAGTGGACAAAGTCAGCAATGGAGCGAGATTTCCTCCATTGGCGTTCAGAGGAGCGGGAGCATTTTTGGAGGAGACAAGTAAAAGGGGAGTGCCACAGTGGGGGTTTAGATTGGTGGGGACATTTAGGCTGCATTATCAAGGGCAACAGAGAGTGTGGTATTGTAAAGAGAAACAGCAGTGTTGGGGCATGATAGAAAAGAAATTGGAGCAAGTAAGTGTTGGAGAAAGGACGTAAAGATGATGGCGGTCAAAGCTGTTGATGTGCGAGCGACTTTCAGTGTGAGAGAGGGGGCAAGGGATAAAGAGATGGTAAAGGAAAGGAGATTGTTGTCAGTGAGGGGTAAGACAGAATTGGAGAAGTTGGAGATATCACAGAGATGGGAGAAAACTAGGGCCAGGGAGTGAACACCACTGTGGGTAGCGAAAGTTGTCCATTGGGAGAGGCCATGGGAAGAAGTGAGAGTGAGGAATTTAGAGGCAACAGTAGTAATAGGAGAGTCTGTATAGTGGGAAGATCAGAAGAGAGGAAATGTGAAAGCCAGGCATCAAAGTTATTATGAAATTCAGAGGCTGGACCAGGGGGACAATAGATGACAGCAACATGAAGGTGGAGAGGGGAGAAGAGGCGGTTGGAGTGAACTTCAAAAGGAGGAGAAGGAGAGGGAATGTTCAGGGGAAATAACGTTGGAGGTGTAGCCAGGAGACAACAGGACACCTCATTCTGTTTCTTGTTAAAACATGATTTATTAACACAAAATGTATTACAATAGTTTTAAAAAATCAAACAACTTGCATCAAATTAATAAAATAATCACAGGTACAAGCTCACTTAGTAAACCAATATTTAGTCCCAGTATAGTGCTAATGAAATTTAATTTCTCCTATAGTGCACATATAGGGAAAGTTTTCCAATAATTGATATTCCGCATGGTGTCTCAGGATTAATATAAATTAGCAAAGTTATAAATTCTTACAGACAGTAGGCTTTGTTTAATGCCCGCATCCAGTAAATGGAGGCTGTATATAGACATAGACCGCTCTATAAAGATGAATCAGGGAGACGGAGCCCGACTTGTGCAGTCTGTGACGGAGGCTTCCTACACCGCCGGCTACAGCTGAACTTCAAGTCTACATTGTTCGACAAGTTAGTTTTTCTGGTGGTTAGATTTACCCTCCTTCCGAAGCGATCACATGCAAAATACAGAGCCAATAGATCAGATCTGTCACACGATGTAAGGGATCATATAAACAGTCCAATTATACGTGGGTCTTTATTATGGTAATATAAGGAGCCGATCAGAACCTCATGCAATAGATTTTACTTGATGTATTTGGTTTTATCAAATTTGGCAATATCATCTTCTACTAGTTTTTCGAAGGTACCAATATAATTAATTTTCATAAAACTTGGTTATGGTGTAGAATTGGTTTTGAAACTCGTACATAGAAAACTTGAATTTCTTACATGTGACTATACTCTCAATACTGTGTTTTATTCTTCATAAAATACTTTTTTAAGGTCAGTTTCCTAATAAGTTTATGCAAGTCTATAAAAGTATTGAATATATTGAGTTAATTACATGGGGCAAATTTTAAACCTTTATTTAAAATCGAAATGTTTGGGGTCTAATGGAAAATTAGGTTAAAAATACCCTCTGAACTTACTTTTCTTTGGATGTTTATCTTCTCACCTCTTCTTCCTCTCCTATTTCATAAAATCTTTCTTTTCCCATGTTTCTCCTTCTTCCTTTCCTTCAATTTATAGGTTCTCTTACAGGTGGTTTCTCTAAAGCTGGGTACACACTACAGTGTTTCCAGGCTATTATCAGGACAATCACACGATAAACGACCGTTCGGTGCCGATATTGCATTAGTGTGTACACTGAAACGATGAACGATTATTGTTCCAAAGCTCATCGTATCATTTGATTCTTGAACCAGACTAAACATGCCGTTCAACGATGGAACGGTGTCATTCCAACCCTGCAGTGTCCATAGATCTCTATGGAGTGTGCAGAGTCACAAAGACGATGGTTATGAGATGAAGAGCACAGATCTGACAGTAAAGTGTGTACACATGAATCGTCATGCTGATCAGGACTTTTTCTTTTTTCGTCTGTCGGTAAAATCGTTAAAGATGTCGCATCAGGAGAAATTTTCTGTAGTATGTACCCATCCATATTGTGGACTTCTTTCTAAAAAAAAAAACCCCAAAAAAACAAACAAACCCCCAAAAGACATTTGATCAATGAGATTGGCATGGTCGTTATAGCAATCTTCCTTACCTTGATCTTCTGTAAAGGTCAGTTCAATACTTCTTTCCATCTCTCTGACACTCTTCTTAAAAGAAGATTCAATCTGAGTGTCCTGTCTATTTCTTCCCATATTCATGTCATGGTTCAGGAAAGTGCTCCATTTCCTTTATGGACAATGTATTTCTTCTTTCCAATTTTAATGATCTCAATTTTCATCGACATCTATGTAGTATTATCATTCTTACCTATATGTTTTTATCTGAATACATTTATTATTCCTTTTAATTATTACAGGTGTTTAATACTAGTAGGGTGTACACTTTTGGTTTTTATTTCTTCTTCTATCCCTATGTTTTTAGGTATCTATTCTGAGACTGCACCTCTATACATTTACTATTTTGTTCTATTGGACATTTATGCATGTAGCGCTAGTTTTATCTTAGATTTGAAATTAAGGACAAGTTTTTACCTACCGCATATTAGCCTTGCTTGGAACGAGGGAGTGCCAAGAGTGTATTCGCATTGGCATAGCTCATAAACCTTTTACGTATGTGATTTTAGTCAATGTGCCAAGTGAGTTTGAAAAGATGGCTTAGGACAAGGGTGGGAAACACTTTCATGTTGGATTACCACATTAATTTAGCTGTAATCAAATAAAACTGCATTCAAAAAAACTTCAATAAGATACTTAAAAATGTACATTATTCTGTAAAAAAAACAACTAACTACTTTGCACTTACTAACTTCAAAAAGTTAAGTAATATTTTAAATAACTTTATTGTGTCTGCTTGTTTGCAAGCATTTGAATATTTGGGTGCAGCAGGGAGGTCCGCAGTTTCAGCTGATCCTCTAGATGTCATTTGGGACCTTAAGTGCGTCTTTAGTTGGGTTAGGTAGGAGATAGTAGATTCGCTGCAATAAGTGGTTGAAAAGCAAGAATGTATTTTGTAGACATGTTGCCGAAGGCCTGGGTATTCTACTGCATTTTTCCATATTTCAATTGGACCCTTCTTAGAATCAAATAAGGAGTTTAGAATGTCATCTACTAATCGCTACTCAATCAATTCCATCTGTAGTTCTTTAAGTGCCTTGGTGACATCAACTAGTGAGGCTGAAATTCTAATTTGAGTGCGATTCTCAAAGTCAATGAACCTTTCATTGTATTCTCCAATTATTAAGTCTATAACAGCTGCGTATTCTTCAAATGATTTGCATATATCGTCCTACTCATCAATGTCCTTTACTAACTGAGAAAAATGTTCATCCAAAATTTCCTTTTGAAGAAGTGTTTTGGAAAAAAAAAAAGATGGCTTGTTTAGAAATGCTTGGATTTGTTTCCACATATCATATATAGACTTCGTTTTTGACCTTGCAAAGAAATATTCAAGTCATTTTGATTTGATATAATCACACAAAAATGCAGTATCCCTCTAAAAATCATCTTTCAATAATTCACATTAATGATTCTTTTCTTCATAAAATGTAACTATCTGTTCTCGCAGAGCTATCATTTTGGCTAGCACCTGTCCCTGCCATAGCCAACGTACTTTAGAATGGTACGGCAAATCCACACTGAATACTTCAGCGTCCAACTTTAGCATGTTACGAAACGAATGATGCCGTGTTGCACTTGCACGAATATAGCGAACAATACTTACAACTTGTTGCAAAGGGTCACTTAAAACAGTAGGTTTAGCACAGAGATTTTGCCCATACAATGAAAAGAATCGAGAGCATCTCGCCTGTTAATACTTTTCGATTTCCTGTCATGCAAGGTGCACCGTCTGTACATACACTCACTAAATTTACCAAATTCAGCCTTACTTCACGAGATTTATCTTGAAAGTTGCTGTAGATATCTATTCTGCTTGCAAAACTGCCCAAAGCGAGTAACTCTTTGTAGAAAAGAAAATCTTCCGTTATGGCCCGAATGAAGTATAAAACCTGCGCCAAGTCAGTAGTATCAGTATCAGTTGATTCATCCAAAACAATTGAATAATATAGATTTTCCTTTTTGAGTATTACATGAAGTTGTTCTGTTACATTGAAGGCTAAGTCATGCTGCTGATCAGTTATGGTCCTCCCTGAAAGTTGTTTGTGCTTTGAAACGTTTCCTGGGTCTAAGCATCCTTTAATTTCGACAATGCACTCTCACAATTTTTACATCACTGAATGTCTTCCTCCCCAATATATAAGCTACCTTATAAGTTGCTTCAGTGTCATTTCCAGGTGTTATTGCTGCTTGAAAGAATGGTCTTTGGTTTTGCTTTTCATACTTTAATGCAGGCCTGTCCAACCTGCGGCCCTCCAGATGTTGTGAAACTACAAGTCCCAGCATGCCCTTCCAGCTATCAACTGGTTGTCTATCAGCAAAGCATGCTGGGGCTTGTAGTTTCACAACACCTGGAGGGCTGCACGTTGGACAGGCCTGCTTTAGTGTCTGCAATACAACCTTTTGTACCTCTCTTTCTAAATATTTGTGGTCCTTATGAGTGTTATGCCGATGAGCATTGAATTTCTTCCAATGCCGATATTGCTGTATCACAAAGCAAATCATCTTATCTTTAGCAGAAACAAGATAATATTGCAATTCCCAATTCTCATTAAAAAATCTGTTTTCATTCCTTCTCTCAGTCTTCTTTGACATGATGGGCTGTTATGCAGACAGAATAAAAATTACTGTCAGGCTGTGCAAATATTCACAAAATCCACTTCAAACAGAAACACAGTGCACCGTTGTCAAAAGCTGATAAAGAACTGGCCAAAGATTATTAATATATAAAAAGATTGAAAAAAACTCTGCTTCGGTTCAAAGAATTTTGCATCTGATCCACGTTCATGAATTTCGGTCTGCGCCCATTGATGCAGCGGTATATAGCATCTGTACGGTGAACTCAAAATCATATATCGTGGGAGGAATATTATCTCTAATATAAATTGTGTATATATATATATATATATATATATATATATATATATATATATATATATATATATATATATATATATATATATATATAAAAAAAAAAAAACACACACATATGCAGATAGGCTGTAAATAACAACTTGACGATATTGACTTTTTTTAAAAAAAAAAAAACAAACAAAAAACACACGTCATGAAACCCCCTCTCCCACAGCCTCATATTCAACAGGAAACCCGTAATTTGCCTGTTTGATATGGAAAAAAAAATATTTTAAAAGGATTACACCCATGACGTGCAGAAATCATTGACATGCGTATGAAATATTAGTAGTTTTTACTTTGTGCCTTATTTTACTATCCATTTACTATTTCAGTTTTAGCTTCCAACCAATTAATTTAGATTTTTTTTAGTTTAGAGTTGCATTGGAACCAAATCTTGAGCACAGCAGGCATTAAATTTAGCCCTTATGGCTTACTAATAATATTCTAATTGTGGTGGTCAGTCTGGGTGGATTATTTTGTTGAAACTTATTATACTGTTTGGTAATTTAAATAAGTTCATTTTAAGAATAAAATAAAATTTAAAAGACGAACAAAAACATATTAATATAAGTAAAAAAGGATTTGTTCTGTAAAATTTGGATTCAGTCCAAAGATCGCACTTAAAGCCACATGCACCTTTCTAGGTTCTTAATGCCGCAGATTCCCCACCCCCTCCTTCTAGGACTGAAAAATATTTTTGAAGATAACCACTAATGCTGGTAGTTTTAACGGTCTTAAAAGAATATTGTTGCACTCTGGAAATCAGTTAAGTGCTGCAGATAAATTAAGTTTAGAGCTATTTGTCAGCCAAAGTCCTCAAACACATGGGTCTTATTTTAAAGCATTTTATGATTGATCTGAAAGCCAAATTAAACGTGCTTTGACACTAGTGCGCTTATATTTTTGTAAGGAGATAGACCTATACCCACTTAATTTCTGACAAGTGTTCTTTTTAATTATGGGTACAAAAGTGTAAATGCTTGGTAAAATACAATAACGTTCTATGGAAACACTCAATAAAGTACATAGTGAATTATGCTGCAGGGAAGCTTGAGACCCCTCAATGAACACACTTTCAATGCTCTCTTAAGTGTAAGGTCAAATTAAACGGTTTTCAACAGACATTTCAATTTGGTAATTTATTTATCACTTGGATATGAATTCTACATTGAAAACCTGAATGGACATCTTTATATTTCTGGGTAGGTATTAGGACAATACACCTGGATTATTAACCTGAGCAGGATTGGTAAAACAGATTAGCTTCTCTGACCAGCCTGTGTGTGTGTAGGAAGAGTCAGAGGCAAGTAACAGCTTGTAACATCAAAAATGTGGACAGACCAACTCCCAACCATTATTTTCCAGCATGGCTGCAAAATGCAGAAAATCACCACACAAAACCCTCAGAAGCAAAATATATTCGCCACAAATATACTCCTTATTTTCAAAATAAATATCTGAGCAGAGAATCAAGGACAAATAAAGCTGTCCATTAAATAACAAATTTTATTAATCATTTTAGTATAACGGACATTAGAGAACAAATATTGTTGCAGTTGTTGAATTGCAGAGGTATTAATGCGAGAATGTGCTCTTTTCCCACAGGAGATTTTGTAAACACCTTGGGCTAGATTTACTAAGCTGCAGGTTTGTAAAAGTGGGGATGTTGCCTATAGCAACCAATCAGATTCTAGCTTTCATTTATTTAATACTTTCTACAAAATGACAGCTAGAATCGGATTGGTTGCTATAGGCAACATCCCCACTTTTTCAAACCCGCAGTTTAGTAAATCTAGCCCCTTGTTGTCAGTATTGCGACTCCTAAATTCCCTCATGAGGAATGCAGTTTGGTAATTTACTGACAAACAAAAATAAGTTTTTATCAACAGACAATGAAAGTGATTTGAAACTTAGTCCCAAGCATAGGTTCTGAGGTAAAATGTTACCACACAGTCATTGGAATTGTGCAAGTTGAAAGTAAAAGTTATTAATGACTTGAGAGAAACATGGAAGAGACTTAAGACTTTTTTTCATATAAAAAAAAAAACCTTTTAGATAAAAGCAATACACCTCAATAGCATTATCAGACTGGAGGAGGTATACATTGGGAAGGGAACTTGTTTTACCAACAAAGCACAATCATTTCCAAACATCTCATGTTCTGTATAAACATGGAGCCTTCAAAATATACTTGTGGGTGTTGTAAAGTGTATTTTGATAGGATAAATTCCTGTCATTTTCATTTACAGAGGGAAACAAATTTTGATTCAACAGGATTTTTGGAGTTCCCAGACGAAAGCTAGCTACTTTATTGCCTAATTTGGCCTATTTAGACCAAATATGGGTGAAATCGTCGCTTCTGGTGGGCCTCCATTGACCGCACAGGATGGTAAGGATTGAAATAAGTGCAGATTTCAATTACTCAAAGCCAAAAAATGCAGTTGGTCAGCGATTGCCATGTCTGTACAGTCATTGGTAGTCTGTACTAATGAGGTCCAATAGGATCTATCCAATTTGGCCTATGATCTAAATTAATTGGATCATTATAAGGCATGTCTTAGATAATGTAGATTTCACATGACCGCCTGTGTGTTGTCACTATCCAACTGTACTAACAAACCGCAGCCCTTATTCCATCGGACCATGGAACACCCTGATCAGATCTTGTGAGTGACAGGATAGGCCTGTGTACAGCTAGCTTAAGTCAACACTGAGATCTCATGTTCCTGGCATTGTAACAAACATTTCACTTTTTCTTTTAAAATGTCCTTAATTTCTCTAAACCTTAACGACAGCCACCATTTCTTGTTTTAAAATTGGTGCTGGAAGGCCTGAATGCCAGAAACATTAAACAAGGCTTTCAGCAAACCAGGGGAAATAGACAAGTGGAGAAGGTTAAACATCATTATGAAATATGCAAACCAGAACATTTCAAAGATAGTCAAAAGTTTATCCCATAGCACACAGTTATGTATGCTTTGTAATGACCAAGTGTGGTGGTTTATTTAACCAGTGAAGTCACTTTGATTAGTATGAAATGCTCTCAATTTATACTACAATTCAGTTTATATTTATATTGTTCAAGTAATTGTTTCCTAGAGTAGCAGGATTTGTGCAAAATATGACCATTCCTTGACGAAATCAATTTATACTTGCTGAAGAAGCAAACAATGTACCTAAAATATACTCCACCCTTTAATATGTGGCCTCTATAAATACTGTTGGGCATATTCAACCACGATGCACGACCGCACAGGTCCAGGTACCGCAACATCGTGGATTTATGGGGTGCGCACAGAAATCCGCGATATTGCGCTACCGTTATGACGCTTTATACGCGCATCCGCGACGCGTAATTGAATATACCCCTGTGTTTTAGAACCTTTGAAGTTGTAAAACCACAGAGAAAGCGCTAAACATTTGCAGATAAATTAAAATATTTCAATAACTCCCTAGCAAAGCATAAATAAGTTAGACATATTGTGCATATATCAGCATTTCTAAGGGTGCAAATTTATAGCAATAACACCTAGCCCTTGAAATTATATACAATTTATATTTTGGTATCTCTCTAAACGTTCCCTCACTAACTTTTCTAAAGAAAAAAGATGCTCGTCTGCATCTTCTGGTACGAGGTTCCTGAGGGAATTGGCAAGTTCAAACAGGTATTCTGTATTCTTTCCGCTGGGTCCAACGGCATTAAATATCTGTTCAGCGATGTCTTCTAGGGGAGCAGGGCCGAGGTAGTTGGGATTATCACATGTTCCGATATACAGGAGCACGTTGAATGGTTTAATTGAAGGATCTTTAGGGTAAAAGACAACGGCTGTAGTTCGGTAGCCCCCTTTCTCTCGAAAATCAAGGTATGCTTTTACTTCCTCTTCTTTCCCCTCTGGCAATCTGTAGGCAACACCCCATACGCAGCCCTGTTAAGAAGTAAACAGACCATTACATTTTGACACATGCACAAAATACTTGCCTAACTTGTGGTGGAGTAGTCAGTCAACTTTCTTGTGGCACAGTGGTTGGCATTGTGTTCTTGCAGTAAAAGCCCCGTGTTGGGTGCCTACTGAGCGTGCTATCTACATGGCAGCTTTATGTAAACACTGCGTGACTCAATTTTACCTGATGGTACGAAGACCGTGGCTTACAAATAAATTAGCTCCAGGGTGTGCGCTCATGTATGCCTGTGGTAGGAAAATTATATTGTAGGAGCCACTGGATCAGCTATGGATATGTCTGAATAAATGTATTTAAATTACTCAGCACTGTGGAACAGGTTGATGCCATATAAATAAGGGAAGATGTTGATAAAGGCCATAACATCCTTCATTTCTCTGGTTAGAATATCTGTGTAGCTCCCAATGAGAGGATGCAAAATAAAATATAGGTACAGGACAGCTAGACTCAAGTAAAGAAAAAAATATATACACACATGATCCCTTGCAAGATTGTGATGGATGGAGGGGTAGGTGTAAACTTGATTTCTTGCTAATTAATTGCCATTTAAGCTCTATGCTGTACAAAGTATAGATGTCAATAATATACTTCCTACTTTGTTGTGACAACACTGATTCTTCAAAAGAACGTAAATTTCAATTCTAAACACACATCTGTATAAAGCATTTATGTAAACTAATGACTTGTCTAGACGATATGTTTCTTGCATCGTATCCCAAAAAGATACTAATTTATATGCCTGCATATTTCATTTCTGTCTGACTAGACAGGACATGTGGGATGACATGGAAATCACTACCTAGGTGTTATACATACAAATCAATTAAACTCTTCATAGATGTCGTGAAGAAATATCTTGAGACGGATGTGTAGATAGTATATTTTATTAAGCATGTATGGTATAGATTTATTAGTATAAACATAGGTTAGCATTGTTATAACATTGCTTAAGTTAGTAGTGAGCATTGGACATTAAGGTTTAATTAAGGCAGGTATAGGTTAGATAAGTTAGCTTACAGTATAGTTTTTATAAGGGTTAGGGGAATGAGCTTGTTAACGTTGGATTTATAATACAATCTATTGTGTGCAACCCAATTTGAGATGTCAAATTATTATATATATATATATATATATCTCTATCTAATGACCGATTGTATTTTCTGTTGAATTTATGTATAACACTCTGAATACTTTATGTATCCTTTCCAAGTGTATTTTGTTAACTGATCTGAGTCTGACCTAGGCAAGTGTCAGTGGTCTTGTGTAAATAGCCAGACCAGGGAGAAATAGGATCATGGGGGAGTTTGAAGCCCAAAGTTGTAAACTACTTAAGCAGAAGACTAGAGGTGAGAATTCCAGGTCCTGTAAAAATGCTAGGTCTCAGGACATCCTTGATTTACTTCGAAGCCCTGTGGCATATTAGACATCGATCTAACTTTGGTGAAAACTGAAATACCTAAGGTGGGGGTGAAGAGCCTGTAAGAAGGGTTTAAAATATTCTGCCTTAGACAATAATTTTGTCTATTTCATGAGGGGGTCTATCAAGACTGAAATGTCCCATACTTTTCTTTGTGTTCCCTCGCGCACAGCAAGACTACCTCGTAAGTAGTACTCGGATTTTATTTCCTGAAACTTATATGCAACCTACCTATCCTATGTCTGTTTAGTATCTATTTGTAAATAAGCCTTGGAAATATTTTTCAGATTAAACATATTTAATCTAGTGTATGTCTCCGTGATTCTTTATGAACTTACGACGCCCAGGGAGGCTCATGCTACATATGTATGCGATTTAAGTGTGAACCATTAATAAATGGTTCTGGTGAATGTAAGGACACCATAAGAAATCCTTTGTTGTGGCAGAAAAGGTGTATTCATTGTTAATTAACTAAGGTAACACCAGTCACAGACAACTGTTCAGATTGCTGTATCTGAGCAAGGCTGGGCGTTTTGTTTTTGTCTTTTTTCTCGATAGATATAAAGAGAACTTACGATCTAATGGAAAAAGGGTACCAGAGAGAAGATGAGCGACTGTGGCTCAGAGAGTAGATTGGTACAGTTTTAAGGGTGTACCAGCTTCAGTAGTACAAGTGGGATTAGTAAAGTGAAAGCGTTTGATCATCTGAGAGTTGTATCAGGCATGGTGGGAATCCATAGGTTGGTAGCGGCTTGGGAGAAGTCTGTTGGTGGGAGTCTGTGCTGAATACCAGTGACTAAGTGAGATGCAGGTCAGAGGTAGCTCTAAGAGGACATGAGGGAGAGTGTTTTCAGATATATGAAGGGGCGGAGTTGCTGAAGCTCGAGTAATCTAAATTAGATTCTGGAGGACACGGGAGACAGTGGAGGGATTTGCAGAGTGGTGCAGTACATGTGGAGCAGTGCAGAGGAAAATCACTGAAGAATCTAATACAGATTGAAGTTGATTGCTTCAGAAAAATGCTTTTTCATTTGCAGTTCTAGACCCCATGAGGGTTATGTCACAATTTCAACTTCTTTCTTAATCTATTTAGGATTTTGGCAATAGGAATCAATAAAATTTCATTTAATGGGCATATTATAGGGTAAAGGTAGAAATAGGAAAAAAAAACCAAAAAAAAAAAAACCAGCTTTGTATAATTTGTTTCTCTAATACAAGTTAGAGAAAACAGATATTTAATACAAAAACAAATTTTAAAGCTAGTTCTCACGAATACAAACAGATATGTTTAAAAGTATGAATGAATTATAGAGTACAAAATATATCCTCCCCCCTCTCCTAACAGGTTTAGGTTGGTTTTAAGAAGGTAAAACATATGAGTTTGCAAAGATTCTTAGTTTGAATGGAGTTGGACAACAAATGCTGAAAAGTCAGCACCATTTGGAGAACTTTGTGACATTTCACACTTTCACACCCAATGAGTGACTAGGTCTTGTTTTGCCGGTCAGGTAATTCAGCAAACTTGAGTTTGATTTTGTTTTTTATATTTTCTTACTATACATTTTTAACAGGATTCAATTCTTAATTGGTTTCTTAACCTAAAGAATGGCTGGCACTATACCCCAAGAACTGCATAGTGAAGCAGTATGTCACACAGCTGCAGCATTCTGGAGATAGAGCCCTGGTACGCTGAATACAGCAGTGCTCACCAATTTGCATTTACTTTTTGGTTCCTTTCCCTGTTCCGGGACACTTGGACATGCACCAGCAGGTACAATTGATCTCAGTCTGCTCTGATGTCACACCTCACAGGTTTAGCAGACCAGGAACAGGTAAAAGAGAAACAGTTATGGCCACATTTTAAATATAAATAAAGGTCCCTATTTACAAGTAGAGTCAATTTTTTATTGTACAAAGCATATAATACGACCTATAATCTCTCCTCGTCTATAGAATAGCTCTAGCAGACATCATTGGAATTCCTTTGACGATCCAGAAGCACTCCGGAGTGGTACAAATAGCATTCAGTTATGAATACTCTCTATACACATTGCTGAACCATGAAACGCTTCCTGGTCCAGTTCCTGTACTTGAGCACTATTACAACTCAATCCCCCTATCAGCTTTATGACATTTAAAAGAAGAAACATCAACTGTGAATTTGGCCACGTTTCTAAATGTAATTTTACATGCAAGTTTTGCTGAATAAAAATGAGAAAAATAAATTTAGGTATTATTAGTGGCGCTATATAAATAGCTGATGATGAAGTCTGACCATACAGCTGTAAGGCGCTGGAGGCCACCACTGCATTAATCTGGTTAGTGCCTTCCTACATGTGGTGACTACATAATGTGTTTTACGCTTGCTATGGCAGAATATGTTTTATAGGCTTGTACTAATTTCTTCATTTGTATTTTAACTATTTCAAAACAAAATAGGTTATTTGAACTAATAAATATAAGCGGAATGAGTGATTATGTATGTAGCATCACTGCAAAGCAAAAACAAAAATAGCATAATACAAAATGAAAGGAAGGTGCTGCCCAACCCAACTCTGACAATTGAGGCTTAATATCTGAATAAACAAATACACAGACAAACACACTGGACATGGGAGTGGGATAATGGTGTGATAAGGACAACTTTAATGAACTGTAAAGCACACAGAAAGTGACAGAACAATCAGTGAAAACAACAATTAACCAGCCCTGCATGCGTTTACCAACTACTAGGCAGATTGTGACAGCATTCCATTCCATCTGCTATTAGCAGCCGTCATTGGGAGACATATAGTTTCATGACTGAAATTGCACTAGTTCAGTAAATGTGCCTGTACAACAGCCTGCATCAATACAACAAAAGGTCCCTGTTATTCAGTTTAGAACAGCGACTGTAAAGAAGCTGTACAGACATCACATACACCAGGTTTGTATGGAGCAGTAAAAAAAAAAAAAAAAAAAAAAAAAAAAAAATCACTTTTATTCTCTAAACTGTACAAGACAAATGTCAGACCTAATCAGATTGGTTGCACATGAGCATAATATTTACCTCTGGATCTTCCACAAGTGTAACAACTCTTCCGGGCTGTAGGAGAGGGGAAAGAAAATGAGAAAAAATAAAAGTGACAGTTAGTTGAGTATATCAGACCACCAACAGTATGATAAATGTGCACTGGGTATCTACACACAATGGAGGGAGACATTGTGTAGGGTGAACATTATACAGCCATGGGAATATAGACCTGGAACCATTGAAATATATATGGGATAATGAAATCCCTAGTGTAAATTATAAGGATATTATAAACGCACGGAGGAGTTATTTGACCAAATAAAAGCACATGGCTGTAGTCAGAGTACTTGTATACAAGTCTCAGTAATTAAGGAGACTTCTAATCATCATCATCACCATTTATTTATATAGCGCCACTGATTCCGCAGCGCTGTACAGAGAACTCATTCACATCAGTCCCTGCCCCATTGGAGCTTACAGTCTAAATTCCCTAACATACACACACACAGATATAGAGAGACACACAGAGACACACACACACAGACACACACACACACACACTAGGGTCAATTTTAATAGGAGCCAATTAACCTACCAGTATGTTTTTGGAGTGTGGGAGGAAACCGGAGCACCCGGAGGAAACCCACGCAAACACGGGGAGAACATACAAACTCCACACAGATAAAGCCATGGTCGGGAATTGAACTCATGACCCCAGTGCTGTGAGGCAGAAGTGCTAACCACTTAGCCACCATGCTGTCCTTCTAAGATTCGTAATAATTTATAGTAGGACGTGCATTATCACTTATAACACACAAGTTTATCTAATGAAAACTGAAAGGACATCATCATACCCTAACTTTTTATACAGATATTTACAGGAGTTTATACATCTAAACCTCACTTGTGTATTATTTACACTGTCTTTAAAACAGCCATCAGGGGTGTTTCTTTCACTCCTTTTACCAGGCTCTCAAATGACGCCATTTCAATCGTAAATAGTAAAAAATATTGGATAAAGAATAGTGGATTTATGTGTACATGCTGCTGCTGCTGCTTTCTTCCATATAGCATTGTGCAAAGAAAACTTGGTATGACCAACAATTTATTAATGTTATTACCAACCTTATGCAATACCCCAAGTGTGCTTTGTTTTTTTTAAAAGAAAAACAACAAAAACCAACTACAAAGCCCACAAATACACATTGTTTGAAGTGTTTATATGCACTTTGAAAGATTATTTAATTTAATGTGCTCTTATAGTGCATTTTAAAAGAATGAAAATGTAACAAGAACACAGTACTTGCGTTCAGCCGCATCCTGCTAACTGTAGGGTAACAGTGGTATACTGTAATGTATATGTGTGGATGAAGCTTATGTGAATGAATATATATAATTTTTTCAAACAAGTCTTTTTATTGATTTTCTTTTTCAAACTTAAACAAAACATACAATTTTTTTTTAAACAGAATATGTGTAAACATAGCCACATTAACAATGACTAAGCAAAATTATTTAAACGTAAATATGTTATGATTGTATAAAGGTAAAGGCAAGGGGAAAAAAAAACCACCACAAAACCCCAGCGTCAGAAAAAAAATAAAATAACTAAAAACACAAACATACTGCGACACTCATTAAGAGATTAACATTTGACACACGTGTTGCTGGTAGTTTCTGTGAGCTATTGTCTGTGCATAGCATTTCTATCACTGATGCTCAGTCAGTTCAGGGTAAACATCTGTAAAACACATTTGGTATTTTTGCTGGAGAGTTTGAGGGTCTAAAACTGAATTGCAAAACCACTGAAAGATGTGAAACTACTGCTTGGAAATAGTAAAATAAAGCTTTGGCAAGAAAAGAAAAAGTATCAGGTTGAAGCACAGACCCTGTTGAGGCCAATAGTGACTTCTGCTCAGTTTACATTCACACTGCACTAAGGTAATATAACCACCATGCTCCAACCATATATGACATTTAACAGAGAAGTGTGTATACTGTATGTATATATAAAAAAGGCAGCCATTTTGTAGGAAGAACCAACATTTAAATGAATGTATCCAATCAAATCACTGGGAACTAGAGCGTTGAATATTGATTCAGCCTACAAGATGGCTACCTCCAGTTGGTGTAGGCGTCTGATGCCATTTCAAAAGAGATTTTAAAAAAGGTTATATATGGAAAACCAAACATAAATGCGTTTTAGAATCATAAAAGCAGCGAGATCTGTAGGGCAGTGGAATTGTATGTTCTCTCATGGAAGGAACTGGACAGGTTGGGGCATTCTATGATAAATGTGGGCTATATAATTCAACAATGAAATTCCACATCAAACGTAAGGGGTAGAGAATGTGCATTTTGGGATGTGTTCCCCATACAACAGGCTCAAACAGAACCTTTTCAGGCACAAAACTAGATTTTTATACATGCTCGGTGATGGCAAACAAATGGATCATTGCTTTCAATAGGATGGTAATCTCTGTCAGCTAATACTGTAATACATGTATGCATATAAATGCACTTTTCTGTTTAAACTGTACAAATGTGACACATAATAGACAGTCCTGCTGTCTACCTAACGGTCAGAAGACTTCAATAAGCAGAATTATAGGATCAACAATAAAGTGTTTAATTAGTTAAGGGATGGTCAAACACTGATAGTAGGCAGAACTTTAAAGTGACCTCTTTATTTTGGCTGACATGCAGGTTCCATATGACGGACTGGAAACAGTTTCTAATTGTCATCATCATCATCAATTTATATAGCGCCACTGATTCCGCAGCGCTGTACAGAGAACTCATTCACATCTGTCCGTGCCCCATTGGAGCTTACAGTCTAAATTCCCTAATATAGACACACACATACAGACAGACTTAGTTTCTTTATCATTAGTGAGTTTAGTTTTTACTAGTAAGAGATACCTGGTTGCTAACTGGGGTTTTATTTAGTGGGGTGATGAATCATTGGCACAATGCATAGAAACCCTATTAGAAGTCAGACCGTAAGCCATCTGCCAGAGATCCAGCCACACTGGTTATTACACAACGCAGGCAGCCCCAATGTGTTTCTACCTGTGTGCGTGGGCTGGGATAGTGAGCATATAATGCTTGCTTGCGAGTAGATGAAGACTAATATCAATATTCACCCCCCCCCCCACCAGATCCACATATGCCAGCACTGTCTGTAGTGCCAGGGGAGGTTCTAAACTAAAAGCGGTATTACTCTCCCTGTCTCTCTATGGTATATAATTAGGATGGGCAAACTTTTGGGGCTAGATTTACTAAGATGCGGGTTTGAAAAAGTGGGGATGTTGCCTATAGCAACCAATCAGATTCTAGCTTACATTTATTTAGAACATTCTACAAAATGATAGCTAGAATCTGATTGGTTGCTATAGGCAACATCCCCACTTTTTCAAACCCACAGCTTAGTAAATCTAGCCCTTGGACTCTGATCTACTCTAAAAACCGAAAATATTTTGTGCTCTGCCGATCTAACGTAAGAAACATGGTCTGGTTACATATAATGCTGTAGCAGCAGTGTTGGCGTAACTTTTGCATAGTAGAAGGAACACTTTGTTACCAAATTATTTGCTTAAAAATATATAAATACAATTTTCAATTAACATTCCAGTTTCCTACTTTACTGCCAGTTGGGATCAAAAGGGTCCCTTTAATAGTTAATCTAAATAGTTCCAAGGTTCCCTTGGTGCAGGTGACAATGGGAAAAAGAAAGCATCAATAGTGTGTACTGTTTTAACAAGGGCTAATACCAAACAATAGGGAGGGTACAAGTGCGTTGATGGACAAGTCAGAGGAGGACAGAAGAGCGTGGGTGTGCAAATCAGAGGAATGCACTGGTTAAAAGCTCACGTTTCTGCACGACCAGTGTAGTACAGTTCACCAGTGGCAGACTGCCACCCAAATTTAGATACCAATAACTGGTGCATTGTGAGCTCCAAAAAGAGGTGCCGCTATTCTGTCTGAAGAGCTCAAAAGGGCAGCTCAACTTGGTAATTGCTGGGCAACACCTCACAACTCGGGTGCAAGCCAATATGGGGGTAAATGTATCAAGCTGAGAGTTTTCCGGTGGGTTTGAAAAGTGGAGATGTTGCCTATAGCAACCAATCAGATTCTAGCTTTCATTTTGTAGACTGTACTAAATAAATGATAGCTAGAATCTGATTGGGTTTTCAAGCCCGCCGGAAAACTCTCAGCTCGATACATTTACCCCCTGGTGTTTAGTATATGTTGCAGTTGGCAGGAGGTGCGGGCTTATAGCCCTGTAGTGTCAGCAACCAGGGGCCTGGGGATGCAGAGGGGTGTTTTAGATGAAGTGGGAGCCTATGTATTGTTACGAGAGCATTTACTTGAAGAGACTTCCCCATGCATGATGATCCAGAAGCTGCACAGCCAGTAAAGCCTCCATGCTCAGAGGGAAGGTTCAGGTCCGGGGAAGCTGCTCATCGGATAGTCCTTGTGTCAACATGCAGCACCACTTCCCTTCGCTAGTTGTTACCCACCGGGAGGAAGACTTAGAAGATGTATGGAGGCAGCAAGAACCCATGAGCTGTTCTAGTATGGACGTGCAGTGCCTCACTGCCAATACAGTTATTGCGGGGGAGAGAAGGCCATGCCCTGCGCATCTCTGGCAGACAGCAGCTGGGACACAAATTAGGCATGAAACGCTCCAGAGGGAGGGAGCCAATTCTGCCATGAATGAGATTAGCTCACCGATACAGGAGGATAAGACTTACTCCGCAGGCAGAACATAGGCTCTACATGTCTGCTACAAATGAACAGGGTGAACGGGGGAAGTGCATGACATCACTTTCATTGCACATTTTCATCTCAGCAAATTATTTTTACCCCCTCATTATATTATTAGCTTGCGACACCAGCTAACGTTTTCATTATAAACCAGGGGGTATATAAAAAGAGAATAGCACACAGTTAAACGGATTTTTACACGGCTGCACAAAAGTATAAAGAGTGTGCTATAGCCTACCTACATAAATCATGACAAAGTTGTTGTATGCATTGTAAGTGTATGATTCCTTAGTAAGCTTAGAAATGAGTGACAGAGGAAACACATACTCCTAACACTTTAACCACATTGGGAGAGCCATTAATTGGTTTCATTATAACCAAGGGCTGGTTATATATGGGAACCCTAATGGTGAGGTCACTATGGTTTCTGGATGCACATATCTAAAGATATCACAGTACTTCAGCAATTTAATGACTAGAAACCAATTCAAACAACTATTTGCCATTGCAGTAGAGCCATGCTGGACAAGTCTGAGCAGCCAGGCAGCTTATCTGCCCAAAGAATGGTGCTATAGCCCAAATTTTGATTGAGATCAATGTATGTAACTATTCCTTGGCTCCTTAAAGAATACCACATTTATTTAAACCTGTTGGTAATTAAATATGCCACATTATGTAGAGCAAATAGCCCTCTCCTAACTCTTGGCGATGGAGGACTAAAGTCCATTCAGTGGGTTCCTTTTTCATGTAGTCAGCGACCATCAAAACCACATTCTGCTTACTTTTATTATAGTGCTCTAATAAAGGTACCGAAAAGCATCAATGATCTCTATCACAAGATGCTGCATCCTTGACATGTATACCACTTGTAGAAATGCTTGTGGCTACAGTTCCTGCACTTGTCACGACAGGACCAGTGATCAGTTGTTCCGCACACATAAGTGGCCGAACTGAACACAGATATGTATGGTTGGCTCTTGGGCTGAGCAGATGGATCTCTTTCTGTGTCACTGTTATTGTGGTTGGAAATGTCAACACACAGGTCAATAATGGTAGTATTCCAAATTGTATTTACCAATTTATTCCAATCACACTATATTGGGGATCGTTTGGAGGACACACGCCCTGTCTATATTGTGGCCTGACCTTCAATCTCAATAGCTTGGCACCTTCCCCTGTGCTGCAAACAATAGGTACTTGGTAATCTTATTAATTCACAAAGTGCATTATCTACAGCAGCCTTATTATTGCTACATAACTTGCACACAGTAAAAATAAAACAAAAAACATTAAAGTTAAAAAGTAACTGTTGAGAAACTGGTAACAGACATTACCCTATAAATTACTTCCATGCACAGTCAATCTCAGAGACTTCTAGCATTTGATTACAGTTAAGCGTAGCAAGTTTTTATTTCTTTGGGCAGGTGTTGCCTTTAATAAAATTGGTGGTTTAAATCCAGTCGGCAAAAATGATGAAAATCTGCGATTTTACAAAACAGACGTATGATACATTTACCACTTCATCTCTACACATGCTATAGAGATCTTTAAAATGTCAATGTATTTTGTAAGGTCACCATTACTTTGCCAACTACTTGAGAAAAGGCTGCATCTAGTTTAGGTAATCTTACATAGTGTAAGGTACCACTGTAAGACATGGTTTGAGCCCCCTCTCAACAAACAGAAAGAAAGTGCACCTGTCAAGTACTGTAATCAATTTATAGGATATCTGCACCTAATGTGCGGAAATGTTTAATCTGACAACATTTTGAGGATTTATTACTATTTGCATTATACTTGATGGTTCATATACATGAGCCATCAACAAGGCATTAGTTGAGTGACCTTCTAGTGACAAAATAGTGCCCCATCCTTAATGCACCATTCTAGACATTGGTAACCTCATTGCTACATTGCATACAGCCGTACTTGGGGGTGCAACATGCTACCAAGTGACTTTATGATGAAGTATACATTTTTTCTTCACTTTATGTAGGGCTGGACAATACACAGGTAGCCTATGCACCTACAAAAAATACTGCTAGTGCTTAACTTTTGGGAGTCAATGGAAATCAATTGATACACATATACCATGGCTTCTTAGCGGACCAATTAACCTTTAATGGAGCTATTAAATATAGCACCATGAACAGCAAAACAAAGCAGGTTCCCCATGACACCACATTAAGTCCACTGATAGGTATGACTGACTGGCCTCTGAATTCTACATTTATATTTTGTGTGCCCTAACTAATGAACAACTTACATTTCATGAGGTTTAATCTACACTAACATTTTTTTACTTGTTCAGTTCTGTGAAATTAATTGCACGAGTCACATTACATAATCCGTAATAAATGGATTCCTAGGTAGATGGTCTCATCGATTAAAGGTTATGTGATATGGCTCATTACATTAGGCACAATTTGCCAAATAATCAAAAACACGCAAGTGTGCATAATATAAAAAAGGAGTGCCTTCCATAGACCAGTGAGGGCAGCATGACTCCCGGCTCCTTCCTGCTGTCAGATTTGTTTGTTATAGCTTGCAACACTTGTTTAAAATGGCTGCAGATGTTATTACAGATAGGCGTCTCTTTCTTTGATTAAACACATTTTATAATTTAAACAAGCATTTTATACCTGTTTTATTTGTTTGTTTTTAATATCACAAAGAAGTCTATTGAACCAACCAGATTAAATATTTTATTAACACAACATGGTAAAATTAAATCTCTGTCATGGTACACCCCCATAGCCCAAAATACAAAATCTGAGGATCACTCAATCTATAAAAAAAAAAAAAAAAAGATAAAACAAATTACTGGTTGCTCATAAATCTTCCATATTGGTGTTTTCTTCAGACTTACTGTACTACCCAAACTGGAAAGACCTGCTTAATTCACTAGTGTGACATTTGCTGTATATTTAAATGAAGTGTACTATCAATTCTGACTTTAGGAACAAACACTATATTGTAAAATGTTGAAGGTTCTATGTTAGGAACTCTCTGGTCACACAATTTAGGGAGCCCCTTAGCTATCTTACTCAATGATCTCCAAACTGACAGAGCAGAGATCTTAAACACATTAGGAATATGGAGCCAGGAAGCCTATGAGACAGCAGAGAGCAGACATGATGGTCAATGTGACAATGTCCCTTTTGACCCTGCTGACTAGGGAAGCAGTGACAGTCCCCAGTGACTATACAGACATAACACACAGCATATGGCTCTCACCTTGCCCGGGACCCCCCGGTGGTCAGTACTACCTTGCCAGAACCTCCTGCTGTAGCACGTTATGTATCCCACCAGCTTCTCCTCGTAGGGGAAGTCCACCTTCCAGATCAGGGAGCCATAGCCAAACACCCACATGATCCCAGGAGCCAGGACAGCTGCACGTTTGTTTGCCGGCCACAAGGGGCCGCAGTGGGCAGGCGCTCCCAGGTCACCTGTCATAAATCCCCGCCTTAAACCTCTAATGACAACCGCAAAGCATGGTGGGAAACGAAGTACAACGTCACTGTTGCGCTCCCCACGACTATATTTGAACGAACTTTATTCAGCTGTGACAAATGTCCGCATGAGAGCTGCGTTTGAAACGGTTGTCAAGGGGCGTGTCATACGTAACGGGTCGTTAAACCGGTGAAGGAACCCCGGCATGGCAGACAGACCAGGGAGAGCAGTTTTAGTGGGGTTTTGATATTGGTGAGCGGGTGGGCGTGGTCTGTAGTCAGACGTCACGTGACGCAAGGTGCTGCGAAGCAGCGCGGGAGTGTGGATGAGCCGGTTCTGCTGGACAGCGGCACACAGGTGACGTCATAGCTGCAGGTCTCTATAGATGTCTGCCTGCTGGGTAGTGCTGGGGGGGGTCCGACACTGGAAAGAGTTTCCTTGTAATAAGATACATGCAAATTCATTCCAGTGCACAGAGTACTGCAAAGGAAGGCATTGGCATGATATTTATAGGGTGTCCTGGTTTTTAAATGGTAGACTGGCAAAGCTACTCCATAGGACTTTGTCACACTATTGTCTTTTTTTAACCTACAGGACATGCTGTTGACATATACTGGTGCAAGTGGTGTACTGTACTGCTTGAAATTTGCACACCTGGCTAGGGGTACATTTTTGCTAAATATCTTGTTTGGTTCCATTTTGCACATATAGATTTACCAGTTTACTTTGACAGATCGTTCACAGATGTGCTATAAGCACAACCTTAAGCTGGGTACACACTACAGACTTTCCCACCAACTTTTTATGCAGAGCGATTTTACATGTGATCGATGTTCCGACCGCTCGGTCCAAGGACTGCATACACACTAGCCTTGTTTAGGACGATAAAGGGAGCGGATGTCCCTTTAGCGACTTTTTACAGGCATGTTGTCGTAAGCAATGACTGTAATTTCGTACTCACTGTTGTGGATCGGTCAGAAGATTATACACACTACACAACGGAAACGAGATTGGAATGAAAATATTAAACGGTACGACCAACCAAATGAGGCGACAATCATCCATTTGGGCAGACTTTTGACCATTGTGTCAATGTACACACTGACCCGACTTTTGAACGAGCGGTTGTATGTCGGCTGATTGAGCCGATTATTGGACGAAAACCGTGTAGTGTGTACCCAGCTTAAGGTACAGAATTTGCTGAAGGTGGATGTAAAGTAGATATTTCTTGTTAAAAGTATATCTGTTTTCTTAGGAAGATCTAGGATACTGATGAATAAGCTGATATATTTCAAGGTCTACACATACTGCCCTTCAACCACTTATCACTAAATACCCCTTACATTTTGTTACAAAATGCACCCACTCAGTAGGACTAGTAGTAATCATTCAAAGATAATCTAGTAACCTAACTAATTAAATCATTCATTTTATTAATGGCAGCCTAAACATTGTTTACCTTTAGTCCAGAGCCTGCAGAGGAAGGATGGAGACAACCTGCTTCAGAACACACTGCACTCCTGCCTCAGATTACATGTCCTGTGTTGTAGAGCATTCATATGATGCTTAAGCCATGTGCTCCTGATCAGTCTTATTCTGTTTTAAGGGAACAAGCTGTGGGTTGCAGGTTAGAGCTCGATGGGCCGTCTTTCGCCCATCGTTGTTCTAGGGCAGGGGTAGGCAACCTGCGGCTCTCCAGGTGTTGTGAAACTACAAATCCCAGTATGCCCTGCCACCTATCTGCTGGTTATCTACTGGCAAAGCATGCTGGGACTTGTAGTTTCACAACACCTGGAGAGCCGCAGGTTGCCTACTCCTGTTCTAGGGCAATGCAGGGTAACTGATGAGCAGTTTAACTGTGCTTTCTTCAGTGTTGGGGTCATATCACACTGCAGTACTGTTAAAAAGTGAAACACTCCATTTGGCAACTTAAGCCTCTTTAAGCCAGTGCTCTGATATAGGTCAAAAAGCTAAAACTGCAGTCCTTATAACTGTTATCATCATTGCCCCTAAGTAAGAATCAAGCAATACATACAGTGCATTTCTGCTCAGCTGTCAATCTCCTGTGTTAGAGAAGCATCCTAACCTGCAGCCTGTTGCTGAGGGGTAAATGAGAATGGTGGATACAGATCAGTAATACACTGCCTTTGCCCTATTTACTTGTCCAATAGTGATGTTACCTTGCTCTTGAACTTTCATCATCATCATCATCATCATTTATTTATATAGCGCCAACATATTCTGTAGCGCTTTACAATTGGGAACAAACATAGTAAACTAATAAACAAACTGGGTAAAACAGACAAAGAGGTGAGAAGGCCCTGCTCGCAAGCTTACAATCTATGGGAACTTTAGAGTCATTTACTAAAACGCTATACAATGCAATAACTGTAGCAGGTTTGGATATGTCCTGGGATCTCTGATGATCCTCTCCAAATCTTATGATAAAGCTGTAAACATCTATGTTTACATATTGGATTAATTAGTGTAGTTGAGTAGTGGGACTAATTTATAGCTCCCATCTTTCCAGGACAATCCCCTTTTTCTCATACACAATTTTTAACTTACTATTCTTATTCCCCCTTATCCAGACTCCTGATAAACCACAATTATATTTTCCTATAACTATTTTATTTACTTTAAAATAAAGTAAGAGGTGGTTTTATGCCTTGTACTTATACTAATACAATCTATTTAGCTGGTAGTGCTCGTTATTGCATACAAAATAACCTGTTCTGCATTATATTATTTTAGATCTTGATGTTAAAATCTTATTACACTGCAGTGGAAACCGCATAATTTGACTCTAGTTTGACTTATGCTTAATGTAAAAAGCAGATCAATCTATACAAACTTTAAATATATAATTGCATTGATTATGATTTCCTGGTCAAAGAAAGTATTAAATCCACAAATAATAAATTAAAAAATACAATGTTGAACAAATCACCTGTCAGACGCTACCCTTATTCTGTGGCACGTTCCTGGCATTGTGCACTAAATTGTATGCTGGTTATGGCTCCATAATATTTCTGCATTAGACATTGGCTAACTTATTTTAACAATGTGAGGATGTTAATTGGCTTATGTTCAAATCTACTCTTTTTGTCTGGGTAATACCAGGATGTGCACAAAATTTTTTTTTTATGGAAATGTAAATTATCAGAATTTTTTCTCTGCCTAACCACAGGAAACTCCACCTTCTCTGGAGAAGTCCGTGCCCAATCCCACCTATAATTCCTCCATAGCAGTTTTGCCAATTAGAGCAAAGTAAATGACTTCTTGACAGACTTGCTTTGCAGAAATATACTGCTTCATTAGCTTTTTTTTATCTACTGCAGATCTAATCTGGATACTGTTTTAAAGATATTAGAGAAACGACAGCTGTCTTAGTGGGGTGGGTAGGTGACACTTTATACAGAGTTACAATATAGTCATAAAGGCTTTTTAATCATATTTATTTCTGGTGCCGGTCATTCATTTGCTATTTTAAATGGTTGGTCCTAGGTGTTGAAAGGGAACCTTTCATTCTGGCTGCCAAAACTGTTTCGAATGCTACATATAACATTCAATATAGTTACATTGGGGAGGGCACCTAAACACTGCTATAATCTGATCGGGGAAGGTGATATTAGAAATAAGAGAATGATCAGAAACCTAATGCATGAGATTGTCCCTCATTTGTGATACAGTCTAGTAGAAGGGCATTGACTCATGCTCTTGCTTAATTAAGGAACGTGATAGCCTACAAAAGGCAGCAAGGCTGCTTACCAGCAGATATCTGTGAAACTTGGTAGCAAATAATTTAGATAAACCTATCATACTTTGAGATGCACAGAAACACTTATGCTCCGAACATTTGAAATATAATTACCCCACTGCCCGCCCCCCCCCCCCTCCCACACACATTGTGATTACTAACAAGCGCCATCCAATATCTCTCTTCTCTTCTCCTTTGCAGAAATTTGTCTTTTCATTCAATAACTGACATGTATAGTTGCACCCACCATGGGATGTGTCATATGGAGACTCTGCTGTGTACGTGAAATAGAAACGTATTGAATGTTATCACATCCATTAAATGAATAGACAGCATTAAGGGAAAGGAGGAGCAGGGAGATCTGTTTATTTAATAGATGTGCCACAGTAGCATACCGCTGCACCCATATATAACGTGCCTTATACAAGGATCAGCAGCACATTGGTCACTCAATTGGATAGTACCATATTGGGCAGCCTAATGGTTACCACTTCTGCATCACAGCACTGTGGTCATGAGTTCAATTCCCCCAGCTGTGAGGAGTTTGTATGTTCTCCCCGCTTTTGCATGGGTTTCCTCCGGGTGCTCCGGTTTCCCTTCACAATCCCAAAAAAAAACCATACTAGTAGGTTAATTGGCTGCTATCAAATTGACCCTAGTCTGTCTATCTCTGTCTATCTATGTATGTGTGTATGTTAGGGAATTTAGATTGTAAGCTCCAATGGGGCAGGGACTGATGTGAGTGAGTTCTCTGTACAGTGCTGCGGAATTAGTGCAGCTATATAAATAGCTATCGGTGATGATATCTGTCAAATCAGGTAGGCAGGGAGTGTGAGGGATGCAAGTTTAAGCCATGGGCCCCCACTTGACAATAATTTCCCCTGTGCTGTGGCAACCTTTTTCATATTTTGAAGGCAGGGAATTCCATATGTATTAAGATTAAATTTAACAGTCTTATCAATTAAAAAGATACTCTCTTGATATGACATTAGCATCACACTGGACACATCAACATTTACTTATGCTTGCCTAATCTGTGAATTATCTTTATATCATTTTATGACACTGAATTGGTCACTTATACCTGATTATTTAAGGAGCTTTGGACTGCTTACTCTTTTTATTCATATTGAGCTTTGTATTATTCTTTGCTTAATTTATTCTTGAAGACAGTTTCGCTCTGCAAAAGTCAAATCAATACATTTCCAGCTCTCAATTGTCAGTAAGAGCGTGTCTAAAGATAAATGATTGTAAACAGGTTGAGGTACAGTAGGCAAGCAGGACAGAGGTGACTTGGATAGTTGGACTTGAATGGATGGGTGGACCAGAGGTGGGAAATTGGTTCTTTTTAGGAAGGTAGGAAGTGTTGGTTGTGAGTACAGATGGCTGCGATGGAGTAGGGTGAGTGTTGAGACTAAGAAAAAGCTGTGATTGGTGTAGGCGAAGCTCGAGGGAGGAGCATGTATAATGCCCAATTTGTGTCCATGATGGTCCTTTCCTTGGAATGCAATTTTGCTTAATGGTATGATCTAACGAACAAAACACAACCATACAAATAACTAAGTAATTAAAGGGGGGATTTGGCAACCCTGGTATTGTTGTGATCCATAAGGGACTGGATCAGGTTTTGATGTGTGGCTTGTAACGCAAATATTCACAAAAATGTCCTTTTGCCCCATCCTGTGAGATTGTTGTAAATTACAGATACATGGCAGCCAAATGTCACTCTCCGTCCAGATAATTAAGTTTGTGCATATGGCTGGGGGCTCTGTCTGTATCTTGAAGCTGGTAGGTAAATGTAGTCTGGTGATGACAACATCCATTCTGGTGGCATTGTAGAAAAGTAGACTTGCCCTCTTTAATGTTGCTCAATGGTCAATTGGTAGGTCACCTTCTAGATTATGACATGCTGGACATTAACTTGTTGGTTGTTTCTCCTATCTTCTCGGTTATCCAGCAATACCCATGACTGAAGGGCAACAGTATAAAAGGGATCTGTTGTATTTGGGAGTCTGTGCTAACATGAGGACCAGACTGCAACATTGATGAAGAGGGGAGTGTTCATCACAGGATTCTGCAGAATATGAATTGACCTCCTCTTTCAATGGTTCGATGGAAGAAAGACTTCCACATTAGAGTGTTGCAGTGGCTGTTTAGACCTTAGTCACTTTATGTCATGTTATTGCATCTCTGCCATAGGAGAGCCATATGCTAGTTAATAACATTTTCCTTTATTTTTATTAGAGCTAAACCTGTATAGAGCACTGGCATCCAAGAATGGATGACATGCCTTTGAGAGACTAGCGTCCAAACTGAGATGTAGAGGGAGTGGGGGACGTGGTTCCCGCTACCGGTGATGGCCTGCTGTTTCTGATGTTGAACTGCACAGAGCAAATAGGTGGTAAAACAGGATGGAAGTTTTTTTATGGACTTGGCCGTTGCGTCGTAATTGGGGCCGGTAGCTCCTCAGATGCTATATTTGCCCGGCAACCCCTTCACCCGGGTGCCAGATTGTGTGTGAATCCTTAGCACCAGTGTCTCGCCGTGGTATGTGTTTACGGATTCACAGTGTACCAAAACCTTGGCTATACTCTGACTGCGGCCTTTGCTCTCTCCTTGTATTCACCTGTACAGACATCTGGGGATTAACTCCTGCTTTGCTTAATCACTTATTTGACTTTCATGCTAACTATGGCTTCTGATATTATCCTGATCCTCCAGTGTACCAGACCCTTGATTGTGACCTTGACTACGAATTACATTAATCCCTGTCTGTACATATTAATCAGTCTGTCCTATGTATAGAGGGAGATTCAATTAGCCGCAAGGTGTTTCCGGAACGTTCGCGAGACAGCTCACGGTGAAGATTTTATGGTACTAGTGCTGTACCCTGTATAATGAGCACTCGTATTGGTGGAGTCTTCCAGCCTCTACGGTGAGATTAGTGATTGAGCGCTGTGCACTGTTTTCTCTGTATCTGTGGTCTAAGGGAGTTGGATTGTCCCTCATCAGCTGCTCTCACTGAGTATTAGTCGGTTTGTGCATGAGCGCTTCTAGAACCCTTTGATATATACATGACTGTATACTGAAATGGCCAAACAAACTCCGTAATTAGAAGGGGTGTCCACATACTTTAGTTATATAGCACTATATAAATAAATGATGGTGAAATATATATTGTAGTTCGTGTGTGTTTTACATTGTATATATGACGTTCATTGCCCTAAAGTGACTGTTTTTCCCACTGATGTGATCATGTATTTCTCAGTTGGCAATAGACAAACCACGTCCCTCCATACAAATAAGATGCCTGTTTCCTCAAGTAAGCAGAAACTGACAGCTGTTATCCTCTTGTTCCTTCCTATTCTACCTATTACAGGTTACTTTTAAGAGCTAATAAAAGTTTACTGGCTCTTCTTCTTTAACATTTTTGGCTATTGAATTTCTGTCTTGTGTACAGGTAGAAATGGATTTCTCAGAGGCGTATACTGATAGATGCTCTTCTGTCGGACATGCATCTCGGAGTGGTGATATAAAATCCTTGAGGAAACTAATTAAAAAAGGATGCAGTGTGGATGTGGCCGATAACAGAGGATGGATGCCAATTCACGAAGCAGCGTTTTCTAACTCGGCTCAATGTTTACAGCTGTTAATTAGTTCAGGTATAGGAATTATTAAAGGCCTATTGATATGTTTTGTTACATGCACTTCTAAGAGTTTTTATACTGTTCCCTTTGTGAGCGCCGTTTAATTAAACATTATTTTCTTGAATAGACATAATCACATCTTGAGCTTGTTTTGCTGTTTTGAAACATCAAATACAAATGTGTCTATGTTGCTGTGTGCTAAATGCATCAAGGCACTTTTATAATTGCCTCTTTCATTAATTTCCCTGACGCTACAGTGACAGGGGCTTTATTGTCTTATTCCCTCCCCTAAATTCTCTGTATTTAGTAGGGTCATGGCATGCAGTGTTGCCAGGACCCCTGACCATCACCTGCCAGGCTCCTCTGCTCTCCATAGTAGACCAGATCAGAGACTTTCAATAAGGACCGCTCAGTCGGCTCTCACCTGCTACTTGGAAAGTTGGCCAGCGCTAAAGTTGAGCCACAGAGATGTTGAGGCCCTGCTAAATAAAGCAAATGGAAGGGTTCAACAAGATCCTTTCTTAAGTTGGGAAACTTTAAATTATATAGAAGACCATGGGGTAAATGTATCAAGCTGAGAGTTTTCCGGCAGGTTTGAAAAGTGGAGATGTTGCATATAGCAACCAATCAGATTCTAGCTCTCGTTTTGCAGAATGTATTAAATAAATGATAGCTGCAATCTGATTGGTTTTTGAAACCCGCCAGAAAACTCTCAGCTTGATACATTTACCCCCATGTATGTAATATGAGCTACAAGGCTGTTATCTATTATTTTTCCAATAGCGTCAGCATCTATTTGTTAGTTAATTAAAATCTTTTCTTAAATTCAACATGTAATGGTGCTGGGAAAAGTTGTATTCAGCAGTGTGCTCATATAATCTTCACAAGCTAGTATGATTTACTTTGTATTGTGTAATTGAAGAAGTTTAGGGATATAAACTGAACAATACACTGTATTAAGGTGCAAACTCACAATAAAGTGTGAAGCTTATAATGTGTGACGCAGATAAATTAATAGGAAGTGTGGAAAGCAGGATCTTTAGATGTTGGTGTGACACAGCTGATATTGCAAGATTAAAGAGATATATTTGTCCGCAGTGAATGAGCCCAAAATTCACCCAGGAAACAAGTTTGAATTAGATGTCCTACTGATTTATTTATCTGATTTAAGACAGATTGAGTAAAGTGGGAATTGTATATGGTATGGTAATTACTGATTATTCTGATGCCACACACCAATTAAAGAAAAAACTAATGTAATAGATGCACACACTAATTAAAACCTTTTTTTTTTAAATTAATAAGACTGGGAAATACTGTTATTAGAAGTGTGTTGATGTAACCATTAGAAGATGGCATGGTACACCTCACATTGTGGAATCTACTACTTATACATGCCTGTAATGAATAAACCCTGAATCATATGCCATACTAGGTCATCTTTCTGGTACAACAAGCATGCAATTAGAAGTAGTATTCTCGGTTCCAGAAATCTATGAATAAAAACTGGACTCACTTCAAGATAATTTTCTTACACATTTTGAAGATAAAATAAGGGAATTCTCACTTTCTTTTACATGTTTTTTTTTTAATGATATATTTCTTTCTACTTCTTTCTTTATGCACAAAACTAATTAAAAGTTTGATATAGAAAAATGTGAGTCTTGAGAGATATAGCATGCTGATATTTTAACAAATAATAACAAAACATAAATATTGAATTAGCAGTATGCTAGAATCAGGTTCGCACCACTTGGACCATGCCAACAGATTCCCATCCCTCTGTTTTTTCAAAAATACTCAGCAAACTATGTGGGCATTAGTATAGCTATTGTATATTTTGATTTTATTAAAATTATTTCCATAGATTGCTCCTTCTTTTATACATCTCCCATCACACCGACACCTTTGCCTTCCACCACATGTTGTCTCATAGCCTATATTAAAAAGACAAAAGATTTTTTTTCTCCCATTAAACCAGAGGTGTAAGTCATACAGCACATGGGCCGAGGTTAGCTTCCCATAACAAGATTACTGGCCTGCTGGACCACATCGAAAGTACTCATGGTTTGGTGCACTGTGGGCAAACCTTCCGTCCCCTGTTCCTGGCATTCCCTCTATATAGAGTCTTATAATAAAAACATTATACTACACACATTTCTACATTTACCATTAGGCAAAATCAAAGGTAAAATTAAAATAGGGTGAGAGTGCCTTTAACATAGCAATACATAGACATCACGTGACTGCTTCTATCCGAGAGATGCAGGATAAGCGTCTGGAGAAGTGAGATTTCCAGACATCTCCACATGCTGGAGGAGAGTGCGAGGAAGATAAATCCTGAGCAGTTAATCATTGTGATATTGTCACATCAAGTCTTTCTTAGTTATTGCTATTATCTCAAAGCACACTCTGCTGCACTGTTAGACTGCAATTATAGTTTCCAATGCACTTCAGCTGTCTCTCTGGGGATCAGCAAACATTTCATTGTCTTTTCTTGAGATTGGCCAACTCAGTGCGTTTTTGTTGTTATCTCCATACTTAAAGATAAATTCTTCAATCCTTAACTTATGAAATTGTTAGTAGCCGCTAGTGTTGGAAAATAGCACTTCTTTCTGTTTGAGTTCACTGCACGTTTATTTTTTATACCTTACTGCAATAATATTTTTTTTTTTCCATTCTAACAGCAAAGTCCAGGTCATACATAAGGTCAAAAACATTTGAAGGTGAATCTGCTCTGCATCTTGCTGCTAAATGTGGCAGCGTGCGGTGTTCACAGCTGCTTCTGCAAGCCGGCGCCAATCCCAACGAGGTCACCAATGACCTAACAACGCCGCTTTTCTTAGGTAAGGAATTTAGAACATATAGGATTTATAAATTGTAATTGTTTACTTTAGTCTTTTGTAAAAAAAATAAATCAGTATACCAGAACGAGAAAATGTACAGTGTTCGGTCAATAAGGGGTTAAATGCACATCTAGAACAGCATGAGCAAGTAATTTATTAGTAGGACCTCACCCCCCTTTTTTTTTATTTTAAATAGACAATCAGGACATCCGGTGACAGGGAAGAGTTCATAAATCCACTCCTTGTTTAACTGGGTGCCAAATGCATATAGAATTAACAAGCTCTGGGACATTTATCAAACCCAGTGCGCAGAAAACTGTACTTTTGCCAATAGCAACCAATCCGATTTTATAGCCTTATTTGTAGTTAAGTTTAGAAAATGACGGCAACACATTGGATTGGAAGTTTTGGGTAATAAGTTACCCTGTACAATAGTTTTCATAAATATCTCCCACTGTGCCCAGAATGGATGAAAGCATACACTAGATTAGACTGATTGTGTCATGTCCCACTACTGGCCATGCCACATTGATGTTGTATCCTGCCCTCTGTCATACCTACCCCTTGCCAGTACACCACACTCCCTAAATAATTCCTTATGAGGATTATCACACATGAAAAAGATTGATTAAATGGCTCTCTGTGGACATTAGAAGTTAAGGATACAAATGTGTGTCCACTAATCTGAGTTATTTGCAAGCAGACTAGGTAACCTTTAAATAATTATATTAATTAGAAACGTATAAAACAAAATTTAGAAAATTGTTAGTGTCGAGGAAACTTGTCAGTTTTTCGGCAGATATATTTCTTACATTTTTGAACTGCGTATGTGAAACGAAACAACAAAACGCTGGTTCAGAGCTCATTTGCTGGCAGCGGGTGTGTGTTGTATGCAGATGCATTGACTTGGCTTCAGAAATGGACTGTATATGATTTATTCTCTCTTCGGGCAGCTTCCTTCCTACATCACAGCTCCTCTGTCTTACGAGTGCTCATGGGGAAGAGGAACAGAATGATAGAAGCTGCCTGGAAGTGAGAAGAGATCAGATTCTCAGAATTAGTTCATGCATTAAGATTCTAAAAACCTTGAAAAACCAGCAATCCCAGCTACAAGTTACAAGAGGAATAAATTGAGACTATGCTGGGAAAACTGACATGTGAGCCCTAAGCTATTGATATAATTATGAATGTGTGATAAGCACACAGTGTTTATAAACACATTATATTATTCGGCACAAAATAAGTCATTTATGTGTTGTTTTTGTCTTCTTTTTGCTTTCTTAAACATGCGTCTTCCTCCATGGAAAACATGTCCTAGTCTCTCAGCCCTAAATCAGCATTTTCACAATTTATCCACAGTCACTGCAAAAAACATTGACAATAAAAACAGGGCCCGTGGGCAGTATATTGTTATTTTTTAAATTTTTTGGTTGGAGAAATCCTTTAACTAACTGACCCACTGCTGTTTTGAAATTAAATAATTTTTTCCATGTTGAAAATCTGTGAGATCCATATTTCTATGTGTTATCCCCACTGCACCATACTTTAGATTTACTTAGTTGCTGTATCTGAACGCCTCCATCTGACTCTGCAGGAACCAGACTCCACAGAGACCTCAGAACATTATGATTTGTTAAACTGATTAAAGATTACTGTGTTTACATATTCTATTCTAGATTAATAAACCTATTTAGTCATTGTAATATTGTTTTGACTTCTGAACCAAATTGCACAATGCTGTTTTGGAAGTGTGAATGATTTATATTAAAAGAAACCCCCCAAAAAAAAAACCGCCAACCCAGAGTTAATTTATTTTTCCTGTTGTAATGCACCTAGCGTCATCTCCTATAATGTAATTTGTAAGTGTGAAGTTCTGCTGATCTCTTAGAGTATATCTTTTATTAAAAATGGGATTCTTTTGTTTGCCGTTTCAAATAATCTGCAGGAGCTCTCCTTGGGCCTTAAACATGTTCAAATCCGAAACCGCCCTTAAGTTTAAAGATTGCAGCAATATTCCACACCACAAACAGCCAAGATGTACAACGGCTGCAGTTGTTGATCCAAATTGCAGTCTTGGTATAAAAGTGTGTTCAGATTTAATCGATGATCTGGTAAACTAAGCAGTACTTTTAAAAGAGTGTGACCTTTTACGGGTTTATAGAGTGTTGCTCACGAAACACAAATCTTCATTATTGATTATTTCCACCATGTTCTACTTTCTCTCTGTGACTGCACTGAGGCTGGCACAGATATATATTTAATGTACAGGCTATAATGTTAGTAATGTCTGTGACTTGGTCTTTCTATTACTGCACGATTTGTACCAATAACCTAAAAGTCTCCAGTTGTAAATATGCTGTTAAGACTAATGCACTTTATATTATATTCATGGGACAAAGAGCGTCCGGCATATGGCATTATTATTGCTGTTATTGTTATTATGTATATATTTTTTTTACTTTTCCCTGCTTGTCCTTTGAGAAGTATAATCATATTTCAAGTATTATTATTATGTTTTCTTTATAAGAAGCCACATGGGTTCCGCGGCACCGTTAGAACAGGCAACAAAATAACATAAGTACAAAAGTGATACAATTCTTTAAATACAAACAAATGTCCACAATTGCGTAATTCCAGCCTGCAAAATGATTTAATTAGGTAAGGAAAACACCAGTAATGACACACTGTTACTAGTGGAGGTAAATAAATGTTTTACTTGGCTTGGAGCATGCGCTAGGTTCTTCCACCAAAGCGGTAAGTCAGACAGTCTCAGAGGAGCCCCCATCCCAGTATTATGATACTACTTAACCAGAGAACACTGTATGTCCGGCACTCTGGAGTGTAGGCCTAGGAGAAACGCTGAGGGATACAGAACTCTCTTGTTTTTATATATACCACAGTTTAGAATCCGCCCCCCCAATCTTGGGCATTTGAATACCAATTAAAGTCCTTCCTTAATAAGGCCTCAATACAATAATAAGAAAACATGGGGGCATTTTACATCTGTGTCTTTTTGCCATTACATATAGTTTGTGAAAGGGATAGGTAATAATTGACCAAACCATAGTCTCAGGGATGGAATAGACATACATATGAGGATCCGGGCTTAGACATTTCAGGCAGGCCATCAAAAATAAAACCCTTTTGCCATCAAAATAAAATGAGGGGAGTATCAGAAAATATAGAAAAATAATATAAGCTGGGAAAGTGGGAGACTTGTGTCTGGACTCTCTGAATAGGACAAAGCCTGCCAGTCCAGGTTGGTCCAACTGGTTTGAGATGTTTTAATCTGTTGAAATGTTTTATACTTAATGTCCACATTTAGCAAGGAAATTGGTTGATAGCATGATGCCAGAAGTTCTTCCCAGCCCCAGCTGGTGCGATATGTAGCTGTGTTATAATAATGCCAGCTCTGCCTCTTTGTCTGGGTGGGGTCTTACCACACCCACCTGATGGGATGTGTAGCTTGGATATGCCGTTCAGTGCTTTAGTAGTCCCTTTAATCAAGGTTCCTGTACAGGTCTAATCTGGATGTATTAGACGAAGATTCAGATGTAGATATAAATGTAATTGAAGCTGACCTCTCCTTTTTGTCTTTCTTTCTCATTTGCGATTTTTTTTTTTTTATTTGTGATCCTGCACAGCTTTTGTTTGTTTTTCCACCAAAATAAGTGACCAAATCTTGATTGTGTCCTGATAAATACCCATTTGTGGCATTTTGATCAGATAAGGCAAAACAGCTAGTGTAACAAATCCTATATATCACACAGCGAGAATCAAACTAACCAAAAAAATATGGTCAATTATATTATTTAACGCTGCAGAAAAATATCTATAGATTTCCTTTAAAGGAGACCTGTCATTTCCTATTTTAATAAATTTGCTACATAAATTAATATTTTATTGAAATAGATTGCAATGACCCTAGAATTTTGCAGCTCCCCTTCTGGGGGTCCATGAATGTTCTGGAGTGTGGGGATCTTATGGAGAGAATCGCTTCTTAACACAGCTTGGGGAGTGGGGGAGCAGTGGCTGCAAATAAATGATCTAGGATGATGTTTATAACCCCCCTTTAAGCTCTGTGTTGCGGTGGGCAGCAGAGGAGGTTTGAGTTCAGTATTTTCTATTAGATTATAGAGAGTTTGCTTCTTTGATGCATAAAGTGTCTACTGTGCAGTTAGTATACCTCCACTGTTTATCTGTTCACAGCTTAATGGTAATTTACATTTGTCTCGGTGGGTGATGTGTCCTTTGAGGAGTCGCTGCCTTCACAAATTAAGCCACGCACTACATTCTGTGTTATAATTAAAAGGTTTCATCTCTTGGATTTTGCCAGGTGTTTGTCGCATACTGAAGAGCATTGTTCTTGTTAAATGAGCATATAGTGAACACCTATTATTAGAGATACATTACCTTAACATTTGTGTCATTAATGGAATTACATTTTCTAAAGGTGTCTTAGCTAAGCAAGGTTGCTAAGTGACTACCCACGGTATGTAATTGAAATATCGTCTCCCTTCCAAATTGTTGGGGGCAATCCAGAATTCTAAAACTTTCACAAACTTTATTTCCACCCTTTGTTATTCTCTTGCAACTGTTACGCGTTGGATATTGGTTTGAGCTGCTGCATTTTTCCAGTGAAAGGTAAATTATAATACATATTATATAATACCGTCAGTTGAAGGTTTATTATCTTAGGGGGAGGTGTAATGCTCTTTATAAGTCAGGTCTGAGAAAGAAAAAGCTCTAGGTGAGTGTAAAACACGCAGGAGAGACTGCGCACACAGATCTAGAGTCCAGGGTATGTTGAAGCAAGTGGCTCTCTTACACTTGTACAGTAGCGAAATATACATGGCTCAAAGCTTTGCAGTCAGCATTAGGTAGAAAACCAGAGTCAAGTTCAAGAAAAAATTTATATCCCTTCACTTGGCTTGAAAAGGACAAAAACAGACAGCCCTAAAGCGAGATAAAGTTTTTTGCAATTTCCTCTGGTTTACTGCCTAATGCTGAGTGCGCAGCTTTATTGCGCATACCGTTCAGCTACAACATTAAAACCACCTGCACAATATTGTGTAGGTCCCCCTTGTACCACCAAAACCGCTCTGACCTATCGAGGCATAGATTCAAGACCTCTGAAGGTGTCCCGTGGTACCTGGCACCAAGACGTTAGCACTAGATCAGGGGTCGGCAACCCCCGGCACGCGTGCCAGACGTGGCACGCTGACCACTTTTGTCTGGCACGCCGACGCTGAAGCTGCTTCAGTAAAGCAGCCGATGATGGCCGAAACGGAGCTTCTGCGCATGCGCAGAAGCTCCGTTTCGGCCATCACCGGCTGCTTAACTGAAGCTGTTTCATTAACGAAGTATGCCACAGTGAAGCTGCTTCATTCAGCAAAGCAGCCAGTAATGGCCGAAACGGCTGCTTTACTGAAGCAGCTCCCACCCAGGTTTCAGGAGAAAGACGAGTCTACAAAGGTAAGTAAGAGCAGCAAAGTGAGGGGCACATATACTTGCCATACTTTGTATTTCTGAGGGCAACTGTGGCATATTATATATTTCTGGTGGCAACTGTGGCATATTATATATTTCTGGTGGCAACTGTGGCATATTATATATTTCTGGTGGCAACTGTGGCATATTATATATTTCTGGTGGCAACTGTGGCATATTATATATTTCTGGTGGCAACTGTGGCATATTATGTATTTGTGGGGGCAACTGTGGCATATTATGTATTTGTGGGGGCACCTGTGGCATACTATGAGTTTGTGGGGGCAACTGTGGCATATTATATATTTCTGGTGGCAACTGTGGCATATTATATATTTCTGGTGGCAACTGTGGCATACTATATATTTCTGGGGGCAACTGTGGCATATTATGTATTTGTGGGGGCAACTGTGGCATACTATGTATTTGTGGGGGCACCTGTGGCATACTATGAGTTTCTGGGGGCAACTGTGGCAAAGTATGAATTGTGGGCACAACTATGAGGCATAAGATGAATTGGGGACACAATTATGAGGCATGATGTGAACTGGGGCACTACTGTGCGGCATAACGTTTTTTTGCTGGTCCCTTACTGTTAATATGATATTAGCCTCATAAAATGAGACATATATATATATATGGGAGGGGAGGGTGCGGCTACAAATTGCCCGGGCCTGCTTGGTGGCCCGAGTCCCCACTGGAGACCTATCTTTGAAAATAATTTTAAAGGTCATGTAACTGCAGTGGTCACATGGTACTCGGCGGGCTGCTGGATATCTTCCCATGCTGTGCAGTTGAGAATAAGGTAAGAAGAAGGTGTGCTGGAGAGGGGGCATTTGTGACTAAAGGTGTTGGAGAGGGGCATGTGTGACTAAAAGTGCTGGGCAGAGGGGGGGCAAGTGTGATTAAAGCATGTGGGCAGAGGGGACATATGTGAGCAAAGCTGCTGAGCAAAGGGGCATGTGTGAGTAATGCATTTTTCTGTAAGAGGGTGGCCTGGTGCTTTTCACCTGCTAGACATGCCCCCAATGATGTACTGTCACACCCCCAATTGTACGACCACTTGGTAAAAATAAAAATGTTGCGCCACCGCAGAGCGGCGGCACAGCATTTTTTTTTTTACCATACTTGACTATAAGGGGACACACATGAAGTTGCTGTACTGGGGCCATGAATTTCTCTAGGCAGCCATGTATGTATGTATGTATGTATGTATGTATGTATATATATATATATATATATATAATATATATATATATATATATATATATATATTTCACACCCAACTGGCACACCTGGGCTTCACTAGATTTTAGCCGGCACTCTGATAGAAAAAGGTTGCCAACCCCTGCACTAGATCCTTTAAGTCCTGTAAGTTGTGAGGTGGGGCCTCCATGGCTCAGGCTTGTTTTTCCAGCACATCCCACAGATGCTCGATCAGATTGATATCTGGTGAATTTGAAGGCAGGGTCAACACCTTGAACCCTTTGTCATGTTCCTAAAACCATTTTTGAACAATTTTTGCAGTGTGGCGGGGCGCTTTATCCTGCTGAAAGGGCTACTGCTATCGGGGTATATCGTTGCCATGAAGGGTGTACTTGGTCTGCAAGCAATTTTTTTGTAGGTGGTACGTGTCAAAGTAACATTCACATGATTGCCAGGACCCAAGGTTTCCCAGCAGAACATTGCCCAGATCATCACACTCCCTCCGCTGGCTGCCTTTTTCGCATAGTGCATCCTGGTACCCTCTCTGCAAACACCTGTCCCATCATATGATGTAAAAGAAAACGTGATTCATCAGACCAGGTCACCTTCTTCCATTGCTCCATGGTCCAGTTCGGCAGCCACGTGCCCATTGTAGGCGCTTTTGGTGATAGACAGTGTTCAGCATATGGGCTCCCTGACCGGTCTGTGGCTACGCAGCCCCATATGCAGCAAGCTGTGATGCACTGTGTGTTCTGACACTCATAGCCAGCATTAACTTTTTGAGCAGATTTTGCTACAATAGCTCTTCTGTGGGATTGGACCAGACGGGCTAGACTTCGCTCTCTGAGCCTTGGGCGCCCATGACCCTATCGCCGGTTCACTGGTTGTCCTTCCTTGGACCACTTTTGGCAGATACTAACCCCTGTATACCATCAGTGACCGTGTCACTGGTTCACTGATTGTCCTTCCCTGGATCCTTATTTGTACATACTAACCACTGATTACCGGGAACACCCCACAAGGCCTGTTGTTTTGGAGATGCTCTGACCCAGTCGTCCAGCCATCACAATTTTGCCCTTGTCAAAGTTGCTCAGATCCTTACACATTTCTCCTGCTTCCAACACATAAACTTCAAGAACTGACTGCTAACTTGCTGCCTAATATATCCCCACCCCTTAACAGGTGTAACGAGATAATCAATGTTATTCACTGCAGTATACGTCCAATACATTTGGGCAGCACAGTGGCCTAGTGGTTAGCACTTCTGCCTCACAGCGCTGGGGTCATGAGTTCAATTCCCGACCATGGCCTTATCTGTGTGGTGTTTGTATGTTCTCCCTGTGTTTGCGTGGGTTTCCTCCGGGTGCTCCGGTTTCCTCCCACACTCCCAAAAAAAAAAACCATACTAGTAGGTTAATTGGCTGCTATAAAAAAAAAAAAAATTGACCCTAATCAGTGGCGCTATATAAATAAATGGTGATGACGATGATGTGCAATATAAAGGCACAAAAGAACGCACATAAAAAAACAAAAAAATATTCAATTAATGTCATCTGTTAATAGTATAGACATTAATGACAAAATATCAAAAGTTTTTCTTCTTTAAAATACATTTATTAGGATATTCTTAATGTCTACTGCACATAAAGTAAATGTTTACAGTAGCAGACATGTTGTGGCATGCATACACAGCTGTCAATCGGCATCTACACCAGACCTGTAGCTGGTGCAAGTGATATGACTGAAAGCATGTACCTTTGAGATGCCCAAAGCTTAAATCTGATGCCGCTGTCTGCATTTGAGTTTGGCACGCCCTTACTGTACATTCAGTATGTGCATATGCCCATTCCCCTCCCTGTGATCTATTATCCAGCGTGTGATTTTGTTTGTGCCCCGCCCCCGAAATCGTAAGCTGTCGTTCGTGTCCTTTGTGCTCGGAGATGAATTGGATGCTGCTGTGTTCTGTGGTGTATAGTCTGATTCTGGGCATGTACAGAGTAGCAGTAGTGCACATTATACGCAGCGTATGGCCATTTACGCTCTTTAATAAGTCAGGCCCTGAGTGTGTGTTATTCCTGAACCGCTAATGTATCTTTTATATAAAGATGTTTGTTTTACCCATGACCTTTTAAGTCTAGCACAAATGGGCATTGTATCGTGGTGGCTTTGTAGATGATCACTTTTCTCTCCTTGTCTGACACTAACATCAGGGTTTATTTTAGAATTCAGTTCCGTAGTCTGAATGGTTGTTGTTGAAGCTGATGAGGCATGCTGCAGCAGACATCTATTTTGATCCATCAACAAACAGGCAATGCCCTCAGTCAACATTTAAGGTTTTAACTGGCTGTTAGACTGGCAGAAGTGCCAGTGCCAGTCTTTCATGAAGAGCTGAGGGTCTGGAATGGGTTGCCTCCAGTCCTATTTGTTCGGTAATGGCAAGTTTATTGGAGAAAGATATTTTCTGTATGTGACCTGTGTAAAGCTCTTTCAAATTGCTGATCATACCTCATCATTAGGGAATAGGGCGTATATTTACTAAACTGCGGGTTCAAAAAAGTGGAGATGTTGCCCATAGCAGCCAATCAGATTTTTACTTAGTGCATTCTACATAATGGCAGGTAAAATCTGATTGGTTGCTATAGGCAACATCTCCACTCTTTCAAACCCACAGTTTAGTAAATATACCCCTTAGACAAAGTTTCCAAATCACTGCTATTACTAACTTTTCATGTGCAACTATGAGCATGTTCTATTTCTGTTTAAGAATATTTAACATTGCTTTAGTCCAACTCTTTTAAGGACGCAGAAATATGTTTTGATCCTCCGTCTGCGGGACTCCATTATATTGTGCTTTAAAATATATTGCAAGGTAGATAGGCATGCATTAGTATATGCTTTATTTGTATTTCTTAATTAACTACCTCAGTGTTTCGAGACTAAATCTAATGCAGTGATGTGCAATCTTCAAAAGTGGTGCACATGGTGCACATGCGGGCATACCCACATGCCTGTCAGACCTCCCCAACTTACTGTTACAGCCTGCTGCTTCTCTCTCTTCTACCCATAGAGTATGGAGAGATATCACATTGCACATCCTCCTCCATTAGACAGCGTGAGTTGTGACCTCCCTGTGATTTGCAGAGGAAGTCATGTGACGCAGAAGTCTGCTGCTCCCTGTTAGTCTTATTCTCTGCTTGGTAACCATGTCTGATCAGGAACAGCCAACTGGGGGGAGGAGTCACAGATGAAGGCTCGCCGGGCCATTGGCTGCCCGTTGCTTTCCACTAATCTTATGTATCTGACACAGCAGCATTGTTGCAATCACTAAAAACAACTTCTAGACTGATCCTCAGCTGCATCCTCATCTGATCTGTGCTAAAAGTCATGAAAAATGTACTTAAAGGTATGTGTGTATTGAGCAACTGTTTTAATTGGGGCAGCACGGTGGCTTAGTGGTTAGCACTTCTGCATCACAGCGCTGGGGTCATGAGTTCAATTCCTGACCATTGCCTTATCTGTGTGGAGTTTGTATGTTCTCCCCGTGTTTGTGTGTGTTTTCTCTGGGTGCTCCGGTTTCCTCCCACACTCCAAAAACATACTGGTAGGTTAATTGGCTGCTATCAAAATTGACCCTAGTCTGTGTGTGTGTGTCTGTCTGTGTGTGTATGTTAGGGAATTTAGACAGTAAGCTCCAATGGGGCAGGGACTGATGTGAATGTGTTCTCTGTACAGCGCTGCGGAATCAGTGGCGCTATATAAATAAATGATGATGATGAATGCACGTTTACAGGTTGAATTCTATTGTACTATTCTTTCCAAACTTTAGTTTTTCCTTAACCTCATTTTTATTAAAAGCTCCATCTTTTTTGATTTTGCATTGGCATTCTTGTATGAATTAGGATAGGAGTTAGTGTAATTTTAAACGTGTGAGAGACATGTGATGAGTGCTGGACTAATTAAGAGAGGAAAGTGACCCCTTATGATATGCATTGCTGATGTTATTACCTTACACTAAAGTATATTCACCACTAGGTGTCACTGTAACCCAGTCCCTGAGCCACTCAGGAAAAAAATAAAGTCTCACCATTTTATAATCAAATGATCCGCAACTGAGCGCTTCAAAAGGAAGAATAATAAATGAATTGCTGGGGAAATGTAAATAGAGCCTAATTTCATTTCATTTTTGTATTCATCATGTTCACATTTGCTAATGGATTTCTGCATTTTGACATTTCTTTCTGCCTCAGATTTCTTATTTCCTGTTGTGTATATGAAAGTATAAGTCCCCTATTAACACTGTCTGCAGTCTATCCCTGCTTATTCATGTAACCACCATAGACTGGCAAAAGGTTTGATATAAATTGTTATTGCATCTATGATTACTAATTATTGATATGGTTCATTTTGTTTCAAAACCACCAGGTGGCACTGTAATGAAGCGTCAAGTGCGTTTCAAAAATATTGATTATTCAATCATCAGTTAAAAATTCATAAACCAATAAGTTGGAGATATACTATAGCAAGGATTTAGTGTGTGCTTCTGTCTGTGTTCTGTAATGAGTAAATTAATTTTCAGCTTTTCTTTTCCCCTTATGAAATCCTCATTCTCTATTTTTAAATTGTATCTGAAATTGATTATGTGTGGAGCTGTTAACAATGTTATATCTCCCCCACTCTATTCTAGCAAAATTCATAATATCACCTTTCCCCAAATCTAAAATGATTCTGTCTAAGCAATTAGCAGAACAGAAAATGCATCTTAATATAACCCAGTATTAAACATTATAAAATTCCTGGTTATCTACAGATTATTTACACAGATATATATTTGATTCTGTAAACATTTGTGTTAATTAAGGAGCTGCAATGGCTTGTCCTAAGGGTGACGCTTGGAATGACATTTAGCATGTGCCTTAGTGCTTTGATTTAAAGCTTCTCACACAGACGAGGTGTTTTGCAGTGATCAAGAAGAAAAATGAGATACTGGTAATATTATGAGATGAACACAAGACACCACCTTATTGTTTAGCATTTGTTTCCTAAATGAATATTATTGTTACTATCAGAGGCAATAAATTGTCTCGTGTTTAGTTTTCAAATTTCTTGCAATTATGCAACCAGTGGCTCAGCAAATACAAGGGCCAAGTGTAGCAATTCAGTGCAGGCGGGCTAATACGTTTTTTTTGAAAAGTGCCCTATTGTGAAAATAGCAATGTTGTAAAAAAAATATATTAAATTGTTATTTTTGTCTCTGCTTCATGTGCAATCTTAAAGAAAATCTTTTAAAAATGATAAATAAAAGATGTATTTCTGTATATTGCATATCTTAATGTTACCCCAATCCTACTCAAAGGAGAGCAAGGGAGTCACAGTGTAATTAATGAAAATATGTTTTTGGGTTGTAGCAAAACAAACACATCTTGAAACCAAATTGTGCTTCGTTGTCAAAGTAAATGGTTTCACAGCTTAGTAAGGGGAAATTGTAGACAGGGACAGATTTTTTTTTTTTTTTTTTTTTAATTAGGAGCCAAGGGCAAATGTGTCAACAACTTTCAAAGGGAAATATTGCAAGCGGCTGCTTTTTTAGGCATGGTTTAAGCTACATTATGGATGAAGCTAAAATTTGGTGCAAGTAATAACGTAGCATATTGTACTTTTACATTAGGTTTTTTCTCAAAATATTACAAATTATGAAAGAAACATTATATATGTGTCACCAAGAGGACTGAACGAAAGGAATCATTTTATCAGAATAGGCTTTATACTTTATAGAGCCAGAAAATTCCCCATCTGAAAAGTCAATTCCTGGTCAATTCACCAAAGGTATTACAGTCAGTGCTACCCATAATAAATAGAGAACATTGTTGTCCAAAGTAGTCTGGTGAAAGGTTAATCTAATCAAATAATAGACCCTTAGATCAAGCTGCTCTGTCACAATTAGAAACAAGGATCAGTGCCACTCGCTTGAATATGCTGTAGTATTAAAATGTAGGTCTAGGCGCTAGGAGGGAACCTCAAACAAAGCCTTAACACTTCTAATGCATATATTTTATAGATCCAAATCCTTCTTGCATTTCCAGTTGTGCAGACTTTGGGCACTTTGGCAGTCTCTTCAGTAGCAGCCCCCCCACCTGCTTCCAGATAGTCTGTGCAGATGTATGCAGCCCGTGCTATACTTCTTCCTCAATCATCAGACACCTGGTAAAACAACCACTTTATCTGTGATTATAGATTAGTAGAGGACACATTTTCCATTGAGAAAATTGCCTTTCTTATTAATGTCTGTTTCTCTGCTTTATTCCTCTCATCCAGTCTCTCCAAATCCTGTCGCCTCCACCGTCAAAATATTACTAGAACACTCCCGTTTCTTACCCAAGATGCAAACAGAGCTCTTATGTTTTCTCTGGTTTCATGTCTTGACTACTGCGTCCTTCTCCTATCTGGCATTGCCCTGTCATGGGAAGAGTGATCTTACTTTTTCCGCACCAATCTGCAAATACCTTTACTGGCTCTGTGTGTCCTCCAGAATTCAATTCAAAGGAATATTCCTCACCTGTACAACCCTGAAAACCACCACCCACCACCCCTACATACATCTCATATCTAATCTCGAAATTCTCTCCCTCATGTCCTCTTAGATCTACCTCTGACTTCCGTCTCACCTAGACTCTGATAACCACCTCCCTCCCACCAACAAGACTGCTTCCATGCCGCTACCATCTTATGGAATTCCCTGCCGCACCAAATTAGACACTTGACAGCCTTCAAACGTTTAAACATTCTCTGAAAATCCATCTCTTTATTAGAGCCTGTATTACTCACATTGTTACACCCTCACAACTGTCCCAAACTCCATGCTGAGCCACACTCGTTTCAGTTGTTCAAATAGTTAAAAACTGCTATAACCTCCTCCCCTTTCTCTTCTGTGAGGTTTCTTGGTCTTTACCTGAAGTTTCACCATTTGGACTGTTCTATGGCAGGAAGCCTCTTGTATGTTTTGAATATGTGCAATCTCCTAGATTTGGTTCTGTTGACAAACAGGAGTTTGCACCACACATAATAACTGTTTTATGACCATGACATATGCTCTTGTGTTTTATCCCCATAGATCAAGTCCTTAATTCTCTTACCACACAGGATAGCAAACCGTTTGTTAAATGGCAAGGGCCTTTTGAGGTGCTACGTAGTGTGAATGAAGTAGACTATGGGTGATGATTATGGGTCCCACTCTGCCTTTGCACTGAAAGGATTAATATCCTAAATATTTGTCTTTCACAGGCTAGAGCAACTATGAGTATACGTCCGATGTAAAACTGCTACAAAACTTTCTATGTAGAAAATGTAGTCTTGTCTAATGCAGTAAAAAATATATAAGTAAACAGTTAATTTGAAGAGGCAGAGCAACAAGCAATAATTGTAAACCATAGAGGGTGTTTTTGAAAGTTCTCAGAGATGAGATATACTATATGTGGAAGCAGAATGGTAATTGGCAGTAGACTTTTGCTTCGAGGGTGAAGACAACAATTGAAGTTGCCCTCTGCATTCCTCCAATGTTGTTTTAATGTCTTCCTGTCTCATTTAAAACACACAATTTATAGGTCTCCAAATGGCACTAATTTGATGTGAAATAACGTAATTGAAGCCAAGTGATTACAAAGCAGCTGTCACTGAGGGAGTTTGCCTCTCCCTATATTGTAACCAATTAGGAAACAAAAAACCCCACAAGAAAAGATAGCATTGTGTTCAGAATATCACCTTAAGTCTCTTACCATTAGACACAATTACCATAAGAAGATGGTGAAATACACACACTCTTGGAATTGGTTTGAATATTATAAAAAAATTATTATAAATAAAGTAACAAAATATATTTTAAAACAATGATGGCCTGATTCATTAAGGAAAGTTAAGTAAAAAATTGAGTAAGTAGGCTCCTGGACAAAACCATATTACAATGAAGGGGTGCAAATTAGTATTCTATTTTGCACATAAGTTAAATACTGGCTGTTTTTTCATGTAGCACACAAATACTTGATAGTTTATTTGTACACTGAAATTTAAAGTTGATATTTGTGTGCTACATGAAAAACAGACAGTATTTAACTTATGTGAGAAATAGAATACTAATTTGCACCCCTTGCATTGTAATATGGTTTTGTCCAGGAGCCTACTTACTCAATTTTTTTACTTATCTTTCCTTAATGAATCAGGCCCATTGTTTTTAAATATATTTTGTTACTTTATTTATAATAATTTTTTTATAATATTCAAACCAATTCCAAAAGTGTGTTTATTTCACCATCTTCTTATGGTAATTGTGTTTAATGGTAAGAGACTTAAGGTGATATTCTGAACACAATTCTATCTTTTCTTGTGTTTTTTTTTTATTCCTAATTTGCACCCCTTGCACTGTTGCACTGTACCATGTTACAGTGCACCCCTTGCACTGTAACATGGTATTGTCCAGGAGACTACTTTAATTTTTTTACTAAACTTTCCTTAATGAATCAGGCCCAATATTCTTCAGTTTCAGCAGGATAGAAAACCAATTTATATGGTGATCCACTACTTCATTAACACCACAAAACCACAACTACATTATCTGCTTTGTAAAATGCCACACTCCATTTAGGATCTGTTTTAGCCCCATGTAAAAAGATATGAACATTGTGTGTCTTTCTTAATGATGAGAAACTCCCTTTAGTGGCCAGCGTTGCAGTATGTGTGTAGTTTCTCTTAACAGGTATACTGTGCTGATTATGCGTACAACACAGTATAATCTAATCATATACTAATAGATATGTATTCCTATCTACACCTTCCATATATTGTCACCAGACTGAGCAATGGTATACATATTAATTTATTGGTAAAATATGCTTGTGTGTTACCAAACAAATCACTCAACCCACTATGGGTATGTTCATTGTGGGCTTTATAACCAAGCCTGTGCTCCACCCTCTCTGTTGGTTACTGGTTATGCTCCGATATCTGGGTTGAATAGATGAATCTAGCGGCGCTATTAATACCACTTTAATGTATGGAGAGGGTAATAATAGCAACCAATCAGATTCTAGATTTCATTTAGTACATTCTACAAAATAACAGCTAAAATCTGATTGGTTGCTATAGGCAACATCTCCAGTTTTTCAAACCTGCAGTTTAGTAAATATACCCCCAGGACTTTTACAAAAAGTATTGGGTGGAAATACAAGAAAAGGAATGACCTGGGGATAGAACAGATGGATTTGATATATACCTATCAAATAGGACATATTGAGCAGGAGAGATAGTTATAGTACCTCAACATTAAAAGGTGAGAGATGAATTATGACACACAACAACATGTGGTTGTTTAGTAAGCAAAAGAACAGGAAAGGTTTTGTGTCGCATTGTTTTAGGTGGGGGTCAGGTTATGGCTTTACAATCATGAAATTGATACTAACAAGAAATAACAACAGACACAACGGTATAATTAATAGTTTTGTTTACCTAACTTCGATTAGATGTTGGCATATAGGTAAGGAATCTGAATCCATGCAGGAAATCCCAGTCTTTAAGATAAAAGGCTCAGTAATGCATGTCACTTTAAAGTCCACTGGAAAGGTTTACCAGGAATTTCTACACAATCTGCTTGTATGGACATAGAAATCATACATTAGATGGCAGCATTACCATATCTAAGCATACAATATGTGGTTATTATGTATGTAGATGGCAGTAGCACTACATCTAACTTACATTACCACATTTATTTTACTGAAGGTCAGAACCTTAAACACGTTCTCCTTCAAAATATCCCAATTATCCAGTTTTAATTGTATCCTGGCTTGGTATGTAAGGTCTTGGTAAGGTCTTATGGTTGTTTTGTGTAAGCTTTTTCATAAAAAATCATGTGTACAGACTAAATTTGTAAAAGAGGGAAATGAAAGTAGAGTAGTAAGCGGCTGGGCTTGGTATATCAGTGGTATATCCGTATCATAGTCCATGTAGAACACAATGGTAATAAATATAGGTCTGAGTGGAGAACAGCTATTAAAATGAACCAGAGCTATGGTATTGTACTGTGATTGATGATGATTGCTGACTGAACAAGTGAACTCCTAGCTTTTAGAAGCCATTGAGAGGTCATGATATATATGTAATTATTTTTCTTGTTTATTTGTAAATTAGTTTTTCAAATTCCTTTTAGTACCTGTTTTACACAGTCTTGGGTTTCTTGATGGAAGTTTATTAATAGTATGCATATGTGTAATAACCACAAATGCATTGCTTGCATCTATCAGTCTATTTATTTTACAAACATGACAGGTTTACAGAGTACTTAGAGGGATGTACAACAGGAGGATGTTTTCATATCTGCAGGCTAATTAAAGAGCTTTCCTGTACAAGTGAGTGATGTCAGTGGACATGACTACAGCGTGGGCATGATAAACCTCATAAGAAGGATGAAATGTAAAATCAATGTAAATTAATGTAAATAAAATTGAATGCTGGCAATGGGAATCTTTGCATTCCCTTGTTTGCATTCGCTTAAGGAGGAATAGATAGAAAGAAGAGCGTTGGCAATGTAAATACACAGGAGTGATGGCAGTACAGTGTATAGGAGCCAGATAATTTAGAGAGAAAATGGCTATCTACAAGAGTCATCATTAGCTATTTATATAGCGCCACTTATTCAGCAGCGCTGTACAGAGAGCTCACTCACATCAGTCCCTGCCTCATTGGAGCTTACAGTCTAATTTTCCTAACACACATACACAGAACGAGAGAGACAAAGGTCAATTTAAATTACCAGTATGTTTTTGGAGTGTGGGTGGAAACCGGAGCACCCGGAGGAAACCCACACAAACACGGGGAGAACATACAAATTCCACACTGATAAGGCCATGGTCTGGAATAAAACTCATGACCCCAGTGCTGTGAGGCAGAAGTGCTAACCACTAAGCCACCAGGCTCCCCCAAGAGTCTGTATGTTAGACACACAAGGAACAACGTGGAAGGTAAGATTGACTTGGATTTAGGTATGGCTCATGACATTGAAGTTGTATATATATTCTAATTTGTAGATTCTCACTGGTCTGTTGAATGTAACCATTATACATTGTTTCCCAGTGTGGAAGTTGGAGCTGCTGTGGAAAGCCAAGGAAACACCAGGGCTTGTCTTAGCTTAGCCTGCTAGGACAGGAAGGCTATGTGATCCCTGTACCCCCTGCACTTTAAGGGGTACACCCATTTGACCCTCTTGGTAGGAAAAACAAACAGAAAAGAGCTCCCTTGCTCCTACACCAGCCAAAATGACAGTCACCCCCTCTGCATGACAAGGATTGGCACGGTTGTCACTCAGTTGCGCAAAATTGTTTGTGAATGGCTGACACCGCATACACAAAGAATACTGTCCTCTCTCCAATTTTTATCTTCCAATTCTCCACTTACTCCCACTTAAAGAATGTATACACAGATGTGCTTTACTTTTGTGCGCTAGATCATCAAGGGAGAGAAAAATCATCCTCTGGCTCTTATAATCTTATCAGTCCTCGAGCAAACTACACATATTTCATATCATAAACATTAGTAGTCAAGATCTGTTATGAACTATGAACTGCATTGTTGTTTGTTTTATTTTTTATTATTGTATTTAGGCCAACTTTTCATATATAGGATAAACAAATATAGAGCTCACGTCTTGTACAACTATCTTACAGCACATGAAAAGTGATTCGTTATGTTTGTGTTTAATCTCTACAGTACCAGTCACAACAGTAACCGTTGCTTTGAGACATGTGCCTCTCATCTATCACTGTGCATTTGTAGTCTGTATACCAGTGACTGGTATTGGAAAACAATGCATGCTGGACTGTGTAATTTCCATCATGCAGATTATCAGAGATTTTCAATTTAAATAGATGAAAGTACTAAGAACATAGGAAAGAACCTGAAATACCACATTTACTGCCAGGGGAAATATTAGAAAAAGGATTTAAGAGTCACTAGTAAACCCATTAGGCTGTCTTGAGTTTATTTTTTTCAGTTGCTTAGACATTTTAATATTTAAGATATTTTGGCTTTAATGCTTCTTAAATCCAAATATAAAAGTTGTGCATGTTACAGTTCTGATGGAGTTCTGTTAACTTTTCCTGGTTGCTTAATTTTAGGAAATGAAATGCAATCGACTATATAAAAATGAATGCAATCAGCCAAATGCCAGTGAAATGAAGAGCATTGTTTGGTAAATTGCTAGAAATAATGCATCTGGCAAAGCTATTGCAATGCTGCTTCATGCAAAATGTTATTAATTGTCATAATGTAAACTAGGAATCTTCATCTATCCCTCCAAAATTGGGATGGAAATGAAAATACATTGCTCTTTATGCTGTCAATCAATAATTTAAAGAGATTTTAGGATTTTGTTGAGCATTTTGTGATTCTGAAATATCATTGATATGATTTTAATGTATGTAAAACATTTATTTTATTATTTAAAGTTTACCAGTTATTTGCAAAGAACTGCAGACATTTCTGTCGCTATATATAAATTGATAATGAATTGCACATAGTGGATTATTTCAGATTATCAAACTTGTTGCTTTTTATGCTTTTCTCAAATGTGTATACTTTGATTCAGGAAACTTACAATATGTTCCTTCTTTATTTAACAAACTGGGTAAAGAGATACACCAAATAGCCAAGGTAAGTCAAATACATCGAAATCCAGAGTAGGTTTTTTTCTTCCCCATTTTAATAAAAAAAAAAACATAAGATGTAACTGGGGAAGAATCAGAAAAGAAGAAAAAAGGGGAAATGGGAGGACAATCAGACAACCAAATAAATAGGGAAACTGCGATGACCCAGAGGTGCCATATGACTGTTAAAAATTACATGGTAATATAGTGTTAGGGGTAAGAGGGCGGGGGATCGGTATGTGGGCAGCACGGTGGCTTAGTGGTTAGCACTTCTGCCTCACAGCACTGGGGTTATGAGTTCAATTCCCGACCATGGCCTTATCTCTGTGGAGTTTGTATGTGCTCCCCGTGTTTGTGTGGGTTTCCTCCTGGTGCTCCGGTTTCCTCCCACACCCCAAAAACATACTGGTAGGTTAATTGGCTGCTATTGAATTGCCCTTGGGATACAGATTCCATTTCATTGTTTCCAAGATAAGCACTTTACCACTCCCAGTCTTCTCTAGGACTTCAGATATTGTATTACTGATATATTCTACAGTACGTCTGTACTCTCCAGCTTCTATGCGTCTGTAAACATGGTCTGAGGTTACCACAAAGTTTGTGACCCCTTCTACCCTCAAATTTGTCTGTCCATCTATAAGTAGTGCAACGCACAATACTTTGTTGGTTTTAATTGGACAGATTGCTTTAAAGGTCAATATTCTGATTCTAAAAGAAACTTGCTCATAGATTATCTGCTGGGCAATTCGTATAATGGTCTTAGTATTTAAAAGAAAAGCTTCCTGCAGTATGTATTGGCAGTTATTGACAATGTCGTCCAGAAGAATATATTGCTTTAGCAAAACCTTGGACGTTTTTTTCTTCCTGATCTTCAGGAGTCATCCTGTCTACAAATGAAGATGTAGTGTTTTCTATACAGTTGGTTACATTGTGTCGTAACTAGAGCATTTTAATTGGGCAGTTCTTTGTGTTTCTGGTGTTCTAGAAGAAGCAACAGGACTTCTGGATCTAGATATAAATTGAAAATGATTTGCCCTTTCATCATCATGATTTATATTAGGTCTTCCTAATAGCATTTTGAAAATGTATAGTTTATTTGACAGCATCTGTAAATTACATGTTTTTTTCCCCTCATAACTGAGGAAGGGCTTCAGTATTTAGAACATGATTGCATTTCTGAAGGTAAATAAAGGAAAATATTCATTGGCTATCTTGCATATGTAAACACGAAGATACAATATGCAATGCAGTGAGGGGTAACATGAAAAAGGTGGAGGATCGCACAGAGGAATAAGGGGGAGAGCACAGAGCATGCTCACCTCTAGGTATGCCAAGTGACCTCCCTGCACTGTGCAGAGGAGGTCATGTGACGTGGAACTCGACTGTCCCCATTCTGATAAGATCGGGAGCATACAGCTGGGGGAGAAGGTGCAGATTAAGACTCTGGGCCACTAGCGGCCCACCGCTGCTGTAATGGATACAGGCAAGGATCTTCCTCTCAGTTAGTTGTGAATAACTTCATTTCACCTTACTGCTATGTTTGGATCATTTTCCACAAAGTATTAGATTTACAGAAATTAAGTTATGAATTATATATAGTTAATTATACTGAATTAAAAGGAAATCTATTGCCTATTAAATATACAAGCTTCTTTTGTGCTGCTTCTGCAACTTTACAATCTCAAGTTTACTGGACTCGGGCAGATGTGATCTCTCTCCTGAGGGTTTTGAACAAGCAGGGCAGTAAGTGCCTTGTTTGTAATCTCTACGGGAACTAATGGCTGCCAGACAAAACATAACAATAGAGCAAGTACTTGAATATGGAAGATACAAAATACTTCTTTCTCTTCTGTAAAAGTGGCAGTGCCCCCTGGTGACAGAGTGGCTTTTACTCCTTAAGAGTTGTGCTGTACTACCCATCATCTGTGTACACAAATGTAATCATTGTCTGAACCAATATTGTAGATAGTCTTGCTTTTTTTCCCCCCAAACTCCCAGGTTTTATTCACATCTGTAGTAATGACCAGACTTTCTCCGCTGAGCTTTGGGGGTGGTCTTGTTTCAGCACTGTTAAGTTTTCTGTAGCCCTGTCTAAGGCTATATTTTATATGTTGACAAAGTCTGGAGTCTTTTCATTTACTTTGGTATCATTGAAAATAAATTTACTGTTGGATATTGATTTGAGATTGACTGTGTCTTGTTTGGTCAGAATATATTTATTGGGCCGTTCAAAAGATCTTGTAACATCTCATAAAAATGGCTTGCAAATAATATGTTCAATCTTGTTTATTTTCATTGTTAAGAAATGGTTAAACAATCTTGTATTATCATTATTTTACCAAATTTAATCATAGTGTTCAACATGTTATGAATCACAACCTTAATTCAACCAAAGCATGTGCTTGCCATCCAAATATCATCTAACATAGCCTACATGTATCTGATTAATTCTCTGTTTTGTCTGCTACTAAAGAAGATTTCCTCTCTAATTATCTTTAGAGGACTATAAATCTTGTCATGCACATTCCTATGGAACACATATTGTACCTCAGACCTCCATGGCATATTTGTAGCAAATAAAACTGTAAGCATTATTTAGGGACTGGTGTTATATATACCGTGCCATCACAGTGGGAGTGTTTTTTTTTAGCCGTTTTAGATTACTTTGCAGAGGTCGCCTTTACGGCATGCAATTCGTTCTAGCGTTACAAGGAGATTAATATTCTTCAAGTTTGGGATATTTGGGGTTAGTACTTACAAATCACAACAATTCCCTGCAATTGTAGTAATTAGAGGACAAATTTTACTTCTTTTTAGACCAGGGGTCCTCATATTTCCTTAAGTTATTGCTACTATCAACTAACCTGGCTTTTTATTTACCCAGTAAGTGTGCACACTGCAATTCTGTGTGCAGCAAATGGCCTTTCGCCTATGTATTTATGATGGCTGTATAGGTGTCCCTGTTATTATGCAGGTTTAAAGCCTGTTAATAGGTCATATTTTACCCTTTTTTAGATATTATTATATGTTTGCATCACTAACAACAAAAACAAAATAAAACAAAACAGTTTGACTTGGGATATTTCACATTCTGAGTAGATCAAATTTCACTAGCTTCTAAAAATGCAAGAGTGACAGGCATTGAGTTTCTGTTGTTCTATTGTTGACACCTATTCATTTTGTTTTCCATTTCAAAGTTTCCTGCAGAAGTATCTTTAAAACCTTAAAGGGATTTTCCACTTGAAATATAAACTGCACTAAATCCCTTCCTAATAATAGTACTTTGGGGTTCATCTCTGGGACTTTCAATGTCCTGGCACTTATATATAGCCAGGGTCTCTGTCCGTGCTGCTGGACTCTCCCTATAGCAGGAGAGAGAAAGTGTCTTTATTTGAAAGCTTAAGAGCAGTTGTCTTGGTCTTCACCTTCGAGCAATGCCGACGGTGAACGTAAGAGGTCCCAGTTATATATAAGAGCAAGATCCTGCTAAATACAGCAGATAGTGGGTACTCGAGGGAAGAGACCAAATTACCATTATTGTGAAGGGAAGGCATTAAGTAGAATTCACATTTAGAGTGAAATAAAAGGAATTCATTAGATTCCATTAAAGGAATCTTATCTGAAATACATATTGTACCCACGTAGTAACATTAAAAAATGTATATATTTCTACAATTATAGACTATATAAAAGTGACACTGTCTTCTGCAGCCAGTGGAGGCAGCCATATTTGTGGGATAAGAGTGGAGCCTAAAAATAGGACCTAGAGACAAAGGGGTATATTTACTAAACTGTGGGTTTGAAAAATTGGAGATGTTGCCTATAGCAACCAATCAGATTCTAGCTATCATTTGTAGAATGTACTAAATAAATGATAACTAGAATCTGATTGGTTGCTATAGGCAACATCTCCACTTTTTCAAACCCGCAGTTTAGTAAATATACCCCAAAATGTGCAAATTGCCTCATGCCTCAATAATAATGTTTCTAGCAAATTGTGCAGCCCACATAATGACCTCTTGTTTAAAACTGCTTTCAGCGTTGTTGGGTGTCAATTTCCCCTTTTATTTATTGTGCATATATTCCTTTCAAAACTATTTTTTCTTTTCTTTTGGCTCATATGGTAAAGTAAAAAATGTGGACGATTTTGGGTTTGTGAGAATTTCACTCCAGAATGCAAAATAAATGAAAAATGAAAGAGCTTTAATTTATATGTACCAAGATCTTATTACGTAATGCAGTCTTTCTTCTTTTTTTGTACTCCAGCTGTAGAAAATGGATGTGAGGATGTTGTCAGACTGCTGCTGAAATTTAAAGCAAATATTAATGGCCCACATTCTTGTTCAGGATGGAATCCCTTACATCAAGCTTCACTTATGGTAAGCTGCAGATCGCAGTGACTGGATGCATGTTAGCAGCTAATAGACAACATTCACAAACAACGTCTGTTGTAATATATAAATATAATAGCATGTATACTTTGCCAGTCCATTATACGTTTACTACGAAGCCATTCTCTGATAGGAAGGCTGCTGTGTCCTTCAATGGAATTATTGACAAGAAGTCTGTAGAAATAAATTTCCCGCAGATCATAACCTTATCTAAAATATTTTCCAACTGATAAACTGATATATGTGAATGGTATTTGTATAAACCAACTTGTGTTTTAGGTCTTAGGTGTTATGTTATCTTTATAATTTTCTACATGCAGTTGTGATTTTTTTTTATATGCTGCTATAAGTTTGAACTGGCCCTCTGTTCCCAGGAACGCACTGACCTCATACAATTGCTTCTCGAAAATGGCGTGGACCAGGAGTGTGAAGATGACTTTGGCATTACACCTTTATTTATTGCAGCACAGTATGGAAAGTATGAGAGTTTGAGCATGTTATCTCGCGGTGAGTATATTGTGTAAAAGGCTCTATGTGCATATTTTCATCTTTATATTGAACGCTTTAGGAGGAATCTGCAATGTTAGTACATTTTATTTTATAGAAGTGAAATAGGTTAATTACAAATTTAGAACAAAGGGTTGTGCTGAAGTATCAGTGGTTAGCTGTGAATGTGATACACATTTCCTTTGTATATGTTGTGTTTTTAGACCATTTAATTGTCTTTAAACTTACATTGCCCTCAACTTTGTGTTCACTTTATTTTTATGTGTAAACTTTATACATTAATGAGGACATAGTTGTCATTGGGTAGAAAACATTTTGTAGTATATTACAGAGATTATACTAAGTTATTGTTTGTTTGTTTTTTGAGCTGCAGGTGTTATCACTGTAGCTTTTCCCCCTGTAGTCTCAATGTGTGGTCACTAAACATAGGTGGTGTACTGTGCTCTCATTCATTGGCTTATTGTGTTACTGTTGCTTAGTTAAATTGAGCTAGACCTACTGCTGGTCTCACATGTTGATCTGTGAGTAATTTGCCATACACACAGATGGTCATATTGTACAGACCATATCAGATGTTCCAGTAGGGTTTGAATGCAATTGGCTGCACATGCAGCTGTACTATTTTAGTGTAGACACATTACCTCATGCACGTGCCCATGAGAGTCAAGAGAGCCAGTGTGTGGCCTAAATGTTGCTTATTTAGGCCACACACTGGAGAATGTATAATACAATTGACCAATTAAAATGTATTGTATGTTTGTAGCTTACATGCAATAATGAATCACGATGCATCAAGGACAGACGTGACTGCTGGGGAAGGCACTTGCAGGGACACAGTTGAGCTGCTCACACAACAGTTCCATGGTCATAAAATACAACAATTCTATGGCCATAAAATAGAGGGAAAGATGTTTTGCATTTTCATTATAGTTTCCCCTTAAATATCATCTTTGGTTTAGGAACCATTTTCCATTTTATCCACTGTATATCTCCCCAACCCATAACCACCCGAACAACTCATTTAGTTTCAATTGTTCACTTACATTATTTTTAATTCAATATAAAGAACTAAGAGAATATCACTTCTTGACTAGGTTATCAAACATGTAATCCCAATGTCACTTTTTTTCTTGTGTTCTACTCCTGAGCTGCTCGTGTAAGTGACTTCTGCCCTGGCCACACTACTTGGCTTTTTAGTGAATACATCTTAATAGTAGAACTCAAATCGGCATGTTAATTTTAATAACATCCATAGATAAAAACAATACAAATGATTAAAATATACACTGGTGTTGAATAATAATCATTAATTTGTGAAGGGAGATTGCATCACATAACAAGTCAAATGACGCAACCACTCTGACAGCATCACATAATCGCAAGAATTTAATACTAATAAAGATGTCATACAATAGAGTGTATGGAGTTTATCCGAAAGCTTGGAGGGCCATATGTTGAACATCACTGGCATTTATGAGAGAGCAGCATCAATTTACTGGTAGCTAATGGCAATAACAAGGCAATAAGTATCCCCAGTGATGTCACTAGTTCCTAGCAAGTGAACTTAAAGGGCGCACCCCTCCAAATGTGCCATGTGCCTCATGGATATCGCTGCTTTGTAGTGACCTGCAAAATGTATCACATTTCTGAGTGTTTTGCGGTGCACTTGTGCCATGGAGAAAACAACGGCTTACCTCAGCAGCATAAAAGAGCCTCATACCTGTTTGGCATTTTAAGCATGCTATACAATATAATCTTTATAACAGATTATAACAAATTCTTATGCATCAATGTGCTTAGTTTTATGTCGGTAGCAGGATATTGCAGTGACACAAGTGTCCCTATTTGAGAAGTTTCCTTAGCCCATCATAGCTATTTACCACACGCCCCCCAGTATGAATATTTCAGGCTCTGTCATGCATCATTAATGTACCTCTTCTTCCACACAAATGGCTTGCTTGTTTTCACAGCTGCTAGCTGCTTGCTGCCATTTATCTTTTATGGCTTTGATTAAATACATAGATCCACTGTAAGCATCATATTTAAAGTTTCTTTATTTTTGTTTTCATTTATTCCGAACCTTTGCACCACCACTATTGTTTGCCTGTACAGGTTGTCTTTTTGCTGTCTATTGCGTGTCATATTGTGCCATCATGCTAGGTTATAACTTACATTATCAGACAAGGCAAAGAAAGGGAAATGGCTATTTTATATGTAATGTTCACTTTATTTTTCTGTAAAAATCCAATTAATTATATGGACAGAGAGCCTTATTTTATATATATATTTTTAATTTATTAAATACTCAGTTTTTTTAAAGCCTGATATTGCTGTTAAAAGGTTCCCAGAACTTGATCTCAAACAAGTCTTTGCTGCCTTCAGAAAAGCCAGAACAATGGTCTGTGCCTGCCCCTTGATAGTTGCCTGCTTGAGCTGGCGGAGCAGAGAAGCTGCATTCAGTGGAGTAAAGCATAATGGGACAAGTATTTCTTTGAGTGAAGGCATCCTGCAGATCCCAGTGATGAAACCAGCTTCAAATGAATGTTCCTTAAGCTCAGATTTAAAAGACTCAAAATGTTTCTTCTTGATGCATAAACCTTCAACCCCAATCTTATCTTGCTAGGAAAACCTTGTGTAAGAAAAGATGTGCATCTCTTGAAGCAGCCGTCTGATGGCGGAATGAAAAGTTATTTGTTGCACAACTATATTACAAACAGTGTTATTATTGAAGAAGCCCTCCATGCCTCACCAGGAGCCTAGTGTCCTCCTCCAGTCTCCCTCATGGCTGACAATATCATTATTTGCCCCATTTCCCAAGCCCCCTGCCTTGGTGTCAACCTTGATGCAACCCTCAGCGTCACTCCACACATCCAGTCCCTTGCACTGTCTTGTCGCTTCATCCTTCAAAACATTGCCAGAACACTCCACTGTCTTGCTCAGGACGTTATTAAAACCTTTATTCATTCTCTCATTATCTCACGTTTTGACTACTGCAACCTCCTACTATCTGGCCTTCCTCTTATCTGTCTTTGCTCTCTATAATCTGTCCTAAATGTTACTGTGAGACTAATCTTCCACTCTCTCGCTCCACATCCGCTACACTACTCTGCTAATCCCTGGACACTGACTCCCTGTTTTCTACAGAATTAAATTCAAACTTTTCATCCTCTATCTCTGACCACAAGATAAATTCACTCTCACTCTGCAATCTGCCACTGACCTAAGCCTCTGGTCCTGTCTGGTAATCACCTCTTGTTCCTGCCTTTCCTATGCTAGACCCCAGTTATGAACTCCCTACTCTGCCAGACTTAAACCTTCAATCTTTTTAAGTGCTCTCTCAAGACCCACCTCTGCACTGTAGCCTATCCTATCCCCACCTCATACTACTCCTTCTTCATGATTTACCAGCTTCAGTCCCATGGTCACTCCTGTTCCAGTAGCTTCTATTGCTTCTGCATTGCCCTCACCCTTGTGAGCAAGGCTCTCTCTACCCTTTGCCTCATGTCCGCACCTCCTTTGTCAACCTAATCTCTATTTGTTTTCTCTTTATGTGCAAAGTAATTTTTTCATGCCTTGTAACTATGACTGGCCGACGCCATAGAGTTTTGTGGTGCGTTACACGTAAACGGTTGATGTTCTTACCAGCAGTTCCCAGCACTATGTATGGTTTCATGGGAAGCAGTGCCATTGTTCCAAGCATAACATCATGGTGTAGTCAAATGAAGCAGTAAACAAGGCTGTCAGCCATTGTTGTGTGTAACAGTTTATTTAACTTTATAGTGAGAATGATGGTAAGGATAGCAGTCAGCACATTACCTCTTGCGCTTTATCTGAGCTTTTGTCTTCCCCCACAGGGGAGAGGCATAACCAAACTACTAGAGGGGCTGTGGCAAGCCCACGAAGCACAGCTAGCACCATAGTGTAGTATATAAGAATGCAGTGTGTATATAAAGATTACACAGTCTTGGCCTGCCCCTTAGATTGGCCAGAACAGTCACCAAAAATCGGGATTGTCCCACTAGAATCAGAACAGTTGGCAGACTGTCCTGATCTCTCCTACCTGTTCTTGTCGCTTTCACCACCTGTGGCTGCTGATTTCTTTAATGCGGCTTGTCTGGATCCTGGAATGTTGGGGACCCTAATTGGAAAAAGAAATGGGCACATTTAGAAAATACCAACCAGCCCCAGGGTTAAATCAATAACAACTGTGATTAATAATTTGGCCTTCCACAAGCCCAAACATTAAAATAATAGTATTCCCATTTAATAAATAGATCTATATCTCTCCAGCCAAACCCAACATTAAAGTAATAGTTTTCCCATTTAATAAATAAACTTTCCCTCCCTCCAAACAGCCCCAGCAATAAATTAATAGTATTTACATTTAATAAATATACCTATTTCCCGCAATCATTACTTGCCATTAAATATATCATATTCACATTTAATAAATAGACCTCATTCTCCCCAAACTCACCCCCACATTTGAATTAATAGCCCCTAAACCACCCCATCTTAAATTAATAATCCCCACTATTAAATTAAATTGCTCTACCATCACCCAACAAACAAAAGAGCACCCATTGATTAGCCACCACCTACCACACACACATTACATTGCCACCTGTGCCATGACACACACACTACATTGCCACAAGCCCCATGTGCCATCACACACGCATTACTGTGCCCCTTCATCATCACCATGCTGTGCCCCCTTATGATCACCACACTGTGCCTCCTTATGATCACACTGCACCCTCCATGCTGCTTTTCCCCCTTCACCTGACCCCCTTCACACTGTGCATTGCTGCTCTCCCCTTCCTTCATCACTGTGTGCCTATCTGCCCCCCCTCTTCATCAAACCGTGCCTTCCCCCCTTCTTCATCACTATGGGCCTTTTGCCCCCCCCCCCCCGTCTTCATCACTATGTGCACTTTGGCCCTCCCATCTTCGTCACTATGTGCCTTTCTGCCCCCCCTTCTTCATCACTATGTGCCTTTCTGCCCCCCTTTCTTCATCACTATGTGCCTTTCTGCCCCCCCCCCTTTTCATCACTATGTGCCTTTCTGGTGTCCCCCCCCCCCCTTTTTCATCACTATGTGCCTTTCTGCCCCCCCCTTTTTCATCACTATGTGCCTTTCTGCCCCCCCCCTTTTTCATCACTATGTGCCTTTCTGTCCCCCCCTTTTTCATCACTGTGTGTCTTTCTGCCCCACCCCTCTTCATCACTCTGCCCCCCCTTCTTCATCACTGTGGGCCTTTCTGCCCTCCTTCATCACTATGTGCCTTTCTGTCCCCCTTCTTCATCATTCTGTGCCCCCCCCCACCCGATGATGTCACGCCCGACATTCAATGCGAACGGAACAGGAAGGAGGTAAGTATTTTTTATATTTATTTTTTAAAAGTACCTGCATCCCCACCAACAAAGGGGGCAGAGTTATCAGGCGTTGGGGCCTACCGGGGAATACCTCCCCGGCAGGCCAGTCTGACCCTGGGCACAAGGGATACCCAGGTGGGATTCTTTGCCTCTCTAGCTAACCTCTGCTCACAGGATAAAACTCATAACAATCAACACTCAGAACTCAGTAAAAAGTCTACAGGCAAAATTTCTCTTGTGTTCATTCTAACCAATGAGATCTCCTAATAAGCCAACAATTGTACATCTCTGGAAACATCCTTGGATGAAACAGAACACTGAGGGTGCTGACTCCCCTGTAAGATAACTTTGTAGAACTAACAGCCTTGTCTGCCATGCATTATTTTATAACCGGTAAATTACCTTTAAATGGAATATGTGCAATATATCACTTAAGTGTCCTCGTATAGCTATTTCAAATCTTTTATATTATGAAGTTATAGTTTTTGAACACAGCTTTTCTTTTTACCCTTATTTCTTTCAGCCAGGAAAGTCTTACAAGGCCCTGTTAATTACGTGGCACAATGTCCGTTTTCATGCAGATTAACTATTCCAATGACTCGTCTGGTGACCTGTTGATGATACCGAGCTGCTGAGGGTGTTTTGCTAGTCAGATGGTGTCTCCACCATGTAGTGTTATTTATGCATAAGATGTCTCCTGAGGTTTTGCAGCTACTATATACTTGTGACAGAGCAGCATTAATAACAGCACGGCTATGACTGCATGACTATGCTTGCGGCGGGAGCTAGGCTTTGTTAGTGTGTCTTCACATCGACTTCTGGGTCTCTGTCATGTCAGCCCTATATATCATTCATGGATAGATTTGTTACTTCAAAAGATTGAATTTCCAACAAAGATTTATATATTTTTTTGTCTGGATAAGAAAAAAAAAAAGAAATTGCTAACAATTCATTTTCTTTATGTATTTATAGACCCGTGTAGCATCTCAAACAATTATTTTACATTTTTATGTCTTGCAATGATCGCTTCAATTTTTAGCTTCATTTGCATTCCAGTAATCTAGAGCATTATAATCTACCCTATTTGTACTCATTTGCAGGAATTTAGTGCATTAATGTAGTGTTTGCAGTAAATAGAAGGCTCAAGGAACATTATGTGAGGGTTTAGAGTATCCATAATGCTAACAAAATTGACCATAGTCTGTGTGTCTGTGTGTTAGGGAATTTAGACTGTAAGCCCCAATGGGGCAGGGACTGATGTGAGTGAGGTCTCTGTACAGTGCTGCGGAATCAGTGGCGCTATATAAATTGATGATGATGATGATGCATAGACTTAGATGGCTGCTCTCACTCCGATTATGAGATGTTCCCGACTGCTGACTGAGAGAAGGCAGCACTTACATCCAATATAGAGGAGATGAAATTTGAATGTGTTTTTGCTGCATCAGGACATTCAGGCAATCGGAGGCCGAGACATCCATAGACCTGAAGCTGGATTCTCATCCACCTTTGCCAGTTAATGTCAGGCAATTACAGCCGCAGGTCACTCACTGCAAATAAATGCCAATGACCAGGAAAACCGTCTGCAAAGCAGCAATGTTTGGGTGGTAGGTCTTCCTGAATGTGCAGAGGCCCAAAATCTTTCTGGAGTCCACGCTGACTGAAAAAATTAACGGAGAGGCATTTTCCTCTAGAGCTTCACCTAAACAACACCCTCCAGGGCCTTCACTGCAAACTTAATCAAGATGTTAAAATATATGGACTTAATCCAGTAATTACAACGTCTTTTTACCCTGGCGTTTTGTTGATGCTTTAAAGGCATCAGTTCAAATTCCAGGCAGAAAAAAGAAAATTAAGGGTAGTCATGTTCCCTATAAAACTGGACTAATGAGGATGGTTGTCCTCTTTTTCCAATATCCGGAGGAGGGATTCTATTCGATTTAAGAGACATCTATTGTCCTACCAATGTGAAAATAGTGAATAAACTGGGATCCTAGAAATGTTGGCTTCTTGGACTGTAGAATAGGCCAGTGCACCAGGGTTTCTTTTCGCTATTAATGGTGAAGCGTGGGAGCAGGTGTTATATATTCTGTAAAATATGTAGTGCTCAATAGATGGAAATTTAACTACCATTACCTGAGGGTAGATTGATTAATTCGCTCCCTGTGCCACCAATTCTGCCACATGAGATTGCTGTGCAAGGTTTCCCTGTTATCAGTAAGTTGTGAGCGGACAATGTTATGTTTACCCTTTATTATGGTTGGTTCATGGGCTTGTATACAACTTGAAACTGTTTGCTCCTACGATATACAGTTGAGGAATATTCTTGATATTTTCATATTTCATCCTTTCCCTATCAGTGTGTGATGCGGCTCCTTTTCTCCTCTCTTCAAATTGCTCAGGACAGGTTTGATCAGTGTAGTCTTTTTACAATGCTATCGATCAATATATTGGATCTAATGTCTGCAAACATGAGTACATCCACCAGAAGCGTTGAGAAATTGGAAGTCCACTTTTACATGCCCTTTGGAGAAGATAGAAGACCTTACCATTCCATGTCTGCATGTAGTAGGCACTGGCACTGAAGTTCGGCCATAGCTTGCAAAAGATTTTGAGCGTTGTGAAATGCCGAGCAATGATGTAGAACTGCATAACAATAATGCACTCAACTTCAGGAAGATCTATGAGGTAAGATTGGAGGAGCTGATCTCATCAGCTGCCTTAAAAACTCAGCGATAGTCGAAATGGAACATGCCTGAGCTCTTACCTTTTACTGAAGAGCTGAAAAAGATGCACTTGTATCTGGATGAGAAATACCAGGCGTACCACAGTCATTTAATCACTGAGCCTTATCTGTCACCCTGGCACAGGTGATTTTAGTCAGTTGTAGTAGGGAAAAGGAAGGCCAAATACTGACACCAGCAAGGTAAAGTTCAATAGAACTTCTTGCAGAGAAGAATGTGGAGTGGCCGCGGAAATTGTTTACAGCTGCTTTGTCATTTCAGAGGCGCCAATTGCATGTTCCTCGTTGCTCAGGAATGTGGAGCTAAGAATCCCTAAACACTGACTTCCACGATGCTTCGAACGCATGTTGCTACTCTTTCAAAAGTTCATTCACATCCATTCAGCCACAAGAGCATTAGTGAGGTCAGGCTGTAAATATTTAGAAGCACTTGGGGATAAATATATATATGGAATATATATCTTTCAATATATTGCAGTTGGGCAAGTATGAATTTGCGGCGAAAAAAAGAGCACCTTTTTTATTCATTAGCAAGATCCATACACAACGTATGTTTGGACATTAAAGAATATTTTACTAATAAGTTTCTTTAACGCAGCGCTTATGAGAGTGATTTATAACACTGTCATGTGTATAATTTATTACCCCTGCATGCAAAATGTGGTTAAAATGTAACCATAAGGAAGCTAAATTGCTTTGAATATTGTCCATGCTGATGCCATGTTTGCCATTGCTGGGATAAGCTCCCATTTTTCAAAACCAGCTGGCCTGTGTAATTAACAATTGGGCATAACATGAAGGACACGCAGCCCTGTGCTTAAGCCAAACCTCTCGTTCTCTATAAACACTTTGGCAAGTTGTGCATGACTGAACATTCACAGTCTTATTCTGTTGACACAAGAAATTGCTATGTATTTTATCGATCAGCATTACTAAAACTGCCTGGCCGCCATCCAGGTGTACATCACCGTTATTCCAGGGCTGAAAGCAAACATAGATAAGACTAAATGCTCGAGAGAGAGAGAGACGAGGTGAGTCCAGAGATTAAGGGACTTATTTCCTAACGATTGTATTTGCATACAAAGTGATTATACAATTTACATCACCATATTTAGAATGCACATTTCTGATTCTGTAATATTTATGGTAATGTAGATCTGTGTCTTCTGGGGGGGAAAAGTCTGTGAAAGACACATAATATGATTTACACTTTCCAAAAATGGTCCTTTATTTAGTTTTATAAAGTTTATTAAGCTTTAAAAACAGTCTAAAAAGTGTCAACATCATATTTTATGATGGTCTAGGCCAGTGGTCCCCAAAGTGTGGGAGCCCCTGGGAGCCGTGGCGCTGTCACAGGGGTGCCATGGCCAGGGAAAAAAAAAATTACCAATCTGGCGGCACCCAGGACCCATCCTCCTACTCCCTCCTCGGGACCACTTAAAATCACAGAGCGGGGTCAACGACTGCTAAAGCGCAATGTGCGTAAAAAATCGCCAATGCTCTGCTGATTCCATAGCTGAAAGTTCCGAACTTCCACCGGTATTAATGTAAGCACTGTCGAAGTCGTATAATTGGATGAACGAAAGTATATTGGTTAATATTGTTTTGCTGTGCTATTGCGATGCGTACGCCACGTAACACAGATCCGTATGTCACCTAACACAGCGCGTGGTGCGATCGCACGGTAAAATACACACACACTCATTACAACATTTAGTTATCTATATAATTCATATTCATATTGGTTCCGTTACACTGTAATTTATGAGCAGATAGTATTTGGTTTATTATTAGTTTATATAATATGATTATATGTACATTTTAGTGTTATTAAAGGTTTAGGTTATAGGAAAGGTGTCATGCCTGATATCATATTGATCCCCTATTCATCAGCAGCTTTCCGGTGCAGTCGGCGAAGAGATCGCACATTGCATACTTTAGTTATTGATATTAGGGAATAAACCTTTGTATGATGCTGGCTATGAAAGGAGCAGACCCCCTGGAGAGACGACCCCCACTTTTGGATTCCTTAGATTGAATCAGCCTATGACCTGTTTACCCTGGACCCAACCCAACGTCTGGACCTATAGAAACAATCTACGTAATCTCTATTGTTCACTGTGTAACACTGTACTGTATATAATCATCGCTGCACTCCCCATGGCTCTCAGTCTTCACTGATCACAGTATTCTAACAGATATACTGTCCATCGGGTCCCGTGGTTAGCGCAGCGAGCGCATGCGATAGCATCGGTATGTATTTATCTTTTGGTATTGGCTGTACTGTACTGTATCATAATATAATAATGTATTGAATTGTGAACTATTTACATCTGCTAAAATAAATCACTTTGTGCTTTGGAAACACATACAATTGATTGGGCAATGCTTATTTGAAAATGATAAAATTACTTTAATAGCACAAAAACTGTGAGGACCTTACTGGAATGGGTTTCCATGGCCGAGCAGCTACATGCAAGCTTCACATCACCAAGACCAATGTCAAGCATCGGATGAAGTGGCGTAAAGCACATCGACGCTGGACTGTGGAGCAGTGGAAATGTGTTCTGTGGTGTAACGAATTACGCTTTTCTGTTTGGCAGTCAGATGGGCGAGTCTGGGTTTGGTGGATGCTGGGAGAACGTTGCCAGCCTGACTGTTTTATGCCAACTGTGAAGTTTGGTGGAGGAGGGATAATGTTATGGGGCTGTTTTTCAGGGTTTGGGCTAGGCCCCTTATCTCCAGTGAAGGGCAATCTTAATGTTTCAGCATACCAAGTAATTTTGATCAATGCTATGCTTATAACTTTTTTGCAAATTTTGGGGGAAGGCCCTAATCTATTCCAACATGACTGTGCCCCAGTGCACAAAGCAAGGACTACAAAGACATGGTCTGATGAGTTTTCTGTGGAAGGACTTGACTAGCCATGACTCCAACCCCACTGAACACCTTTGGGTTGAACTGGAATGGAGACTGCGAGCCATCGTCAAACATCAGTGCCTGACCTCATAAATGCTCTACAGAATGAATGGGCACAAATTCCCACAGAAACACTCAAACATTTTGTGGAAAGCCTTCCAAGAAGAGTGGAAGCTGTTATCGCTGTAAATGGTGGACCAAAGAATATGTATTTGAATACAATGTCATTACAGTCCCGTTGGTGTAATGGTCAAGTGTCTCAATACTTTTGTCCATAGAGTGTATGTGGGATGTTCTAGTGGTTTTTTTATTTACTTCATGATGAACTTAAAATGTAACTTCTTCTCCTGCAAGCAATTGGTTAGGAGGGAGACAGGTAGAGTGGTTATTCTCAATCTTTCATCACTGTGAGGTTGAAGCCGGAGCCCATGTTGTTAGCTTCCTAGTCACCTAGGTATTATAAGTTTTATATAATAGGCATGACAAATGAGATCACATTACAGACATAACCAACATGCTCTATTTTATCATTTTAATCTTTTTGTCCCAAATCAGACTGCCTTTGTTGTGCTGTGTTAGTGGTGGGCACAGTTGTAGTAGTTTTTGAGGAACGGGGGGGGGGGGGGGAAGGGGGTGTGATAATATCTATTTTATCAGAGATGAAGTGGTATGTTTAGTTGGGATTAGTTGGTCTTACAAAGATCCAGCTAATGCCAAGATTTAATAAAGATAGTTGGCCACACTATTATTATTATCATTTATTTGTTAGGCGCCACAAGGTTTCCGCGGCGCCATACACAGTACAAACAGTAGACCATACAGGGTGATATAGTACAGAGCAATAAACACAAAGTACCAATACTTCAGAAACTCCGGGCAGACGTGTGGGTAAAGACAGAGCAGAAGAACAGGTATGGAGACAGGAGGGGAGAGGGGCCCTGCTCATACGAGCTCACACCCTAAGGGAGGGTGAACAAACAGGCACAAAAGGGAGCCAAACTAATATATAGAATGGGTATATTAGATGTATTTTTTTGTTTGGCAAAGCCCACAGTCGCCAGATAAATTAACCTATGGATAAACATTACTAAGCTTCAAGAGCAGATAGATGAATGATTGCATATTAAATGATCATGGCACTCAATTAAACAATAAAGATACATTTTTCTTCTGTTTATTATGGAACATTTCAGAATTACCTTTCTCAATGTATTAATATTATTACTATATTTATTTATAGCACCTCTTTTGCAACACTGTACAAACCAGCCATGCAACAAGGGTAAACTTAACACAAGTAGCATAATAGCATAACATAAAAAGGGTAAAATTAAAAACAAGTACCATAATATAACAGGGTAAAACGTAACAATAGTAACATAACATGACATAGCATAACAAGAGTAACATGTATCACAAGTAGCATAAAAGAACAAGGGTAAAACATCACATAAATATCATTATGTAACATTAGTGACAAAGAAACAATGAGGGTGACGTAGCAATACAAAAGGCAATGCAGAATAGATGTAGCATAATTAAGTATGAACATAGCATTGTAGAGTACATAAAAGGGGCATAATTCAACAGAGCTGGATAACAGTATAAACAGCAAAAAAAGCACCTGAGAGATGTTGATAATTGTGTGCATGAAGGATGGAAAACAAGAAGGGATTTGGAGGGAGGAAACAAGGATAGCCCTGCTCATGACTGCTTACGTTCTAAAGGAATAGGCATATATAGTGTTTTATAGCGCATTAAGCTTTTTTTTCCTTTGACAGTAAAAATTATGAACATCAATGTTTAGTATCTAGTGTGTTTTCTTGTGGCATAATTAAGAAGAGTAATAAAAAATAATAGAAAACAATCTAAAACACAACAGCATCTAAAATATATAATATATTATTGCCAAATGAAGGTAAACATCATAAAACACTGCAGTAACAACAGATCAAAGGTCAAATAGATCTCTTTATTCCAGACTTTTCTTGCAAACATCTTTACTTTATTAACATTTCCATCAGTGAGGAAAGGCCAATCTATGGTTTCATTTTGCTCTATGAGAAAGTTTGTAAACCTGCACTCTGGGTGGTACTCCCCTTTGTCCCTAAACAAGCCTGAATTCTTGGTGGCATGGATCCAAGAAGGTGTTGGAAACATTTCTTAGAGATTCTGGTCCATGTTGACATGATAACATCAGTTGTTGCACATGTTGTGAATCTCCCATTCCATCACATCCCAATGGTGCTTTACTGGATTGAGATCTGGTGACTGTGGAGGCCATTGGAGTACACTGAACTCATTGTCATGTTCGAACCAGCTTGAGATGACGTGTGCTTTATGGGATGTTATCCTACTGAAAGTAGCCATTAGAAGATGGGTAGACACTGGCCATAAAGGGATGCAACAATACTCGGGTAGACTGTGCCATTTAAATGATGCTCAATTGCTATTAAGGGGTCTAATGTGCGGCAAGAAAACATTCCTCACACCATTGCACCACCAGAAGCCTGGTGGTGCAATGGTGTTTCCATGGATTTATGTTGTTTATGTCAAATTCTGACCCTACCATCTGCACGTACAGCAGAAATCGAGATTCGTCAGCGGAGGCAACATTTTCCCAGGCATCAGCTATGCAGTTTTAGTGAGCCTGTGTGTTCTGTAGCCTAAGTTACCTGTTCTTAACTGACTAGATTGAAACCCAGTGTGGTCTTCTGCTGCTGTAGCCCATCCACTTCAAGGTCTAACGTGCTGTGGTGTGTAGAAGATGTTGTTCTGCATACTACTCGTGTCACGCATGGTTATTTGATTCACTGTCATCTTCCTGTCAGCTTGATCTATACTGGCTATTCTCCTCTAACTTTTCTCAATTGCATCGACTATTGCAATTCCATACTTGCTGGTTTTCCCAAAATCGGAGTTGAACCCGTACAATCTATTTTGCACACAGCGGCTACATTGACTTTCCTTGCAAACCGTTCTTCCTCTGCTGAGCCACTCTGTCAGTCTACATTGGTTGCATGTTTTTCAACGCATCCAATATAAAATTCTTCTACTAACATACAAGGCCAACAACAAAATTGCACCGACATACATCTCCTCACTTGTCTCAAAATATCTCCCAACTCGACACTCTGTTCTACACAAGATCTGCATCTCTCTTCCACTCTCATCACATCCTCCCATTCTCAGTAACAGGACTTTTTTTGGGCTGCATCCACCCTCCCTCTGACCAACATAGTTGTGTGACTGATCACACAGCCCACTCAATACTTTATACCTTTACATTCTAGCTGGACCAATGTGCAGTTTGATGTAGCACGTGCCCTTGTGTTTCAAACTCCCATTGTCCCATAGATTGTAAGCTTGCAAGCAGAGCCTTCTTACCTCTCTGTATGTATTACCCAGTATTGTTTTATTCATGTTTGTTCCCAATTGTTAAGCGCTATGCAATTTGTTGACACTATATAAATAAATGTTGATAATGATGATGATTTTCGCCCAGAGAACTTCCACTCACTGGATTTGTTTTTTTTCCGCACCATCCTCTATTAATTTTAGAGACTCTTGAGTCAGACCACCCCGTCTGGCTCCAGCAATCATTCCAAGGTCAAAGATCACATTTCTACCCCAGTTTTGTGTGTGGTCTGAACAACAACTGAATCTCTTGAACATGTTTGTATGCTTTTATGCATTGAGTTGTAGCCACATGATTGGCTGATTACATATTTGATATGTTGTGTTTGTAGGTATGTAATACACAAGTGGTGTGACTATTTGTATAAACACTGAAAGATATCTGTCATTTTCAGACTTCACTAGTCACCAAATATAACTTCTTTTCCTCATTGTAGCTATTGTAGGACTTACCTAATCCATCTCAAAGAGTAGCACAGATAAAGATAAGGTACTGTAGTTAAGAGTGGCTCATACATTGTGTTTTCAATACAATACACACAGACCTTTCCTCTGACAAAAGTGTTATATGAAGGACTGACCGCTTTCCTTTCTCTTAATTGCCAAAATAAAATGCATAGTTAAACTGAAAAGGTAAATATGCCAAAATATGTTTTGTTACAAATGAAATACTAAATAAAGGTTAAATATCTTTGTCACAAACTACTATACTACTCCTGTATTATAAGGATTAATGCATCCCTATAATATGACATTAGAAGTCACCTCAAAGTACTCTGCCTATATAGAAGCACACGACCTTTGTGACTTCTAATACTCTTATAATTCACTGTAGGGGATACATGTTGTAATACATCTCTCCTTGCTGCTGAGATGAAGAGATTAAATGCTTTTTTATTGTGAACATTGTGTTGCAGCATTGCAAATAAGACTAACCCCCATTCTTCATTTTCATTTGCATACTTTGCAAATGGCATATTTATTATATAGATTGAAACTAGATGGAGCCTTTGAGCTGGTACATTCTTAGGGGGGGGGGGGGGGGGGTTCTGTGAGCAATTTATATATAAAAAAAATTGTTTCCATACTTTGGGGTAAATGTAACAATTTACAAGCATGACTGAGAATGTATATTCATTAAAACTCATCCAGTGAAATGATCCAGGAAAAGAAATTGGAGTATTCGCACAATATTTCTGGAATTCAGTTTTGCTTTGTGTCTGTAAACGTGCAATCCTTAGACAATAGACCAAATGTGTCTGACATATGTACTATAGGCCCTTACAGTGGCAAAATATGCAACATTTTCAGCGTGCCTTCCTTGATATTTCTGGAAGTGCATCACTTCACTTCATCACTTATCAAAGCTCCTAATATTTGAATGCAAGCAGCATAATGCAATCTCTGTAGGCCCGCATTAGCTTTTCCTGATGCAGACTTGCTGCTGAAAGTCCTTTCAATCATACTTGTAGTCATACCTCTCCACATATGCTGCGCTCGCTGGGTCTGCTTAGATCATCCATCATTTATCAGGAGATTAAAAAGAGCTGATTTCTTCACATTGAGATGCTGCTGTGCACAGACCGTATGTGCGGAATGCTGTCTGTGTTTGAATATTCCCAAACCCTTGTCTATGGTATAGCTGCAATGTTTAGATATATATTTGAGATATATTTGAAATATATATATATACATATATATATATACACATACATACAAAGAGGGAGAGAGATCTATTTATATTTAGATATGTAGATATATACAAATATAGATATGTAGATATATATATATATGTGTTTATAGATATATATATATATATATATATATATATATATGTGTTTATAGATATAATAAATATATCTATATATGTGTGTTTATAGATTATATATATATAGAGAGAGAGAGAGAGAGAGAGAGAGAGATAGATATTGTATAGATGGATATAGATGCAGAACTCATTTCACACTCCAATACTTGTGCTAAAGACACACCACCACACACTGCTTTATAGACTACATGCAGTACCAGTATATGGTGTATAAATGCCCATGGGACATTTTCCTCTATATTAAGTTTTCTGCAAACATAGACCATTACCCCTACAAGGAGCTTTTCAAACAGATTTTAAAGCATTTTTATAAATCCTGCAAATGTCTTTATTTTTTATCACCGCATACTGTAGACGTTTGGGATGTTGTAACCCTGTAAATGTTAGAAATATTAAAACAAATGTTCCCTGTTGGACGTAGGCGACGGCAGTACTTTTTTTTTTTTTTCCATGTGTACACGATCTTTTTGCTGTTTAGTGAATAAACTAAAGCAAATCTGCTTTAAATGAAAATAAAATTGATGTGGCCATATGCTAGCCGTGGCTGCTTCATTAAAACGGCAATATTTGCTCATCAAGCTAATTTTTCGAAAGATTTGCAAATGCTTTTCTATTAAAAGCTCTATAATGTGTCAGGTGCTGATGTCAACTGCCAAGCCAAGGACAAGGCAAGTCCATTATTCATCGCCGCTCAGGAAGGCCACGACAAATGTGCAGAGCTGTTACTGTCTAAGGGAGCCGATCCAAACCTTTACTGCAATGACGACGGCTGGCAGCTGCCAATACACGCAGCTGCACAAATGGGCCGCAGCAAGTAAGTTGCCTAATATTTGGGTTTAATTAAAGAGTTTAGTGATCACATAAGGTAATTAGAAATTGATTGTTTCCTGTAAAATTGTAATCTCTAGTACATTCCGACTAAATATTTTTTAATAGATCTGAATCATTCAGGGTGTAGTAACGGGCACGAGTTGTAAGATGCTAATAGGTATTTAATGATGGAAGGATTTTTAGTTTTCACTTTTGGCAAGGAGATCTACAAAATACATTTATGTAGTGCAGATGAGCTAGTAAAACTGGGAATATAAACACTTGATTAAATGAAGGTCTATCAACAGGATGCCACTTTTAATATTATGTGTAAACTGAAATAGATTGATGTTTGCTATTTATTTAATTTAGAAAATGATAACTTCATTTATTTTTTCGTTATAATGCATGGCTGTCATATAATGCTGCTGCCCACAGAGATCTCAGTTATAGACTGCTATAGCAACAGTCTCACATGCGGACTATAAAATACTATTCTATATAACACGAGTGGCCTCATCCAAGAGACAATATCTGAAATAGAAACAATCATCTTTTTCATTTAATTAAATAAAATGCAAAATGAATTACATTTACTTCTAAACAACATACTAAAATTAATTTTACTGGTTGTACTTAAATACCTCCTAACGGGCTGATTATTTATTCGCAGAATAAAGAGAGAGAGCATCACATTGTCACTATCTTGTAAATGAGGATGGTACACCGAAAAGTAGTATTAATATGTAAATGTGTGTGAGCCTGATAAATTTTGTTTGCAACATTTCGGCTAAATTTCGGCCCAGAATTCAAGAACGTTAGACAGCTGGTTCAGGTTTCCACTATAAAACGGAGACAAGTGTGACATCCGGTTGCCATAGTGAAAACCAGCTCCAGTCTATTCAGCGTGGGGCTGGTGCCTCTATGGGGTGCTAGGCAGCAAAACACAGAGGCTGCCAGCCAAGTGCTGGTGCTGTTCCTGACCCCTCTGGCTGAGGGGGCCTAGTTAATGAACAATTTTAGGGCACCTGTAGTGACTACTTTTGTGACCCAGTGGTCCCAGTATAATAGGCGTCCCTTAGACCACTGTCCATTATGCCAAAAAAAGTAAGAAAGAAACAGACACAATTTTGAAATAAACTAATTTTGAATAAGAGACACCAGGCTCCCCAAGCCTTCCGTGAGCACTTTACTTGACACTTTTTTTCTTTGATCTGACAGTCCAAATGGAATGTAAATTTAAAAGGGAAACAAAGCCGACTCAGTACAGTAGGGGCACCTACTCCCCTTCACCAGCCACCATGGAGAAATGCTTCCGATTAACTGGCCTTTGAAGGGGGGATTTTTATGGGAATTTTTCAGGTTGCTTGTTTGTTTGTCTTTTCCATGTGGACTATGTTGGATCAAGTAAGAAGAAAATAAAATGTTAATGTAATGTGGTGTAATAAGGTAGTTTGGGGTGTCTTGGAGTCTTTGGGGGAGTTTCACTTTCTGGAGATGTGCCGCACGGACATCACCGTGATGCCCGCCTGCGTACATTGCCAGCCATTCCTATAGAAATGTCCGCTCATTTTTCAGCGCACCTCTGTGGGGTGCAAGGAAAAATGAGCAAAGATTCCTGCGCGATGTGTCTCCATGGATGTTCTGGAGACGCATCGCACTGAGTTTAATCTTCTCTTTTTATTTGAATAAAGTTTATCTCAAAATGATGTCTTTGTTTTTATTTTATTTTTTTTAGGTTCAAGTTTGGGATCTCTGGCTTTTTTATACTGGGACCAATGGGGTGCTTATTATCCCAACCCCCACACTTTTTAGGGCAGGGTTGGTTGCGTCTTCAAATGTCAGACAAATAGGTTTGTGCGCTCTCCCACCCCCCATAGACACACCAGCCCTGCCGTTACCAGCCTAGGGCTGGTTATCACTATGTGCTCATGATCTACATGTTATATGAGTGGAAGCTAGCTCAGGTTGTCTAGGGTTGGGGCTGGGTGAAGATTTGGGATTGAGGGCCTGCCACTGACAGTGCATGGATTGGAAACGGTGGACATTGAAACTGGGATGCCGTGAAATGTCCATCCCTAATGTTATAGAATAGGGTAATGCCCTTGTCCTGTGCAAAATGTGACAATAAACTTAAACATTCTAGACCTTCATATTCCTTTATTTCGTGATTTTGCACCTTGCAGTTGCGCATCTGTGAAAAAAGAATACTTATATGTGCACTTAAATCAACGTAATAAAGAGCTTTGGACTCACAAAGGGACATAAAATATACAGTCCTGATAACCCCTCACTATTCTTAATAATACTGAGCAGTATTAGCGGACACACGTTGATAAGTTTATGTTAAGCTTTAGGGGGAAAATGTTAAAGGGGGAGATCCGAATGTGTTAGTAGGTTGGACTTTGAAATGATGGTTTTTCTCTGTTCATCATGCACATTTCACATGTATGAGCAAAGCTAGGCACAGAATGATTTTTTTTTTACATTATGTTCTGGAGGCAGCTCCAAGGACTGCAAAGTCGCCGCGCGTCATGTAATGTAGACTGACAAGCAGCGCGTGCACAAATAAATAGCGCAAACCTGCATTTTTTTTTTAGTTTGTGAATTATCTTTATTAAATAGAGTACATCAATAGAGTTTTGCTGTTGCCGATATCTACTATGGCTGGGTAATGCACATCTGTTGAATATGTATTTTCAGGATTCTGGATATACTTATGGCAGTCACAGATCGTGTATGTGACTCCGGGAAAGATAAAGTGAGTCCAGTGTATTCTGCAGTCTATGGAGGACAAATGGAGTGCTTGGAGAAATTACTGGCTGGAGGGTATAGCCCAGTAGCTCAGGAATGTCCACTCTTCGGATGTAAAACACCAATGTGTATGGCTATTGAAAAAGGGTATGACCATTCTACATTGTTTTAGTTTTCACTGGGTTGTGCCATATTTCTGTAAATTCTGTCACACATCTACTCACTGCTATTGTAGGAAGTATGCAGTATATGCTGCAATAAACTCTTTTGTCCACCCCCTCCCTTCCCCATTACCTACTTATGATTAGTAAGTTTTACCTTTTTGTATTTTTTTTCACTTTTAAAGAAAGCACAAGTCACTAGTAATAAACATTTCTGCACTCACATCTCCTAAATTAAATGGTGCTAACTCTTATACGAAAAGCAGACTTCCTGTAACCCTGAATGATTGGCTGGGAAAACCATTATTATTATTATTCATTTATAAATTACCAACATACATTGCATTTTAACAAATACATAATTTTAATGTTTATACAAAAACTGAGACAATAGGAAATAGAGAGCATCTCCATAAAGGAGAAAGGTTAGAAACAAGTGTTGGGGGACAGTGTGCAGTGCAAATGGGAGAAGTGATGGAAAACTTTCTTACAGATCCGTTAAGTGTAATAGGTTAGATTGTAAAGGTGCATGAAGAGATGAGTTGTGCAGGAGCATATGAAAGCTTGGAGACTGCAGTGTGTGGTGTTGTATAGATGCAGTGTGTGGTGTTGTATAGATGCAGTGTGTGGTGTTGTATAGGTCCAGCGTGGGAGGAATCCTGGAGACATGAATGAGGAGGTCCATGTGCAGAGCAGAGGTTCCCTTTGGGAGCATAACTGACAGGGAAGCTCTTCAGGATATTAACAAATACTAACAATATACAATTAGTGCATACTACAGGAGTTTTAACTGAACTGGAAACAAGAGAAGGAGGAATTAATGTGATGCCTTATAGAGCTTAAGCTTTAGGGGGAAAACAGAAAGAACATCAGACACACTCTGCACTCCCAGAGACACGGGATACAGTCATGAAATGTATGCCACATATAACTGAAGAATAGGTGTGGAAACTCATAGAAAACAGTCAGACGCTTGCTTTCATTTATAAACTGCTAAAAAATATACTATATTTGTATAGAAAAGGTGCTGTTACCTATACAAACTATTTACCTGTGAAACAGTTTCTATAAGTGTCCCCAACTCTGTGTTGATTTATACATATTATAGGTTACATCTGTGGTTAACAAAGGATAACTAGAAACTCAGACATAGTCTAGCTCTGTGCATACCTATGTTAGTAAGTTTTGTATCGGAGATATGTAGATGAGCACAGTTGTTTGATAATCATTTTCTGGAATGGAGTTTTTCCACATATGTGCTGTCATCAACTTTGTGACACTCTTCAATATTATCCTCACTCAGCTGCAAAGTTCTAGGACAATATGCACTTTTAACTGAAAGCAAGAATGTATTATTTTCAGTGAGCACCATCCGCAACACACTCGCTGGATCTAAAAAGTGATAAATGATCTACCTAAATATTCCTCTGGGAAGCTTGACTGTTGAGCTGACTTGTAAAACATAATTGCATTCAACTTCTACTCTTTCCAATAGCAGTTATCAACTCTCCCTGTCTTTGGATCCTGACATGATGCTATAATTGAATGAAACCAATGCTAAATTGACACCTTTTTTTTTTTATTTATTTTTAACCACTGCACCAGATTGTCGGTGGCTCAGCTCGAATTAGGAAGCTAGAATTTCAGACGTAAATTACCTAGTCACTTATTTTTCTTCCTTCTGTTTTTGAAGGTTTTCACTTTTTAATAGTGTGACAGCAACTTAATGTGCTTCTTTTGTACTCGCTGTTATAAATAGATACCGGGTCGGCAAATAGTCACGTTTGGAGGAAATAGAATTTTGATGAGAGTCTGGTGTTTGTTTTGTCTGTTTGTCAGTGTGTGCTTTATAATGTTTGTTTCATGATCCGTTAGTGTGGGCATTCTACTTCCAGTTATGTTAGCTGGGTGGAAAGTATGAAGGGATAGAGGTAAAAAAATGTTTAGATTAAATAAATCTACCCTACCTAAAAGAGCATACTTTCAGCAAGCACAGTAGAGAGGTTTCCCACCTCTAATGACAGCATTTGCATTATAGCTAACCTATTATACTTAATGTTTCCGTGGTCAGACTGTGGATGATTTTAAATTGCTTGAGGCAGGATCTCATCCAAGTCCTTGGTTGCACATGTGAACACGTACGCCTGGATAATAGCCAGCGTATTCTCTGGCAGGTCCCTTATAAATTATGCATGAGGTTTGCAATGAAGCACTGCTTAAGGTTTATTGTATAGCGTTTTACAGTGTATCAATTGGAGCATGTCTCCCAAAATCCCTGTACATCATTAGCTTGTTTTGTTTGGTCTACAGCAAATGACTTAATAAACATAGATAAGTACGAGTGTCCTCTCTTTTGTTGTTTGAATGCCTTGTTTTTATGCTTTGTCAGTGTGCTTGCCTGGAAAGAATACACAATGTTGTTGTTGCTGTTTAATTTTATGTTTTTGATTTTCAAATAGCTGTAAGGTGTTAAGTTACCACTTTTTCCTGTCCAGTATGTTGTTATATTATTTAGCAAAAATACTGTTCTTAATAACCAAAATTGTTGTTGTTCTTAGAATAGTTTTAAACTGGAGGAATCAAACCTAGTTTAGTTCTCATTTGTTCTACACTTGTCACTATGCATCATAGTTCTTGTTTGTTTTTTTGCCATTAGTTATGATTGCTGAATTCTATCGACTGCTAGTGGCCAGTTTTCTTAGTAGAGTTTTGTTATTTAGGGCAGAGCAGAGTGTGGATGGAATAACAATCACTGTAGTTAGACTCTGAGCTACAATTTATTGTGATGCTACGTGAGCTCTTTGACTCTGTATTTAACAGAAATTCATTGCAAGTGGCTAAATGTTAATGGCTTGTTGTGACTCTTAATAGAGTTTCTGAGCTGGATTTGGGTCAAGTCTGTGGCTAAGTCTTATTACTGGTTGTTTTGAAACTAAATCATTTCATTTTAGATGTTTCTCAGCAATAATCCCTAGGGGTATGTCTTGGTGCCTGAGGATGTTCTTCAACAACCTGGGGGACATGACAGATCTTTGGCGGGAGGACTGTAACTAGAAATTACTGTACCCCATAAACAAATTTGGCAGCCCATTCCAGATAAACCTCCAGATCACTGCTCATTTCCATTCCATCATTAAATTACACTATCGCAATACCCCAATGCACTAGCTCCATAATCCTAGAAATCTCATGAGAATTTATATTTCTAAATCAATAGTGCATTTAGTGATTTCTAGTTAATATCCCAGGGTTTCCATAAATAAAAATTTCATATTAATATACTGAAAGGTGGTCTCAGTGTTTCCGTATACAAAATCAATTCACTTCCACCATTCCTGCCACTCTTATTTAAAAGGATCTTTAAAGTTATAAAAAGAAAAAATACGCGTAATTATATGAAAGAGCACTAAGAAAACCTTGCCACGCAAACGTAATTCTCTATTCTAAGAGGATTCTTGCTATGCATCCTTCCTAAAAGATTGTCCTATACCACGACAAGCCGTAGACAAGGAATCTCCACTGTTATGCATAATGAGAACCAGACACCCATGATAGCTACTTGAGCAACTTCTTTTTTTGACCAGGCCCAAACCTCATAGGTATTGCACATCTCTTAACAAATCCACTAAGTAACCCACTATTATGTGTCAATCGCTATATGAACAAAAACTATAGTCACCTTAAACACAATTATACATGAAGATAAACTATTTAGTCATAGTTTGTCAGTTATGCACAAAAACAAATAACTTCTAGATCATATATACAGAACATGTAAATCTTTACATAATGTATTTATAATACTGATTGGATAACCTATGACAACACTAAACCACTCGCAACCACTCTGAATTAACTCTTTGGGCTAGATTTACTAAGCTGCAGGTTTGAAAAAGTGGGGATGTTGCCTATAGCAACCAATCAGGATCTAGCTTTCATTTATTTAGAACCTTCTACAAAATGACAGCTAGAATCTGATTGGTTGCTATAGGCAGCATCTCCACTTTTTCAAACCTGCAGTTTAGTAAATATACCCCATGCAGTCTGCATGGGTAGATGGTGATGCAGATCATGTTGAAATTTGAAACGTTAAGTTATTCCAAGCTTCTGACCTGCATAAGATTGGTCTGAATTGATATCCGCAGTCATTAAACATTTTGAGTCTTGGCAGCATTTATTAAATATAAATTCCAAATTAACCAGTAACATGTAAATAATTAAATAGAAGTTTTGTCAAATATTGAAATGTTCCTGTATGTTTCAGACACACAGAAATGGCACCACTTCTCCTCAAGTATGGATTCAAGCTATCAAGTTTATATTTACAGAACTGTTTGGAATACAACAATTTTCCTTTATTTCGTTACTTTCTAAACCAACACTGTCCATTACCCTCTGGAGACGAAATAGATGCATTTAAACAACAGTCATCTAAAAGCCATCACAAAGAATGGCTGCCTTACTTGCTGCTGGCCGGACTGGATCCCACACATTTGTTGGATGCTGCATGGTGAGAACTTTTATATTTTGTTTATTTTGTACACTGTTAGAATGTAGCCTTTGCATTTTCTTACCTTACCAGATGATATATAATACAGAACATATATTTAAAAAACAAGCAAAAAAAAACCTAAAGTGTGAGTAAGATTTATTGAATTTATCTTTCACTGTCTCCAGACTACATTACAACTGGAACAGAATAATACAGCACCATCCTTTTACATATATATTTGCCAACATTTTAAAATCATGTGGTACTGTTTAGGCAAACCTTTGTGCAGTACACTACCCCTTATGATAGGTCAACTGAACTTCATTATACTGTAACCTTTTCATTTCATATACTCTTCTACAGTAATTATGAACATATACACCAGTGATTCTTATGTATAAATAATTTGTGTATAAATGGTGAGCTCTGGTGTCATTGCCTAAAATCGGTGACTTCTGATGGCATTATTTCATTGTTCATTCGAGTATATTGTAAAACGTATTATCAGAAATAACACACCCTATTTTGTTAATTATTTTGGGTATTATAAAGCACACTGCATTTCCATGGCCTTTGGCCTCACTGTTTTATATGGTCATAGAACTCATTGGTTGACTTCTAATATCAATATCATGTGCAGTATGGAACTGTGGTCAAGTGCTTATAGGATTTGTGCAATGAGATTAGTGTCAAGTATCATGGCGTCTGTTCAGTGGCAGGGCCTAGTCTAATACTGTAGCACCAAGGTTTAAGGGACACCTAAAACACTGATTGAGTAACATAATGTAACTCAATCAGCGTCTTTATTTTCTCTGGGCTGCCCCTGCTCTTGGCTGACAATAGGTAGGAGATGCCAAGTGCCATTTGGGCTTACAGACAGTGCATTGGGACCTGAAAAGTATTATGGATTAAAACTGGGTATTGCACGGGTTGCTTTTACTAGTTAACACTTATGACATATTTTTTATTGTAGTGTTCAGGATATACAGTCCAGGTATAATTATAAAGAAAGAGGAAACGATGAGGGAGTAGGAGGATCAGGACTGTGTCCAGTTTGAGTATTATAGCCCCACAGTAGTAGTTTGTGATCACTATTCTCACAGTTCGTCTTTGGTGAAATTTGCTAATTTATTTCTTCAAAATAAGATCCAGCATTTGCGACCTCTTCCGAACACTTTGCTGTCTGGCTGATATGATTTTGCTCAAAAACTGTTTATTAAAGGCCTGTTTGTTTGGAGTAGATGAAATTATATTTACAAAAGCAGCTATCCTGGCAGCACTTTTTTTCCCCTGGAGATCATTATGAAATGTCATAAACAGATTAGCTGGTATATAGGACAGCGTGCTTGTATCCACTTCAACTCACTTATTTCTTGGTGCAGTTCAGTAGTGGACGGAAGGGTCGTTTGGGAAATTAAAAAAAAAACGGAGAACTTTTAGTAACTCAGATTTCCTGTACTATCTATTACTATGTACTACTACACTGAAAGGCAACCTGATGCACTCCAGCATGGTGCGGCCCTCTAACCTTGTGCCGCACATTACCTTTACTCTCAGTGATAAGTTAAAACAATACATTTAATCAAGGAAAGAGACCCCTATCTGTAATAACATATCAGCGGTTATTTTAAACAAGGTTTACAAGCTATAACAGACAGATCTGACAATAAAAGAGGAAGGCTCAGAGGGCAGCATGTTGTTTTAGGGTCACCTGTTGCCCACTACTACATTAATCTCTGCCTCCCCAACTCTGCTACATCATCTACTCTCACAGGGTCTCTGTCTGCTATGAAAATATAAAGTCAGAGTAAATTATATGTGTAAATGTAGGTGGCATGCTCTAAAGTTTTTGTTTATAATTATATTTGCACTTGTTAGGTAAAACATGACAGGCTTATGTCACTGGGCAGCACAGTGGCTTAGTGGTTAGCACTTCTGCCTCACGGCACTGGGGTCATGAGTTCGATTCTCGACCATGGCCTTATCTGTGTGGAGTTTGTATGTTCTCCCTGTGTTTGTGTGGGTATCCTCCGGGTGCTCCGTTTTCCTCCCACACTCCAAAAATATACTGGTAGGTTAATTGGCTGCTATAAAAATTAACCCTAGTTTCTCTCTCCCTCTCTCTCTCTTTGTGAATATTAGGGAATTTAGACTGTAAGCCCCAATGGGGCAGGGACTGATGTGAGTGAGTTCTCTGTACAGCGCTGCGGAATTAGTGGCGCTATATAAATAACTGATGATAACTGATGATGATGATGTTACATACAAAGGCTTAATATCACATTTATTGTTTTACATATTAACATTTAATCTCACTTTGATTGTAAATGACTGTAAACTATATTTACAACTGGAAAATGTAAAACAATCTTTCAGCATTTACTTTCATATTTCTTATATACTTTTGTAGAAGAGGAGTTTGCTGGTGGCTCTATGTATCACATTTTTGACAGAGGGAAGATCATTGCTTTTTCCTTCAAGGCTATATATACATGATCATTATTTCAGGTGACATTAATGCTATGTTCACCAATCAGGTGAAGGCATCTCGTGCTGGACAGACCATGAATGCTTCTCAATCGTAGTGTGTAAGCAGCCTTAAAATAATTTTTTTAACATCAATAGTTGAAAGGTGGAACTGAGCTGCTCGAAGGACATAAGCCCCTCATTAAAAATATGTTTGACACTGAGGGCACCGTAAGTATACCAGGAGGAGAGGTTGAGGTCAGGGATAAGCTTGGCCATCGCTTTCAGCGAAAGGTTGGAGGTTGGGAGAAAGAACTCCTTATTTGTGTGCGTGACACTGTCCCAAACTGCTTATGAGTCTCTATTGGGCTGGGATATAAGAGTCAGGAGGTTTCCAAGCTTTAGGAACCCATAAGTTCCTTAATAAGGAAAGAGGCGTTAAGGGCTCTCTCTAAGTCAACACAGGGTTTTTGGTGTGAAGGGAGAGACCAGTCCCTCAATTGTGACAAAAGGTAAGCCTCCTTGTATTTGGCCAAACCCAGTAGAGGAAGTCCCCCTAACTTTTCTACTTGATGGTCATGCGTGTATGTATGCACTATATATATATTCAGACATGATGATTTGGAGTTTGTCTAAGTAAATTTTAGGTAGAAAAGAAGGTAATTGTATACCCAAATAAGCCAATGCAACATTTTTCCGCTAGTATATAAGATTATTCTTGAGATGATTTTTTTTTTTCTCTTAGGAATATTGATCAGGTGACCGTCATAGTTTGTAGTATTCAGTTATAGAAGGAAGCCTTGCTATAGTGCTCCAACAATACGTGTAAGGATGTTCTCCGAATTTGTGAGTAAAAGTCAGGTTGTGTAGGGTGAACTGGAAGGCAATAGTATCAAAACATGGTCAATTTGACCAAGAACATAGCAATATCATGCCCAGAGAAAGGGCATGGATGTATGAGTGGAAGGCTCGAATGCAACTTAACGAGAAAACATCCTTGACGTGGTCAGGCGATATCCGAAGGAATCACATGTTGCAAACCCATGGGAAATATTATGTATCGGACACTGTAGTACAGGTATTTTAAAGAGCTAGCAGCAAAATTGGAAAAGTTGGTCCAGGCGTGGACTATATGAGTAATGTAATTGGTGACTGTATATAAGAATACCTTAAACAACCTCTGGTGGCTTGAATAGGGAACCCTTGAGGTGCAGAGGAATAAGGTTGTAAATTCACACACTGAACTAGTCAAATGAGAGGCAATGGATAAGAAATATAAAGATTCACAATAGTCCCTCCAATAGCACCAGGGATGTCCCCGGTTTCAATTGCCAAATCAGTAGTATCATTATGTTGGCTATCACAGTAGTTCTGATAGGGATAGTGCTCTACATATCCCCTCCATGTGGCCCACAGACGCTAAATCCTTGTGTGTGGAGGCAACCAGTTTAAACAGTACCTGAGCTAGTTTGGTAAGGTGCCTGTGTGGTAGACGTCTGGCTGAAAGAGTTGTATACACAGAGGTACCAGTGCTCCCTGCATATGTCTGGGTGTGAGGATCAGGCCACGACGTTTGTAGCCACTTGCCAGGGTCTCTGTGGTGTCTCCAGTTGGAGGAGCACGGTTATGTCACATCAGAGCGAAGAGAAGCATCAAAGTCCCGGTCGGATGCTGGACACAGATGTGAATGGAAGAGAGTCTTGTAGTGAGGTGAAGCCGAAGGGTTGTATGATAGAGACTGTGGCGAGGGTTGAAAAACGAGGGTGTTGAATTTGCACCTCTCCTAGACGAAAGCGTTCCCTAACGTCTCCTCTCTGCACAAGACGGGGTCCCGGACAAACAGGACCTCTCCACCAGCATAGTTGCAGAAATTAAAGCCCCGAGCTGAAGCAGATGACAGGTGATTTAAGAGAACTAGCAATAGAGCTCCGTGCAAGAGCAGGCGTCCATCTTGGCAGGTAAGCCACACCCCCGCGAGCCTTACATATTTAACAAATACATGATCCCTGCTTTAATTTAATTTAAATTATATGTTTGCAGCATTAAAAATGATTTGCCAGACAAATTACATACTATTGGGGATATTTCTTACAAAAAGTTTAATGCTATATATTTTTATTGAAAACATAATATTACTATACACTTCACCACTGTAATATTCTAAGCACTGCATTTTATAAATGCAGCTCAACATTCATAAAAACATGTTATCAACTAGCAGTAGACATGGCATTTACTTTTGATTGTGCTCATTATTTTCAAGCGTGACAAAATATACATACACAAAAATTAGAGAGTTTGAAGTTAGAAAGATTTACTTGGTGAAATAATTGCCTGTCACAATACAGTCTGCAAATTGGATATTCTGAAAAGCTTAAGACAGGCATTATATATATAAAATTCTTGCAAGTCAGCCAAAGTAGCTGAAAAAAAATCCCCAAACAAATTAAAAGTGTTTCAAATAGAATAAGAAAATGTTTACTAATTAAACTTGCTATTGTGTTGTAATTCAGCTGTGCTACAATATTGCTTTCTAAAGCCATCATTTCTGATTTATATGAAAGTGAAATATTTAGCGTTTACGATTTTCCCAAAGGTATAACTGAAGGACCTCAACTAAAACAGAAGTTTACAGAGTTAAAGAAACATTGTTAATTGCATAAAGCACACAGTACCTCCAACATTTCAAATGGACAAAGGGACACCTTTGTCATCATCATCACCATTTATTTATATAGCGCCACTAATTCCGCTGCGCTGTACAGAGAACTCGCTCACATCAGTCCCTGCCCCATTGGAGCTTACAGTCTAAATTCCCTAACATACACACACAGACAGAGAGAGAAATTAAGGTCAATTTTGATAGCAGCCAATTAACCTACTTGTATGTTTTTGCATTGTAGAACGAAACCGGAGCACCCGGAGGAAACTCACGCAAACACGGAGAGAACATACAAACTCCACACAGATAAGGCCATGTCCAAATTATCATAAACTTTACTTCACAGACATTAGGGTTCCCATGTGTCCAGGTTTTCCAAGGACTCTCCCCTTCTTTTCCTATATAAATCTTTAGTCATTTTTCTTAACTAGTCCGACATAATAATTTTCTATATTTGGCAAACAAAAAATGGCTGCCAGACATGATCAGTCTGCTCCACAGACACAGGCTCATAGCTCTCAGCTTGTCATGTGATGGCAGACAGAGCTCAGAGATGCGTTCCAAAGCCTTTGCTCACTAAATCATGTACCACGTGTCTGAAGTTGCCATGGCAGCCCAGAATCATAAATCATTAATTACAGCCTGAAAATAAGGGAAATGGTGAATGCCAACATTCTTCTTATAGCCTGATACAGTGATTTACAACAAAAAACACACCTGATGCATTTCATGAAATTGCTGCCTTAAGACTGTGGGGTAAATGTATGAAGCTCTTATTTCTACAAGTGGGCTTGTGAAGGCAAACTATACCATAGTATAGGACACAATAGCTTTGTTTCTTATCTCAGGGCCACAAAAATAAACTGTGTGGCTATATAAAGACATGGCTGAAAAGCAGAGAATGAATTATAAAGTAATCTGAACATGGAAATTATTTACAACTATTGATTGTTTCAGTGATCAATAAATCTCTGAAACTAAAAGAGAAATGCGTTGAGATTCCATTATATTTATGCAGCAGGTCAGTGAGGTCCTCATAATGATTCACTGCACAGGACACTATTGCTCGGCAGTGAAAATAAATTGAACTTAACTAGTTAAATTTAAGTTTAGTCTGGGACAGAGTTTGGGCTCTTTGGCTAGTAGCAAAGATAGAAAGGAATGAAGCATGGACAAAACTGACTTTCACCTGAGGTGATATAGGCTGGACTTGTACTGTTTGGTTTTTATCTATGATGACTAGTATCCTCCATATTTTATCAAAATCTTTTACTGAATGTGGGAGCCCTAAACAAGTCATTAAGAATTTAACAGTAAGTCGCCTGGATCCTTTTCCTCCCACTTTTCCTACTCTCATTCTCTCACCCTCTTTTTCTGTTCCCCTTGAAGTTAACAACTCAACTCAACATTCATCATCAGCAGCAGCTATTTATATAGCGCTACTAAATCCGTAGCGCTGTACAGAGAACTCACTCACATAAGTCCCTGCCCCATTGGAGCTTACAGTCTAAATTCCGTAATAGACACACACACACACACACACACACAGACAGACAGAGAGATATTAGGGTCAATTTGATAGCAGCCAATTAACCTACTAGTATATTTTTAGAATGTGGGAAAAAAAACTGGAGCACCCGGAGGAAACCCACGCAAACATGAGGAGAACATACAAACTCCACACAGATAAGGTCATGGACGGGAATTGAACTCATGACCCCAGTGCTGTGAGGAGAAGTGCTAACCACTCAGCCACCGGGCTGCCCACCTTCAGACTTGATTCTGATTGTTCTTCACATTTAATTTTTAATAAATGTTGTGCGCATGTCTTTTGAAAGTTAAGTTTTAATCCAATTAGATATTTGTTATTTCTTGATAAATTGATCACTTGTTCATTGACGTTTGTAATAAAAGAAGCTTACTAAAAACATAAGAAGGAGGACTGCATTGACAGATGAGCTCCTCGATATAGCTCATTAGTGCCCCTAGTGCAAACATCTATCAACACCACGTGTACTTAATATTTCTGGGTTGACCATGACCTTACACAAGAACCAGTGGGAGTTATTGAATGACTTGGTTTTTCTCTGGGTCTCAATCAAGTCCAATTGTTTTTTTAATCATTTTATGATAATTATTTGTGGGGCCATAAATGACACATTAGCCAGGCAGTTTGGCAACCAAATCTGCATGTCTTTATGAGAAAACGCATGGATTTGTGGGCTAAGATTGCTGCATCTGTTGTTTGCGTCGTCTCAGCTGAGTAAACCGATGGTGCAGATTAGACGTATTAGTGTGCTTAGTTTCGCACCCACATGCAAAACACCGTTTTGTTTTAATCCTCTGAGGTGGTGGAAATTGAGCCTTGTACAATACTCAGTGGGACCACTTTTGTTGAAAAAAACATTAGTAAGCGCACTTCAAACAATGTATAGAACAAAATGTCCCCATGTTTACTGACCCTCATGCTTAAGCTCTTCATGTTTCTCTCTTAAATTAAAGGGGTGCTAGTAGGAGCATAAATGGGTGCTGGTAATACCATTAACAGAGTTATTCAATCAGTCAATAGCTACAGGAGGAATTTCAGAGCACTGGAAAAAAGCCAACGTAGTCCCACTGCACAAAGTGGAAGCTACGAAGAGGCAAGCAACTACCGACCAGACCAAATTGATGGAAACACTCTTAAAAGAAAGAGTTGTAGAATATCTGAAATCCAGTAGCTTACAGGATCCCAAACAGCATGGATTACCTGGGGGGAGATCATGTCAAACAAATCTTAATGACTTTTTTGGCTGGGTGACTAAAGTAATAGATCAAGGGGGAGCCGTAGATGTAGCTTATCTATATTGTAGTAGATACGCTAAAATCTAGCTTATCTACTTTTTGACACTGTCCCACATTGCAGACTATTAAATAAATTTGAAAGCTTGGGATTGGATTCTAAGATGATTGAGTGGGTAAGATCTTGCTTGTAGGATAGAAAACAGAGAGTGATAGTAAATGAAGTGCATTCACAGGAGGGAAAGGTTACCAGTGGAGTACCCCAAGGATCTGTAGTTGGACCAGTGCTTTTTAATATCTTTATTGGTGACATTGCAAATGGTATTGAAGGGAAAGTATTTCTTTTTGCAGATTACACAAAGGTTTTGCACAGGGTAGACACACCAGAAGGTTTAGAACAAATGATTGATGATCTAGGTAGAATAGAGGAATGGTCAAGAGAGTGGCAACTAGAGTTTAATGCCACAAAATGCAAAATCATGCTCTTGGGTCTCAAAAACCCAAAGGCTAACTATAGTATTAACGGCACTATAATGGAAACTACTGAGGAGGAAAGGGATCCAGGATTCACTATTTCAGGTGACTTAAAGGCAGGTAAGCTATGTAACAAAGCAATGAGGAAGGCAAGTCAGATGCTTGATTGCAGAGAGAGAGGAATCGGCAGAAAGAAAGAAGTAATAATGCCACTGTATAGGTCATGGGTACGGCCTCATCTAGAATACAGTGTTCAGTTCTGGAGGCCAAATCTCCAGAAGGATATAAATATATTGGAGACTGTACAAAGAAGGACAACTGAAATAGTGCATGTCCTACAGCACAAAACTTACCCGGAAAGACTAAAAGAACTTAATATGTATAGTTTGGAACAGAGAAGGGAAAGGGGGGACATGATATAAACTTTCATATATATCATTGGTTTTAACAAGGTTCTTGAGGGAAACATTCTTCAACGGAGGAGAAATATTCAAACAGAAGGACATGTACTGAAACTGGAGGGAAGTATGTTCAGAGGAAATTTGAGAAAAAACTACTTCACAGAAAGGGTAGTGGATACATGGAGTAGCCTCATATCAAAGGCTAATACAATAGAGCAATTTCAACATGCTTGGGATAGACATAAGGATATCCTTACAGAGATTAAAGGATCAAATACAGTTTGAGGTTACCATGGGTTAATTTTATAATAGATGGACAGATTAAATGGGCCAGGCGGTTCTTATCTGCCATCAAATTCTATGTTTTGATGTGTAGGTAAACAAAGAAATCTCATAGGAGAAAAACTTAAAAGTTGAAATTAATGAAGGTTTTGATCCACTCTCCCTTAATTTACGGCAGACTCCCGAATTCCAGGAGAGCAGGCAATTCTGCATCCTGTCCACTTCATATTGAAGTGGGTGGGATTGGGGGTTTGATGGCACGATTTACTGTGAAATGTGTTATTTTGCCCCCCCTCCCCACTCAATGGAATGGCACGATTACCAAAATGAAGCAATCTGCGTCACCTGTCCCTCTCTGCACTGACAATTCATCCAGGAAGGCAGGAATGTAGAAATAAAAAGTTTTCACTTGTTCCAGCCTGCACAGCGGTTGCCACAAACCTGTGCAGGTTCAATTTTTGTGGGCAATTTCAAACAACAAAAATTGGGCATGTACTTTAGTGGAAAAATAGGCACACTGAGCAAATAATGGGGCCTTATTTTCCTTACAATTCATGTTGTATTTCAATTTCTTTATTTGAATTTGCAGCAGTAATCTTCAAAATGTTCCAATATGTCACACTCACACTGGGAAAGTATGAATCCTGGCCTGTCAGCCCAGATTACTACTACCACAAGCAGAGTGTGGAGACCAATGTGTCATCCCCTCTGCCCTCTGCAGAGGAGTTTGGGCTCCAACGCAGGTGACAGGCAGATCGCGGGCACTCTCCTCTGGTTCCTGGTAAAACAGAATGTGGCAGCGCTTATGAATGTGTATATACAAAAAAATATTTCTTAAACACAGAGACCAATATCTAAAATAAATATTGACATTTATTATCACGATAATGATAAAACAATTTAAAGGAACGTGACCACAAATCTATTCCCAAGGATTAGGTAATAGGTTTGACAAGTGGAGAATCTCTGATAAAGCTGGTAGTAAGTTGAAATGATAAGTTAAATCCAAATTATTTGAAGCTGCAGTAGTGTTGTTTTCTGATATAAATGCTCCAATAGATCATGTTTATTATTAGAAGAGGATCAACATATGTAAAGGAGCCTAGTGACAGCTAACTAAGCAAAGTCCCTCCAAATCAATTAGCCTTTTTGTGAAAGCAGTTCTTGGTCTAAAGGAAAACAATCCCACAGCTCATCGCAGAGCTGACTCCGGCTAACCATCTCTCCGTGATTCAGCGCTGGGTTCCAAGTAGGATCAGCAAAATTCTCCATGATTCAACACTTGATTCCAGGCAACCAGATCCAATACTCTATAGCTCTCAAGGAAACAGTGTTAATTTGAGTCCATATTTTTCCCAGCAGGGTTTAAAAGGTACTAAAATAATGACAATATGTGTATTTGGTTTTTGTGAAATTAATCAACATAGTAAAAAGAAAAAGTGTATTCAATAGACTGTTTATAAAAAAAATAGTAAAACTAATATATAAGAAATGGTCTGACATGTTATAGTTCAGGGGTCGACAACCTCCTGCATGTGTGGTAGACGTGGCACGCGGACCACATCTGTCTGGCACGCTGGTGGTGCAGCGGTCTCACTAAGCAGCCAATGATGGCTGAAATGGAGCCTCTGCGCATGCCATCATCGGCTGCTTTACTGAAGCAGCTCCAGGGTTTCTAGAGAGGAAGCTGCGTGTCTCCAAATGTAAGTAAGAGCGGCACTAAAAATGGAGGGGCACATCTATGTGGCACACTATGACTAGGGGGGACAACTATGTGGCATACTATGACTAGGGGGCACATCTATGCGGCATACTATGACTAGGGGGGACAACTATGTGGCATACTATGACTAGGGGGGACAACTATGTGGCATACTATGACTAGGGGGGACAACTATGTGGCATACTATGACTAGGGGGGACAACTATGTGGCATACTATGACTAGGGGGGACAACTATGTGGCATACTATGACTAGTGGGGACAACTATGTGGCATACTATGACTAGGGGGGAAAACTATGTGGCATACTATGACTAGGGGGGACTACTATGTGTTGCAAACTATAACTAGGGGGGACAACTATGTGGCATACTATGAATAGGGGGGACAACTATGTGACATACTATGAATATGGGGGACATCTATGTGGCATTCTATGAATATGGGGGACAACTATGTGGCATTCTATGAATATGGGGGATAACTATGGGGGATAACTATGTGGCATACTATGACTAAGGGGGACAACTATGTGGCATACTATGACTAAGGGGGACAACTATGGCTAACAGGGAGGCCAGACTGCTAACGGGGGGGGGGGGTCCTCACAGGGGAATGGGGGCCCCCTTAGCCCAGGGGCCTCCCATTCCGTTAATCCGGCCCTGACCACGGGGCACAACTATGTGGCTTTCTATGAATATCGGTGACAACCATGTGGCTTTCTATGAATATGGGGGACAACTATGTAGCATACTATGAATATGGGGGACAACTATGTGACATACTATGAATATGGGGGACATCTATGTGGCATTCTATGAATATGGGGGACAACTATGTGGAATTCTATGAATATCGGTGACAACTATGTGGCATTCTATGAATATCAGTGACAACTATGTGGCTTTCTATGAATATGGGTGACATCTATGTGGCATACTATGAATATGGAGGACAACTATGTGGCATACTGTGAATATGGGGGACAACTATGTGGCATACTATGAATATGGGGAACAACTTTGGGACATACAATGAATGGAAGGGACAACTTTGACATACTATGAATTGGGAGCACAACTATGTGGCATTATATGAATTGGGAGCACAACCATGTGGCATTATATGAATTGGGAGCACAACCATGTGGCATGATATGAATTGGGAGCACAACCATGTGGCATGATATGAATTGGGAGCACAACTATGTGGCATGATATGAATTGGGAGCACAACTATGTGGCATGATATGAATTGGGAGCACAACTATGTGGCATGATATGAATTGGGAGCACAACTATGTGGCATGATATGAACCGGGGCATAATGTTTATTTTCTGGTCCCATTACTGTTATGATATTGGCATCATAGAATGAGATGTATTTTTATGTGTATGTATGTATATGTATACATATATGTGTATGTATACGTATGTATGTATATATACATGCCCAACTGGCACACCTGGGCTTGACTAGATTTTAGCCGGCACACTGATAGAAAAACCTTGCCAACCCCTGTTCTAGATAAACCATGTATAAAAAAAAAAAAAGAAAATTTTTCCAGTGCTCTAAAGACAGGTCTGCAGACATAAACTCATAACATATCAAACAGGAAGTATAACGAGAATTGTTTTATTCATTCATTTTTGATAGACTGGTACATAGGGAAATGGGATACGCCCGAACTGGCTTGGTCAGTAATGGACTGGCTGTGAAGGTAAAAAATCAGCAAGCCAATGGTCAGGTCAATCCAAGGTCAGGGTCGGGGAACAATCTGGGAAAGTGGTACACATGATACCCACAAGACAATGTAACACACAGAACGCTGGAGCAGAGGAGACCCAATACTCTGGCACTATGATGTGCACAGAGTAGACTTTAAATAGTGTATGAGAATTGAGTTGGGCAGACAATGTGATGTCAGGGGTCCCATGACCACAGTTTCAGAAGAATACTGCTCTCCCACCACTAAGAGAGTGCTGACCTCTGGGTGCAGCCGGAAGATGAGAGCACCTGACCCAGTAATTGCGGGCTGGAATCTGGGGTTAGCTTGTGACACTGTGTGTGAGCCATTGTCTTCCAAATAGTGATAAATTATTTGTTTCTAGATCGACATGTGAAATTTGTACTGTTAGGTTCTTACTACACGTGGAGGAGACCAGGTTAATACTTTAATCTGAAAGCCCTAACCATAGAAGGCTCGGAAACTGTTTTTAACTTTTGTCCTTGACATTGGAGAGTTCTGCCCTTTTTTTTAACAGCTATCAAGAGAGTTTATCCTGAAGGTGAATGCTAAATTGTAAATACAAAAACCAAGAGCTGTACAGCAGGTGAACTAATCCTAAAATATACATAATCATGGAGAGGTATAAGGTTTTACATAATAACAGGGAGCCAGTAGGAAGCACGCTGCAAGAACACTTTAAATGCTCAGGATTATATGGATTATATACTTAAAAATACAAAGTGCACCATGCAACTCCCTGAAATAAAATGTTTGTTGATCAAAATAACGGAGTAAATTTTCAGTTGCTTTATGGTTTCGCTTCCCTAGGGGTTTAATTTCAATTTTCTTTTCATTTTTTTTCTTTCCATTGTACTTGTGTGAGCTGCTGCAGTTCTTTCAGCGATTTCTCCATGACCACAGATTAATATTTTTTATTGGACAAGTACTGAAAGTCATTAGAGCTCAGTGATACACATACATTGCATTTAGTGCAAATATACCGGACAAATGAACTTATTATTAGACCTGGAATTTATTGGGAGGTGGGAGCCGTGTTATATATAGTTGAATAATCTTCAGAAACGATAAATAATTAACAGCCCGGCATCATCTGGAGCAATATTTCCCCAGAGTCTATGATGTCACTTTCTTGTGGAATCCTGGTGTATATCTCAGCCCCCTGCACTCTGGGTTCTCTCGGGCAAAGAAAACAAATAATATTCAGTTTAAGAGAGTGTGGAATGTTACAGTACTTTGCACAATTTAGAGAGATTTGTTTTTGTAAAAGATACAGAGGATTAAATGCAGTTGTTTAATAGATTGCATATGTAATAAAGTATATGTAATAAAAAGTTTATTACATTCATATTACCTAATCCAAATAGGATTGGGGCTAATACATTTTCTTAACTATTGAAACAATGTATCAGGGAGGATTCTGGTGGACACTTTATTTCTCCTAAAGCCAGATACCTAACACTACCATGTCCAGAACCACCCCCCAATGACATCTACATATCACTGCATTCCTCCGCTAAACAGACCCCAGTAACGCTGCCCCCACCCCTGGACGTTTCCCTGTGACTTCCAGGACCAACCCTTCAGATTCAGAAATGTATTTATTTTTCAATAGATACCTTAACCCCTAGGTTCCCAAACTGTGCGCCGCGGCTCCCAGGGGTGCCACGACGTTGTCACAGGGGTGCCGTGGCCAGGAAGAAGAAGAAAAAAAAACAAAAAAGAAAACTTACCAACCCGGCGGCGCCCGGGACCCAGCAACCTCCTCCCTCCTCGCTTCTCACTGAATGCCGGGCATGACGTCATCACGTCCGACATATTCAGTGAGAAGCGGCAGGAGAGAGGATGCTGGGTCCCGGGCGCCGCCGGATTGGTAAGTTTTTCTTTTTTTCTCTTTTTCTTTTTCTCCCTGTACACGACGGGATACAGAGGGGGTACAGCGTGGATGCAGAGGGGGCAGAGCGAGGGGGCACAACGCGGATGTAGAGGGGCAGAGCAGGGCACAGCGCGGATGCAGAGGGGCCAGAGCGTGGATGCAGAGGGGCACAGAGTGTGTGATTGCAGGGGGGCACAGAGTGTGTGGATGCAGAGGGGGCACAGAGTGTGTGGATGCAGAGGGGGCACAGAGTGTGTGGATGCAGAGGGGGCACAGAGTGTGTGGATGCAGAGGGGGCACAGAGTGTGTGGATGCAGAGGGGGCACAGAGTGTGTGGATGCAGGGGGGGGCACAGAGTGTGTGGATGCAGGGGGGGGCACAGAGTGTGTGGATGCAGGGGGGGCACAGAGTGTGTGGATGCAGGGGGGGCACAGAGTGTGTGGATGCAGAGGGAGCACCGAGTGTGTGGATGCAGAGGGAGCACCGAGTGTGTGGATGCAGAGGGAGCACCGAGTGTGTGGATGCAGAGGGAGCACCGAGTGTGTGGATGCAGAGGGAGCACCGAGTGTGTGGATGCAGAGGGAGCACCGAGTGTGTGGATGCAGAGGGAGCACCGAGTGTGTGGATGCAGAGGGAGCACCGAGTGTGTGGATGCAGAGGGAGCACAGAGTGTGTGGATGCAGAGGGGGCACAGAGTGTGTGGATGCAGGGGGGGGGCACAGAGTGTGTGGATGCAGGGGGGGGCACAGAGTGTGTGGATGCAGGGGGGGCACAGAGTGTGTGGATGCAGAGGGAGCACCGAGTGTGTGGATGCAGAGGGAGCACCGAGTGTGTGGATGCAGGGGGGGCACAGAGTGTGTGGATGCAGAGGGAGCACAGAGTGTGTGGATGCAGAGGGAGCACCGAGTGTGTGGATGCAGAGGGAGCACCGAGTGTGTGGATGCAGAGGGAGCACCGAGTGTGTGGATGCAGAGGGAGCACCGAGTGTGTGGATGCAGAGGGGGCACAGTGTGTGTGGATGCAGGGGGAGCACAGAGTGTGTGGATGCAGGGGGAGCACAGAGTGTGTGGATGCAGGGGGGGCACAGAGTGTGTGGATGCAGGGGGGGCACAGAGTGTGTGGATGCAAAGGGGGCACAGAGTGTGTGGATGCAGAGGGAGCACAGAGTGTGTGGATGCAGAGGGAGCACAGAGTGTGTGGATGCAGAGGGAGCACAGAGTGTGTGGATGCAGAGGGAGCACAGAGTGTGTGGATGCAGGGGGGGCACAGAGTGTGTGGATGCAGAGGGAGCACAGAGTGTGTGGATGCAGAGGGAGCACAGAGTGTGTGGATGCAGAGGGAGCACAGAGTGTGTGGATGCAGAGGGAGCACAGAGTGTGTGGATGCAGGGGGGGCACAGAGTGTGTGGATGCAGAGGGGCACAGAGTGTGTGGATGCAGAGGGAGCACAGAGTGTGTGGATGCAGAGGGAGCACAGAGTGTGTGGATGCAGAGGGGGCACAGTGTGTGGATGCAGGGGGCACAGTGTGTGTTAGCAGTAAATTATTCTTTGACATAAATATAATTGAAAAAATATATATATAAACATATTCTTTTCCCTTGGATTTATGTGTATTATTTTTGCATACAACTAAATAAGTATCTCTGTCCTGACCTAAATACTTATTACCTTTTTTTGACTATTTATAAAACGGGACTGCTCGATAATTATTTTAAAGGGGTGCCTTGAAAAAATTATGGAGACTCTAAGGGTGCCGCGAACTGCAAAAGTTTGGGAACCACTGTCTTAACCCCTTCATGACCGGTGGTATTTTATGCCACACTGACCAGACCCTCATTCAGTAGATATGCTGGTTTCACTGGAAATAGCCGACTTATTATTTTGGGGACCGATAGGGCTTTTATATTGTATCGTAGGCAAGTAATTTTTATTTTATTTTTTATTTACTAAGGATAATGGTTAAATCATGTTTTTCTTCACATAGTTATTTTCACACAACAAACAATATGTACCTGCAGGTTTAAGGGACTTGTGCATACTTTACAAAGCCCCCTATGACGTTAGAATTAAATGAATGTGCAAAGCTCGTAGACTTCTACATCAAAAGACTTAGCCAATATTGTGGTAAAGGTTCACCAAATACGAATAGTGAGTTTGTGAATTGGCGGACACCTATACATAAATATTTTTTTTTTTTACTAACGTGCCCCTCCACTCCAGTTCAGTGGGTGGGTCTCTAACCTTCACAAAGGCCACACATAACTCTTCTTTTCAGTAATAAATGAAACCATCATCATCACCATTAATTTATATAGCGCCACTAATTCCGCAGCGCTGTAAAGAGAACTCATTCACATCAGTCCCTGCCCCATTGGGGTTTACAGTCTAAATTTCCTAACACACACACACACACACAGAGACACAGACTCGAGTTAATTTGTTAGCAGCCAATTAACCTACCAGTATGTTTTTAGAGTGTGGGAGGAAACCGGAGCACCCGGAGGAAACCAGAGCAAACACGGGGAGAACATACAAACTCCACACAGATAAGGCCATGGTTGGGAATTGAACTCATGACCCCAGTGCTGTAAGGCAGAAGTGCTAATTACTTCACCACTGTGCTGAATTTAATCCAAGAAAGAGATGCCTATCTGTAATAACATCTCAGCAGGACATTTTAGAAAAGTGTTAAAGGTTATACCAAACAAATCTGAAAATAAAGCAGTGTGCAATCAAGCAAACAAAGAGCTGGGGGCAACAGGTGAAGGCTTTGAGGGCCATATGCGGTCCTAGAACTGTCTGTTGCTTATCACTGCCCTATTTGGAGCCCTGCCAGAGGGGGTTTGTGAGCGGGAGCAGCACAAGAGAAATTGAGACTTGTGATTGGTTCTCTGACTCGCACATACTGGGTTCAGGGCTGTAAACGGAAAGAGGTGTCCAGGGAAAAATGACAGTATGAACCAATAAAATCCTTTATGTAGCTTTGGTGCAGCTTCAATCTTTTTCTAAGATAAACTGACAAACATCTATTTTTGTTTTTTTTAAACAAATATTCTGTTTCACTATGCGAGTTTACAATAAAAGTACTAATTGGAAAAATATATAAATATACACGCAATAGTTTAAAAGTTTTGTAAGACACTAAGTGCAATTTGAATCCAAACATGCACAGAAGGCAGGCCATTCTCAAACAGCAAACTACGCCCATGTGCTTTTCTGGCCATTTAAAATTAAATATGCGCTACTTTTAAACAGAAATAGGGCATACTTTCCCAGACACTTGAGAAAAGCATAGCTGTGCAAGTGTATGTATCCACCGTGTATTTTATTACAGCTTGTTTTCATTTGTGTTGTGCAGGATCCGTTCTGTAAATGATGACATTCTTAATTTGACTCTGGAGTTCAGTAATTGGAAGAGGCTCTCTGCAGATGTGGAGATGATCCTGTCCACCCACGCAGAACATTTCACCTGGATTCCAAAGAAGCATTTCAGTAAGCAAACAACTGTCAGATACATTCTCTATACCTCAGTTTACAGTGATTAGAGGGGGAAACAGCTCTTCAGGGCATGTACTGAAGGCTGCAGCAGCACAGGGCGAAATTAGATGTGTGAACTGTAAAAATAGAAACTTTCATTTTCTCCATATAAAAATAATATTTCACTGCATAGATGAGTACAGAGGGAATGTTTCAAGTGTGCTGCTCTGCCAGATTAAGAGAACTTGGGCCATGGGTTGTAATCAGTACGTGGGTCCATATGCTGATCCGTGAGCCTACTATACATAGCTGGATGTTATTTAATTTTCATATTGTACATTCAATATTACACAGTGCTGTGCAAACATTGGCGAATCACATTTTTCCTGCCGGATCGATCTTACAATTCCTTTTTTGGTGCCTGAACAAAAGGGTGACAGTGACCTCACTCAACACTACATAGATGATATCTCACTTGTGTATCTCACACTGTGAAAGACATCAGGGTATATTTACTAAACTGCAGATTTGAAAGAGTGGAGATGTTGCCTATAGCAACCAATCACATTCTAGTTATCATTTATTTAGTACATTCTACAAAATGACAGCTAGAATCTGATTGGTTGCTATAGGCAACATCTCCACTTCTTCAAACCCACAATTTAGTAAATATACTCCATCCTCTTTATCGCTCTGTCATCAAAAATAATGAGCCCGATTTAGAGTTTGACCCAAGTCTTTCTGTGTGTTACGTAAACTTTGTGACAGCGCTGGTGCACAAACTAAATGTGATTCATTGTGAACCAGTGTCAACACTAAGACACAAGGGGCTTCCAGGTTCCTAGTGACTTGTTAATGCTGTATCACCAGAAATATTGATTCAGCACACAAAACGGTCGCCTGCTTTGTGTGCAGATGACTGGTGCCCTTTAAGATGGAAACTTCTGATAACAACCTAGAAAGTTTCAAAACTCTTCAGGTTAAAAATAGGATAGACAGAAATTGTTGTTTTGGTTTTTGTATTTTTTTTTATTATTATTATTTATTTTTTTACTGTCCGGCTCTGACAGACTTTATAAATGATGATTTTCAATGTTTCCTGTCAGTACATAAAGTTAGTGAGGAGTTGTAGCTTGTTTAACAAGCTTGGCAATCATAAACCCTTCCCTGCTCTCGGAACACACTGTAACTGCTGGATTTAACACTATCTAATGCCAGCAAAAGTCTAATCCAAACTTTATAAATGTATTCAGATAGTAATTCTGAAAAAAAAAAATGATAATCCTTATGTAAAATATCTATTCAAGAGGTGATCGCTGCAACAAAAGGCTTTGAAATTCTTTTGATGTGTAGCCAGGCAGCAGTGTCATGCAAGGATAAAGGTGACTATGGAGAGTCACACTACTGCCTTCTCAGCCACAAACGTTAAAGATAATTGAAAGTAGCAGGATACAGGATTCGCCATCCATGGTGTTTACAACGTTAATAGATGTAGTTAAATCCCGAATTGCCAAATTGTATAAATTGAACTAAATAAAACCACTGCCGATATTTAAAGTTATGTATGACTGCTTTATATCTGGTATCTTTTATTTCTCCGAAGGTTCTTCACACTCAGGTGACATTAGATGTACTGTGCTGGAGCCTGTGTGATATATTTATCAAGCGGCGGTTCCGACAAACCGCTGGTTCTCTGCAGCTTGCTGTCATTTTTTTAAACCGGCAATTTTATTAAAGACAGAACGCCATGGGCTTTGTCTTTAATAAAATTGCCGTTTTAAAAAAAAAATGACGGCAAACCGATGCTTGATAAAAAGTTAAGCGGGGATTTGTAGCTGCAAGATTGAGCCTATGGGTCTTTTATGTCTATTTGTGGGGAATAAATCCCTTTAAGAAAATGTAGGATCCATATTTAAATCACAAATTTGTGTGTAGGAGTGTGCAATAGATTTAAATTAGAAAATATCTTTTAAGAGAGTTAATTTGTAAATGTAAATAGTAATAGTAAAGCTCTTTCTCATATCATGCAAAAAATGTGTGTGTGTGTCTCTCTCTCTCTCTATATATATATATATATATATATATATATATATATATATATCTACTATATAAATGCCTAGTGGCGTGTGTGAAAAAAAACAAAAACAAGCTGCAGCGCCACCTGCTGGGCAGAGTTATACACTGACCTATATAGTTCTTGAAAGAGAAGTGACAGTTGGTAGTGATTGGTGGTTGCCGGGGGTGACAGTGGGGAGTTTGTAACATCCTTAAGTAGCTTGATGAAGGATGTGGCGATGAAGATGAAGGATGAGGTGATGGAGAAAAATGATGAGGTGGTGACATGTGGACAAAACCACGTTAAAAAACGGCGCTTGCGTCGGGAAGTAACGCTCTTCCCCTGAGGAGGCCTGGGCTAGGCCCAAATGCATGACAAGAACCTTTTTAACACCTTAAGTAGCTTGATTTGACTAGAATGCATGAGTATCATGCACGGGTATACTTGTATGTGTATATATATATATATATATATATATATATATGTATTGTCATGCATTTGGGCCATATCACACTCCTCTCACTCTGTCACCCCCGGCGACCACCAACCACTCCCCACTTCCACCCCCGGCAACCACCAACCACTCCCAACTGTCACTTCTCCTTCAAGAAATATATATATATTTTTTTTTAAATCTTTATAAACACTTTTAACAATTAACAAATTAAATTAACAAATTAAAAACATCTTAGTATACCAAATTTCAGCCCTTTCTGAATTTTTTTCCCACACACACTAAGAATTTAGTAGGTCAGTGTATAACTCCGCCCAGCAGGTGGCGCTGCAGCTTGGTTTTATTTTTTCCACACACAGACAGACTAACACACGCCACTAAGCATTTATATTATAGATACATATATATATATATATATATATATATATATATATATCTATGTGTGTGTGTGTGTATATATAATATGTGTGTGTATATATGTTATTAAAGTAATTCTATCGTTTTCCAATAAGCATTGTATAAGCGATTTGTGTTTCCAAAGCACAAAAGGATTTATTTAGCAGATGCAAAAGTTAGCAGTTTAATACATAATTATAATACAGTACAGCCAATACCAAAGATATATACATACCGCTGCGCTCCGCTGGTACCAGCTTACAGTACTTCACTCCAGAATACTGTGGTCAGAGAATGACTGAAGCCAGTGCCAGCAAAACTGTATTATATACACTCAGTGTTACAGAGAAAACAATGCAGATGATGTGTCTTGCTTCTATTGGTCCAGGCTTCAGGAAGATCTAGTGTACTGCAGGTCATAGGCCAGTTCAAACCAAAATATCCAAAGGTGGGGGGTCATCTCTCCAGGGGATGTGCTCCGACTTTCCCTCCAAGAATCCAGTTTCAACTAGTCTATTTGCATTTTACAGTCTGTATGACTTTAAACATTTATTCCCTAACATCGCTAACTAGAGTATGCAATGTGCGATCTCTTCAGTGAATGAACCGGACAACTGCTGATGAATAGGGGATTAAAATGATACTAAACATGAAATAATTCCTGCATCCTGAACCTTAAATATCACTAAAGTGTACATATAACCTTAAAATATATATAACTATAACTTAAATACCATCTGCTCATAAATCACTGGGGAATGGAACCATTATAATATGAAATATATAAATAACTAAATGTGAGAGTGCGAGTGCATGCGTATTTTACCGTGTGATCGCGCCATGCCACGTGTGATCGCAATCGCACGGTAAAACAATACTAACCAACATACTGTCGTTCATCCAATTATACGACTTCAACAATGTGTGTGTGTATGTATATGTGTGTGTGTATGTGTATATATATATATATATATATATATATATATATATATATATATATATATATATATATATAATGTGTGTGTGTGTGTATATATATATATATATATATATATATATATATATATATATGCCTTTGGGCATAAACCTCTCACACTGGTAGCATTGCACAGACAACACCCCCTCTTGTCCTCCAGCATTGCTAGAGTCGCCCAGCTGCCCCTATCCCTTAGCACAAAACCGTGGCCCACCACTAGGCTCCCTTACTTTGGCCCACCACTAGGCTTGCACCCCCTTTAAGCAGGGGCAGCAGTAAGAGATGAGCAGCAGAGGAAAGTTTAGTGTAGATAAGACGGGAAGTGGAGAGCAGAACAGGCAGGGATTATGAGTAGATAAAGTTAGAGCAGACTGGGTTGGAGGAGGTTTAAGGAGCAGGGAATGGATAGATCTTGGTAGAAGGAAGGTATTACCTGGCAGTGTTTATTGTTATCATAACGGCTTATGTGAAAAGCACAGAAGGAAGCAACAACAATAAAGCACTGATTCAGTAGAAGTAGAAGCAGAGCATATACAAACCATTAAATATAAGTTTTCCGAAGGTGGAAAAACTCCTTCAACATTAGATTTATAATTGTAACTTCCGATTGTTTAAAAAAATTGTAAATAATTACCTTGTACATGTATTCAAAACCATGCATTAAAATATATATACTACTACAAATACAGTTTTAGAATTAAATCTTTAGAATACTAGGTTTTATGTCAGTTGTCATTATGTCTAATGCAACTCAAAGTTTTAAAAAGGTCAAATAATATTTTGTTCCTATTTGTTATAAGCAAGGGTTTGAACCGACCTCTGGTTGGTAGGTACGTTTCTCAATTCTCGCCACAAATATTAATGTGGGTTCTTGGTTTTAGAATTTCTTTGTGTAAGTAAGAAAGTCAATTAAATCTTAAAACTTAAATGTGAACGTTTTGTTAGCATAACGCACAATCTGTTCATATTACGAAAAGCCATCCGTGTGGTGAGCAAGTCCACTAGGCACAAACGAGGAACTGTGCGCACAGGGTGGAATGTGTCTGTTGAGTGAACAAAGTTAACTAGTACAATGCAATAACCAAGCTTATCCCAACATTAAAGTGCAATTATTTTTTCATCCATACAGCCTCCATTCCATCGCTGATGCATCTTTGTCGGCTTAAAATACGCTCCCTTTTGAAAACTGAACATTTACGGTCTAGCAACTACATATCTCAACTACCCCTTCCTGCCTGTCTTCAAGAATATCTGCAGTATTCTGAGCTGTTACATCTCTATGGTATTGACAGAAATGATCATTCTTGTGAGGATAAACTGGAAAATATCTCTCAAGCAAGTCAATGATTGAAATCCGTATATCACTGTGACTGGACATTTATACACGGCTGTAGGCTGAATTTCAATATTGAAAACTGCTTGTAAATATACATTTTTTTAAAGAAGCCAGATGTGTCTGTAATAAATGTATACTGGTATGTACAACCGTGCTGCAGGAAACGGGAAGTGTTGATCTAAATAAAGATCATTGTTGTTTGTAATATGATTTGTTCTGTCTTGTGCTTTCTAGAACCTTTGTATTTTTTATTTAGCACATAGGTTTTATTAAAGTTTGCAATAACCTTTGCAAGCGATCAGACTTAAATATTGTGTATTTATTTATTCAGAGATATTTGATTATTGTGTTAGAGATGTTTTGGGGACCAAAGACATATGTTGTTTTAAGCAATATTTCAATATGGAAAATGGACTGAGCATCACAGCTTGATTTATTTAGGTTGTAATGTAACTGTCATTCAAGATGGGCAATAATGCTGCCTGTGCCCGACTAAGGATGGAGAATATATCTCCAGCAAAGGGAACGTTGTCACAAATAATTGCTGTCTTAAGCAGCACAGGAGTGAAACTTGTTTCTTTCTATTTAATAGGTTGGGCATAATTTAAAGGAAATGTTCACTTTGGTTGCAAATATAACCACCCCACCCCCTTTCCATCCTCTATGTATAATTGTAAACTGCTAGGATGTATCTAGCAGACAGAGTATACTAAAGCCAATGGCTTTGCTTTCTGTTAAAACATTGAATATACAGTGAGAAAATCATATGGAAAAAGTCAATCATCCAAATGTGTGGAAAGCTGATCCAAGTAAATCTCCGGACACTTCAACAAACAGTAGTCTCCATATTTCTGCAATACGTATACTCTTTATCCAAATGTTCATGATATACAGAGAAGAAAGAGAAAACACATATAGAGTAATACCTACTAACAAAACATAAATACAATCCTTAATGGTGAAAAACACTGAGTGGGAAGATAGATTAGAAAATCCTCACCCAAGTGAAATAATTACATCGCTTCCTGTTGTAATTATACGAACAAGAGAGAGAAATGTAAATGGCTTTGAATAGTAACACTCTTGTCTTCAGGATATATTCCTCTGCACTCGTTCGTTTTATCAGTCCTCTTTTCTTTTAACTGGAACCACTTTAATATGGACAAATTCTGGATAATGTATGCAAAGTGAACGAAAAAGCAAAATTGAGAGTATTACCCTTTAAATTATTTAATATACATTTTAAAATGTATCACAGAGACTTAAAATTATTCCAAAAATAAATGCAGGTACTTGTAAAGGATAAAAAATAGGTCAGGGTGCTGAGTAATGGGACAACGCCTTGACAAAGACTTATTTAAAGTTGAACCACTTTGGTGGCCAGGTGGGGGTGTGCAGACTTTTCTTATTCATGGTTGCTACAACCATCTAAGCCAGGGATTGGCCATTGAATAAAGCCTCCTTTCTTCAATGGATGGGACCTATACCCACAAAGTGTTGTGTTGAAACTCTAACGATCGTAGCTTTCAACATAGAGGTTGCTAGAAAAGCTATAGCTTTAGCTTTTATAGGCCCAGCAAAAGTATAAATCAAAGTAATAGCCTGGCTGTGGGTTGGCCATAGTTAAGTTGCAGAATATGGCATTTTCTATTTAGAAGACGTGGGAGCAATTTCAGATAAGAGTAGCTGGTGACTGCAGAGGAACTGGTAGATGTAACTGTTACGTAATATTTAGGCTCAGTATAAAATAGCTCATCTAATAGATATATTTATACCTATACTTTTTTGTATAATGGACCATTTTGAGACTTTGTGTGAAGTTACCATTGACTATTTTTGGGGATCTCATGTTTGAGCGCCTTTAAATAGTTAAGCATGTTCTGTTTAGGAACAAAAGACTTTTCAGTGGAAAGTGAGATTGTGCCAGTTTCCTGTTGTTGGAATGATGAATGCGTCATCTGCTGATCGCGTATTGATAGAAAACGGCTGCATAACTGCATTGTTCCATCTATTTTGTTTCTGTTTATGGAATCTCTCAAAAGAGCAAACTTGATTGACAGGCACTTGTGATTTTTAACGCTCCTAACAGAACAAAAGAATCAAAGCTCAAAAATAAGCTGAAAGTTTTCTGTTCAAGTTGCTTTACTTTATCGAAGAAAGTAGTATCCTCATCACTATACTTCTGTGTTCAGGATCCCTCCTGCAGGACCACATGCAAGGAAAAAATAAGTGTATGGACAGAAGGTTAGCAAAACAAATCATATGTTTTTATACTTACATGGGAATAGAATATCTTAAGGCCTATTGTGCTTTCACTGCCAGCAAAACTCCCTGTACTGTAGACAGGTTACTCTTCACTATATGACTGGAAAATAGCCTAAAGAGCTGGAACAACTGACCATGTTGTTGCCCTAAACAGCTTTCTCGCTAGTTACACATACTGAAGGTAACTAAATCTGGGTACACACTACAGGTTTTTTGTCCAATAATCTCCTCAACTAGCTGACATACGACCGCTCGTTCGAAAGTCGGGTCAGTGTGTGTAGTGACACGATGGTCGAAAGTCTTCCCAAATGGTCGATTGTCACCTCACTTAGTTGGTCGTACCGTTCAATATTTTTGTTCCAATCACCTTTCCATTGTATAGTGTGTATAAATTTACAATTGATCCATGATAATCCTACGATACTTCCTCGAGGACTGGGGCAGGGACTGATGTGAGTGAGCTCTCTGTACAGCGCTGCGGAATTAGTGGTGCTATATAAATAAATGGTGGTGATAATAAAAATAATAATAACAAAGGCAACTGTATCAACGTGTAGTTAACAATATAGATCTTAACTCCCTAATTCACAAAATAAAAGCTGATCTTTTCGGGGGTTGTGGTGCTTCCACCTAGTTGTCAGTTGCCAGAAATTATTTGGAATGTAAAACTACTCAGTTTGCTGTAAACACTTGGCTGTTAGTTTGTTTTAAAATCTTTGTGAGGCAGTCAAACTCCTTTTATTCTTGGGCCAAGAAAGGAAAGTGACGGAAGAAGCTGATGGATGGTGACCGGTATTTAGAACATTGCTGGTAAACTTCTTATTTCACCTATTGTGTTCCTGTGAGAAGAATCATTAAACATTCTTTATTAGTGATTCCTGAGGACAGATTCAAAGAACAATGACCTAGAGAAATCTTGTGTTCTGGCATATATGCTAATATACAATTGGAGAATAGGCAATTAGTATAAGTAAAGACTTCTACTGACACCTGTCAGTATATGACCTACTGTGAGCTTAGTTGTTTTATATGTAGAGAGGGTTGATCATCGGTATCCCCCTATATTTGGCCACACACAGGACGATTCTGGCCCTGGGCCCGAGCAGTCTCATATCAGCTGGTAGCTGTTGGTGCAGTCAGAAGATGTCCGCACATGTGCTTATAATGATGGGCATTTTACAAATATACTGACATGCTTACCGTTGGGCTCATTTTGGGATTTTCCAGTGCAATATTAGGGAATTGCTCTATATGGTGTTTAATATGGTATCATGTGTGACTGGCTTTAGTCTACTGATTCTAGGTCAAGTCTATCCTTGACTTAAGCCCAGTTGTATCCTAGTTCTTCCTCTACTCTAAAATTTATTTGATCAGACAGGAAAATTAACATCACCCTATTGAACAATAACATTTATTTGGACAGCCTCCTCCAATTCATAGCCTGCCACCGATAGTGAATACACTTTAAAAGAGATTTTCTTGTAAATGTGTACACATGTTTTATATTGGTCATTGTAGTAACAAGTGTACTGTTGGATACACCATTTAGCTGTCTCAAAGTTTCATGTCTTTGTCAGAATTTAGCTTAATTAGCATCTTATACAAATGATCACGGTTTCCAGCTATTTCAGAGTAAGAGAGGCTGATTGTGATGTCCTTTAATTAGGCTTAAACTGAAGATAGCTGAGGAAAATCTTCCCCACAATCACATCTTTATTTACGTTATTTCTAAAGATTGTGCATATTATGAGTGATCAAATGGCTGTACTCAACTAAAATCATTATCCTATAATTCCAACCTGTTAAATGGATACTGACTTAATCTCTGTCCAAATCCAGCTTCATCCCTTAAGGAACACTCTTGCGGAGTTTATATTCAACAGCTACAATAGCTCTTTGCTATATGGAGTCCCAGCATTAATAGCTCTTTCACTGTTGAGGAACTACATTTTTTAACAACATCCTGATGGTTGTATTTCCATTCTTAAACTCAATACATAGTCCTTCAACACCTAGAGAGTCTTAAACTACCTTAGAACATGATTTTAAATTCAGTGCTAACCAGCTTTGCTAAGAAATACTCTTTATATGGTGTGCTCGAGTTAATGATGACATTGACCTGCCTTACTTATTATCCCATAAGCATGTAGTAAGAACAAGTATCCCTTGGCGCTCCACTAGTCTATATAATGTATAATATACGACTGACATATAAATCAAGTATTTATTCATAAAACTTCTTACAGAAACAGTCTTCCCGCTCGAACACTTAAACATATCATGATATGTATGTACAACAATGAACATTCAATATGCAGTCTGTTAGAGGAATAGATTTCATATTTGATGAACTGACTAATACTACCTACTAACAATAGAATCGGTGATCCTCAACATCGCTTTAAAAAGGAGAGAAAAGTCACCCTACAGCACATGCGCAATAATAGGGAGTTCCGAAACCTTCCGATAAGCCTGGTCACCTGCACTCTGCGCCCCTATAGGCAGCACCACAAGTTTACACTATTATTGGTTGTTCAATAGCAGGACAGTGCTGGGATTTTTGTCCCTCTATCCCATAAGCATAATTGCTATATAATGGGATCTCATGTCATGGGGTAAATGTATGAACGTGCGGGTTCTTCAACACTCGCGTGTTCGGCGATTAAATTTCAAGCGGCGCTGCATTGTAAAGAGAAGTTTCCCTTTACAATGCAGCGCCGCTTGAAATTTAATCGCCGAACACGCGGTTGTTGAAGAACCCGCACGTTCATACATTTACCCCCATGTCTTTATGCTACCACCATAGTACACAATTCAAAATATTCACTACAGCAAGTGGAACTATAGAGTGGGTGACACTGGGCCGGTGCCAGCATGTGTGGTCCACCCCTGCAAGAAATAAATTTGCTCCCTTCTCTCTTATAAATTATTTGTTCATTCAATGATGCTTTTTCTTTTAATGCAAATTATATGATAAATGTTAATGAGGAGAGTAATACAAATAAATACATTAAAGAGAAAACATGAATTGTTATATGAATAATATGAATGAAGTTTATGTATTCTTTAAAATTTAATTTTTTTGTCAAATTAGTTTGGTTGTGCCCCCACCTTCATCACAGTGATCCCTGCTTCATAACACCATGTCCCTTTGACATCACACTGGGCACCCTTATCACTATGTGTTTCTTTGACATAACACTGGGCACCCTTATCACTATGTGTTTCTTTGACATCACACTGGGCACTCTTATTATTATGTGCCCCTTTGACATCACACTGGGCACCCTTATCACTGTGTGCCCCTTTGACATCACATTGGGCACCCTTATCACTGTGTGCCCCTTTGACATCACACTGGGCACCCTTATCACTATGTGCCCCTTTGACATCACACTGGGCACCCTTATCATTATGTGTTTCTTTGACATCACACTGGGCACTCTTATTATTATGTGTTTCTTTGACATCACACTGGGCACTCTTATTATTATGTGCCCCTTTGACATCACATTGGGCACCCTTATCACTGTGTGCCCCTTTGACATCACACTGGGCACCCTTATCACTATGTGCCCCTTTGACATCACATTGGGCACCCTTATCATTATGTGTTTCTTTGACATCACACTGGGCACTCTTATTATTATGTGCCCCTTTGACATCACATTGGGCACCCTTATCACTGTGTGCCCCTTTGACATCACACTGGGCACCCTTATCACTATGTGCCCCTTTGACATCACACTGGGCACCCTTATCACTATGTGTTTCTTTGACATCACACTGGGCACCCTTATCATTATGTGCCCCTTTGACATCACACTGGGCACTCTTATTATTATGTGCCCCTTTGACATCACACTGGGCACTCTTATTATTATGTGCCCCTTTGACATCACACTGGGCACCCTTATCACTGTGTGCCCCTTTGACATCACACTGGGCACCCTTATCACTGTGGGCCCCTTTGACATCACATTGGGCACCCTTATCATTATGTGCCCCTTTGACATCACACTGGGCACCCTTATCACTGTGGGCCCCTTTGACATCACATTGGGCACCCTTATCACTGTGTGCCCCTTTGACATCACATTGGGCACCCTTATCACTGTGTGCCCCTTTGACATCACACTGGGCACCCTTATCACTATGTGCCCCTTTGACATCACATTGGGCACCCTTATCATTATGTGTTTCTTTGACATCACACTGGGCACTCTTATTATTATGTGCCCCTTTGACATCACATTGGGCACCCTTATCACTGTGTGCCCCTTTGACATCACACTGGGCACCCTTATCACTATGTGCCCCTTTGACATCACACTGGGCACCCTTATCACTATGTGTTTCTTTGACATCACACTGGGCACCCTTATCATTATGTGCCCCTTTGACATCACACTGGGCACTCTTATTATTATGTGCCCCTTTGACATCACACTGGGCACTCTTATTATTATGTGCCCCTTTGACATCACACTGGGCACCCTTATCACTGTGTGCCCCTTTGACATCACACTGGGCACCCTTATCACTGTGGGCCCCTTTGACATCACATTGGGCACCCTTATCATTATGTGCCCTTTTGACATCACACTGGGCACTCTTATCACTATGTGCCCCTTCGGCATCACACTGTGCCCCTTTATGATCACACTGTGCCCTCCATGCTGCTTTTGCTCCCCTCCATCTGGTTCCCATTTATAACACTGTGCTCTCCATGCTGCTTTTGCTCCACTTCAAATGCTTGCCCTTTATAACACAGTGCCATGGTGCCTCCCTTCCTTTACCTACTTTTCTATCGCCGTCTTCTCTTCTGTCTTCTCTCTTGCTTGTGAGTTAGCTTTTTTTATGGGCCAGCGGACAAACAGAGGATGACAGGCGAGGGAAGCGCCTCTCAGGCTGCCCCTCACTCGCCCCCACATTGTCTATCCCTCTTACAGTGTTCCACCAGCCCTGGGGTGACATATAATTGCGAGGGGGAAGGTGTTGTCCATGGCAACCAATCAAACTCTAATTGTAATTATTATTAGTGCAGTTTAGGAAATGTTAACACCTGATTGGTTGCTATGAGCAACATCACATTTTTGTTTTGGACCAATTTTCATAAATGTCCCTGAATGTATTCAAATATTCTGTACTGTGCCCATTCCTTTTTAATTACAACTTTCCTTGTGTTTACTAATACTCCAAAGCATTTAATTTTTGTAAAATATGGATATTTTAGTAACATGACTGTTAAAAAGTAAAAAAAACTCCCAAGAAGCCACATTATGACTTGCAAAGCAACTTCCAAATAGCAACTTCAGCTATAATCTTATAGTTTTGTGAAATAACGATGCGTTTCGCATATTCTTAGCTCACTACATTATGGGATCTAGTTTAACATGATCATCTAACTGGTGTTGGAATACAGTGCCCCAGCCAGCAGTATAGTCAGGTAACCATTTACTACAGTCATTTTCATTTACACCCTCCCTATACAATTGTAAACCTTACCTGTACACATTTTAAACTAAACACTTGTTTTCCCAATATCTGGCGCTATGCGTTCATCACTGGTAAACCTGTTGAATGAAAACAAAACTTTAAACAATAGTGAAACTCAGCAACAATTTTGCATCTCTCAAAGTTTTATCTTTAAAAAAAAAAATCTGATATTCAGGTTCACATTTTTTTGTCCTACTGCTGTGTCACTAACATACAGCTCAGTGCCTTGTAACAAGCAACAGAAACAGGTGTTAATTGAGGTTGGGAATATGAGAGACATGAATAGCATCTGTTTATACCCCTCTGACTGGTTAATACTTATCATAACATTTAATTCACTGGTTTAGTACATGGATGACAGAGTCTATTATGAGTCATTAGAGGTGTTTATCACCACCTCACTTGCAGCAGGATGGTTTTGGTAGAAAGACAGTCCATCTGGTAACCAAAGATAACACACGGTAGTAAAACATAATTGCCAAGGTTAATATGCAAGAGTTGAAATAACGTTAACGAGGATTTTTTAGAGTCACAAGACCGTCTGCTTTTCTGAAATCACTACCGGTGAAGATTGAAATAGTTTTCTTTAGTTTGCTAATCTTAAGCACAATTCTTTACTTTTAATGATTATCTCCAAGACTTACTCTTATTCGAACTTTGATTGTTCTCTAAATAAGATTGAATGAACGTGGCAGATTTTCAGCACTGTTGATAGAGCCAGCCAAATAATTACCACAGCACCAACCAGCAATAATATACAGGTTTATATAGGACAAAGCAAACGGTGCAGACCTAGTAATAAATGTAACAACACAACAGAACATGAGCCATAAGTAAATAAAGTAGGCTTCTACAATTCTAAAGCATTAAGTCAAAATCATAGACCCAAAAAAGACTTCTTTCTGATTTCCCTTAGAGCAACCACACTTGGGATAGCTATTGATCCTTATAACTATACTGTGCTATTTTATTTGTGCAGTCTTCAGTTCCTAATCTGCAAAAGCCCTAAAGATAATTTGCATCTCAAACTAAAATTTAGGATTACACAAGAGCAGTTTTACAATAAGCTTCGTCTCCCAGGAAATACAAGATCAGAAGAGAGCTTTACTAAACAAGACAAGTCATACATATTTTAATTTTTAAAGACCTAAAAACAATTCACAATATAAAAAGTATACCACAATTAAAGGCTGGTGTGTTTCATCTGAATGCTTCAAAATAAATTAATGTGTGTTATTAATATTCAGTAAGAATGATATTTTGAAATCCTCTGCGACTAGTCTAGCAGGTATAAATGAATGACATTTTTGGTATGACTAATTGATGTGTAAATGATTAATTCTGCTCTTCGTCAGTCAATAGCCAGTAAATGTATTATGTCCCAGCTGTGAACTTAGTGAAAGGTATATTGTGATGTATTCATACCTGGCTACAGGATTTAGAGCATGTATTGATTCTTTATGGTAGGTCTCTGATCTGAGATAGGGTAAGGGCTGAGGACCGTGTGGATGAACCTTAGCTTTCTATGTGCAGATTGCCTAGCACAGAGAAAGAAAACTGGGAGCTTGGTTCACTCAAGTTTACCATCTGGGGTTAAAGTGGTCACTGGTCTATGTGCCCCCCTTACTAAGGGTTTCATCAGTGCCTGCCCCTTTCTCACTATTTGCCATTACATAAGTTAAGTGAGTGTGCATTTTATTTTGGTGGATCTATTGGCCATAAGTCCACTTATGGCCATTCATAAGAAATAAGGTTTTACATTCATTTGAGGGGTTAATCAATTTGCATACATTTTTTGGTGGTTACATTCATTGGCTTCAGTTCTTACTTTAATTTCGCCAGATTTTGATTAGTCTAAATCTTTTCAGTTTCTCATCTTGGTATTTGCTGTTGAACTCTTACGAATTGTCTAGATTGCTTAACCATCCCGGCTCCAACGTTGCATATCCTCACTGCAGCCCCGACACTTGCGGGTATCGACAGTCATGTGACCCACCAGTCACGGCGGTTCTTTCAAACAGGCTTCTCTATGTAAGGTTAATTTTGACACTCCCGTGGTGTCTGAGCAACCTATATGTTACATGTCTGACTTCCCTGTGTGTTTGGTTCTCCAGTCTCAGTCTCCATTCCCTGTGTACCTGCCTGATCTCACGTGTACCAGACCTCTGCCTTCCTCTGACCACGCTATTGTTACCTGCACCTATCTTTCTGCCATCTTGTGTACTGAATCCTGCCTCTGCCTCCTCCATTGTACCTTTGGTGCCAGCCTGTGTACTGAACCTCTGCTTGCCTTTAAACCACGATTTTGTCTCCTGAATTGTACTACTTTTGCCTCTAAGTGTACCGAATCAACTAGTCTGACCTCGTACCGGACACTCCTCCTTGGGCCTATCTGCCATCTGTCCTAAGAAATAGATTTTTAAGGTGACATGAATGTATTTGAAATGAAAGTAATTGACAAGAAAAATCTTACGTAACTGATTCCCCCTTAAAATTCCATAGGGGGGCATTTACAAAGAGGAAGACTTGTTGCAATTGTGGCTACTTACAGAGGTCAGAGCACAAACAGATGCCCACCCACATTGAGCATGATCATGGTCTATCAGGTATGTTGTCCACAGATTGTAGCAGTTTTAAAGAATGAACTTTCTTTCCCAATCACTCGTCTGACTTGTGGGCTTCCTTTATTTCAAATAATTTAAGGGAATACCTAATATATTACATATAAATTTGGATAAGCGCTCAATTTAGTAATTGCAATCACTCTGGCATGGGCAGCATGTAGAGAGACTCCCCCAAGACCTCAATAATACATATAATTCCAAATACTACAGCGCTCTAATGCCAGGATGTACTATAACACACATCAATCCACAACTAATAATGCTTTTTTGTATATGACCATAGTGAACAATTATATAGTATTGGCTAGATCAGCATAATAATATGTTGACATAGGATCCTTGATTTAACTTCTCACAATCATTTATTGATATATTAGTTTACTTGACCCTAACTTCATTAAAATGTCTTGAAAAGTAGTTATTTCCACCACTTTTGAGGTGGTAAAATTTATCATGACTTAATAGTTCTGTAGAATTGTAAAATTATAACAATTTACATATCTCACGATTCCTGATCTTGTGACTGGTTAGGCTCATCATTCTTAACCTGCCTATGTTCCAACTACTGCTACCCCAAGACTACAACATTTTCATTTACTGCACATAAGTCTTAGCACCTTATGGCTTGCTAATAATGGAGATCATGTGGCAAATGTAGGGCCGTGGCACTACAATTAGTGTAATGTACTGTTCACACTTAAAACATAAGCTTATTTGCAAATAAAATAAGAATAATTCTGTTTGCAGTATCACAAATCCATGCTGTTAAATTTCATTTGATTGCTAGACATAAAAAGAAACACAAATGAACCTAAATAATACCTACCGTAAACTTAATGTTTATTTATAGGACTCAAATCTTCTTTTGTCTCGTAAGATTTCCTTTTGCTCTACAGTAAGGATTTGGTTAATTTATTATGAGTTGTGTTCAGTTCAATGATTGCTAACACTGCGGTTAATCTTTCTTTTCTTTTTACGGGAACAGCACTAAACCCTGAACAAGTATGTGACGTTCACACTGTAGCTACCTTAAGGATTAAATATCACTGGCTAGAAAACAAGAGATTAAGATTCATTTTCATTTGGAAAACAAAAGCCTCTCCTGAGGAATCACAGATGGAGACTAGTTCAAACAAATTTGAAGTGCTTTATCACAGGTGTGATAGGACTTCAAAGGAAATCATAGCTAAAACGCAAGTGGCTCCTCTCTTTGTAGCAAACAGTATTGTTACCTAAGACCAGTAAAAGTAATATATAGACTCCGGTAAAATCTATTCTTATACACAAGTGAATATATGTGAAATATATTTGGGGAGTAGTGAACTCATCACTTTCATCTAGAGTGTAGTGATGTCATTCCCGCAAAATATACTATATATTTGGGGAGTATTGATGTCACTTGTTTTCAATGGCTTATATTGAAAGTGTTATAGGGTGGAATGTATAACTTAGCAATGGTAAAACATTCTAGAATATGAGGTTTACTTCAAACAAGCAACTTGCTTTTTTTTATTGAAACTTGTGTATTCTAAGCAGGGCCGGTGCTAGGGTCCACGGCGCCCTAGGCATTTTTAAAAAATCTCCGCCCCCCCCCCACCGCAAAAATCTCCACCCTCCTCCCTCCTCTCCTTACCTTGTCTCACCACCGCCACCTCTCTGCTCCGTCTCCTCCCCTCCACTCACTGACACTAGTAAGTGGAGGGGAGGAGAGGGAGCAGAGAGGCGGCGGTGGTGACAAAATAGCCTCTTCCCCCCCTCCCCGTCCATCTGAATGCTGTGCGGCGGCCGTGACAGGTATGGTCAGTGGTCGCCGCACAGTTTTAAAGTATTTTAGAATACTGTGGCGCCCTCCAGAGCCCGGCGCCCTAGGCAAGTGCCTAACCTTGCCTAATGGGAGCGCCGGGCCTGATTCTAAGGAATATTGTACTCTCTTACTGTAAAAAAAAATAAAAACATTAGAATCAGCTGCAGAGATTTGTGTCCTGTACACAATCGACATAAGCAATACAGAGCGCTTTTTCTGACCAACCAGAACAAAGCCGCTCTGCATTAGTTAGAGTTAGAGACTCAGAGCCTGTCACTAGCTGTGTGGCTCTTCGCAGAGCAAGTCCTCATTGTTCCAGATGGTTTTTCTGTTCCCAAAAATGGATTACAACGTGCCTTCATGTGTTTAGCACTGGACTGTTTTCTCCTAAGGGTGACCACGCTGTGAGTTTCCCAGCCTGTGAAAACCTAGTGCTGGTAGTGGGTTTTTCAGGGGACCTCATGGCGTTAGGCCCCCGAAATTGTTACTATCGGCCTAGGATATGAGCGCTAGTGTTGGTAGCACCTTTGGAGGAGGGGAGGCACTCTGCTTTTTTAACATTTGTTTATTTACTTTAACCATTTGCAAGGTTGGTGTTGATGGTCATCATCAGCACACATGTTGCACCAGGGGTTGAGCCCCTGCAACAGATACGCCTTCTGACAGACATCTCTGCAGATATCTCAAGTTCTACATAGGCAGCAAGTATGTGAACATGCCTTTACTCTACTTGGCCTATGCTGAAACCACCGTTCTCTACCCTATTACACCTTTCTAAGTGTACAGAGTACTAAGTGTTAGATGCGTTTGAGAGTGCACAGGGACTTCTACATTTATTTGCATGCAGAGAAGGGAAATAACTATAACTGCCTTGCATCCAACTCTACATGAGCACCCCAGTCATGTGAAATTCACACTTATGTGAAGTAAGGCAGGCCGGACCGTAGGTTCTTGGGAACCTAGGAACACCGTTGGTTATAGGAACTGTCAGACTGTCTGTATAGGCACTGGTATGTCACAGTGCCTTGACACAGCATCCAACTAATTATTATAGCAATTGAAAAAATCTAAAGGTGGCCCTTTAGGGGAGTCCGGGGCTGCATGGGAGGCCCACAAAATGTGGCTGGTTGGCCAACATTATCATAAGTGTTAGGCTAACGACTATTAGATAAGCTTTTAGAACCAGGCTAATAGAGGTCTTCACCTTTAGCAGCCTCCTTTCCCATAGAACTGAACTTGTTTGGAGGTACTAGGATGCCCCCAGGACTTAACTCTAAGGTAGTAAAAGCTTATCAGGATAACCATAGCACAGGATGGAGGGTAACCGGAATACAGAAAGCAGATACAGGCCAAATGTCGTGGGTCAGCAGCAAGCAGGGTAACCAGAAGACAGGCTAAAGGTCGGGCAGGATGCAGAGGGGGGTAATCCAATAAACAGGCCGAGGTCAGGGGAAATCACCATTCAAGCAGGGTCAAGGTCAAAGCCAAAGGTCACAACAGGAATCGGATCAGAAGCAGAGTATCTACAGGATAACAGAGGACAGAGCTGGTCAGCAATTGTGCAGTACATGGACGATATAAGCAGCAGGGAGGCTAAACCCTTAAATACTTAAAGTGACCAATCAGGCGCCAGGCTCCAACAAGACCCTAATGAACCCCAGATTCTGCCTAATAAAAAACTCTTATACGCAGTGATATACATCTGCTGCTAGTGCTCCAGAATTGTAACACTTACCTGAGGAGGAGTGCCTATTTGTGTACTATTCTGGGGAGAGAGTTAAGTGTAGTATGTTGAAGATCATCTCTTGGTACAGCGTGGAACTCCAAAAAATACTTTGAATTGCAGAGATGGTCAACTGCAATCTTATGGTAACCATGTGACCAACTCTGACAACACAGTTGTCCTATCTATATTAATTCTTACTATGTTATAAAACAACCTAGTTAATTATATTGCTGACATTTTTGAAAAGTCCTTGTTACCAATAAGATGTTTATAGGAACTTGTCTATAGGTATATTTTAGTATTAGTATTATAGTCACCTGGCATATTTCCACCCTTTTCTCAGCTGCTTTACATTCTTTTCTAATATCTCATCTGCCACTAACCCCCCCTCATCCTGTGTCCCAGGTACCATAGTGTGCTCCTCCTTTACCTGGTGATGTGCACCCTCAAGTAACTCCTCAGTGTTTCTATCATGAAATAATAGGAGTGTCAGCATCTTCTCATTGGTTAAATTAAGTCCTCAGACTTTATTGAGGTTATGCTTCTCCCAAACCTTGGACCCCAGTAAGCCATTGGAATTGCCCATATACTGTATATATAATCCACTCCTGACCTATAATGGAGAGTAAGGATGTGATGAGGCATTAGTATACTACTGTAAATATTACACAGAACATTCTGAAGAAGAGCTGTTTCTGATTGGAGAGAAGTCTAAGGTTAGATACATTGTAGGTAGAATTGTCCCAAATCTGGCAATCTAGTAGGTTGGTCAAACGAATGGATGGTACGAGATTCCATATCTTCTATTGGCTGATGGCAACGCACACATGCTGATCAGCAGGGCTGATGCTTTTGTCTGATCAAATATGATTTTATCAAAATTTATTTATTCAAGACAATTATTTTGGAAGCCACATGTGCCATTGTTTTTGGCTAGCTTAAGTTCTATGCATAACAATAAGGTTTTTGGAATCTCAGAGGGATTTTAAACAGAAATTGGAAGCCAGTTCGGGGCATCTATGATAAAGTGATGCTAATGGCCCCGTTTTGGTTAACTGTAGACATTAAAAAATGTAACTAAATTAAGAGCCTGAAAAAGTATATATTGAGCAATATGTAATGTTTTGTAACATTAAAGAGATCCCATATAAAACTTGTGGGTCCAATACTATCATCACATAAAGATGTATCAAGTTCATTCTGTGTGGAAAAAGGAAATAACAAAACAAAGGAATTATATTCTTTAAAGTATTAGTGATATGGGCCATATTTTTGTAGTTGTCACTCACTTATCGCTCAAATAAAATGCCATTAGAGAATTAGAGAAAGATCGACACAGGAGATAGATTAGAATGATTCAGTTTTAAGTCTATCACACGGAAATCATCATTAAAGCGAAATCAATTTGAATTTTTTTTTAACTATAAAAATGCATCTGCGTTCAAATTACTAATACTATATATTGAGAATTGGATCTTGGTCTGAATGTGATGACCTAATGAAGCAGCAATTGGTACAGTGATCAGCATTATTGTAGTATGTTATATCTCAAGTACAACACACATTTAATAAATAATATTTAGTTTACTTATCCTAAATAATATTCATATGTGATATTTGTTTGCACATTTTTATTATTTCTTCTTCTCACATATTGTTTGTTTATATTTATATGACATGAAACAATTATACTGTATAGTTAGAGTTTTCATATAAATGCAATTGTATTTTTACTTCATATCAGCAGTAATTACATTAAGGGTCATTAACAAACGTGCAAAACTGCAGTGAAAATGGCATTTTCTGATATTATGCACCTATTTTTGCACAAACGCACCCATTTATAGCGGAGAAGCACCAAGCCAAGATAGTGGCATCTGTGGATTTGCAAATGTTTGCAACCTTTTTTATAAGCTCGTCAGATTGGGGTGTTGCTATCTAAGTGCAGGTGCTTCATTTTACTCCCGCATGCAAAATTGAGATCTTGTCCTGAAGGGCGAGATATTGAAATGAGATCAAAGGTTGGAAAGAGTTTAAAGGTGGGGTTGACTATTTTGACAATGATTGCAGAGCTCTTTTGCCCCCACAAAAGGTCTTTTTTTCTTCTTCATGTCCCTGAATGGTTGGGGAAAGTAGACCTCAGCCTGTACTTTTAGTGGGATGCATTTTTTGTGCCTAACAAGCAAACTTTATACAGAGAAGTGCATTTCTGCCCTTCAGTCAATGTAATAAAATGATTTAAACACACAAAGGTAACACATGTGATAAAGACAGTCCTAACATCTACTCACTCTTGTGACTTACCTTTTTGTTTAGGGATTCAGGGGCAAACGCAGGATTTGTAGAGGGGGGTTTCCACACCACACCACCAGCATGCATGGGGGCATGGCTATAATATTAGACAGTGCTTGGCTGCTCTCCAACTCTTCCTATCCCTATAATATTCATGGGCAATGCTGCGTGCACTACTGTTAGGTGCACACAGGTCTTCCTTTTCAAGCAGAGCCGTATGAATCGGAGGTAGGGTCCAGCCACCTCAATTATACAGTGCCCCAGGCTCGAAGGGGGTTTCTGGGCACTAGGAACCTCCGCCCCCCCTCTGTTTGCCTATGGGATTCTCGCCAGATTTGCATTCATGGCTGCAGCATAGAATGTGGTATGAGTGGGTGCCAAGCGACATAGGAGCTTCGTCATTAATGGAGGACAGGCCATTGTGTAGATCCTGAGAAAGGATTAATTAAAAACATAAATTAGGCTAAACACAGGCATTTCATTTTAATTTAATAGGAGGAAGGCAGAAGGCAGAAAAAGACACATGGAGGGGCATAACACAGTGTGTTATAAACCATTTGACATATTTCATCATCATTGTTTTGTCTTAAAATATTACCTTATGTTGTCTTAGCAGCTGTCCATCAAGCCTATTCAAGGCACATTTGGGTGTGGATCACAAGCCAGCCCTAGCTAGATGTAAACCCCTATACCTGGGAGGTGAGTGCATCTGATTTTAACTGCATTTTTTTTTTTAAATTCTTTATTTTGGTTGGTCATATAAGCAAATACAGGGAATAAGAGTGTTATTATTGAACAGACGTACAAAAACAGTCAGAACAGTTGAATCAACATGTACGTAGAAGCTTATAATGAGACAACCATTTTTACAATTTTATATGCGGTATCAAATTGTATATAACTGTAGTGAAAGTGTGAAATGTGGGAGTGGGGGGAAGGGAATCAGAAAGGAAGGGGGGGGGGGGGAAGACCACAAAGCAGGTATATGAAAGAGCTCAGGGGGTGGAGAGTGTGTAGACGACTCAAGAAGATAAGGGGGCAAAGCGTATAAGGGAGCTGGACTTACCCCACATGGGTCCTTATCACGGGGCTAATTGTTAGGGGGACGCGAGCTTTCCACAAACTGCCAAGGAGCCCAAACCTGGTTAAAAACATGGCCTCTATCATGGAGGTAATAGGTAATCTGTTCCATGGCTGCGACATGCCAGATTTGTTTTTTGAGGGCTGTTAGAGAGGGGGGGGACGTTTTTTTCCAGTTTAGCGCGATAAGGGATTTAGCCGCTGTCAGTATATGTGAGGCTAGTTTTTTGGAAAATTTGTCAAGTTCTGGAGGAGGATAGCATAGTAGAAATACCCAGGGGTCCTTTGCAACGGGAGCCTCAAATAGAGAGTTTAGAATGCCACAAACCACATCCCAGAAGGAGGAGATAGTTGGGCAGGTCCACCATATATGGAGCATAGTTCCCCTGTGGCCACAACCCCTCCAACAGTAAGGTGAAGAAGAGGGAAACATGCTGTGGAGTCGAGTAGGGGTATAATACCAACGGTAATAGATTTTATAAGAGGTTTCTTTAAGTTTGGTGGATATGGAGCTTTTGGCTATCTCCAGTCTCATGTCGTCCCATGCCTCATCGTCCGGAGGGGGGCCTAGATCCCTTTCCCAATCAGCCTCATGTGCCCTCGGAGTAGGAAGGACAGCAGCAATAAATATACCATAAAGTTGGGATATCAAGCCTCTGTCCCTAGGGTGATTTTTACAAAGATCTTCAAAGGGGGTTAAATCTCGCAAAACATAGGTAGGTGGGAGGGATCGCAAAAAATGACTAATTTGGAAAAACTCAAACGGACTAAGTATGCGGGATGGGTTTAACTGCATTTTAATGGTGTATATAGGTCAGTGTAGGACCTGCATATAATGAGATGCTCTTGACGCTGGGATGCAGGCTTAAATATTTTGATCAAAATATGAACTAATACATTATGTTTTAATTTTGCTAAATACACACTGATATGCAGTGTTAAGGATAAGCCCTGACAGCAACTGTCTTTTTGTTTTACATATTTAATCATGTCAAAGGTAGCATCATATCAGCATTATATATTCTATAAATTGCTTTAATTAACATTACATTATAAATTATGTGTATGCTGCATATGAGGCAGTGTTAGCGTTGTCAACTTGCTGGCCACTTAAATGCTGACTAATTGCCCCAAATCATCTGTAACACAGCCACTGTACCCCTGTGGGCAGGGACATAACTAAACATTTTTGGGCCTCAGAGCTAAATGCTGTAAGGGCCCATATACCGACCATGTGGGGAAAATACACATATAGGCACAGGTCTTTGACATGGATGGAGGACTCTGAGTCGCTGGTCCTATTGCAGCTGCACCTCCTGCACTATGGTACTTTAACAAAAACACAAAGGAGGGTTCATCCTTTTAAAATAGACACTAATTTTTAGCACTGTATCTAATTAAATGATTTTTATTTACTTTTTATATTTTTATTTGCACACCATAAATTATGACACGTTCAAGTAAGATATGAATGAAAAGCTGAACTAAGAAAAATAACTATATTTATGCTATGTGTATAAAGAGAATAGCCTTACAGTAATGTAGCTTAATCTGATGCATATCAGAATCTTGCAAAATGACCTGGCTATATGCTAAGTACAATGTTTCCCTAGCACCATGCCAGTGACAAGGTTAAACAACCATCACACTAACGGAACCTATCCCTAATCCATCCCTTCCTATGCACTGACTGATAGTGTATGTATGGCAGAGCTAGGAGTTGGACAAATGTGCAGGACAGTAGGACCCATCGCCTTGGAATCGTACTTCATAGTCACATTACATTTGAAAAATGCGTTCAGTGCTGCATTCATTGCAAAGCTAAATTGTTTAAAGAGGGTTGATGTCCCCTTTCATGTTGTATGGCTTAAAAATCACCCATTTATCTTCCATTTCCTGTTTTAAGCTCTGTCAGGTTTATTAAGTGCTGAATGCTTTATGGTCCTCTCTTCATTTATTTCCCAGGAGTGTGAGCCATGTTCCTGACCTATATATCATTATAACATATTACTTCTGGGATACAGGTAGCACTTAAGCTGCAGGACACTACAGAATTATGAGGATCTTATACACAGATATGATTTTATAGCACACCATGGGGGACGTTTATGAAAACGTCAACTGCACAGCAAAAAGATGATGTAAGCAGAAATTTGCTTCCAGATTCCATACTGCTTGAGCCAGAAAATACTTCACCAGATGCTGACTTGTATTTCTTTTACCAAAGGAATATCACTGGGGCAGCTGAACCATACTCCGCTGCCACGGTAACACTGGCCTGGAGCTATAAAGGTTAATGTACCGCTTTGCCAGGTCAGTCTTTGCAGATGTGAGCATGTGTTACTTGGCTGGCTGGTGCATGCTCTGCAGAACTGAAAGCCCGGATTTTAAAACCTTCATTCACAGAATAAAGCAGTTTTCTTAATGAGTTTAATCTGTTACTGCCGTCCAGAGATACCAATAATACCACGTTCACATTGCCGACCGGGCAATATCCCAGGTATATGAACCTGGGATATTGCTGGATGACAGAGCCTCCCACCCCGGCAAATTCCTTGGTCTACCGAGTTTACACTGAATCTGAATCTGCCTGGGTCTCCCTGGCAACATCACAAGAGGAGCTTTGATTGGCTCCTGATGTTGTTGTTTTTTTGTTTTGTTTTTCTCACCTGTCAATAGCTTTCAGGGAGACCCGGGTCTCACCATTCAGACTGGCATCTACCCGGGAATAACCCTTCAAAAGACCCAGGTTCAATTCCTTGCTCATCCAATCCGGATAGATGCAGGGGATCCCGTTCATTCTCAGCCTCGACCCATGTTGCCGGGGCGAGCCCCGGCAATAACCCGGGTTTTTGAGGAAGTGTGAATGGGGTATCACAGAACAGGAACTGTAGCAGTACAAGTCATAATTGCCAAAAGGTGCTAAACAGGATTCCCCATGCAAAGGCCTGGGGAAGCCATCCTCAGCCAAAGTCGGTGAGTCATACCACCAGTAAGGTTTATCATAGGTGATAGCAGTGTTATCACAGGTGGTGATCCTTTCATAGATAGAACGAAGTGGAAAAGCCCTATTGCGGGTAAAGTAGGTGTATTTGTGCTTTAAACCCTTTAATGGCTGGAGGCAATTTGTACCTTAACATCTAGACCAATTTTCATTAATTAGTGATTTGTCAAGTGCACCATGAATAAGCTCTTTATTTAACCATATGAAATGCATATTATGTTTTTCAGGACTGATAAGGCCGGTAGCTGTGTGATTTAAAGGGAAACATAAGACAATAATCAGCCAAAGATTACTTTCATATATGCAACCCAATTGATTTACTCAAATAGAAATATATATAATTTATAGAGGTAATGTAGTTATAAGACCAAAGACAGGGTACAATTTTATGTTTAATTTTTTTCTTTGTAGGTTTTTTTTGTTTGCATATTTACTTTTTAATTTTTTTAACCATAGGATGCTTTGCAGAAGTCGCAGAAGAGCACTGGAGCCAATAGTCACTATCAAGAAAGACACAATAAATTATACTTAATAGAAATCCACACAGAAACAGCTCTGCCTTGATGTAAAGCAAGTGATTGATTAAATGGATCCTGATCCCAACACATTACAAATGAAGGAGTCTACCTACCAAAATATATGTTTCATTAAACAATCCGCATGGGAAGCAAATGAAATGTTACAAATAAACACAAAATAAGCTTTCATTTTGGAGTGCGGACTCCTTCTTTCACATTGAGGGCTAGATTTACTAAGCTGCGGGTTTAAAAAGTGGGGATGTTGCCTATAGCAACCAATCAGATTCTAGCTGTCATTTTGTAGAAAGTACTAAATAAATGAAAGCTAGAATCTGATTGGTTGCTATAGGCAACATCCTCACTTTGTCAAACCCTCAGCTTAGTAAATCTAGCCCTGAGTCTCCATTTACAGAGATTCCAGAACCTGCTTACTGTATAGCTGGTGTTCACATTTCTGATAGTAAAATTTAACCCCAAAGCTTCCATTTCCACTCAGTGTACAGGGATGATGGAGCACTCGAGCCATATGGAATTTCCATAATGTGAGCTGGGGTTAGTCACTTAGTAAAGAAGAAAACATACTTGCTTTTAACAAAGGCAGCTTCTCACTTTTCTTAACCCTAATAACCGTACATGTGTACTCATGCAATGTCTCAGAATTTATAATATATAATAGATAAGTAATTTAGTAAACTAATTTCTATGTTCAATCCCAAAATGAAATATTGTGTCAGTCATGAACTCTAAAACATGCAAATCCAGAATAGAACTAATTAAAATTCTCCCCATGAAATCGAGTGTTAATTTGTTTTATTGAAGAGAAAGGTACCAATTTAATATAGGACACAAGCCTAATTAATTTGTTGTTTATTACAATACCATTAGTCATGATGAAGTAATGAGGCATTAATGTTGATGCAGTATGTGCTTTCAAAGGAATTTCATGGTATGTAAGCAACTAATTAATGCACGTGTAAATTGCCACTTGTTGCGATGAACAATTATTTTTCTTGCTTTTCAATTGCACTGCTTATTAAGTAATCAACTTTGGCTGTCCACTTAAAAATATATACATAGTGTATATACTGTATATGGCAGATTACAATGTGCACTACATATTCATGATGATCTTCTAAAGCGATAATAAGTGATAATTATTACACACTTTCATCCACAGATACGGTGTCCACTTTAGGACATACGTCATCCATGTTTATTAAACTAAGTCTCTAATTCCTGACACTAATCTCCTTCAGCTATAAGCTCAAATTGTGTGTTCTTTCTGTGCTCTTCAACTGCGCTGTTACCCACCACTCTTCAGTCTGCTTTGCAAGAATTGGTACCTGCTTGTGATTCTAATGGTAAATCAAATTTTAAATAATTTACCGGGACACATTACAGCTGAACAGATGCTTTGAAGTATGTTACACCCAGTACTGTCTAAATAGACTTAAGTGCTACAATCTCTATCATTATATATTAGTGTTATCGACACCAGTAGGTCAGCCACTATAGCCAGGCTGGTCATGGTCTTCGGCATTGGTACTCAGCAGGCAGAAAAATCCCTTGGTATTATTATTATTATTATTAATTTTTATTTATAGGGCGCCACTAGGTGTCCGTGGCGCCGTAGAGGGACAAACAGAATTACAATACAAGGTGAGACAGCACAGTACAGTAAACAATAATCACAGTAACTCAATGAGCTCAACGCTAGGGTAGGGGGAGGGGAGAGACCGCATACGACGGAGCTCAGGAGGGACGGCACGGGTGACAGGGAAACTCCCAGAGGGAGAGGAGGGAGCGAGAGGGGACGGGGGGACGGGGGGGGAAGAGGGTCCTCGAGGAGCAGGGCTGATAGCTGGAGAGCAGAGTTGAAAGTGGTGGAGACAGGAGGAGAGATGACCCTGCTCAAAGGAGCGTACAATCTAAGGGGCGGGGTAGACAGACAGAGAGACACAGGGGAGGGAGGGAGAGAAGGAGGAACGGAGGATAACTATGAGGGAAGGGGAGTGAGGGGGAAGAGGCAGAAGAAAAGGTAGGAAGTTAAGTGGGAGACTGAAAGGCTTTAAGAAAAAGGTGGGTTTTTAAAGCCCGTTTGAAACTGGACAGATTAGGGCAAGTTCTGATGGAGGGAAGGAGCTTGTTCCAGTGGAGGGGGGCAGCGCGGGCGAAGTCTTGGATACGCGCATGGGAGGAGGTGATAAGGGGGGAAGAGAGGCGACGGTCATTGGCAGATCGGAGGGGACGGAATGGAGCATGAATAGAGAGGAGGGTGGAGATGTAGGGTGCAGTGGAGTTAGTGAGGGCCTTGTATGCAAGAGTGAGGAGCTTGAAGAGGATTCTGTAGGGGAAGGGGAGCCAGTGAAGGGATTGGTAGAGGGGGGAGACAGACGAAGAGCGGCGAGAAAGGAAGATGAGCCTAGCGGCTGCATTAAGTACAGAACGAAGGGGAGTGAGATGAGATTGGGGGAGGCCAGTGAGGAGGAGGTTACAGTAGTCAAAGCGGGAGATAATCAGAGAGTGAATAAGACATTTGGTGGCATCTTGGGAGAGGAAGGGCCAGATGCAAGCGATGTTACGCAGCTGGAAGCGGCAGGATTTAGCAAGAGAGAGAATGTGGGGGCCAAAGGAGAGAGAGGAGTCGAGGATGACACCGAGGCAGCGAAGTTGGGGGACAGGGCAGATAGAGGTGTTGTCGACAGTGATAGAGAGGTCGGAAGGGGGCGAGGTGTGAGGCGGAGGAAAGACTATGAGTTCAGTTTTGGCGAGGTTAAGTTTGAGGAATCAAGAGGACATCCAGGAGGAGATCTGAGGGTCCCAAGGTACCTCCTCACTATTGGCTGCTGGTTAAACTACATTTCCCAGCAGCAGATGAGATGAGCCTACTGTGTTTACTCATTACTGGTATTTCTATATCTCATGTATCTATTCTGTTTCCAAACAGGGACCCAACATTCCAGGATCCAGACAAGCACAACTGAGCTTAGGACACGAGCAGCAGTAAGTATTGAAAGCAGGAAGAACAGGTAGGAGAGAGCAGGACAGTCTGCCAACTGTCCTGATTCTGGTGGGGCAGTCCCGAGTTTGGGGACTGACCCACTCAGTCAGGACTTTCTTTGACTACAGGGACAGTTGGGAGGTATGTCCCACTTCACAATGCTCTGCTCATGAAGGGGGAGCTGCATGCACTGAACAGTAGTGCACACAGCATTTCTCGTGTATTTAAAGGGGGAATGGAAGAGTTGGAGAGCTACCTAGCACTGTCTTAAATTATAGCCACACCCCCATGCATGCTAGTCACACGCACTAGTGGTGTGCCATGGAAACCCGCCTCCTCAAACCCTGCATTTGCCCCTGACATTTGTGCCAGTAGAACTGTAAGTTGCTTGACAGAGGCCAAACACCTTGAAGCCAATTATCCTACTAGTTTGTTTTGGACTGTGGGAGGAAACTAAAGCACCCAGAGGGAACCCTCACAAAACTTGGGGAGAAGATACAAACTCCACACAGAGCCCTAGTTGGAATCAAACTCATGACCCGAGCACTGTAAAGCAGCGATTCTATTCACTGTGCCATCATATTTAGGTAGCAAAATATATAAGTAAATATAATTTGAGTGTGGGAGTGATATTGCCAAATTATTCTAATAATTACATAGAGAGTGATTCCTGATTGTCATTTTACTATTATTGTACGATCATTGTATTGTTTGTCAAACACTAATTTAGCTAACAATGTAGAACAGCTATGTTAATATTTTATACTATTATTCATTTTTAATTTGCAAATCACACTAAACTATTCTGTTGTCTGCACCATCAACCCTAACAACTTTTTAACTTACTGCAATCAGCAGTAAGTCAATTAGAACTAAGAGATCTCTCCTGTATGCAGCCTTTGTAAGACCCTCACTAAGCAAAGTTGGATTTGCATTTCTTTGCTAGTCCTTTACCATGTCCTGTTTGCCTATTTATTGACATCTGCTTCATCCCTCACATTTCTACCTTCTACAACCCATCAACTTCAGCTTTTGTCCCTCATAACTAAGTGGTTTGGCAAGTGGTGGTGTGTGACTAATAGCTACTCCAGCCAAATAGTTCGATCCTGGGAGCAACCAACACCAAGTTGACCCCTAGGGGGTGAGTAACACATCCAGAACCTACTGTTAGCATTATCGTGAGGGTGGTGGCACCGGAACACCAATTGCAAGTGGAACTCCAAGCAACATATAACACCGCTGGGACATTCCTGTCCAGGAGTTGCACTTTAATGCTTACCTACAGACATCATGACCAATTGTTTGACAGAGCAAGGATTAAATGACCACAAAGCATCCTAGAAATAGCTTGACAATGTAATTGACAAAACTGTGAAAAAACGCTGCCACAGCGAAAGAAATAAGCCGTGGCTCATGCAGAGAAACATGGTTGTGAGTGGGGTATAGTCATGAGCTGCACTGGCCGGTCCCTGCGTCTCTCACTCTCCGAGTGCTGGCTTGCAAAGTAGTCTTTTCATCCTGTTTTAACTTGGAGATGGTTTATGAGGTTGATGTCAGAAGTAGTTGCTTTATAGGAGCAGTGCCTAGCAAATTGGCATCCTGTGGCCATTATACACCACTTGCTGGTTCATTTCCATGCTGTATGTTTATTGGCATTCTTAGGGGAAGATTCAATTGGCCGCCATATTCTCAGGAACTTTATTACTTATACGGTAAAAAGTAACGCTTACTTTTGCTCGTACCTCAGTGGGGTCAAGCAAAGGTAAGCATTACTTTCACTAAATAAAATCATTGCGTAGTGTCTCGCGGCCGTTCCGGGACAGTACGCTGCGATTTTTGTACTAATTGAATCTGCCTCTTTAAGTGTTTTTAATTCTGTGCCATATCATCATCATCATCATCATTTATTTATATAGCGCCACTAATTCCGCAGCGCTGTACAGAGAACTCATTCACATCAGTCCCTGCCCCATTGGAGCTTACAGTCTAAATTCCCTAATATACTCTCACACTCACACAGACACAGACAGACAAAGAGGAAGATAGACAGACAGGGAGACAGACAGACAGAGACTAGAGTCAATTTTTGATAGCAGCCAATTAACCTAGCAGTATGTTTTTGGAGTGTGGGAGGAAACCGGAGCACCTGGAGGAAACCCACGCAAACACAGGGAGAACATACAAACTCCACACAGATAAGGCCATGGTCAGGAATCAAACTCATGACCTCAGTGCTGTGAGGCAGAAGTGCTAACCACTAGACCACTGTGCTTTTATACATTGAGGTTTGTGTCACAACAAGACCTGGCCATATGTGACATGTGGATTTGAAAGCATTAATTAAGACAAAACCACATGGTTTGCCTAAAACTGGCTAGAAATCCACTAAACTCTTAAACGCAGAATCCTGCAACCACTAAGGTTTAGTTCAAAAGGTAATAGGCTTAAAAAGTCTTCAGTTATTTCCTGACTTTTCAGAAAATGCAAATCAGAAGCTAACTTTATCCTAGAGTAAGCCAAATAAATCCATGTAATAATATAGCGTTAGAATAACCAAGCCTACTTGACATGTGAATTCTTTATGAGGACAAAGACCAAACATTATTAAATGGAATTTAATATGACAAAAACTCACAATAGTCATTGAAAATAAATATTGATAAAAAATGACATACAGTAATATAAGTGCAATACATTTTTTTAAATAAAACACAGATGCAGAAGAACTGTTTGCTGGTATGCTAATCTGTTTTTCAACCTATTTATTTACATATTGTGCAAGAACAGTTCTATTATGGATTCCTAAAAAATCCATAACTTCCTTCTGGAACAGAGCAGAGATATAACAGTACTGTCACTAAACATGGTTACGTTCTACACATGCACGTAGGAAACATGATTAGGTTATATTGATTGGTTGGAGAGATTTTTTCCCCCTGTAAATCCCTTATGGGGCCTGTTTATGTCATTAACATTTGTTATCCAGGTACTTTCAGAGGTTAAAAATTGATACAGGGATCTTCACAAACATGTACAAATACCTAAATATTACATGATAAATTCTCATTCCTTTAAGGAATATATAATGAACTTGGATTGACTGAGATATTTTAGTCAAGCTGTTGAGGTCCTTGGGACTCTTAATTATGTAATAATAATGGTTATTTCTTTGGTGATAAGTCATCTATGAGTAAATAACCAAGGTAAGGTGACAGATATCAGGTCTCTGTTTGTCTGTTTTCTTCATTACAACACATTAACCACTGATTTTCTTACGCACAGTGATTTGCTGGAAACCATTATGACTAAGTCAATTCAGATATTAGGATAGGTCATAACATCATCAATATATTATTTCCATAATTATCCTTATTAGGCCATAACCATGACAGTCTGCACTATGAAAGTTTGCTTAATTTCCGGCTAGTAGATGTATATTTGAATAATTATAGATCTTTCGTCTTCAGGGAACACTGTGTATTAAGGTAACACGTGGCTAAGTGGTTAGTACTTCTGCCTCACAGCACTGGGGTCATGAGTTAATTGACTGCTATCAAAATTGACCCCAGTCTCTCTTGCTCTCTCTGTCTGTCTGTGTATATTACGGAATTTAGACTGTAAGCTCCAATGGGGCAGGGACTGATCTGAATGAGTTCTCTGTACAGCGCTGCGGAATCAGTGGCGCTATATAAATAAATGGTGGTGATGATGATGATGATTTATTTAGTCACTACAAATACATCACCTTTTACAACAGATGAGTGAAATTATTTTAACCATTTCACCATTTAATAAATATTCATAGATATAGAGCTTTTCCTACCCAACCATTTCAGGTCTACAATAAAATAACTTTCTGGTAAATTTACAGGGAACACTGTCACCCCAAATATCAAATCTGACAATGTAACTGTCAACATCAATAAATAGCTATTATAAGCCTCCACAGACACTTTGCTGCTGCAATCCTAGCTTTTCGCATTGTTATGCATAGTCTACCAACTGTAGACTACGTTATTTTACTAGAACTCAAATTATTATTATTATTATTATCCTTTATTTGTTAGGCGCCACAAGGCTTCCACATCGCCGCACATAGTACAAACAGTAGACTATACAGGGTATAACAGTACAGAACAATAAACAAAAAGTACCAATACTTCAGAAACTCCAGGCAGGCTGATGCAATGAACATGGAGCAGAAGAACAGGTAAGGAGACAGGAGGGGAGGGGGCCCTGCTCATGCGAGCTTACATCCTAAGGGAGGGTTAAACAGACCAGACACAAGAGGAGCCAGTTGAGGCAATGGGAGAGAGGGGAGAATGAGTGGAAGAGATGGGGGTTAAGTGGATGGTTGGTAGGCTTTGAGAAAGAGGTGAGTTTTGAGTGCACGTTTGAAGGAGCACAGATTATGAGAGAGGCGGAAGGAATGAGGGAGGTCATTCCAGTGAAGGGGGGCTGCACGGGAAAAGTCCTGGATTCTGGAATGGGAAGAGGTGATCAGAGTGGAGGAGAGGCGGCGGTCATTGGCCGAGCGCACGGAGCGGGCGGGAATGTGAATGGAGAGGGGGTTATGTATTCTTATTTATTTTGTCTAGTGTGTGCTTGCATCTATTGTCTCTTTGTATGAATAGAAATGTGTTGAAACTTGATACTTGACATTTGGAAAGCAGGTCCACCTTGTAAATTAACATTCTTAGTGGTATTCGCCTGGATAAAGAATTTGATTGATAATTTAAAATAAATAAATAAATAGTGGACATCTGCTGTAACTTGTGTTTGGACATCTGACGAGTTGTATGTAGTTGTCTATTCTGTTTGTAGTTGGTAAGTATAACCCACCATGCCATTCTGGTAATTATTGAGAAACCATCCTTGATGTCATGATGTAATCATGTTTTGTTAAAGTAAATGAGAAAAGCAAATTCTAATACACTAAAGAACAAACAATTTAGTCTTCAGAGAAGCAGTGGCATTCCTTTTTCCCTTTGTTTACTGAATACAGCAACACAATGTTATATTCATTTATTAAATTAAAAATCAGCCACCCTTGTAGTATTCACAATACACATAATTAAAATCTGTACATTTTGGCTGCATTTGGATTTCTCATTATTATAACCTTTTTACATCATTTTAAAGCAGAAACAGAGCACCTGACCACTGGTGTGGTTTTGTATGTACTTTAATTGCTGTTGTACACTGAAGTGTTTCCTTATTAGCGGACGCCCGCTGAGCCGGCGTGACTATCTCTGTACATAAATAATTGTTTTCTGTAAAATTAGTCGTTTTATGAAAAAATAATTACTAGCAGCGAAGGTTTTATTTTATATTATTGTTCATTTGAAGTAGAGGAGAAAAATAGCAGATTTAGTTAATTTAGTTTAAAATTATGTGCAGCTGCGTAATATTATTTTTATGCTATTTGGTTAAAATAATTGTGATACAAAATAATAGTAATGAAACTACCATTGAAATGAGAATATTGATTAAAGTACGCTACATTTGCCAGGTTCCAATATCACAATAATCTGTGTACATTTTTTTTTATTGAAACTTTTTATATTTAATGAGTTATCCAGAAAGATTATAGAAACTACAGTGCAATAAATGTTAGTGCTGAAAAATACAAGTGTTATAAAGTTGTAATGTATATTATTCCAACAGCATTGAGTCATTATGATCCATTTTTTTAACAGTGGCATTTGCAGGTTTTAAAAGAAAAATGTCAGTGAGATGCATTAACTTATGATGATTGCTGGTTGTGTGATTATAGCTGGTTAATGCAAAGAAATATGTTCTGAGAAAACAGGAGATTGTAGGGGTTGGTACAGGAATTCATTTTAAAGGGTTGCAAAAGTTTTGGTGCCTGGTGCTTTAATATAGGTATTAAGCACCAGGGATTCAGATGGTCATATTAATCAGTCCTAGTAATCAGTGATAACTGTTGGCTACAGGAAAAATCAAACTTTTTTCATTCATGCACAATTGCAGGAGAATACGTTATACATCAAATTAAAAATTTCTGGATTTTTTTGGTGAAAATTGTGAACCACAATTGCATGATAAAAGTGTCGGTGTTTGGTACGGCTAACTGTGTATGCACCATAACCTGAATATGTGTAAATACAACACGTCTAAGTTGAGTTCATAACACAATAAATGTCCCTAAAAGGGGAAGTTCATTTTTGAATGCCCCCCCTCATAATGTCTTGTTTTCATTCATGTAGCAGTTTAGTGTGGGGCGGCTCCTGTGGGAACTCTATAATCTTCAGGAGCCACACTCATTTATGGCAAACCAGATGCTGCTGTTTACAGATCAGGAACACTCCATTTATCAATTTCCTTCTCAGTCAGCCAAGATAAAAAGAGAAAGTGAGCGCAGCACCATAAAGGATACCTAGACCAGACAAAGCATTTAATTCCTCATTCTGTCCTGGCGGGTTGAATTTGCATAATTTCATGGAGTTCTCCTCCTGTGAACACTTCAGTGGCTACTTTATCATAAACAGTGTGATCTGGCTTCAGGTGATGATAGTGGTCCCAAGTGTGTGTGTATGTGTGTGTGTGTGTGTGTGTGTGTATGTGTGTGTCACCATGGTGGTGGTAGGGAGGGTTGGGGGGGGGGGTGCAAAGAAGAAAATTGTAAGCACTCTTTTTCCTGATTGTTTTTTACTGTCAACTCCCAATTTTACTGTTGTTGGTTTTCACCCATAGAATAATTTCACTAGCTCTATGTCTTTTACTTTGCGTTATCATTCATTTGCCGATGAATAATGTAATCTTGTATACTGACAACATATAAACAATGAAAGTCATGATCTCCCCCTCAGAGAATTCATAATAATGATGCCCCCGCAGCCTATCCCTCCCCCAAGTCAAAATCCCCCCCATAGAGAACGGTGGTAATCGTTTTCATGATTACCAAAATGCCAACAACCAGCATGCCTACAAAGAAAGATTGATTTGAAAAAAAAACCAACGCCAATATAATCAGAATTACCCAAAAAACGAAGGTGCACAGTTCCGATGCCTGGATGAGGCTGACAGCAAGTAATTGCGAGGACAAAGCTCTCGGCATTTCACTTGGACATGACTGAACAGTGCGAGCTAGATACATGTTCATTTAAAGCGGCAATGTGCAGACCCCGCACTGCCTGGCAGCTAACAGCTTCTGATTTGCTGTTAGCTGCCGTCTGTCTAGATGATTGGGGAATGCTGAATTGAACTGGTGAGTGAGAGGCTGACTTGTTGCCATCCACTTGAGACCAGGAGCGGACCCGATATGTGAGTTAGATAGTAGGTTTGGGAAGGAAAAATCGCATGAAAAAAAATGAAAACATAAATCTTTCTGTGTGCCAACGCTGCGACCCACCCCAGGACCCAGCACCACAGACTGCAGCCTGATCAGCCTATTGGTTGATCAGGCCCTGCTTGTGACCACTGGGTAGCCATTGTGCCATGAAATGATTATTTGTATGTTGACTTATAAAAGCCTGTGTAGTTTTATGTAGTTCAGTTTGCTGTCATGTTGACTTGTGAGGTCTGTACACGCACAATAAAGAATCTTAATGAGACTTCATCTTTGTTCCTGAATTATTCTATCACATTTCATGGAGATCCCACTGATATAGATCCGTTGAACACACAAAGAAGGAAGGGGCATCCGGAACATGGATGCATGGACCAAAGTGGCTAAATGCAAGAAGATACGATTCACTGCTTCTTACTCTGCTCCATGTATCCTTGTTCTCGACAATCTGCCTTTGCTTGTCACCACTGATCTATGCTCTATGAAGTCTAGTTAAAGATTGAAAGTATTCTTTCTGTTGAATATTTTATGTACTATTGATTGTGAGATTTTAATTAGGCAGGGACATTTTCTGTGCCATATTGACAGAAACTGTGCCTTTCGGTGAGTGGTTCAGAGTGTGATTGGATGGTCCTTGATCAGGTGATGGACTGACAGATAGAGTTAACCTGTTTTTGATCAGATAGTGTCAGGGACATTTTCCCCAAAAGTTGAAAACACATAGAACACACCAGGGAGTAAATGTATCAAGCTGAGATTTTTCCGGCGGGTTTGAAAAGCCAATCAGATTCTAGCTACCATTTATTTAGTACATTCTACAAAATGATAGCTAGAATCTGATTGGTTGCTATAGGCAACATCTCCACTTTTCAAACCCGCCAGAAAACTCTCAGCTTGATACATTTACCCCCAGAGCGGAACTAGAGAGCTGTGCCACTGGAACACATTGTAAAGCCGATATAGCAGCGTGTGTAATATGTGTGCATGGCGTGTGGTTTAAAGATCCTAAAAAGATGGGAGGTAATTTTGTCTTAAATAGGAGAGAAATGCTATTACCATTGTGTGGGGAAATAATGACACTATAAAGATAAAACTGCTGTAAAGAAGTGACAGCACTGTGGGACAAGGCACATTTTTGTTGGATTATAATTCCTCAAGGCAGTCCAACGAGTGGGATGTATAAAAGATATGGTGATGGGTTAGTCAAGTTTCTAAAGAGATGGCATGGAAAATATCCTGAGAAATTGACAGTAGCCTAAAATTGCTCTATTATGTGGCTGTGCATGAGATTGATCAAGCTGCAAGTTTCCAGTGGGTTTGAAAAGTGGAGATGTTGCCCATAGCAACCAATCAGATTCTAGCTATAATTTTGTAGAATGTACTAAATAAATGATAACTAGATTCTGATTGGTTGCTATAGGCACCATCTCTACTTTTCAAACCTGCCAGAAACTCGCAGCTTGATAAACTTACGCCTTGGTCTGTGAATTGGTATGTCCTTTTGATCTATGTTAAAGATGGTTTTAACATAAGTTCTGAATAGATTTGGTTCTTAAGACATGATATAACTAACAATTAGAAAGGTTATTTTCTTTTGATTATATTAAACCTTGACAGATCAAAAGTAAATATAAAGGGAAGTTTTTCTTTGAGGAAGTGACAGTTTCTGTGTGTGCTGCTCAGCAAGTATTACATATGATATAAATGGAGTGAAATTCCTAAAAAATGGAATAAGAGCCTCAATCACTTCCAAGATCTTTCCCTCTCATGGGATCATTTAAAATGATGACTTGATATGTTTGTGTGAAATGGTCAAAAAGAAAAATGACAGAGAAAAACTGAAATGTTTTATGCTATGTTTAGAAAAATGTAAAATTTCATGTGCTGATTCCTCACTAAAGCCACTACCTTATGTGGAACAAATGAATTTCACTGCGTCATCTTACTTGGTTCCAGTGCTGGCAACCGCACCTTTATATTCGATTTTAATGGAACTACCCAGAATTACACAAGATGAATATAAAGAAATAACCACTTTAGAAACAGCAATGCAAAGTCAAATGAATGATAGACAACAAAATATAATAAGTGTTAAAGATACTGATATTCCGAGTCCTAGTGACAAGACTAAATTTCATCCCCTGCAAGGTCAAATACCGTATGGGGGAGTCCCAGGACGATAACTAAAATCTGTCCAGCAACCAGAAAGCTATAAGTCTGTTAGACAAAGATGGCAATGAATGGAAAGGTTACACTAGTTGACTTTAGGAAGATCATAGTCTGTTTCCTCCCCCATATGTAGTACAAACAAAAGCTATGGGAGAGGACTAAAGACCTTATTGATTGTATTGTATTTTATGATTGTCATGAAGTTTTTTTTCCCTTATGGACAGGGCCGCCATCAGGGGGATACAGGGGGTACCCTTGTACCGGGCCCGGGCTCTCCATGGGGCCCGGTGGCACACACATACCAGGGGGCCCGTAACAGAGCCGTAACTGTACCTCAGCACTTAACTTACTTACATAATATATATATATATATGTGTGTGTGTGTGTGTAAAAGTGACTATATATATTTACACATATAATCACTTTTTTTTACATTATATATATATATATATATAGATATATATCTATATATATATATATATATATATATATATATTAGGGCCCCCCTTTAACTTACCTTTCAATCACCTAAGTCCGACCCCCTTCACGGAAGAGGGGACCAGGGAGGGAGCCAGATCGTGACCACAAAAGGTAATTTTATATTTCATTTTTTTTTTCTACAGGATTTTTTTTCCATTGCCTTGGGCCCCCTTTCCCCCTGGGCCCCCGGGCACCTGCCCATCGTGCCCAGTTGGAAAGATGGCCCTGGTTCATTGGGAGGGGGGGCGTCATTGGGGGGCCCTGCCTGCTTCATTGTACTGGGCCCCACGATTTCTGATGGCGGCCCTGCTTATGGGTACTTTTAAATCAGATATCTCACAGCACTTCAGTGCTCCCAATTCAGTCATATGCTGGAAGTGTGCCCTTCTCTTCCTTCCTGTGTCATGAATGATGGTTTCAGTGTGTTAGAGGGAAGGAAAGGGGGTCTGTGGGGGATTGACATTGCAGAATTTCTCCAAATATTGCGCACTGTGAAAGATCAAGGAACAGGAGGGAAACATTCTTCAAAGGAAGAATGAAACTTAAACTGCAGGTAAGTGGGTTCAAAGGAAATTTGAGGAAAAAATACTTCACAGTAGTGGATAAGTGGAACAGCCTCCCATCAGAGGTGGTTGAGGCTAATATAGTAAAGCAATTTAAACATGCTTGGAATAGTCATAAGGATATCCTTACAAAGATTAAAGGACCAAATAGGGTTTGAGGTTATCATAGGTTAATAAAAAAAATGGGAAGACTAGATGGGCCAAGCGGACCTTATCTGCCATCAAATTCTATGTTTCTATTTTTCTATATTTTTAAGAAAAAAAAAATATTTTGTTGTGGAAGTTGTTGTATGTGGAATTTTGTGTTTTTATGAGAATTGTTTGAATATGTATGGCTGAGAATGCTTTTGTATGTGTGAGTATACTTTAATTATTCATGAGTAATTAAAATGTCTCCAGAGTATTAACAAGCAGAGCTTACATTACATCTGATCAGTATTTAATTATTTAAAGCATGCTGAGACTTGTAGTTGCACCGCTGTAGGCTGTCAGTTATCAGTCTATTTTTGTTTCTCTTCCAATATATTTATGCAAATACCACCTGATATTATATATTTTTCTTTTGCTGACTTGCGTTCTATTTTTTATCTCCGTTCCCATAGATACCAAATCTTATTTGTCTTTATTTACAGAGGTATGCCGTATACTTGGACCATGGAGTCCAAGGATTCATGGATAGTTCAACCATTTTTAGTAAAAATCGTACTTACAATCTTGCTTCCTTTTCTCCCAAAGGTGCTTCATTCTAATTTAATATGTGGTTTGTCTTCTCCTTTGTTCATCTGAGTTTGAAACTTCTCCTTCAGATTTTCAAGAACTGCCCACATACCTTGCACACACTGGTTACAAGCTCTCTAAAGACATAAACATATCATAATCCGCATCATTTATTTATATAGTGCCAGCAAATTCCGTAGCGCTTTACAATTGGGAACAAACATTAATAAAACAATACTGAGTAATACATACAGACAGAGAGGTAAGAGAACCCTGCTTGCAAGCTTACAATCTATGGGACAATGAGAGTTTGAAACACAAGGACATGTGCTACATCATATTGCACATTGGACCAGCTAGAATGCAAAGGTAAAAGTAATGATTGGGCTGTGTGATCAGTCACACAGCAGTGTTGGTCAGAGGGTTGTTGTCTTGTGTTAACTGTGTAGAGGGTGGTAATAGGGTAACCTATGGAGATTAAGATGCTGGTTGAGGAATATCATAACCTTGTCTGAAGAGCTGGGTTTTCAGATAACGCTTGAAGGTTTGAAGACTAAAGGAAAGTTTTATTGTGCGAGAGAGGGAATTCCACAAAGTGGATGCAGCACGAAAAAAGTCCTGTAACCGAGAATGGGAGGATGTGATGAGAGTGGAAGAGAGACGCAGATCTTGTGCAGAACGGAAGTGTCGAGTTGGGAGATATTTTGAGACAAGCGAGGAGATGTATGTCGGTGCAATTTTGTTGACGGCATTGTATGTTTGTAGAAGAATTTTATATTGGATTCATTGAAAAACAGGCAACCAATGTAGTGACTGACAGAGTGGCTCAGCAGAGGAAGAACGGTTTGCAAGGCGTGCAAGATAGATTGTAGGGTTAAAGTCTGATTTTGGGAAGAGCAGTAAAGAGGGAATTGCAATAGTCGATGCGGGAGATGATGAGTGCATGAATTAAGGTTTTTGCAGTGTCTTGTGTAAGATATGTACGTATTCTGGAAATCTTGTTTAGATGTATGTAACATGATTTAGTTATAGAGTCAATGTGAGGAATAAAAGATAGTTGTGAGTCAAGGATTACACCTAGGCAGCGAGCTTGCGGGGTGGGATTTATGGTCATGTTATCAACAGAAATAGAAATATCAGGCAGGTGACTTCTGTTTTTGGGTGGGAATATTGTTAATTCAGTTTTTGAAAATTTGAGTTTCAGTTGGCGAGAAGTTATCTAAGATGAAATGGCAGAAAGACAGTCAGTAACGCGAGACAACACAGATGGTGAAAGATCATGAGAGGATAGATAGATTTGTGTATCATCTGCATAGAGATGGTACTGAAATCCAAAGGAGCTTATTAGTTTTCCAAGAGAAGTGGTGTAGATAGAGAATAGCAGAGGACCTAGCACTGAGCCTTGTGGTACTCCAACTGATAAAGGAAGTGGAGCAGAGGTGGATCCAGAGAAAGTAACACTGAAAGAGCGATTAGATAGGTAGGATAAGAACCAGAATAGGACAGTGCCTTCAAGACCTAGGGATTATAGCATTTGTAAGAACATATCACAATATCTCAAATAATCAAATGGGTGCTGGTGTTAATACTCCCCAACAATATTGTACTTGTACATTGTAATGTTTTGAATCCAGCTTCTCTCATGCAAGTTTATGAAACTGATAAGTTCCAATAAGTGAGGTGTCAGAAATGAGGCCCCTCGCATGCAAAATTCATCTTCATAACTGTTTATCATGTGTTGTTGAACAAACTTTACCAAGGCTTGATTTCAGTAAAGTTCCACTTCAAAATCTAGATTTGACTTGTTATGTTGATGGTAGTTGTCACAAGCTGACAGAAAAAGGTACAATCGTGCTATGCAGAAATTAATGACATTAAAACTGTATATTCCTTCCTGTTGCTGCCATCTCATCAGCACAATCGGCTGAACTCAAAGCTCTGACAAAGAGAACAAAAGTGTCAATATACACACACGCACTCTAGATTAGATTTTCTCTACATGACCCCACATGTCAAAAATATATATATATGTATATATGGGGAAAGTGAGGTGGAACAGGACCTTAAGGCCACCCATGATGGGGCGGAGGAATACCAACCACATGAAAAACCATCTGGGGATAGTGGTCATAGATCAATCTCTCAGCAATTACTTCGCAAAATGTATGAAAGCAATGTATCATTAGACCAAAACATGGATCACATAAGAAACATACTTACCATGATCCATACCACCTTTGTGGGATTGACCGATGCCATTGTTCATTATATTGGCCATTCACTTGTTTACTCTCCTGCCCTTGTGGTACCTCTTTACCCTCCATCCCCAGTGGGATCTGTTTACCCTACAATGATAAAAATGAATATCCTGGTGAAAATATTTTGACTGCAAAAATTCATTCCCAATTAAAACCTTAACAGTAACCTAGAAAGTCAAGTTTACATGGTTCCTATTCTAGGTGTATATAGAGAGTGAGTCTACTTTTTGGCCAATGTAAGTGTAACGATTACAAATGACATTGATTATTACTCTAACTAGTTAATCAATAATAACAGCAATGGCAATTTATCTATTTTATAGAGCAGCAGTCTTCATTACATTAGTTGAAAATTGTCATAACAGCAAAAAGAAAAATATAATTGCCTTTAACCACTCCATGACTGAATGTACTTTATGCCTTCTCAACCAGATACATTTAATGGAATTTATTGGTTACACTTCTTTTTCTATTAATTATTATATATTCGTTTCTTTATATATTGTTTGTCGGACATAAAGGAATTAGTTTTAGGAGCATATTGGACATGGTTTTATTGGTATTTTTCATTTTACATAGCGGGCATAGAAAAACTGTAGAAAAAAACCATAAAATACTTTACTATGGCTCTACCCTCTGTAATTTTTATTTTAAGTATTTATTGAAGAATTGTAAGGTAACAATACATAAGTGAAGATGAAAGAGTGGCAATATAGGATTACCTTTTTTATAGATGGGGGTGAGGGGGGATAATGTGAGCATGATAGAAGTAAATTAGTCCTATAATATAAATTTGTAAGAATTTACTGTACAAAATATACTGCAATATGCCATTGGATTGGTAGGTTAGTGGAAAAGTAAAGAATAGGTGGCGATCATTTAGAGAGAGGGGAGAAGAGAGAAAAGGGAAAACAGAATGAGCATCCCAATGTCCGAGGAGAGTCTTTACAAATAACTATGTCCAAAAAATGCAGAGAAAATATTTATTGTATCGGACAAAGCCACCAGATTTTGTTAATGATCTCAGTCATAGAAAGTATATTGCATTTCCAGGAGTCAGCAAAGCAACACTTTACTACTAAGGTGATATGTTGGACAATGACAAAATCCGCTTTAGTTTTATTTTATAAACTGTTTTATTACGTCAAACAGAGAGCAATATGCAGACATACAACAAAGCATGTATCAACATGAGCTAGGATCATGCAGTAATAAGCATTAAGGATAAAGTGGTGTTGTTCATGTAGTAGCAATAGATTTGCTATGGAGGTGCGTGCTCTACACTTCTCGTCGTAGACGGGCAAATGTCTTTATGCTACCAAACCCTGAGGAAGCCCACTGGCAATAGCTACCAATCCCTGAGGAAGCCCACCGGCAGTAACCACGGGCGAAACGCGTTGGTTACATTGTCCTTTACTATCATCATCATTCAACATTCACCACCATCTCATCAAAGCTTTGAATTATTTGAACTCTCTAGCATGCTAGAATATTTTTTATTGTACGGCAGCATAAAGACATTTGCCCGTCTACGACGAGAAGCGTAGAGCACGCACCTCCATAGCACCCACAGGCTGCAGGACTGCTGACAAGTATCCACCAACAGTTCAGAGGAAACAGACGCTCCCGCATACCAGGAGGGACCATCGCTTCAGACTGGACTTCCATGCCAACATCTGCCATGTAAGTCATTTGGACTTCCAATACGCACTTATACTTTTTCTGATCATCGGATATTTCTTTGGACATTAGTATCAATTCCTTCATCTGCATTAACACGTTACCCCACTACACTACAACGTGAATTTACAGCATTCTTAGCGGGTTGAACTTTCTGTCATAACTCTGACATTTATTCGCATATCTATTGTAACCATTTATGTGCACATATTGTGTGCTTCATTTGCACTGTTTTTTGCATATTTTGCATATAATGGCGCTATTATGTTCCGGCCGGAACATGTTGTTTACTTGTGTTTAATACAATAGATTATTTTAATTCACATTATTTAGCGCCAAGAATCTGTGTGTATATATATATATATATATATATATATATATATATATATATATATGGCAGCACTAGGGTTAATAGTACTCGAGCGGGGGGACCCCACGCTTTTTTTTTTTTTTTTTACTTTTATCTTTTTATAAACTTTTGATAGCTACGGGGACCTGCGGCTGTATAGACAGAACAGTGTAACAGTGATGTGTTTACTAATCACGCAGCTAGGGTGCAGCGTGTTGTATCTGGCGATTTTCCAAAGTTTGCTTAATTGCAGCTTCATACACTTGAGACTTGTATAGCTAAAGTGGAAAATAGTCGGGACTTTGATCCCTATCGATTTGGGAAATAGGAATTTTGACAGAAACACATCTCTGGCGATTTTACATGAAATCTCAGGTTCCTACATCTACGAGTTTCAACTCTCCCGAGAAAATCGCTGGATATCAAAATCGCACCTTGATGCATTTAGCCCTTGATCTTGGTGCACCAGAAAGGGTTTCTATTTAAGTCTATTTATCAGCATCTTTGTGAAAAGTTTCAGGTCAACATTCAATAATGATAGACAGTAGCTGCCACATGAGTTGGGGTCCATTCCAAGTGTAGGGATCATCACTATCTCTGCCCTGGTGGTGGCCGGATTAAACTTGGATCCTTGTAAAATAGAATTAAAAAGCTCCAACAACATGGACAAATGTTCCTCTTGTACATTTCTAATCTCCTTTATTGCTTGCAAAATTTCCTGCACTGCAACATCTTTCTTTAGTAAATGCCATTGGGCCATGGAGGACTGAGGCACAGAGCATGGTGACAATAGGTATTGTTTAATTTGTAATTTTAGGTCTCTCTCTGCCATTATTTGGGACTTCATATTGTAAAGTGCAGTGTAAAATTCACAGACTCTTCTATTGATTCTGCAAATGTTCTACTGAAGTGCAAACATAACTGAACATTAAATGGAAAATATTAGCTATATGTCCTGCATTAGGCAAATTACACACAATACCACAGTCCTGATTGAGTGTTGTGGAGACGGGATTATTTTTTATAAATTTATAAAGCTCTAAAATCTTAGCTTTTCGGAGCTTGACCCAGATGGTTAGCACCATCTGAAGATGGCGTTAGCTATTCAATCCTATGGGGAGAGCATTGCAGTAGAGGGATCTTTGGATCCCACTCCGGCAGCCTTCCTACTATCTCCTGCGTTAATTAACGTAAATGACCTCTGCGCAGGTGCCACCCTAAGTCGTGCATGCACAATAAATGGTCCAGGAGAGAAATGGGAGTTGTCTTTCGAAAAAAAGTCATTGTCTGTATAGCCTCTTATCGGATGCACTGTCATCATCATCATTTATTTATATAGCGCCACTAATTCCGCAGCGCTGTACAGAGAACTCACTCACATCAGTCCCTGCCCCATTTGGGCTTAGAGTCTAAATTCCCTAATACACACACAGACACAGACTAGGGTCAATTTGGTAGCAGCCAATTAACCTACCAGCATGTTTTTGGAGTGTGGGAGGAAACCGAAACACCCGGAGGAAACCGACATGAATTTAATAGTAAATTGCCCCGTTGATACATCTGTCATCTCTGTGATGACATATGATAATTAACGGGACAAAAGTGCAATTTCTAGTAAATAGGCCCCATATTCAGGAAGCATTCTGATAATACCTTGCCTTTACTGTCAATGCTACTACAAGTTTTCTTGCTTACACTAGAAAATATTTATACAAACTATATTTTTGCTTTCTAAGACTTTACAATTATAAGGACATTTATGTCTAACGTGATTACACTCACAACAAAATAATCCCTTAAAAAAAAAGCACACATTTCTAAATGATTGAAGGTTAATTTACATTAGAGCTCAAGAACAGCCTAAAAACGTTACATCTCTCAATTTTTTATCTTCACATTTTTCTTAATTGCCTGAGCTGAAATGACCCGTACACTCACATCCACCATCATGAAAGATTATAAAGCATTGATAAGCTACCAAAGCTTCTTGCAGACAAACATTTGGACTGTAAATCATTTTTAACACTCCTGGTTCATCATAAAAGTCATACAGCTGTGTCTATGAAAGCCTGTAACTGATGGGATAAGGTAAATGTATAGTTTTACAGGATTGTGTTTAAGATGTGGAACGCAGCACTAAACGCTACCTGCTCAATGAGGACTAAGTAGCTACTAAAATTAATGGACTGTTATTTACCCTTAACCCCAGCATTGTTCATGGATATTGTGATTAATAGTTTGCTAGCTTTTTCGTAAATCATAAGAAAGTTCATAACGTTGTCCTTGAATATAGTTATATTGTGATTAACAGCTCTGGCATGACTTTTGATCTTCCTTAGAAATATATCACCTGTATTTGCTCTAATATATGTTATTGTAATACAAATATAATATATTATTATTGATAAACTTTTGTTTAGCCTGGGGAAAAAAATAGAAGATTTATTATTGAGATAATAACATGCAATGTAAAAACTATTTTTTGCCATAACATGCATTAGTCGGTCCCTACAGGGGAGTGTGGGAAACTTTTGGGCTGCAATGGAGAATGGCCAAACCTTATGCATATGGGTTGTCTGATGTGGGTGTGGTTTTACACAATGAACAATAAAAAAATTAAACAATATTTGTTTAAATAATACTCTGAGCAGGTTTAATGCAGAGCACATTGTAGTGAACAATTTTCAATGCAAAGAGCAATGTGGTGACATGTATATACGCAGAAGAGAATTCTAGTGTCTCACTTGCAATACAGTTATTCTAGTGACAAATTAAATTGCAATTAGCATTTGAATAACTAATATACAATACAGTGAGCATTCTAGTGATCAATGCACAATTAAGAGAGCCTTCCACTGACAGAAAAACAATACCGAGAGCATTCTAGTGAGCAATATACAATATAGAGAGCATTCTAGTGAGCAATATACAATATAGAGAGCATTCTATTGATCAACATTTAGAACAGAAATCAGTCTGGTGACAAATTAATAATCCTGGCAAACAAGTAATCCTAATAAGCAATAAAAAGAGCATTCAAATGATCAATATACAAAACACTTGATTCATTAAGGAAAGTAAAGCAAAAAAATGAGTTTCTTTGCATCTTGGCAAAACCATGTTGCATTGGAAGGGGAGGTACATTTAAAATGTGGGGACAGATTTATAGTTGGGGTAGGGCATGTCCAAGAACAACTTTAAATTTCAGTGTAAGCATAAAGCTATCAAGTATTTGTGTGCAACTTGAAAAACAGCCTTTAGTTAACTTATGTGCAAAATAATTAACACATTTGAACTCATGACCCCAGCGTTGTGAGGCAGAAGTGCTAATCACTTAGCCACCGTGCTGCCCATATGTGACAAGGGGAGAGCGCTGATAGTATATAAGCATCATAGGCACACCCACTCTCCCTTTGTCACACATAACCCTCCAATATTCTTCCTTTGTCATATAAAAGGGGAAGGGGTCCAAGCACTACTATTGTACACAGGACCACTAAATATCATAAAATAGTGCCCCTGCTTACCTTAATTAACTATATATACGGTGGCTAAGTGGCTAGCACTTCTGACTCACAGCGTTGGGCTCATGAATTCAATTCTCGACCATGGCCTTATCTGTGTGGAGTTTGTATGCTCTCTCTGTGTTTGCGTGGGTTTCCTCCGGGTGCTCCGGTTTCCTCCCACGCTCCAAAAACATACTAGTAGGTTAGTTGGCTGCTATCAAAATTGACCCTAGTCTCTCTCTCTCTGTCTGTCTGTCTGTGTATGTTAGAGAATTTAGACTGCAAGCTCCAATGGGGCAGGGACTGATGTGAATGAGTTCTCTGTACAGCGCTGCAGAATCAGTGGCGCTATATAAATAAATGATAATGATGATGATGATGTCTGAGTTTACCATGAATTGCAGGTTCCTGCTCATAATAAAAGGATACTATGCCCTTTTGTTGCACCATCTCATGTAGCCACTTTCACTTTCTACAATCATTTGATTCTTTTCAAAGGATGACATACATTTGCTATTTGTAGATCTTTCTCTAATTAGTAGGATGAATAATTCTACATTAATTACCAATAATGATTTACCATGTGTTTCTGAAAATACTACGTGTCATGCATGATTTGTTTCCATCCATGTATTATTCATATTCCTTTTTAGACGTATCTTTCAGTTTTCTACATAACCGGTCATGAAGTTGCTGTTGCTAACCTACTTTTCCTAAAATAATATGCGTTCCCTGTTTTCCAGTTATTTATATAACTGATTAGTTAAAATGCTGAATGCAAGCTTTTTACTCTCCCTCTTGTTATATCCTGGGAACACGTATGATTAGTAGTGATTAAAATGGCAACATTTAACATAATATAAACATATTCACCTACATAAAATATGATTAGATGTAGAAGTCACATTGTATATTTGTGAGCGTGTTACAAAGTTTATGAAGATGAAGGGAAGAGGGGGACCCACACACACACAAACTGTCCTGAACTATCTGTCATAGTTTACACAAGTATTCATAACTCATCCAGAAAAAGATGGATGAGCAAACATCTTAATTAGAGATCACAAGGTAAGAGGAGGTCAAACAGGAGGTCACATAAAGGAACATGAAATCATGGTACGATAATAATAATAATGGTACAACAAAGCATAATAATTGGATACACTATATAATAAAAAATATATAGAAAATGGACTCACAGGTGGAAATCCTGATGCAGCACTGCAGGCTACGGTTCCTATCCAGTGATCGAAGAACACAAGAGGGATAACTTTTGTGTTCTTGGATTCAGGAACTGGATAGAGGGCTGGCGGCAGGTTGGTAGCGTTATCAGGTCCAGACACAGGCTCAGAGGCAGGTGGCAGGCAGATAGCATAGTCAGTCCAAGGCAAAAGGTCAGCAACTGTATATAGATAGAAGGAGCAGGATACAGGACTAGTAAGATAACGTATAACCTACTCTAATAGCTTGGAAATGCACAGGTGTATTCATTACATGAGGATGAGGTTTAACTGTAGCATTGCTGGAATGGAAGATGTTCAACATAAAGGAGCTTGTTTAAGTAAGATACTGCACCAATAACTCTACAGGACCCCCAAACTGAACCCCATCACCTTGGGAAGTGGTCAAAGAACCCATTATATGGGGAAGAATCTCTGGAAGATCTTTTAATTTATCTGCATGATATTTTCACTATAGCCCTCAAACTTACAAAGTCTGCCTAACTTTACGAACATTAGTAGGAGCAGACATGGGCTTGGAATGCATCCTGTATACATAGAACAAAGGAGAGGAGCCAGTGAAGACATAAGAAGATTTGTTACTTGCGAATTTGGCCCATGGCAGGAATTTTCCCTAATCTTAATGAGTCTTAGACATAACATCTAAAGTATTGTCCCTGTTTTAATCACCATTATATTGTGGCCGGTACACCAATGAAAAGAAAAAACCAGTGCCAGAACTATTATAATAAATCTTTCTAGAACCTGTAAATAAATTGAAAGCCTCTATCTGAAATGATGTCAGGCTGCCATGGAGCTTATCAAAATGGTGAACAAAAAAATGAGGCTAAAGTCTTTGCTGTTGGCAACCAAAGGAGGAGCATGAAATGTGCCAGCTTATTGAATTGATCTACAACCAGCTAGGCCAGGGTTTCCCAAACCCAGTCCTCAGGGCTCCCCAACAGTGCAGGTTTTCCATATCTCCTTGCTGGAGCACAGGTGTATTCATTACTGACTGACACATTGTAACAGATCCACAGGTGGTCCTAATTATGTCACATGTGATCTGGAAAACCTGCACTGTTGGGGATCCCTGAGGACTGGGTTTGGGAAACCCTGAGCTAGGCTGTGGTGTAGCCTTTAGATGGAGTCAGATCCACAATAGATATCAATAGTTGAGAGAGTTGTCCACAAGGGAGGATTCTAGAACCTTTATTCTGAGCACAAATCTCAAAAGTAAGGAGGGTGGGCCACCATACAAACATGGATAAAAGACCAGGGGGTATATTTACTATGCACCGGTTCCTGGCGTTTTGCAGGCATTTTCTTCAAATAGCAATTTTATTAACAACAAAACCTTATGGGCTTTGTCTTTAATAAAATTGCCATTTTAAAAAAAATGCCTTCAAAGCGCTGGAAATCGGCGCTTTGAATGTACTGTATTTAAGGTACAGGTGCAGTATTTTACAGGAAATTGTAAAAGTTTTATTTAACAAAAGGGGCAGTTCTAAAGTGGTGGAAAACCTAGGCACACTTCAAGATTGTGGAGGTATCTCTCCCATGAGAGCAATTTAGCACAGCTTAACGTTAACTAATTTTGAAAATAATATTGTTTTGAGTTACATGCATATATATATCACAGGAAATAAAATGGAAAAATATGATACAGGCAAAAGTAGATTTAAAAAAATGAGTAACACAACAGCATACAGTATAACATTTCCTTTATGTAAGATGGAAACTAGAGAGCATTATAGTAACACTAAAATCAATAACGCTAATCACAGTTTACAGTAAGTTAATGAGTGTTTGGAGGTAAGCAAATGTTTGCTACATTGCATAGCAATTACTAAGACACTAGAACTACAATCAACACTGTTGTTATCATTCTCTATATAAAAACAAAAACCAAGTGATGCAGTCAGACAATAGAATAATGCAAAATGTCTAGGATGCTAAAATATTTAGTACTTTACAAAATAACAAACATATTAGTCATAAAAGTAACAGATGCCCCTAAAATTATTCCAAAACACAAGACAAAAAGCAGCTAAAGGTCTTTTGTTAAGTGCAAATGGTCATATACGTCGATGTAAATCACATTTGTGAAAATCAAGGAGTACAGCAGGTCAAAATATATATTTGTGCTGCGGAGCGGCCGTTTTGTGTTTGTGAATAACCACCAGTGTGTGTAGATGGCAGTAGGCTTAAACCTAAAAAGCTATATTATTACATAATATACATGCTACTGTTCATTTTCATTATTGTTTTTGTCAGTAATTCTATTGCAGTAGCATAACAATTTTTAACATGACTGTTTAGTGATTGATGAGTGTACTATATCTTTATAAAATACATTGTTGAAGCTTAATAATTGGACGAAGGTGGTAATCAATCATTTCTGTACACTACAATCCGTTGCGATGCGATTAATGTATTTTCTATCTTTTAATATATAACATAAAGTACTAATAATGATAAACAGTGCGCACTACCGCAAAAAACGTCCAATCAAGACAAATGTCAATAGACTAAATGAAAATCCAAGGTGCTCCTGTTTGTCCACACCTTCATAATGCACCAGCAGATCGTAATCTGCACGTCTTCCCCTTTCAAGAACCAATCTCCACGGCACAAACGAATTTCTAAAACATCAAACACAAAGGGGGCGCTTCCATAGTGTATTATCAGATGTAAAAGATTTATTCATAAACCGTAAAATCATGCACGTACCAGAACAACAAGTATTCACAGCATATCAGGTTACAATTTAGCTTACTCTTCCTTCTAAAACATCCCGTTCAGAACAAAGCAGCTTTCCAGCGTGTAATCAAGCGTCTACTCCCTCTACATGTTTCGCGCGCAGGTGACTTCATCAGGAGAACTGTATCTACAGCACACTAGACAGCTTTTTATAGGGCCATGTTCTACTGGTGTCCAATAGGTTATATTAACCCTTTGTAATCACTTAGTTAATAACATCCTCTAAGCACAGATCGTTATACAAAATTTGTAAAATAAATATTGCCTGATAATAATTCAAGAAGGTAAACCACGTGTGTAGTACAACAATTCATGCACGTGGTTTACCTTCTTGAATGTAAGTGTGTAAAAAAATATGTAAGAAAAACTAAGAGACCATTGAAAATGTATTTTGCATATTAGTGCATATTTGAACATTTGAGGAATATTCGTCATAAGGTTGAAAATCACAGTATCCACAGACATTTCACTAAATGTCATAATGCAGGTCCTGGATCTTTACTGTTTAAGGCAATAGAACACGTAGAGGTTGATAAAAGAGGTGGAGACTACAAGGAGGGTACCACTGCACTAGGTATCGCTATTCCAGTATCAAAATATAATTACAAATGTTAGAATAGTTTACTGGGTGGTGCACTATTACACAAATAGCTATTATTGAAACATGAAGAGGATAGGAAGAATTGTGTATTGGAAGGCACTCAGCGATTATCGCTGAGTGCCTTCCAATACACAATTCTTCCTATCCTCTTCATGTTTCAAAAGAGGTGGAGACGTCTTTTGAAATTAGTACAAAGATAAACATATTGATATATACTTTAAATACCTTTGTCCCCTCTAGTTTGAATGAGGTATGCAAAATGACCCCTTTTCTGTGATGATAGTGATTGTTTAGTATATATTATATTTGCTGCCATCAAATACTGTATCATTCGATATGAAGGATAAACAATGCCTTGTCTGTATAAGCAACTTGGAAATAATATGTGGATTTATGTGAAGTGATAGATCTTATAAAAGAACAACGTTGTAGTAAGACAAGTAGTACGCTTATGTAGCACCTAAATGTGCAGTATGTATTTTATACTGAGAGAAGCATCTTAAAGTATTTTAAAACATTTTTTAACATTTTAAACATATGTATGCATTTATTTAAATTTGTTATATGAATGTTCATTTTATTTTATTAATTTATTATTATGTAATATTTCTTTTACAAATTTTGTATAACAATCTCTGCTTAGAGGATGTTATTAACTATGTGATTACAAGGGGTTAATATAACCTATTGGATACCAGTAGAACATGGCCCTATAAAAAGCTGTCTAGTGTGTTGTAGACACAGTTCTCCTGATGAAGTCACCTGCGACGAAACATGTAGAGGGGGTAGACGCTTGATTACACGGTGGAGAGCTGCTCTGTTATGAACAGGATGTTTTAGAAGGAAGAGTAAGCTGATATGCTGTGTATACTTGTTGTTCTGGTACGTGCATGATTTTACATTTTATGAATAAATGTTTTACATCTGATAATACACTAAGGTGTTTGATATTCTATAAAATATAAAGTGGTGAAGAGGCTAATTAATGTTACCAACAATTAAATTACATTGAGTTTGGTATCATTCTGTTCACAACTGTATGAGAATATTTCCGGTATTATTTATGTAGCTCTCGCACATTGCAAATATTAGTTATAAATAATATCACTTTTCATACAGCAAATAGCAAGTCCAGAGATGTCATAAAATAACCAGTTTATACAGGTCTAGAAGTGGGAGCCTGAAGAAGGACACCTGACCACCCTGAAGGAACAATGACCAGAGGGATCCACCAATGGTACGTCGAGTTCTTGGGAGGTCATGACACATCACCCTATGAATGTGGACCTTAATACTGTAACTGTGTATCTTTGTGATGTCACTGCTTTTTACAACTGTACAGTGTATAAATTGTTCACCTCTTGCTTTGGAAACCAGAGCGTTCTAATAGAAGCTTGTGTTGCTGCCAACTGCACAGGCGTATGCATTCCACACTTTGTCTTGTAATATTTTGCAAATAAAATCTGTATGCTTTGGAACCACAGCGATCACATCGGAGAATCTTTATTGCAAACAATACGTATGGACATAACAAAATGTATTCAATTAGTAGTGTTACAGCAGCTTTCAGTGTATGCTACATTTATTACTGGAAGTAAAACAATACAGATTGGTAATTTTATCTAATTACTTTCACTCACTCTCCTAACCTAACTTAAACCAGTTGAACATCATACATTTTACATCAGAGAAGAAGACTAAACAAATTTGACATATAATGTTTAAAAAATCAAAATCAAAAGGTAAACCTATTTGAAGAGATTAAAAAATGAATAGCCAGTAGCGGAAATTATACAGTTGGAATGTGATTAAATGTTACTATGAATTTGTTTTAATTTTCCTGTAACAGCTCTTGCCAGGAAGAACAATACCTGACAGTGACGACAAACCTGGGGGGTATATTTAATAAACTGTGGGTTTGAAACAGTGGAGGTGTTGCCTATAGCAAAAAATCAAAGTCTAGTTATCATTCATTTAGTACATTCTACAAAATGATGGCTAGAATCTGATTAATTGTTACAGACAACATCTCCACTTTTTCAAACCCGCAGATTAGTAAATATACCCCCTTGTGTTTTTTATAGGTAAGCCACATATTTTACCTTACACAGCTGCTTCAATCTTTAGCACTTATCAGTCATATGATATTTTTCTACTCTATTGTTGAGAGATGCTTCGAGCATCTAAACATTTATGGTGGCAATAAACCAGCAATAATGGAGTTATAAGCCAAACTCAGTGGGCAGATATTTCAAACTACTTAAGACAATTGATATCCTCCTAGTGTTTGAGATGTTTTGTTTGTTTAAAGTAACAAAAAAGAGCTTGTCATAATGATTAACTATTGTTAGTTCACTGTCTATGAATAAACTTAGGGATCCCATTATTCTTAAACAAAAAAGGGTCTACCTACATGACATGAAATTTGAACAAATCATTGGAATGACTTCTTTTTTGTATGTAATGTGATACAATTGTTACAGAAACCTATTTACTGTAAACCTGATAAGTTAATGTCAACAGTAGTCTGCAATCTAGGGAAACAAGCATTTTAAGTTAAATATTTCCAGAGAAAAATTGTGATTGTCATAGGAAATCCTGAACGTATGGAAGTCCTCTGCATATTGGCATCCTTGAAATACACTTTATCCTTGAGAGACAGAGCCATTGATTTTATATGCAACAGGAAACTTACCTGTGCATTATCCGTATCGACTTTTTGAGACTTTCTCTGCGTGTCTGATGTAATTAAAAAGTAAATGGAAATACTTGTCACTTGGAATAAAGTCAGCCATGTTGTTCCTTCAAGAAACATGAGTGTCGAACAAGCAGAATAAAATGTTTTTAATGCTAGTCAAATGCATGTAATCATGGTCGACAGTAGAAACCATCATATCTAATGTCACCATACCCACTAGCATTTAATAGAATTGCATTTTCATTTTGTATTGAAGAGCACATCTTGTTCTATCTTGTTCTGGCTGAATGCATAGGGGAAGTTTACTGTCACTTCCAACTACTAGTAACAAACACATGTCAAACTAGAGCAATGCAGAACATGTTGAGAACAGTAACACCCATTGTTATTCCCAGTCCTTGGCACATTTGGATTGGTAAGAGAATCTTAGCAACCTGAACAGGATCAACGCGAAAGCCAAATCAGAGGACAGAGCGACAAGTGAGAGAGCTATAGAAAATTTAGACAAAGAACAAGTATTAGGGGCACTCAAAGGATGGTGGGGATATTATAACATTTAAATTTTATTAGATATACATTAAAATAATCTCACATAGTAAAACAATGATAGGAGTAGTGAAATATTAAAAACTTGAAATGGAATAAATGACCAAAATACACTATATCTGGTAAAACTAGCAGACATGCTGCCAGAACGCGCTAACCCTCCTAGAATAATATATAAATTCTCAACGAGTGCTGGATTTGGGATCAACCTAAGCACCTAACATTCATAATACAATGAAAGGATTAATAAACTCTAAAGGTTGATTCCATCAAGATAAAGTAAAACGCTTTATAGGAAATTTCAAATCTTATAGCAGCAGAACTGTATAATCAATAAGTGATAGCAAAAAGGAGCAGGCTGGACCAATGATGGGTTGAGAGTATCGTGGTATAAGGTAAAATACTCTACAATCTCCTTCTAGTGTTATGAGACGGCAGGGCAGCCTCTATGAATTGTTGATATGTTACAGCAAAATTATGCTAACCGACATGTTTTCCAACTACTGTACTGTACCACGAGTCCAAAGTTAGAGAGCCCGCACCAGTGCCAAGTTCCTAGTTGGAGAAAAAATAAATCATCAAGGAGCAGGTCCCTTGCATTCACAGGAGCACCAAGACTTATGACTGCATGGTCCTGCCTATTACTGTACATAGGCAGTAGAAGTTCCTGCAGCAGTTCCAAAGCTGCCATATCACTTTATTCTAGACTGGGGTTTTCCTGTTTTTGTGGAAATCGTTCTGAATCAGTTACACATTTTGGGGGCAGTCTCAGATGACCTGCCATTTATAAGGGGGCTTGAAGAAACCAACGCCTAGGCCCAAACAAAATATGGCAAGAAAATCTATAGACGAAGTGGTGCTGGCAAGTATCATAAGCAATGGCTCTCACAAGGAACTCGCAGTTTAGGAGTCGGAAGTCATTACAAAAAATAATAATCCCATAATGTTTTGGGACAAACATAAAACATAATTTTATAATGAGCTAATCATACCTCACACCATGCAGCAAGTGTGCTATCGCAATGGTGGTAGACAAATATTTGGGATATTTTGTTGGTCACAGTCACATTAACAGAAATTTCATCCCCATACTTTTTGGGGTATAGTCAGGTACTACCAATGGTTTCATCACCACTTTACTATTAGAGCCATGCCTCTAATTAAGCTGCTCAGACTGGATAATCCAGACCAGTTGGTCTTGTTGATTTGGCAGATGCTAATTTCATGGATGTTAGAACTGCCCTGTACTCATTCTAGATTTTGCTTGCCACTGGTTTTGATTGTCATTTTTTATGCTAAACTGTTGTGTCCAAAATGGGTGGGTGCCATGTTGAATATCTGGTACTCCATTTGAGCCTTTGTCACGAACACGCTTCCAGCAGCCGTGAATTTGGGGTGCTTGCTGTATGAGGTCACACACGATTCCAGCCCACAGTCTTTCTCTACCTACCACACAGGTTATAGACCTACTGAATCGCCCCCAAACAGCGCTCACACCTCACACACTTCAGGTTTGCCACCACCTATTGAATACGGGCAATAGGACCCCAATATACTGTCCCACACTGGCACCCAAGGCTTCTAGCCGCTCACAGACTAGCAAGACCCACACCAGCAAGCAAAGGGTTAACTCATCACACCTCTATACTGTTACACAAATGTAAATGCAAGCACACACTAAGCTTGTTAATCAAATTTATCAACAAATCACACACTGGCATTCACAGGGTTAACTTAGAGGAGCTATATTCTTCTTAACAGGCTAATGGATTCGTTAGAGTATCAAGGACGCAACATATTAAATTATAGATTTAATATACAAAAGTACAGGGCAATCAGATATAAAAAATTATTAATAAACAATTAATAGATTGAGATAACATACACAAGCAAAGCAGTTTAAAATAAAAGGGGTTACATTCAGAGTAGCACATACATGAGTTGCATTTTCTGGCCAAGGGAAATTGGCTTGGAAGATCGTCAGCTTATCAATGTGAATTGATTTCCCACAAGTCTGACAATTTGCTGTAACTGGTCTCAGCTTTTTAAAGACACTTCCACACCTCTTCCTACCCCCAGGGGGTTGTTGCCTGTGATACTTTTTTCAATCACCATTTGCATGTTGTCTGATTTACTACTCGATTCTACTATGTGACCTAAGTTTTCTGTGGAGTGTCACCCAGACCCAATTTTTATTAATAAATCCACTATGACTCTGTCCATCTTCTGATACAGTATATTCACAGAGCTTACATTAATTTTCTTAACTTCTCTGTGGGGCAGAATTTTCAACTTGACGTATGAGCTGCCCTTCATCAAGCTATTGAGGAATATGTGGTTGATCACTTTTATTGATTTTAAGTGGCATATTTTAAAACTGAATTCTTTTTGCCTATATCACATATAGCCTGTGTCAGCACATGGCCTCTTTGAACCAGACAACATGCTGAGTGGTTCCTAAAAGTCTATTCTGTTGTCACAACTCCATTCCAGGCCAGGGTATATCTCACCGCAGGAGCTCTTTGAAGCTGCCACAGGTGACACTCCTATCTTCTCACACTGGAATGTGCAAAGCCATCAAATACATTTACATCAGACTTTCTGCCTTCACATTTTACACTTTAGTAGCTAAACTTATCAATGGCTTCATTTGATATAACATATTTACACTGCAGTTATGATTTATCCCTTATTCCTCACAACTATGTGATGGGTTAACCCTTATAAAAAACTGTAAGATCTCTATGTTCACAACAGCCTTAATTGCCATCTATGGGAACAGTGTATACTACTGTAGTGAAGGAATATCCTGAAGTGATCTACCAAAGCCCTACCGGTTACTCTATCAAGAATTCTTGTTGGTTACCAACCATGCTCTACTACTGAAAAAGAATACAATATTTGACATTTTTCGTTCCACACAAAACAATTTACAAGAGAGGTATTTTCTCTCTTCCCCCCACTTTATATGGGAAGATACAGACATTTGTCTAGAGACAGTGAGAGGCTAAATACATTTACATTTCAAAACAATTGTCTTCCAATCAGGTGCATCAGTTCCTTCCACAGAATCTTTTGTAATCAGCTATGTGAGACCCAAGGTCTCTTTTGGGGAAAGAACTACACAATAGTAAAACTATAAATCATAGTTATCAATAAGGTTTCAGCATTGAGGGCTAGTACCTTGGAGAGATCACCTTTGGTCAGTAATGATGTGGTGTTTGAGATAATATTCTGTGGTTTCTAGAAATGATTGTAGCTGTGATAATTTAAAAACACTGTAGTAAATATTAGTGTGCACAGATGGTTAGTTGTTAAATACATAGGGCCTGAGTCATTAAGGCAAAAAATGGGTAAATGTTCTCTGGGACAAACCATGTTACAATGCAAGGGGGTGCAAAGTAGTTTATTATTTTGCGCATAAGTTAAATACTGGCTGTTATTTCATCTAGCACACAAATACTTAATAGCTTTATTACTACACTGAAATGTAAAGTTGATCTAGGACATGCCCTACCCCAACTATAAATCTGTCCCCACATTTTAAATTTACCTACCCCTCCAATGCAACATGGTTTTGCCCAGGTGCAAATGTTACTCCTTTTTTATGCTTTGCTCTTCTTAATGACTCAGGCCCATAGTGTGTAAAGATTTGATTTGTTTGTAGACATTCCCATCCCCAATGTGTGAGACATTCTCTGCTTACACTGGTTGTGTTTGTAGCTGTGATATGATAGTATTATATATTGTTATTGATGTTGTTATTTAAGAAGATATAAGTTAAATAAGATTGATTGGCAAATTCTTACTTGTGAAAGATTCCATACATTGAAATACATTGTATTTAATTTGCCTTGTTGGCTTTTACCCCCTCCTTCCTACATGTGTAAAGTAATGGCTGCACAAAGTTTGTATTGAAATTAGTGAATGTACTGGGATGTTTGTAGACATCCCCTCCCCCGGTGAGACCAAAGATAGATTAGTGGGCAATATGTGATAACAGATGAATAGAGAGATATTTGGGTGTAATAAGCTAATGACTTGCTGATACTGGTTGTAATAAGCTAATGACTTGCTGATACTGGTTGTAATAAGCTAATGACTTGCTGATACTGGGTGTTATAAGCTAATGACTTGCTGATACTGGGTGTAATAAGCTAATGACTTGCTGATACTGGCTGTAATAAGCTAATGACTTGCTGATACTGGCTGTAATAAGCTAATGACTTGCTGATACTGGCTGTAATAAGCTAATGACTTGCTGATACTGGTTGTAATAAGCTAATGACTTGCTGATACTGGTTGTAATAAGCTAATGACTTGCTGATACTGGGTGTTATAAGCTAATGACTTGCTGATACTGGGTGTAATAAGCTAATGACTTGCTGATACTGGCTGTAATAAGCTAATGACTTGCTGATACTGGCTGTAATAAGCTAATGACTTGCTGATACTGGGTGTAATAAGCTAATGACTTGCTGATACTGGGTGTAATAAGCTAATGACTTGCTGATACTGGGTGTAATAAGCTAATGACTTGCTGATACTGGCTGTAATAAGCTAATGACTTGCTGATACTGGGTGTAATAAGCTAATGACTTGCTGATACTGGTTGTAATAAGCTAATGACTTGCTGATACTGGGTGTAATAAGCTAATGACTTGCTGATACTGGCTGTATTTAAGCTAAGGGCCTGTTGCTGATTGTTGAATTGTTAGGAAATGGCCACCTCCCTGGTGCTAGAATGTGCTAGAGATTAGTGTACAATGTGTGATGACTGATGAATAGTGAGATATTTGTGGTGGAGTTGCTAATACTGATTGTAATAAGAGTTGTGCTGAAGGTTGCATTGTTAAGAAAATGGCCACCTCCCTGGTGCTGGCATGTGCTTGTAACAAAGCATGGTGTGAGGGCGACCATTTTGAGTGGTGACTTTGCACTGTAAAATGAAATTTCATTATGAATAATAGAGTATATGTACTGGAATAGTGATGTGTGTGTGGATATCTATCTATCTATCTATCTATCTCATATCTATTTATCTATCTATCTGTCTATCTATCTATCTCATATCTATCATCATCATCATCATCATCACCATTTATTTATATAGCGCCACTGATTCCGCAGCGCTGTACAGAGAACTCACTCACATCAGTCCCTGCCCCATTAGAGCTTACAGTCTAAATTCCCTAACATACATACACACAGACACACACACACACAGAGAGAGACTAGGGTCAATTTTTGTTAGCAGCCAATTAACCTAACAGTATGTTTTTTGGAGTGTGGGAGGAAACCAGAGCACCTGGAGGAAACCCACGCAAACACAGGGAGAACATACAAACTCCACACAGATATGGCCATGTTCGGGAATTGAACTCATGACCCCAGTGCTGTGAGGCAGAAGTGCTAACCACTGAGCCATCTATCTATCTATCTATCTATCTATCTATCTATCTATCTATCTATCTATCTATCTTTTCTATCTATCTATCTATCTATCTTTTCTATCTATCTATCTCATATCTATTTATCTAATATCTATTTATCTAATATCTATTTATCTATCTATCTATCTATCTATCTCTCTCATATCTATCTATCTATCTATCTATCTATCTATCTATCTATCTATCTATCTATCTATCCATTTATCTATTCCAGTACATATACTCTAGTATTCATAATGAAATTTAATTTTGCAGTGCAAAGTGCATTTAGGATTAAGGATAAAGCTAGATATAAGGCAGCCAACATGGGAATTGTAATGCAAACAAACACACACACACACACACACACACACACACACACACACACACACACACACACACACACACACAGACAGACTAAGGTCAATTTTGTTAGCAGCCAATTAACCTACCAGTATGTTTTTGGAGTGTGGGAGGAAACCAGAGCACCCCCACGTAAACACAGGGAGAACATACAAACTCCTCACAGATAAGGCCATGGTCGGGAATTGAATTCATGACCTCAGTGCTGTGAGGCAGAAGTGCTAACCACTTAGCCACCTTGCTGCCCATAATAGACCTTGTTGTGCCTACTAACATTGAAGTCCATCGACCCACTGATCCATCATTACAAGGAGGACTCCACGATATTTATATTGTATGTAGATGCCAGGTTCACTTTAAAAATCAATTCTTTAAAAAATATGTATTTTTTATTAGTATGATATAATTGAAACTACATTTACAGCACACAGCCACTCTTATGGATAAATACATGTAAACATACAAATAAGGGTGCAGAGAATTCAAAGCTACTCTGACATCCGCACAATTATTCTGATTGATATTTTGAAACATGAATATATTCAGAATTAGAATTTGATTTTAGGCTGCCTTCAATCAATTTTCCTTACTTCAGCTTTTTACCATGTACAAATATTTACATTTATAGCAATATATACAAAACACATTTAATGACTTTACTGGAATAAACTGAATTTACTGCTAATAATACAAAAATATAAAATGACCTTGACAGATTGCCACACTTCCTAAATAATATCTTACATGAAGTCCTAGTAATTGAAGCATAAAAAGGCTTCATTATTTTATAGATCTTTCAAACCTCTCGCCCCACACACAAAACTTATATTTTCATTTAAATGCGGCTATAGACTCTTGCAGTATTTGAATGGCACAAAGTGAAAATACTGTGAAAATATATACACTGTTATTTAATGTTAATATTTTTCCAATGGGAATATCAGAGGTCATTTGAGACGTGCACCCAATATGGACTCCACAACACATTGGTTTTGTACAGGTCCTAACAAGTCATTATTCAGGCACTAGGTCCATGGCCACCAGCTTGTAATTTAGACATTAGGCCCTTGGATCTCACACTTTGTTTCAGGCGATGCTCCATCCGAGAATTCCACTAGCCACCAGGGATACAGGATACATTAGAATCAGGCCAACAATACTGGGGCTCTCCCACTTAGTTTTCCCGCTAAAAATATTGTTTTTATGCCATTTTCCAAGGTATACATAGTACTTCATTAGCGTGGATAGACCAATATCAGACTTCCCATCTCTGCATCTGCCTTGTATCGTGCTCATAGAATCCCAATAGAGTCAGGCTCTCATTAAAGGTAGATTTTAATGAGTGTTCCTTGTTTGCTGGATATGCATTGAACTGCATTGATTTTCAATATCTGTTTAGCTTAATAACATTATGGGTGTTGTTATTAAAGTTCTTCCCCTTTGTACAAACTGCTGCTTCATGTAGCTCCACAAATCTGTGCTGTGGAGCAGCCATTTTGTGCTTTGTTTGTGACACCATTGTTTTTCAACATGAAGCCTATAAGACAGACACACAAGTATTCCTTATTTTAGTGTTCAATTAGGTACATATCCCTCAACAGTACTGAGTAACACGTCTGTGTGAGTAAACTATTCCAAATTAGCCAAGATCAGTTAATTTGAAAACATGCTAGTTTCATTACAAATAAATGATAAACTACAAATTCAAGAATGTTTGTACTACTATGGCTAATAATAGTCAGTGTGGCAAAACAGTGCCTTTTGCAGAGACACTCTCTCTTGCTTTGGCTGATGGGCTATTTGAGAGGTATTGTATTCGGGTTGGGTATGGAATAATGATACTCATTATTCCGACAATACTTATCCCGACGTGGAGAGACCAAAGGCCTCCTTCCCCGACCAGCGTGCAGGACAACTTCTGTGTAATGCGACAGGAAGTGATGCCGATCCCTGAAGAAGGCGGCGCCAGCTGATGACTGTCATCACCGATAACCGCACAGCGGTCATCGGTGCTGTGAAGGGGGTAATGTAAGTATCACCCCCTTCACAGCACCGATGATGTCATCAGCTGGCTTAACCTTTAATACATGGGCGAGTTTAAACTCACCCGAGAAAATCACTGAAAATGCAAAATCACTGCTTGATATATTTACCCCCAGGCGTTTAATAGGGAGAGCTTTCAATTAAAGTATTTACTATATTATGACTGAAGGACGTGTTTCTAACAGCCAAAGCACAATCACAAAGACGCAATGCGGTTTTGTGAACCTAAGAAGATACTGATAATGTGAGGCCCTTCCACAACAAAAACAACTAATTTCAAATATATATTTTATTTATGTTTATTTTATATTTTTAGAGGTTTTCATGACTCTGAAGCCTGCACTTTGTGTCCTGTGCTCTTTTAAAACAGCAGGACCAAATGTGTTTGCTCAATGTTGATGAGTATGAAATAAAATGAACAATTAGCTTTTTATTACATTTACTTATAAAATTGCTCATACATCATGAAAACTATATGCGATTTTTTTTTTTTTTAAATTACAAGTTTTCTGATATTCATGCTAAGAATGTTCATTAATTTGTTATGCTTCCTTTTATGTCTGAAACTGCATTTTTAATCTCTTGGCAGATGGTGTTCAGACACTTATGAATTTTACACCCCAAGATCCCTTGATGCCAGGGGGTATCTCTTTTATGTAACACATTTTTTGCTGTCTTATTATACCATATTGCGTTTTCATCATCAACCTAATTTTGTATCCTGTTCTTTCCTTTAATTAAAATTTTAGAATCATATCATTGCAAAAGTGCTTTATTTAGAGCAAGTTGTCAGTGCTGAGTAGGAGCCATATGTATATGTACAAATATGGCATTGTCAAGCTTGGATACAGTAGATTCAAAGAGAAAACAGCTTCTCAAACACTACATTTGTTTACTAAAATGATAGACCTATCCAGGAAAACAATGAAGCAAGAAACAGCATATGTAGCACAAATTGATTAGTTAGAAAATAGTAATTGCTCAGAAAGTATTTAAAACAGGAAAATGGAAGAAAGGGACAACAGGAGCATAGAAATAAATTTGATGTTTGATTTTATTTTCCACCAGAAAATGGTTTTGGTTTTGGATTTGTTTTTTTTTTTTTGAAAAATTGCTAAAATATGCTAAAATCACATCATTTTGCTCTTTTTTTGATCTTACATTATTATTAACCTCAATAACACTAATTTCAAGTCATTTGCAGTCAATTTTGACCACCTCACAGGTTACAATATTATTTTCATACACTTTCGGACAAATATTGCAGAGACCTGGCTGGATGCTAAGCGGCAGAGCAATGACACAAACACACGGCAGTTCCTACCACATCTAGGACACATTGGCACACAGCAGTGGCAGAAAAGAAAAGTCAGAAGAAAAGCCTGCAAGGCCTAGTATTTGTATTTCAGCAATGACAATTAGCAATGGAGCTCTTCTTTTTTTGTGTAACCTATATACCACCGTACAAAGTTGACTGCAATGTCAGAAGAAAAGCCTGCCAGCACTAGTATTTGTATTTTTCTCTAATTAGAATTACCAAAGGAGCTCTCCTCTTTGTGTGTTACCTATATAACACAGTAGAATTTGACTGCAGAATTGCACCAACCCTGCCAGCACTAGTATTTGTATTTTTCTCTAATTAGAATTACCAAAGGAGCTCTCCTCTTTGTGTGTTACCTATATAACACAGTAGAATTTGACTGCAGAATTGCACCAACCCTGCCAGCACTAGTATTTGTATTTTTCTGCAATGAGAATTACCAATGGAGCTCTCCTCTTTGTGTGTTACCTATATAACACAGTAGAATTTGACTGTCGAATTACATTAGCCCTAACAGCACTAGTATTTGTATTTTTCTGCAATGAGAATTTAGCATGGAGCTCTCCTGAATGTCACTGTAGACTTTGAACACTGCTACCACCTCCTCTTTCAATTCTATCTATTTAGCTGACCAACTGCTCTACACAGTGTGCTACCCCTTCTGTGTCTCTCTTTCAAATGGCGCTAGATCGCCGTGGAGGGCGGTATTTATAGATTTCAAAACTCGCGAGTTCCGATGACGTAACAATGACGTTTTGCCTCGTTTTCGATTTGAAAAAGCGCAAAAGTACCGATTCCTCGTTCCTAGTACCTGGATTCCCTAAGTTCGGGTGTGTTCGGTTCTCGAGGAACCGAGCCTGAGCATCTCTACTTTTTAGGAGTATTTTTCAAAAATGATTATTGAATTTGCATAATTCACTATCTGTCTATATGTACCAAGCAAAAAGACACACTTTAAAATGTAAGGCACAGAAATGAGTAAGTTTTCTCCTGGACAAACCATATAACAATGCAAGGGGTGCATATTAGTTTATTGTTTTGCACATAAGTTAAATACTGGCTGTTTTTTCATATAGCACACAAATGCTCAATGGCTTATTTATACACTGAAATTTAAAGTTGAACTAAGACATGCCCTACCCCAACTATAAATCTGCCATCACATTTTAAATTTACCTCCCCCTCCAATGCAACATGGTTTTGCCAAAGTGAAGTTACTCATTTTTTTTGCTTTCCTTTCCTTAATGAATCCGGCCCAATGTATTCAGTGCACATTTTTTAAACCTTTCACTACTTAACATTGCTGTTATATATAAATATTTCCAATTTTCTGAGGTTATAAAGGACTTGCAGTGAACCTTTCATCTATACACGGTGGAGGTTATTAACGAAGAGCAAAACAACAGAGGTGCAGAGCAAAATCCTGTCTTCTGGTGAAGTGCTATTTTATTTGTGCACATATGGCTAGATTTCTTTGTCTCTATCAATAAACCCACCCCTTCAGTCTTTAACCTTACTATTGCTCACTGTTTTCTTTCTTTTCTTTCACATTTTGTCACCTCTTTTTTACTGACAGTAGGCTCATTTAGAGGAACAAAGTAGAAGTACAATTTTGCACCATGGGAAAACATTATGCACTGTGGGGCAGACAGATCTGGGGGTATATTTACTAAACTGCGGGTTTGAAAAAGTGGAGATTTTGCCTATAGCAACCAATCAGATTCTAGTTATCATTTATTTAGTACATTCTACAAAATGATAGCTAGAATCTGATTAGTTGCTGTAGACAACATCTCCACTTTTTCAAAACCGTAGTTTAGTAAATATACCTCTTGTGGACAGACTTAGAGTTGGGAGGGAAGCACATTCTAGAACAACTCTAAATTGCAGTGTAAAATTAAAGCTGCACAGTATTTGTGTGCTACATGAAAAATAGGCTATATTTTACCTGTATGCAAAAAGAATTCTATGCGCACTTTTTGCATTGCAACATGGTTTTTCCAGGTGCAAGTTTGCACTATTTAGCTGATTTTTCTCCTATTTCTAAATGAGGGTCCTATTTCTAAATGTCTAAAAGATTGATTGGTACAAGTTATTGAACATTTGTGCTTTCTTAGGAATTTTTGTGGCTAACAGCGATTTGTAATCTGATAGGCAAGTGCAGGTTATTTATACATTTAAAAGAAAACATCATTCTCAAAAGGTAATCTGTTTATTGCTAATTTATTTTGGTAAATATCTATATGTGCAAAAATATATTTCTGAAATGGTAAACTCTTACAGTTCCTTCAAAAAACTATTCAAATTTAATTTAGTTTTAAAGCATTTGACCTTAGATATTTGAAGTAAAAAAAACATTATTTAAAATAATATCAATTAGGTTTCCTTGAGATATAGTTGAATATAAACATTAAAAGTTACAGTGTCTTAATTAGCATAGTAATGTCATACTTCAGGAGATGTGAGTTTAAATTGGAATTTCGGTTATGGCATTATGTTTCTTATTAATTGAATACAGCCAATGTTATTACATGATTAAGATGTGAGTAAGATAGTATACATGGCTGCAGATGTTTAAAATCCTTTTCTGAATAAATATACCATTTAATTAGTGATGTGAATTGAATTTTGCATATGCATATCTTTAATTGCTTTGAATCGGTAATTAATTTAAAAAAAAATTGCCATACTGTTCTGCATAGCAATAAAATAAACAGAGCCAGGGAGAGCTCATGGTGTAGTATTTAAAATCACCAAATTAGAGATGCGAACTGACCCCCGTTTTTTGGTTTTGGATGTGGTTTTGGTTCTAAAACGTCTCTGTGTTTTGGTTTTGCTACTGTTTGTGCCCAAAAATCATAAAAGGTTTTGGTTTTGGATCTGGGTTTAATTAAAATTTGTGAAAAATAGATAAAATGATGTGATTTTGATGTGTTTTTGCTCCTATATTTTTATTTATAACATTAACATTCATTGTCAGTCATTTCCAGTCTATTTTCTAATGATCCCTTCACAACTGTTCAATTTTTCACCAATTTTGGCCAAAGTCTGCTGCGAGCTGTCTTAATGAAGGATTTTGTAACTTTGCATTAGCTTTCTCTGATTCAATTCAAAACATAATTAACCAATCTATACGGTTCTCTAACTCCATCACATAGCGTAAATCGTCAGACATCATATCTCCGTCTATACATGTATTCTTTGGTGGTTGCACATTCTGACCTTTTAATTTCTCAGAACATGGACTTTCAATTGCAATGTCTTGTCAAGACAGATGTTTTTGGCAACCAAATCTGCATCAATGTCAGTTATACATTCTTGAGTGGGAAGACCAACTTTTGGCCTATCTGAACCCTCTGTTTTACATATTTCGTACATTTCACTAATATAACATTTAGGGGGGTATTCAATTGTTAGCGAGATCCCCGGAAAAACGAGCGCTCGAAAAATATTACCGTTAATACGGTAATATGTGCGGAAATACTGTTAATACGGTAGTTTACTCGCTGAATTTCATCTCGCAGCTCAGGGAGCTGCGAGATGAAATTCAGCGAGTAATTACCGTATTAACGCTAATATTTTTTGAGCGCTCATTTTCCGGGGATCTCGCTAACAATTGAATACCCCCCTTAGTATTTATACTTCCATATTTATATACATGGTCCTTTGGGACTGCCTCCGCCGCAAGTCTTGGGCAGTCCCCTTTACCCCAGCGTTGTTCAAGGTGTGGGTTCCAGTCCCACCACCGGTGCTTTATCAGGTCATCTCAGGCTCCAACATCACTGGCCCTCCGGCATGAGAAAATTGAGGGAGTCCTGAACCAACTGTGTTAGGTCAGATACTACACTTGAGCTTAGCCAAGAGACGAATCGAGATTGACATTTAAATCTCAAACTGGACATGGTAACTAGATGTAGATATACATGATGACCGGCAAATATATCAGAGTTCCTATTGTTTGATTCACAAGGGCAACATTGCGGCACAGATCTACCTTACTCGTAGCATAAACAAACACTTACAAGTAAATCAAAGCATTTGAAAGCTCCACTCTTGTCATGAAACGATGTGATGTGTTGCATCTTCTTTTGTGTATGTGCATTAGGATTTATGGGAAAATGACAGCGCCTACAGGGTTTCAAAAAGTTTTCCTTGCTTAGTGAGGATTAAGAGCATGAGTGCGGCTACATTTGCACCAACATGCATAAATGAGATTTCACCTTGCGGGACAAGATTATTTTAAATAAGATAGAGCTATGGAGATGACACAAGTACACAGGGACACACCTCCTTTTTCATCCTGTTCCAGGTCCAGTCCTATCACCAGTGCATTTTCAGGTCACCACTGGGGCCTGTCATCATCATCATCATTTATTTATATAATGCCAGCACATTCCATAGCACTTTACAATTGGGTATCTACTTGTCTAAATGTCTTAAAATTGCATTACAATAAATTATAATCAATCACAACTCTTCTATTCTTTCATCTGTCCCTTGCACGCTATCTAACGCTAACCTGATAAACAACAACACGCCACACAGCGGCCACACATGTGTAGAGGTGCGGAGACTGAATAGGAGTCCAGTGGCAATAACGAAGGTAGGCCACAAGAGGATTATATAATAAACAATGGTTAACAGTAGCCAGTTTCGGTACACAGTAAGGCAATAAGGCAAAGGGGTCAGGAGGTGTAGTTGAGGACAATACAAGGTCAGTACACGAGCAGTAGATAACTGGAGGCAGAATGCAGCAACAGGAGCAGGAATTAGATAACTGACAGGAGCACAATAATCTGGCAACCCTTACCTTTAGTTATAAAATACGAGACTTATCTGAAATCATGCGGAAGGATGTCAGATGTAAAATATCATGCCAGGTCCGGACCGGAAATTACGTCACTGGAAGTTAAAAAGCCAAGCAAACAGTCAGTCCAGTATTAGTGTCCTCAGTGCAGTACCCATTTTCTTGATGAGCGTGGTTTCAGATAAACCTCATATTTTATACTTAAATGTAAGGGTTTTTACCATGTGTGTAATAAACGTTTGTTAAACGATTCTTTACATGCGTGGCGACTGTGTGGCGTGTTGTCGTTTTTCAGGTCATCTTTAACTCCATTATTGGATTTTGAACATAGTGGAAATAGTCAAGCTCCTTTTCTGGTTGAGGAGATTGAAGAACAAGTGCTTGGAGCACTGTTTGCAAAACTTGTTGTATACCAGTGTTTCCAAAACCTGGTCCCCAGGGACCCATAACAGTGCTTGTTTTCCCTATCTCTTTGCTGGAGCACAGGTGTATTCATGTCACACGCTGGTCCTATAGTCAGGTCCCGGCTCTGTGACTTTCCCTTTAAGAACCATGATTCTGCTTGCTTCTCTTTCAGAGACATTACTTTAACAGGTGTTCCTAGCTACTGTGATCTGGACCACTCCCTAAACCTCATTGGTCCTGGAACACTATATGAACCTCCCAAGGTTATGGACTCATTGCCTGATCTTTGTGTTACTCAGTCTACCTTGGTCTGGGTTGTATCTGCTGCTGCTGTTACCTGTGTGCTGGACTTTTACATCTACAAACCACCATAGCTGGTACTTGTAGTTCCACACTGCTTACTGAATCTCCTACTGCTGTTACCTGTGTGCTGGACTTCTACATCTACAACCACCATACCTGGTACTTGTAGTTCCACACTGCTTACTGAATCTCTTACTGCTGTTACCTGTGTACTGGACTTCTACATCTGCACACTGAACTGTCTCGTGAGTTACCTATTCCACCTGCACTCATATTGATTGGCTCAACTACCTCTCTGCTCGGCTGCCTGTATTCTTTACTGAACTACAATCAAGTTACCTTGTCATGTGTGATTCTATGTTTGGCACAGCTATTATTATTACTCTGTTGATTATTAGTTGCTGGACTGTTATTAAGAATATATTGCCAAGCTAGTTGCCAGTTCCGTTATTTAAGTTGTGTGCATTCATTCTTCATGCCGTTGCTATTGGTTACCAACTGAACTTCTTTCGTGATTTCATTGTATTTTGTGAACTGTCGTGTACTCAGCTTGCTGAGTTGTACATATCTTTCACTGTTGCTGTTATACCATCTACCAATATACTATATTGCAACGCTACTATCATCTTCTGTGTTTTGTTCAACCTCCACCATCCACTGCTAATAACATCCAAGTAGTGGCAAAAGGGATCCATAAAATATCCTTAGCCGGGACAATTCATTACTGACTGACACATTTTGAAAGATCCACAGGTGGTATTCATTATTCACTGGTGACCTGGAAAACCTGCACTATTAGGGGTCCCTGAAGATTGGGTTTGGGAAACACTATTGTAGCTGTATCACTTATAAATAGCTTATTGTATACATTTATTTAAATTAATAGCACGTTGAGCCAAAATATGTGATTGTAAATGTACTGATTTCTGTAATGGTATGTATTGATTTCTGTGACAGTATGTCATGATTTAGTTTTACAATTTTTCTAAAAAAAAAGCCCCCCTTGCTATTTAGACCTTTTGATGTGTGAGTGTCCAAAACATCCTATAGCTTGAAGGCACAGGAGAGGGTAATTAAACTTACTATGTCTCTAAGACAGGATGCAAGTAATATAGGAAATACAACACCAAGATTTAGGAAATCACAGATAAATATCAATTTTGTTAAGTTTAAATTGCGTTCGCTCCAAGATTAGAGGATATAGTACATCCTAATGGTAATTAATAAATGTGATATATCAGACGTTGCGGTGTCAGCTAAGACATGGGATGGGTTACCTTCTGCCAAGTTAGGGCTATAAAACTATATAGAAAGAGCACAGTTTGACCATGCAATGTATCATTCCATCTGTAACTTCTGGAAAGATTGCTAGTACCACAAATTGACATGTAACTTTCCTTATAAGGGCTACTTGATCTATTAAAACATCACTGCTTTAAGATCCTGCTCTGATGCCTACTTAACAGTGGCAAGTCCTGTGACATACAGAATAGACCAATCTAATACATTATCTGTCTGTTCGGAGGTTGGGACCCAGCATTCCAGTACCAACTCTCAGCCCGCTACCCTGCAGCTCTGACCAGTGTAATAGGCCAGTGGGGAACAAGCCACAGGGGTACCAGCCCAATTGCCCAGCAAGGGGGTACACTAGCAGCGAACGTTACCCAGATGGATGCGTGTCTAGGTGCTGGCAAAGGAGTCTAGTGGTGGCAGCAGCAGGCCCCAAACCCCTCCTAATGCATTTAGAGGGGCACAATTTGGGATAAATAAAGGGGACGGTGGCATGGCAAGCCCAGCTGGTCCCCAGCAACACAGACAGGGTGGCATAGGAGGTCCATCTTGTCACTAATGTTGTATACCATACTGTTCTGTATGTTTACCAATATATCATTTTAGTGTCTGGAAACTAAGTCATTATAATACAGTATGAAATAAAGTAGTAATGATCATTTACCACAAAAAATGGAGACCACAATTAAAGGTTAATGCCCACTTGCTGTTCCTTGGAATTGCCCCTCGGAAACTTTACCCAAACCTAGCTTTGTGGGTTTGAGTATTTACCTAAAAATGCTCATGGTGGAAAAAGTAATAGCATCACATCAAAGACCAACCAAATGGCTACTTTGGATCACCCACTTCATTCAAACCTATTAATTTCTCTTAAATCACTACTTGTCTTTTTGTAGCTTCCTTCATATATTAAATAATCATAAGAGTTTACATGTATAATCATGGATTTTTTACATGTATCACTTTTCTGTGTTTGAATGTGTTTATTAGAGATGACCAGTTCTGATCCTTTTACAATAAAGGGTATATATAAGACTCTCTCCTTGTTTTTGCTGACATTGTGTGTTGGGAAGTAGGAGTAAAGCTGGGTACACACTACAGGGTTTTTGTCCAATAATGGTCTCAACCAGCCGAAATACGACCGCTCGTTCAAAAGTCGGGTCAGTGTGTGCTGTGACATGATGGCCGAAAGTCTGCCCAAATGGACGATTGTCGCCTCATTTGGTTGGTCGTACCGTTTAATATTTTCGTTCCAATCTTGTTCCCGTTGTGTAGTGTGTATAAACTTCCGACCGATCCGCAACAGTAAGTACGAAATTACAGTCATTGCTCACGACAACATGGCTGTAAAAAGTCGCTAAAGGGACGTCCGCTCTTCCCTTTATCGTCCTAAACAAGGCTAGTGTGTATGCAGTCCATGGACCGAGCGATCGGACCATCGATCGCGTGTAAAATCGCTCGGCATAAAAAGTTGGTCGAAATTTCTGCAGTGTGTACCTAGCTTAAGTGAGTCCAAAACCTGAGGCCTTCCGAGTCTGCAACAGACAGCAGTGAAACTGCAAAAAAGTTTAATAAATAAATAAAATGAAATTAATAGTTAAGAAGCTCCACCTCCTCCATGTCTTCTTCTTCTGCTGCCTCCTACTGTGTTTCCTTCTGCATCCCCTCATCCACCACTTCTTCTGACACCTCCTCCTGTGCCTCCACCTCAATCACTGCTACCCCTCTTCTTCTGGCCCCTCCTCCTGTGCCTCCACCACTCCTGCACCTCTTCTCTTGTACATCCTCCTGCACCTTACTTCTACCTCAACTCCTGTGTTTCCTGTTCCCTGGCTTGATATGAAACACAATACAAGCACATTTTAATGTCTGTGTCATATGCATTGTATTTTGCAAATTACTTTACATCCTGTATGTGGGACAAGAATGCAGGAGAGACGTTATACATTAAAACTTTGGACACCATTGTTTTAGATTTAAAATTACTTACAATCTTTGTAGCACATGTTCTGCGTTCATCTCACTAAAAAGTTTAAAACTGCTCCATATTTCCAAAACAGTACATAGGGAGATACTCATAGTCATTTTAAATCTAAAACAGTGATGTCCAAAGTGTTTGTAATTTTTGTTTTTCAACTGGGATGGTTAGAGAACGAATTGCTCAGAAGTCCCAGAGAGCAGATTATGTCTCCTGGAGGGTCCCTCCATTTTCAGTCATCAGGAAGTACTCAGACTGGTTCTGACAGCAATCCTGCACTGTCAGCCTCAGGAGCTCTTCTCCCTCCCTTGCTCTCGCACACTAACTGCCCCTAAGCTGGTAACCCTACAAGCCATTGCAGGAATCCTCCCCTGCTTGATCTGCTCCCTCCCACACCCTGACTTCTGCACAGTCCCCTGCCCTAAACAACTAATGCATAGTGCAAAGCATCCCAATGCTAACCACAACTATCAAGCCTGAGCAACTCACTGAATGTTGATTGGTCAGCACACAGAATTAGGAGAAAGACCATGAGTGCTCCAGAACTTACCTTCCTATCAACCTCAAGAGTGATGATTAACAAGGGCTCAGCTAAACAAAACATGTGTAGGCCGCAAAAAAAGATGTTTGCAGAACCTATTTCATTGAAATTCAATTTATATTTATATGCTATACACTGCATAGTTTTGTCTAGTTACTTCTTTATCTCAAATTAATGTCCTGAATCTCTGCAATAGCTAAAGCCATAATCCATAAATGTGTATTGTACACTGTTGTATAAGAGAATATTTATTGTTTTAATTATTCATATGTTGACTTCTAATTTAATGTGAATTATTTATATGTATTTCTATGCACATGGTTTAAACCAATTTTCACTGAGAAAATAATTACATACCTGAGTTGATTGTAAAATATCACATGAAAACAGAAAATAAAAATCTTAATATTTGAGGTAAACAAACTGACTGAGTGAATACCCGATTTTATATGGATACCACATCCTGATTCCTGTAGACTCGTGGATGGAAAGATTGGTGTTAAGTGTTAACTGACTTATCTGGTCATAGACCTGTTATGTTCATCTTTTTGCTACCAATAAATATTGTCCACTGCGATCGCTGTAGTTCCAAAGCACATAGGTTTATTCGCAAAGTATATTAAAAGGCAAAGTTTGGTAAGCATAAGCATGCACCTGCCAGCAGTGACACAAGCTTCTATGAGAACGCTCTGAGGTCCAAAATACAGAGCTCAACAATTTATACACTGTACAGTTGTAAGAGAAGTTACATCACAGAGATATAACAGTTACAGTTGTAAGGTCTTCATTCATAGGTCAAAGGTTCTCGCACTCTCAGGTACTCGATGTGGCATTGGTGAATTCCACAAGTAACACCGGAAACTTTCTCATAAAATTGTGAGCAGATTGATAACAAACTCAATGTAATTCAGCTGTCAGAAACATTATTTAGCTTTTTCCCCACATTATAATTTACATGAAAAAGATTGTAAAATACATTTTACTAATAAATAAATGTGGATTGGAACCTTAATAAATGTGTATTATTTACAAGTGTAAGTGCGAATGTAAATGTGTGTGTTATTAATCCGTGTGATTGTGTCGTAACACATGGGGCTAGATTTACTAAGCTACGGGTTTGAAAAAGTGGGGATGTTGCCTAATGCAACCAATCAGATTCTAGCATTAATTTATTTAGTACTTTCTACAATAAGACAGCTATAATCTGATTGGTTGCTATAGGCAACATCCACACTTTTTCAAACCCGCAGCTTAGTAAATCTAGCCCCTGGTGTACTAATCGAAATTTTACGGTAAAACAATATTAATTAATTTACTTTTCTTCATCCAATTATTCGACTTTCACAGACCGTATTCCAGATCTGTTAGCTTGCTCCTTTTATTCACAATTGGTCAGATTTATTGAGGAAATTTAAGCAAAAGGAAGCAAGTAATACACAACCATGTTGCATTAGAGGGAGAGGTAAATTTAAAATTTGATGGCAGATTTATAGTTGGGGTAGGGCATGTCCTAGATCAACTTTAAATGGAGGAGTGGAGTCAACAGGCCTAAGGAGGAGGTCCAAAGTGTATCACAGATAATTAAAAGAGGAAAAACAAGACGGAAGACTGCCCTAATGAAGAGAGCTAAATGGAACGGGGCAGACAAACGGTTTACACATGAGGGTGAGTAAGTGTAAGGGGATCTATTGGGTAGATTGTGTATTGCTCTATAATTATACAGACATGCATTTTGCACATCATCATCATCATCTATTTATTTATATAGTGCCACTAATTTTTGATTGAAAAAGTAGCTTTATTTTGCATAAAGTACAAAAAACACAGGCGACACACAAACACATAATTATGCATACATTTTAGTACAATACAAGGTATAAAGTAGAAGACATTACATCCTACACTATACATCAAGTACTGCACTAACCATTCGAACTTAAACAATATCACATTGCAATAAAAAACAGTGGATGTGAGGGGGAGGTAGGTGAGAGGGGTAGGGTGGGGATGTCACAAGCCTGAAGCTTTATTGGGGACAGACACGAAAAGGGAAGGGTGCATAGACATGACATACAATAATACTTCAAACTGTGATAGGGGAGTGGGTTGGAGGTGGTAAGGGAGGGGAGGCACAAACTAAAGATTTTATTGAAAAAAAAACACAATGGGGAGAAGGAGAAGAGGGAGACAACAATCAATAACAATCAATTGTCGTCTTCTTCTTCCTCAGGACTGTCACGGGTGTTATAGTCTCTTAGCAGGCTGTGGATCAGCCTGCGACAGTCCTGCATGGTCATCTTCTCCCACTTCAAGATGAGACGATTCCTGGCAAGCCACATAGTGTCCTTAAAACAGTTTATAAGACGCCAGGCCTCCTGGATTGCCCCAACGGTGTGAGTCCCAGGAAATAATCCATAAAATACTGAATGGTATGAAAGGCAAGTCCTGGGCACACTGTCCTTAAGTTCATGTTCCAGGGCATCCAACAGTGCCTGTGCAGTCCCAAAAAATATACTGCGCTGTTTCCCTTTTGGTAATACAAAAGGGGCAGTGAACATATCTGCACAGGTTCCGGGAGTGCATGAATCCAAGGGTGCTCCAGAGAGGCAGGAGGAAGAAGCGAGACATGGACTTCCCAGCAGAGCATATGTTCTTTTCAAGGAGTGTCCTGCGGATGCAGTTACAAACAAAGTGGGGATATCTGGGATCCCTTTCCCATCTTTGAGGGGCTCCTTGTACATAACTGACCGCTACACTCTGTCCATTTTGGAGCCCCAGATGAAGTGAAAGACTGTCCTTGTGATGGTCTTACAGACGGCAACAAGAGGTGGCCAAGCTTGGGCCGTGTACTGCAGAACGGGAAGGATCTCGTTGCGCAGCACCAGTGCTTTCCCTTTGATGGTAAGGTCTCTGAGGCTCCACAGTCCAATCTTTTGTCTCACTGTTGCCAGTCTCTCTTCCCAACACTTCAGGGCCGCCTCCTCTCCACCAAACCAAACTCCAAGGATTTTGATGAAGTCCGGCTTGATTGTGAAGGGGAATGCAGGGGGGGATGACAGCTGCCACTGCCCGAACAGCATCGCCTCTGACTTCCGGCAGTTGACTTTTTCCCCTGAAGCTTGGCCGAAGTTCTCGCAGGTCTGGACGAGTGCTGACACCGAACACTGATCAGCGCAGAAGACAGTGATGTCGTCCATGTACAGTCAACACTTGGCCTCTAGACGGTCTGGACCCGGTGCGGTGATGCCTTTTATCTCTGGATTCTGCGTGATGCACATCGCGAAGAGCTCTATACAACAGACAAAAAGAAAAGGTGAAAGAGGACAGCCTTGTCTGACCCCAGACATGACAGAAAAGGGGTCAGTCTTCGAGCCGTTAACCAACACTGAGCTGTAAATATCAAGGTACATTAGGTTAACATAAGAACAAAACATATCACCCAATCCAAACCTGCACAGAACCTTATGCATAAAATCATGAGAAACTCGACCAAAGGCCTTCTCCTGATCAAGACTGACCAGGGCCACGTGTGCATGGTGGTCTTTGATGTAGTGGACCGCCTTCCTCTATAGGACAATTAAAATCCCCGGCCATCACTACCGCCCTGGTGGTTGCAACCTGAGCCCGTAGGGTCTGGAAAAGCTCCAAATGCTCATTCTTACCAGGGGATGTATCATCATCATCATCATCATCAGTTATTTATATAGCGCCAACATATTCCGTAGCGCTTTACAATTGGGGACAAACGTAATAAACTAATAAACAAACTGGGTAAAACAGACAAAGAGGTGAGAAGGCCCTGCTCGCAAGCTTACAATCTATGGGACAATGGGAGATTGACACAAGAGGTTAAGTATACATTTTGCATCTTGGCCCAGCCAGACTGCAAAGGTAGGGTGACTCATAAGCTAAATGATCCTGTCACACAATAATGTTGGTCCGGGGGTAGTTGTCTTGTGTGAAATTGTGTAACAGGCTAAAGGTAGTGAGGTTAAGATGGTGGTTGAGGAATATTATACGCTTGTCTGAATAGGTAGGTTTTCAGAGAACGCTTGAAAGTTTGTAGAACAGAGGAGAGTCTTATTGTGCGAGGGAGAGAGTTCCATAGAGTGGGTGCAGCCCGAAAAAAGTCCTGTAACCGGGAATGGGAGGATGTAATGAGGGTGGATGAGAGACGCAGATCTTTTGCAGAACGGAGTTGCCGAGTTGGGAGATATTTTGAGACAAGAGAGGAGATGTATGTTGGTGCAGCTTTGTTGATGGCCTTGAAGGTTAGTAAAAGTATTTTATATTGGATTCGGTAGAAGACAGGCAGCCAGTGTAGAGACATACAGAGTGATTCAACAGAGGAATAGCTATTTGCAAGGAAAATCAGTCTTGCCGAAGCTTGCAAAATAGATTTTAGGGGTTTGAGTCTGTTTTTGGGAAGACCAGTAAGGAGGGAATTGCAATAGTCAATGCGGGAGATGATTAGTGCATGAATTAAGGTTTTAGCAGTGTCTTGTGTGAGATATGTGCGGATTCTGGAAATGTTCTTTAGATGTATGTAACATGATTTAGATATAGAGTCAATGTGGGGAACAAAGGATAGGCGTGAATCAAGGATTACACCTAGGCAGCGAGCTTGTGGGGTGGGATTTATGGTCATGTTATCAACAGAGATAGAAATGTCAGGTATGCTCTTGTTGGCGGGTGGGAATATTATTAACTCTGTTTTAGAAAGATTAAGTTTGAGTTGACGAGAGGACATCCAAGATGAAATGGCAGAAAGACAGTCAGTTACACGGGACAACACAGATGTCGAGATATCAGGAGAGGATAGATAGATTTGGGTATCATCCGCATAGAGATGATACTGAAAGCCAAAGGAACTTATTAGATTTCCAAGAGAAGCGGTATAGATAGAGAACAGCAGAGGACCTAGCACCGAGCCTTGTGGTACTCCAACTGATAGGGGAAGCGGAGCAGATGTGGCTCCAGAGAAATTAACAGTGAAAGATAAGCCTGATAGGCTCACCCGCCCAAGAGCCATCTACGATAAGCAATCTGCCGCAGACAAACTCCTGGACGGAATCTAGTGTGAAGTCTTCCCCTGATAAGGATGGCGACCCCCGCAGACTTACAGTCACTCTCCCCAGATCAATAGGAGGGCCCATGAGACCACTGCCTACTCAGGTGCCAATAGGACCTAGAGGAAGGCAAAGAACATTCCTGCAACATGTAAACATCACATTTATGACTCTCTAGAAAGGTAAACACAGACTGACGTCTAATCTTATCCTTCACACTCCTCACATTAATGGTAAAAAGAGAAAAATTAGCCATTAGTCTGGAGAAAAAAGAAAGTTAGCACAGTAAATACATTATTTACCCTCCTTGTCCGTTGGGACCTGGTCCGCTCTGCCCGTGTCCCCATGGTGGGGTGGGAGCATACCTCTCTCTTCCAGATGGTCGAATAGGCAGATGTTGGGCAGCTCCAGGAATTCCTCCACCTCCAACTCCTCCTCCGTTTCGGAATCCCTAGCCGCCAGCAGACCCTCTACCATCTCCTCAAGGGCCTCATCCTGCAGAAGGAGGTCCTCTCCGAGCTCGACCACTTGCTTCTTGGAAGGATCGGAGCCGCCAGATGGGCTGTCTAGCTCTTTCCTCTTCCTCCTTAGTTTGTTCTCCCTACCTGCAGAGGAGACGAGGAGAAAATCTTCCAGGGAAAGGGAGGGAGCTGCAGTATCGGTGGAGGGGGGTTAGTGCTACTGCAGGGGAGAGAGGGGGGAGGGGTGAAGGTGGGAAGAGGATGGGAGCGGGTTGGGGAGGGTGGGGGAGTTGTGACAGCAGGACTGGAGGGAGGTACTGTCAAAACAGGAGCAGGGGGGGTAGGAGTGGGGAGGGAGGTTGGAAGGGGGGAGGGGAGAGGAGAGGTGGAAGATTTCTTACCAACATGTGGCTGCGGTAGGGGCTTCTGTTGCTTCCTCTGGGCTGGCTTGGGCTGCAGGGCAGGAGCAGGTCCACTTTCAAAAAGCCACTAATTCTGTAGCGCTGTATAGAGAACTCATTCACATCAGTCCCTGTCTCATTGGAGCTTACAATGTAAGTCCCCTAACATACACACACACAGACTGAGAGAGACTAAGGGCAATTTTAATAGCAGCCAATTAACCTACCAGTATATAGTTCTTTAGTGGAAAAGCAAATTTCAAGGTGCACTTTGCCCAATGTACAGCAAATCTTCAAGCCCACAACAGCGCCACATGTATTAAAAACCGTCCCAATGTCCCCTTACTTTCATAATTTAGATAAGTAATAAGTGAGGCAGTATTTTAAGAGAAAAACTAAAGTTTTATTTAATTAAATGAGAGGTGATAACGAAGGAGAATAATGAACATCTTTGCACAGTGCACCTTTTAAAGTGCACCTTTAAATTGAGGAAGCGTCTTCCATGAGGAGAGGGTAGGCATGCACATTGATGAGCTGGGGCTACATAGCCTGCACATGCAGTACATTTTGTAAATGAGATTTAATGTGTGGTGTGAGGAAAAAGATACATTTTTTTGTGCCATTAAAACATTAATTTCTATTGGCTAGAGCTTTCCATGTAATAACATCTGCCAGCAGCCAAATAGAACTAAAAAAAAAAAAAACAACAAAAAAAATCAATTTTTACGAGCACCCCACCTGTATTTATAATGAAATACTTTGTATCTTGTCAGTTTTTATATATATATTTGTTGGGAATAATAACTGCTATCTCTTCCAACTTACGTGTAAGTAATATATCGTACGGTATGGCCAGAAGAATCTCTGGTCAAGAAGATTCTTCACATGAAAAGTTGTTGTTATAAGCATAGAGAATATTTCCTTGCAGAAATCAATCAAACGTGCTTTATGAACACTGCCACTTTGTATGACTCATTCTGCGCCTGTATTGCAAAGTTGATCTATTTTCTGATATATCACGTAAAACATTGGCATCTACAAACGTTTTTTCATGTTGATGGTGTTTGTACACTCAAGTCTACTTGTAGTTTTCAATGTATTTTGATTTTCTATTTTACAGCCAGTGAATATAGTCAGGGTTAGCATAAACCAGTAGATCTGTATAAATGAGATGTGTGTGAAATGAGGGAACTGGCTGCTTCTCAACCAAAAATCATTGCTTCTTTGTATACTAACACATATAAAAATAATTTTTTCTCAGTATTACGGTACATCCTAGTGCTGTATTTTAAAGAGACACTGTATGTGGTAAGTATTAATTATATCTTGTGCTCAGGAGGGCATGTAGGCACTATTTTATTTTTTTGTTACTACTGATGGTTTAATGACTACAATATTTTATTTGTCCAGTAAATATATGTTATTCTTTCACAACTATATAAAATAAAACATCTGCACAGTTATTAATGTATTAATAAATAACCGAAAGCTTGTCAGTACAAAACTACTGCTCCCCAGTGCCATAAGGGCTGGGATGGCTGTACTAAGGCACAGTTTCACAGTAATACCCCATTCATACTGCACCTAAATCCCGGGTTTTTGCCGGGGCGAGCTCAAACGACCCAGGTCTTGGTGCAGTATGAATGGTACAAGTCAAAAATCCCGGGTCTAAAAACCCGGGTCTTCAACCCGGTATTTATCGAGGGGTAATTCCCGGGTCGGACCCGGGTTGCCTGCACTATGAATGGTGCAACCCGGGTTTTTCAACCCGGGTTGCACAGAAAACAAGCTGATTGGTTGTCTGCCTGTCTCTGGAGGATGATGACATCGGTGGAAGGCCGTGGAAGAAAAAAAAACCAGTCACCTTTCAATGACATCACCATTTTTCGGCCAATGAAAACTGCTCTGGTGATGACTCCCACAAATTGCCAGGGCACAGACTTGTGCAGTATGAATGGGGTCAACCCGGGAAATTCCCGGGTCCGAGGTGCAGTATGAATGGTGTTTCTGAGCTGGGACGCTCCGAGCCCCGGCAAAAACCCGGCTTGAAAGACCCGGGATATTGCCGGGGCGGCAGTATGAAAGCGGTATTACTAAAGGCAACCTTCGTAACATAAACCAGAAGCTAAGCTAGGACCAGTGGGGGTGATGCTGCAGGAAAAAGTGGAAGGTAGACTGAGATTTGCCTATTGGGGTAGATTTGTCAAACCTTCTAAAAAGGAAATGTGGAGGTATTGCTCAATCAGATTCCCGCTATAATTTATCTAGTACATTCTAATACTGTGTTGGCTAACCTGTGACACTCCAGGTGTTGTGAAACTACAAGTCCCAGCATACCCTTCCAGCAATAAGCTGCTATATATTGGCAAAGCATGCTGGGACTTGTAGTTTCACAACACCTGGAGTGTCACAGGTTAGCCAACACTATTCTAGAAGATGATAGCTAGAATTTAATTGGTTGCTTTAGGCAACACCTCCACTCTTACTTTTTAGAAAGTTTGATAAATTTAGGGTGCTTACTGTCAGCTAGGGTTCAAGAGTCTAAGGGCTAGATTTACTAAACGGCGGTTTGAAAAAGGTGGAGATGTTGCCTATGGCAACCAATCAGATTCTAGCTTTCATTTATTTACTGCATTCTACAAAATGACAGCTAGAATCTGATTGGTTGCTATAGGCAACATCTCCACTTTTTCAAACCCGCAGTTTAGTAAATATACCCCTAAGTCTTTCATCCATGTCTCGGTCTATGCTCACTGTCAGGGTTTCAGCGAAACTGGGAGTAAACACATAGCCCTCTACCAGGGCAGAAATATCACGTATGTAGCTTGTACGTTTTACATGTTGTGGCCCATACAGATTTTATTTATTTATTTGAAATGTTTCCTTTGGTGGTGCCACGTATATTACATTCTGCACTTCACCCTAGCTTCCCACTGGATATCACTGTAGCCCAGTAAACAATTCATTCTCACCGTTTTGTTGCCGGTGGGATCTTTGATAAAGTCAACATGCCAGGTGAGACTACGTAGAGGAGAGAGGAAACCAGATTGCATATCGCTGTGCTACGAATATATTTGAGCACTTGGAACATAAAGTGCTGTGATATCGGAAGGTCACTGGGTTATATCCTATGTGAGATGAAGCGTGGCTAATTAAGGAGACGACCTGGTCATTGACCCCTTTTATAAGCTATTAAGTAACGGATCCTTAGTTTGTTTCAAATGGTCCTGACTCTGAGTAGCGAGGGGCTCTATTAGACCTATGCAGTTGGGTTTGTGTTTTAATGTGAACTGCAATTCAATATCAGCTTGAACTTATTGCTCTGTTACCTTCTTTATAAGACATTCATCTGTATGGATTTGTTATCTGTAGCATTTTAAAATCATTGGTCCTCTCTGATCCTCACTGAAACATTAAGTATATATACAGGGCCGGATTATGGGAATGGAGGCCCCTGGGCTAAGGGGGCCTCCATTCCCCCATGAGGCCCCCCCCCGTGATCCGAGCTCCACGACCCCCCCCCCCCTTGGCACTTACCTCCTTCTCCGGCGCGCTGTACACTCTTTACTGAGGAGCTCTCGTGAGAGTGAGACTCACGAGATCTCCTCAGTACGGAGACTACAGCTCGCCGGGAAGGAGCGCAGTGAAAGTGCTCAGCAGCACTGATCGTGCCGGGGGCGCCCCCACCCCGACCAATCAATACTGCTGCTGAGCACTTTCAAGGGCCCCCTGGATGCCATAGGCCCCTAGGCTGTAGCCCAGTTAGCCCTATGGTTAATCTGGCCCTGTATATATATATATATATATATATATATATATATATATATATTGTTAAACACTGCTCTATATTGAAGCCAATTTTTGCTTTTGTACCATATTATTTGGGTTGATTTTTAGCTATTTATTTATTAACATGCATTTTACATATATATTTATTTTATTAATTTAGCTATATATTTTAAGCAATTCATCCAGAGCAGTGGTCGAAGTGGAAATGTAGAAGTGGGGGTATGGAAGTTTTGAAGTGGCAGTATAAAAAATGTAATGGGAGTGTAAACAAGTGAATGGAATGTGATAGTTTTACAATGAAGGCAGTATGAGAAGTTGCGTATACACCCCAACTTCTACCGCTGCTTATGTCCTCTACCTTTCAATTTACTCGAGCTGTACCTTCTTATCTTTAACTAAACTTAGGTATTAATTAAACTTTGCAATGCCCATGTTATAGTTTATTTTAATAGTTAAATATGTGAGTTGTACGATGGGATACTTATTTTAAAGACATTCCTTTCATGATGTCTCAATCTAAGTAAAATAAAATTATCATAGATATACCCTTATATAGATAATAGAAAAACAACAATCATTTTTAGTTTAAGAAAACTGAAGTCATATGACCAAAATTCACTTGTTTTATATTTTACACTATGACTTGATAGATAAAATTATTTCAAATTATTTAAATTTTAATGCACTATTATTAAGATTATGGCTTAAGTTTGTAGCCTCCTGGTTGCCTCATTTTCACCATTTTAGTCACTATGTTTATCAACCTAGCAGCTCCCACAAAAATCTCATGCCTGCCCTGACATCTGATGCCTTGTTACTCCATCGTGAGCAACAACCAATGATGTCCACATGTCGTTGACCTTTTCCCAGCCAAGAGCGAACTTAGGCTTCCGGTTTAAAAAGCTCAAGAGGGGAGTACAAACTGGACAGAGGAGGGAAGGAGGGTTGGATTAATAGGTCCGATGCTACATTAGGGACCAGCCACCCACTGCCACACTGACCCCCCTGCCGGCACCCAATTCGGGTGGGGGTGCTGCAAGTTGGCACCCACCCCTGCCATCAATCGGACGACACATAAATATTTATATATTTTCAAAAAACCCTCCAAAAAATATTCGGCGGCCTCCTGTGGCCACCTGCCTACCGGGAAAAGTCCAGGTAGGTTCAATGGCCAAATCCACCCCTGTATGAAGGCGTTGCAAAAATCTTAACTTTATTAAAAGTGTAAAATACTATATGTAGAATTTACTACAGGAAATTAGTTTATTCTATGCCACTCAAGATTGTGAAAGTTCCTGTGGGACAAGCAAAGAATGCACTGTCGTAAAGGCACCCTGCTTTGTAAATTGACCTAGCCAAAAGAGAGAGTAATGCTTTGTATATTATCCATAAATATACTGCAAGGCTCTGCAACCTACACTTGTCAAGAGAAGGAGATTTGCTATGTTCTGTAGCCATTAGAAATGACTTTGCTTTGTACACACCACCAGAAAGAATTGCACTTGTACATTAGTTGACATAAAGGTTTGTGTTTTATACACTAGCCACCAGAAAATGTTCTGCTCTGTACACTTGCAATAGAAAGGGTCTCACTTTGTAAACTTGCCATGAGAATTGGCTTGGTTTTGTACACTTCTCGCCAGTACTGACCCAACTTTGTATGCTAGTCACCTTATAGATGCCACCAGAATGGGCTTGACACTATCATTAAGATAACGTAGGAATTTTCCAATGGTGTCAATGGTAAGGTGGTGACTAAAACACTGAATGAGTGACATGATGTTCCCCATACCGTATTTTAATGCCCCTGCGGGACCCCCAACAAGGAACGCTTACATGTGAGGCTGTCTGCTGCTGCAGCGTCATTGTCTATTGGAGCATGTAAATAATACTAAGAATATCTGTAAAACCAAAATGGCCAATAAACCTCCTACCCACTTCTTGTTATGTTATGAAACAAATCATAACAGTGATTTATAACAATTGAAATATATAGGTAGTGAATTGATTGCACCTAATAGTTACAACTTAATTCCAGTAATTTTCTTATGGCATTTTTAATTATTATTATATCTCATTTATGAAGTGTCAGCATATTACTGAGTGTTGTACATTGAGAGGATTGTGATACAAATAACATGCATTGACATGAAACCCAAGGTAAAGATGGCCTTGCCTAAATAAGCTTACACTCAAAGAGGTGGTGAAAACACTTGATAGGTACGGTAGTGGAATAACAAATAAAATGCACAGTGTGGAAGTTCTTGGTGTTTACCATAATACCTTAATAAACCAATAAAGACACGGACACCAGATTAACGTTGGAATAAAATATATTTATTAAATGGCTAATATTAAACTAAAGGGGCTGAAAGGTTGACGAGAGCAGGGCAGTCAGCAAACACAAAACCAATAACGGTGGAAAGGTCAGACCATTGTACCACTAACCCAGGACAATACCTTATCTATTGGCCGGTGCAAAATATCTGTCCAACGGCAAGACTACACCCCCCTTATAACCGCCAGTAAAATATTCAACAAACTGGCTCAGAGTCCCATTCACTGGACCCAACACACGTGATGACAACACAATCCAAAAGGGGGGGTAGTGACCTATGACGAGATAACCCAAGCACCATATGCAAACTTACCAACTGCACTGCTCTCCCACCCAGAAAACCATAATAAACAACCCAATAACTGCCGGGTGGGCGGGAGGAAATCTGGAAGCAGAGAGGGGAAAATGGAGGGGAACATTCACCTATATAAAACTAAACCCCTCCCCTCCTCTGCCTCATTGGTTACAAATATAAGAAGCCCATAGGCTAAACACCTAATCACTCACCCACGTGATTTTAACTTTGTTTAGGCTGATGGCCACGCTTCCCTTGTAGCTGTTTGTTGGGATATATGTCCAGGGATATAGGCAGTGTAATAATTCTTGTCTCCAAGAAGTTGGCGGATACAAGTACTGTCCTAGTTCCTTTCACTAGGCAGTTGAGACCCACAGGCAGGATGCCAGTTTGCAGCAATTGGTAATTACAGGCACTGTACTACTTCCTGGCTCTGGACAATTGGAGATTACATTCACTGTGATAGTTCTTGGCTCCAGGCAATTCGTGATCATGGGCACGGTTACTATTGATATTTTGAATCAGTCCTTTTGGCCCTCTAAAAATTCAGATTTTTATTGGATTGTTGGATTGCTTATCATTGTTGTATTTATTGTCTATGTATTTATTATTTTTCATTAAATGATATCATGAAATTTCCACTGAAACTTTGCTATAATTTGTTTTAATTAATGTAGCTAACTGTATTAACATTAACCTGATTTATGATAAAGTACTGTAATTCATAATGTAATTTAAATAAATATTTAATATAAAAATTAAGTCCTATGTTTCTTTTTAATTAGTTTTCTTTTAGTCTTTTTATTTAGTTCAGTTTTTAATAATATAATGATTAAATGTTTAAATCTAATTACTCTTTACAATTTTTATTAATTGAAAGAAAATGAATTAGAATGGATTGAAAGCAACAATCAGGGGCAGAATGTCAATGTGCTCCATAGTAAAATTTGGTAATGGCCCAGCGATGTTTCTCTAGTCTCCAACCCCCCCTGCCCCCACTCTGATCTTTAGAGACTGATTGGGGCCTTAGGGTGCCTTGGAGTATGAGGGGTGTCAACCCGACCATTGCCAAGCACCCCTTACCTCAAAGCCTCACAAGTCTGGAACCCCTGCAACCCCTGTAGTTCCGTCACTGGTAAATCCGGAGTAACTTTGCTTGGAATGCAGATGAAACGCTGCACCTTCAGGTCCTAGTTCCAGACAGTACTCTATAGAAAAGCACGCCATTCATATGTGGGACTGGCCTCTTCTGATACTGGTAAATAGGCCGGGCAGCCCTTCAGTTTAACTTATTGTAACTTGATGCTTTTTATCATCGCCAACAAATTTATATTAACCTCCATCGCTGTAATTTTCCTTCTTCTAAGATATACCAAAATACAACCATACATTAAACATAATATAGAGGGTAAGCATACATAGGGAATGTGAACAATCAGTTATGTATTATGTTAGATTGTACTTCAGTAAAAACACTCTCTACCATGTCTTTTTCCCTCTCTCATTTTCTTTAATTTATGTAAAAATGGTGTGCTCTTTTAGTGTGATTAGCTAAGGGACTGGGCATAGAAGTCTGGTGTCAGTAGCGAGCACAAAGATGATTGTTACACAGCGAGACACAGCAGGATAATGTCCTAACCAATCAGAGCAGTGGTAAGAGCAGGCTGAAAAAGGACAGTTTAACTCACAAATCAAGTAAAGTGAATAAATGCAACAATGATCTTAAGCAGCCTCTATGTCTGAACTCTGACCCACATGTAAGTCCAAAACAACTGAATATAGAAATATTAGACACAGAAATGGCGCTAATGACCAAATTATATATACAATGTGAAACACAATAACAATCTCTTCTAATAATGTATCTGTATTGTTCTCAAGTCCCAAAGAATAACCCAAATACAACAATACTTTTAAGTTGTGTTACTTTCCATGTAGTGGAACACTGTGTTCAGTTCCAAATAAGGAGTGATCGACAGTTTATCTCAAATTAATATCCCAGACATATATTTAAAAAGAAAAAAGCATATCATACTGCAAAACTGCATGAATTGAATACATTTCAATGTGCTATAAACCAAATTCAAAAGCCAGGGGGATCTGCATGCAACATCCCAATGTAATGAAGACAACAATCTGTGCCACACCCCATAGCGAATGCACTTACAAGAATGATTTCCAAAACCAGCATGTCATTTTTATAAAGATCTTCTTATTTTTTTCCATTCTTGATCTCAATAAATATTTCCTCAGAAATTTAATTTCATGCTGTTCCCATGCATCTCCATAAGGAATAAACATATAAAAAATCGTACCAATCGTGCATAGTCTTTATTAAAACACTTAATTCTATAAAGAGGATATACTACCAACAAAAAACAAAATCTAAAATGTTGCAGCCCGCATGGGTGAACTCTTACCCTAGAGTTGATGGAAAGCGCATATAGAAACAAAACCACCTAGTTGTTTGGTGGATAGCTGGCACTTTGAATCACATGGACTCCAAGAAAGGACACTTTTAAGTAAACGCTGTCCCCAGCCAACCAGTTTCAATTCAATAATCTTTATCAAGGCATGCCGGGCTACATGTTCACATGACATTTAAACCGACCTGCCCAATAAACAGGTTCCAATTAACATTCACCTGTATGACTTTTGTCTACATAATTAAACTTAATTTTTCGTATTTAAATTTACAAACATATACAAAAATTATTCTCATTATTGCAGCAAATAAACCAATCCAATTCTATGTGTCCTTTTCATTTAATATATACAAAATAAAGTTTGTCTTCAAGTAATGTTATTTAACTTTCAACATCTGTCAATTAGGATTGATTAGTTCGCCTCCTGTAACAGGAGAATCTTACAACATGCAAAAATCAATTTTTTGTTTTTATATCAGTGTTCCAATACATGGAAAGTTACACAATGTACAAGATTGGAATTTGACTATCACGATTTTAAACAAGTACTGTTGTATTTGGATTGTTCGTTGGGACTTGAGATCAACATAAAGACACTATTAGAAGAGATTGTTATTGTGTTTCACATGCACTGTATATTTAATTTGGTCATTAGTACCATCTCTGTGTCTAATATTTTTTCTATATGAATAAGCACAGTTGCTAGATTGTAACTCGATTCTTCCAGGTGCAAATTTGTAGCAAACATGGTTCACATTTTTTTTTTTTATAAACCTCTTTTTTTATGGGCTGCTTCTTTCATATACTAGCGATTACAATTTTAACTGTAATAATTTAACTTAACAATTTTAACTTCAACTCTACATCTCTTATCCTGATCCCCCCCCCCCCCCTACTTCCTCTCTCATGTATCTGGCTGCCTATTCACCATATCTGCCTGGATGTCTTAACGTTTTCTCAACATTAACATTTCAAAAACTGAGCTCATTGTCTTCCCTCCTTCTAAATTTACATCCCAATTTGATCTCTCTATCACAGTGAGCAATGCCAGCATCTCATCTGTTTCCTAACTCTGTTGCCTGGGTATCACTATCGATTCTTCCCTCTCTTTTGCCCCTCACATTTAATCTCTCGCCCAATCCTGTCGCTTCTAACTCCACAAAATCACCCGCATCCAACCCCTCCTATCTCAGGATGCAGCTAAAAACATTATACATGCACTCATCATTTCCCATCTTGATAACTGTAACATTCTCCTCACTGGCCTCTCCCTCTCCCACTCATCTTCCTCTCCCACCACTCCTCTGCTGCCGCCCTTTGTTGCTTTGACTTACACTGGCTTTCCTTCCACTACAGAATCCTTTTCAAACTCCTCACTGTCACCTACAAGGCCCTTTCCCACTCCACTGCTCCATACATCTCCAACCTCCTCTCCGTTCACAATCCAACCCGTTCCTGCGTTCGGCCAATGATTCTTGCCTTTCCTCCACTCTGATCACCTCATCCCACTCCAAAATCCAAGATTTCTCCTGGGCTGCCCCCTTCCCGCGGAATGACCTCCCACGCTCCATCCCACTGTCCCCTAATTTGTGCATCTTCAAGCGGGCACTTAAAACTCATCTGTTCCTCTCCTAACCTTCTCTCCATTCTCAATATCCTCTCTCTCCCCCTGTTTCGCTTCACGTTCTTCTTGCGATTGATCCCCTCTGACTCCCCTCCTGTCTGTTTGCCCTCCCTTTCGTATGTAAGCTCTTACGAGCAGGGCCCTGGTCTCTCCTGTCTCTATACCTGTTCATCTGCTCCAACTTCACTGTACAAGCTTTATTGGAGCTTTTGGTAGCCTGGTATTTTTTGTTTATTGTTATGTACTGTTTGCCCTGCATGGTCCACTGTCTGTTTTCTGTACGGCACTGCGTAAACCTTGTTGTGCCCTATAAATAAAGTTTAATAATAATAATTTTAACTGCATTTTTTTATGTGGGTAATGAGGTTATCTCCATGTTGGTTCAGTGGTTTGTTTAAGAGTTGTACCACAGGGTCAGCATTTAGCTGGAAATCTGTTAAGTTTACATTTTTCGGTTAGTTTCAAAGAGGTTTCTCGTTTGCTTAAAGATCTGGGGGTAAATGTATCAAGCTGAGAGTTTTCCAGCGGGTTTGAAAAACCAATCAGATTCTAGCTATCATTTATTTAGTACATTTTACAAAATGACAGCTAGAATCTGATTGGTTGCTATAGGCAACATCTCCACTTTTCAAACCCGCCGGTAAACTCTCAGCTTGATACATTTACCCCCTGAAATCCCTCACAAACACTGGCCTAGATAAAACATCAGTCAAATGTGAGATTGCCCATGTTGTATTCAGCCAAATGGTCTTTCAGAATTGGTGCATGGGTAACTGTGACAGTAAAAAGATGATCTTTAGATTATGTCAAGTGCATGTTAGAAAATAAAAAATAAAACCTTTACATGATTGCTATTAGCCAGAGCAGTTTTCTAGCATAACCACCAGTTTGTAACAACGACATAATTTCTAAGTTAATTTTCATCTAGGTTTAACATTTCTATTTAATAAACCACAAGTCCGCATTCTACAAACAATCACAATTATTTTCCCATGTACTTAATATTTATATGCATTTCTCTGAAAACAGCTTTTTGTGACATTTACTTAATATCTAAATATTTAAATTGGAGTATGTGCCGTTTTGTCAGCGTCTGTCATATTATAACGGTATGTCAGAAATGATTTAGCTTTGTTTACTTATTATTGATTGAAATCTTTATATTTATTACTCTGTTGAACTGTTTTGCATTAATATTAATAGACGTTAAATATTTAGTAAGCCATATTGGTATACTTGTTGATTTATTTACAGTGATATCCTTTAAAGTGGACCAGATATTTTCAGATAAATTCACAATGGTTTCTTTGAAATACCAAATTATAATAATATTTTGTTTCGGTCACCATACGGTTCACTTATAATAGAGCAACACAACATAAAAACTGCTTTGTGATGCCATGCACCTTTTTGTGCACTACTGGCAGTGGTGTTTGTGGCAATCAGTATTGCTCTAGCTAATAGATGGATCAGGAAGGGCTGTGTTTATCATGAGCCAGTCATTACTGTGCACTATGTCTACAGAAAGCACTGAAATGAGCTATACCACCATTCAAGGTAAATCATTTTTACTCAACACTTTCCAGACTTCAGACAACCACATAAGTGAATGTTGTGGCACAACTTCTACCTGCTTCCTAAATGTGAGCAAGGTTCCTTCCACACTCACTACTACTACTAATACTACACTACACTACTACTACACTCATAATAATGGTCACTGACTGTGGTTAAATGTATTGGAAAGGAAAACATTAAAAATTATCCCCTATGTCTGCTGCCCCTCTTAGTAAAATGCGATTGAGATATATTTTAATTTTATTTTAATATTATATATGCGTGTTTTGAAATGGTTAAATAATATTAAAGGGAAGGCAGCTTACCATCAGTACTGTCATGATTATGGCATAATCAATACCTGTGACACTCCCTTTGTGTAAGCAATGAAGGGGTTAATCTAACTATACTGAAATGTCCACTAGGACTCTGTGTTTTATCACCAATCCGGTATGAGATCAAGTATCTCCCTAAATTGGTTATCTAACATAGTCATGTTTCATGTACAAATATGTATAATTTCATATTCTGTTTAATGGGATTATTATTATTAAAACTTTACTATTTTGAGGGAGAGAAAAATTGCATTTGATAGAATCCCTGAGTAAAATATGTTGCAACAAAAGCAATCGTAAAAAAGTAAGAATACAGTCCTTCTTTTAGTGACCTCACAGTGAATTTATTTTGTCATATTAAACTCCATTTACACAAATTCTGTCTTTGTGTTCTTAACAAATTCATGTTCCAGGTAAGCTTAGCTGTTATAAATGCTACATTTAAAGCAGAAAGCTGTTGGGGTTGCATCAATTTGCCAGCTTTGGAACAAAATCTTAGTGGGGCAGAACTGTGTAGTGAGTGTGACATATACGTTTGGGGAGATTAATAATTTATAGACAGACCAGGGGATTTTGGTTTGATTAACCCTTTTACACCCACGCATCACACTTGCTCAAGCGAGTCTTGTCATACTAAGTTCGTACAATATACAGTATGTGAACCATATAACGTAAATAAGATTAAATTGGTCCAGTAGAATAATATGTATCAATTAAATGAGCCATCAAATATTACAAAGTGGGAAAGACGACAGGTTATTCCCTAACTGGTAGAAATGAGGCATGTGACTGAAGAGTAGCAATGGAACATCAGTTAACCCCCGTTGGTTTTTTCAGGTAGTTTATCCTAAGTATTTTTTTCTTGAGCTATTTAATAAGCAGTTATTCCTTCATGTTAATTATTTTAAAACTGTTCAAGACAAGATGGAATCACTTGGAACAAATATGTCTCCATCTCTAAGAGTAATCAGTCTACAAATACAGATAAAGCAGCCTGCGCCCCAATATGGATTCAGGTTAATTGAAACCAATTTATGATAATAATTATTCTCCTTGCTTCAAACACAGATGTATAACCACAAACTGTTTGGTTAGCTCTACAGCTATGGCCCAAACATACCTTGACAAATACACACCTGAATGGCTAATGATTGGCACCTGCCTGTATCTGCGATCTTCTGACAAGTGCAGTAACTGGTCACCGTGTAAGCATTAAATGACCGGCTCTGTCCAATTTGGTTACCCACATGTGTTGCCAAGTTGGAACCATTTTTCATCACTTGGCCAATTGACAGGATTGTTCTGTGTCTAGACAGCACTGCATTTTAGAATGTACCTTAAGAAATCATTTCAGGTATAACTATCTGGCATACCCTGAGATAGCACATTTATGTAACTGTAATTACATATTTAACAATGCAAGATTTTCTTTTTTAAATAAGGAAACCAATGGACTTATAAAGTTGTATGAAACAATAACAAAAGTTACAGAACTTATGGGACATGTAATATACTATTGTCGAATCTAAATAAGATTGTTCACCTGTAACTGTCAGTTTATCAGTTATAAGCTCATCGGCTGGAGAGAATTAAATACACTGCATGGTTTGAGTGTACAATAAACTCTGCTTTATTAGTTACAAGTCCCTATCTATATAGCAAAAATCACGTATTACAAAAAACTACGCCCCAAAAGGTTTTAACCACTCATGTTCCCTTCACACAGATGTTAGTATATTCTCTCATTATCAACAGGAGAACTCCCCAGGGGGGGCTGGCTTGTCTCCTGTCTGGTATGTCTAAAGTTATAAGCATAGCCTTGCAAATAATGAATTACTCCTACAAAACAGGTGCATCTAATTTGTATTTAAGCTATAACAGAACAAAATCGCTATAAGGCAATAAGATGGCGTCAGCTTAGCAAAATCACATTTCTCACTATCAAAATATACTAGCAATTTAAAAAAATGTGAATGATTTTCTCAGTTTCTGTACTGCATTTCTAACAATTTACTAGTAAATCTGCAAAATCCACACTCACAATTTAATGTGTTGTGTATCCAAGTTATTCCGTTGTGTATTGATTTCATACACGCCTGTTTCCATGGAAGTGCAATGCCATATTTTAAATAGTCGTGCATTTTGTTTCTTTTTACATCAGCAAGTGTCCCTTCTTGTGAATGGTTTTGTACTCATTTCTAAAAGTTGTCTTGGTCAAGGAAAACACAGTAGTCGGTGACAATATTGATGGATGTGCACTAAGGACTGTGTGTAAAAAGAAACAATTTAAGCTGCAAAGACTCTGAAGGACAAAAGATTTATGTCATATTAGCAAAGACTCAAAACCATACACTATCATATACGGGGTAAAAAGGAATGCATATTTCCTTATATACTTCAAGACTGCATGAAACCAAACCAAAATGTCATATAAAACGTCCTAGAAACTAAAAATGGTTTATTCAATATTAAACCACCAGTGAAGTGTTTCAAAACACCTAACGTGTAGTTAGAATCTCCAAAAAGGCTGCTCGAAAAAGGCATTTTTTTTAGAACTGTTTCTGATTGACTATTTATCTCAAACTGCATGCTGATTGAGCTATTTCACCATTTAGAACATAAGAGGAGGCAACATTAACTTATGAATTATGGGGGCAATTATTAATTGATTAAGGTGGCAAAATGAAATTATAATTAACTTATTGGAGCAAATTGAATTTTTAATTATATAAGGGACAAATTTTTAGTAATATAATGAATTCAATTTTGGCTTGGCAGGCTTAGTAGTGACATGAAGAAGTAAAACAAAGTTTACTGATTGTTTTGATGTAGGCGAAGATGTATCCACTATGCTGCCCAGAATTGACATGCTTTAGCAAATCAGTCCTTAAGCGTGAACTTAATGTGATTTGATAAGCAAAAAATAACAAATTTCGTATAAACTTATTTTTCCGATAATATCCTTAAACAAAAACTATATTTTATAGTATTAGACGTGTTTTTTTTAACTTTATTTGCATTTCATTTATATAAATTTGCCCATTGCTCAGTCCACAAATGTTACATACTGTATATATAGGGTTATCACTGTATTGAGATTGTAATTGGGAATTAGATGTGACTGCAGAATTAAAACATTGAGTAATCTGCTGATAGCCTACTGAGATCAGATGTTCAGGAAGATATGTCATGGGTCTGATGCTGCAGCAACATCTGTTTTGTAAATGTAAATTGTTTGACTATTTCATTGAAAATCATAGGTCTTGGTTTCCGTCACAAGACCTGCTGTAATCTATATCATAAAGTGTAAAGTCATGGGGCCTCATTTGCGAAGAACACTTGATGTTGGTGCAATGGTGCTGCCACTCTGTAGTTTGCAAGAAATGCCCTCTCTCCGCCCAATTGCATCACCATGACTCTACCTCCGCCCACTCCACAAGAAAGAGAAGCATGTGGCCTACTCTCCCTGGAGTCAAGCAGGACAGATCATATAGGAGGCAGTGGAGGCAGGAGGCAGTGACTGGTCACATGCAGCCCTGTCTTGGTGACAGGGCAGCATGTGACATCACTGTCATGATGTGATGAGAAAATGGAGGTATGCAGAAAGACATAGACTGAAAGTTAAATAGTGGAAGGAGCAGAGTTTCCCAACAGCACAAATTAGACATGTGAGGCTCCTATAAAATTAAAGTAAAAGTAATTAAAGTAAACACACCTCTTTATGAAAGGTTCTAATTTTCAAATATGACTCCTATCATATATCTAACTGGTCTTTAGATATAATATTTAGTTGACTATATCAAACACTTATACCTGCAGGGCTTTGTTCTTCTGGGGGCAGGGTGAATTCAGTCTTTTTTATATGTAAAGCCACCATTAACAGGTCACATGCCTGACACCATCTGGTTTGAAAATAACAGGGCAAGGTAATGGTTAGATATAGGCAGGGCCACTGAGAGGGAGGGGGCGGGTACTAATTACCCAGGCCCGGGCATGCCAGGTGGCCTGGCCTGGACCCTCACTGTCGACGTGTTTTTTTTTAAAACTTTATTTTTTTTTTACTTTATTTTTTTTTATCTGTTTTCCTTTTTTTCGTGTGTGTGTGGGAGGGTGGATGAGGGGCGCTGGCACCGCGATCATGTGAGTAAACAAATACTCACATGATCGCGGGTCTTGCGTCTCTCTTCCCTCCTCCGTTTGCACTGAATGTCGGGCGTGAAGTCATCATGTCAACCCCGTGTAACAGATTCTGGATACATCTATTACTAATCTTGATTAGCGCTGGCTTACCTGAGGTGCGGAGTCTAACGATCTCCCCGGTGTTCACCAAGAACCGCCGCAAGGCGGGGTGGGCTTTGCTGCCAGGAGTCGCAGGTCGCGGTCTCCAGGTTCGCCCCAAGATGTAGTACAGCGGAGTGAAGCGGAGGTAGCGGAGTCAAACAAGCGGTTCGGTACACAGGAATGGAGTCAGGCAGAATCAGAAGGCAACTCGGAGTCAACAAACCAGGTTCGGTACACGGGTCACAAGAGTAGGAGAATGGTCAGCAAGCCGGGTCGGTACACAGGGATAGGAGAGCCAGGGAAGTCAAACAGGCAGAGATCAGCACACAGGAAGACACTGGAAACTGGAAGACACTGCAATCCACGAAGAACAGGAGCCAGGAACAGGTAAATGTTGCTCTGACACTCAGCGAGTGCCAGAGTGAGGTTTTTATGCTGAAGGGGATTCAAAATCCCCGCCTCCGGGTGCGGTCACGTGGTCCTGGATGCGGAAGTGCGGCTTCTGGACGGAGCGGCGGGGATCAGGATAAGTCCGTTACACCCGAGATTCAGTGAGGAACAGCACAGAGAGGACCAAGACAGAAGAGAGAAGATAGAAGACAGAAGAAAAGAAAGGATATAAAAAAGCCAATACAAAGGTAAGTAAAAGAATGGAGGAAAGCAGAAAGGCAGGATGATGAAGATGAGTGTGGGGGGTGGGAGAGAAAGGCACAGGATGATGAAGAAGAGGGGGGAGTGAGAAAGGTACATGGTGAGGAAGAAGAGGGGAGGGGAGAAAGGCACAGGGTGATGAAGAAGAGGAGGGAACAGCGTAGGTGCTATTGATTTAACACCAGGGCTGGTTGGAACTTTCTAAATGTAGCCATTTTTTTTCCAAATAGGGCACCCAACATTCCAGGACCCAGACAAGCTGCAACTAAAGAAACCTGCAGCCACAGGTGGTGAAAGTGACAAGAACAGGTAGGAGAGAGCAGGAGAGTCTGTGAAATGTTGTGATTCTAGTGGGAAAATCCCAAATTTTGGTGACTGTTCTGCCCAATGTAAGGGGCAGGCCAAGACTGTGAACTCTTTATGTGCATTCTTTATATACTACACTGTGTTGCTAGATGTCCTTAAAGTCAGGAGTGCTTGGACATATGTCTCGCTTCGGCGAATTCAGGGCTTAGCGCTTTTCACCTGCTAGTCACGCCCCAATGATGCATAGCTACGCCCCCAATGGTATGACCACACATACTTCTAATTTTGTGCCGGCGCGGCAGAATTTTTTTTATACTATGCTCAACTATAAGGGGGGCCCCATGAATTTGTTGTACCGGGGCCTTGAATTTCTCTTCTCAGCCCTGGATATAGGGACTACTTTACACACATACTTTAATGAAAAAATCCATAACCTTTACTCTTCTGTCGGTAATCTCTTGTTGGTATCGATATTGCTTTTTAAATTTAATTTGTAGAAATAATATTGTATACAACATTGCAAGGATTATTATTTTTAGTCTTTAGTGCTGTTTTCCTATCAACATATTCTGTATTGAAAAGTGTTTGTTTATACTTGATCCCTACAGAACACTCAGTTGTTCTAAATCAGTCAATTTTTCTTCTTATTTTTATTTTTGGTTATTTTACTGAAAAATCAAATGATGAATTAGAGTCTTATCATTACTTCCAATAATCAATCTTAAAAAGCTGCAATTTACCTCATTTTGAAAAAGAGGTTTTGAAATGAGAAATATTCTTTAATGTGGTGGAAAAATTGCTAAGTATTGGGCCTGTGGCACTGAAAGAGACATGAAGCTTGTACATGGGAATAGAAGAAGCTGTCATGCTGTGATTTGGAATAAGGCTCACAAGCAATAATGGATAATAAACCAAAACAAAATGCTTATTTGGCATCAGGAGCAAAACAGACAAATAAAAGTTTAGGGTGCATGAAAGGGATTTTCATGCAATCAGTCCTCTGCAGCATTCAATACATCTGAAGTGCATTGATGTAACTGCAGTGGATTCAGTGGAACAATTGTTTTCCTATAATTCTCATGAACTAACAGCCGACAATGACACAAGAAAGACAAACAGCAAACACAAAAGACAATGATAACAAGAAGTAATTATTTTTCATGTAAGTTTGAAAGCACAAAATAATTATATAATCCATACAGTATAAATTGTATTTTATTTTTGCAGCTGCAGTACACTAAATTGCCTTTGGGGGAAGCATAATGATATGGTCTTCAGCCTAATGCTAGACATACTGTCTATTCCCACTTGGTAAGATGTGTTAAATAAATGTTTTAATTAGAGCCTAAAGTACTTGCTGACTGTCCTACGTGGAATGATTGCACTTGTCTAGTTTTAAGTCTCACTCAGTGTAATGTATTTGATTTAAAATCCTGATTTAAGTCCTTGATCTAATGTCCACTCAGCAAATGAAAAAAACAATTCATTCCCTCCAGTAACTGAAGAAAAAGTTTCTACACTCATCTCATCATCTCACGCTACATCCTGTCCCCTCGACCCTATTCCTTCTCAACTTCTCCGCTCCCTCTCCTCCACTACATGCCCACTACTCACCTCTTCAACCTGTCTTTTTCCATTGCCACATCTCCATCCTTCATTAAACATGTGGTCATTATTATTACTATTATTACCATTTATTTATATAGCGCCACTAATTCCGCAGCGCTGTACTGAGAACTCACTCACATCAGTCCCTGCCCAATTGGGGCTTACAGTCTAAATTCCCTTACACACACACACACACACACACACACACACACACACACACACACACACACACAGAAAGACACAGACAGACTAGGGTCAATTTTGTTAGCAGCCAATTAACTTACCAGTATGTTTTTGGAGTGTGGGAAGAAACCGGAGCACCCCTGGAGGAAACCCACGCAAACACGGGGAGAACATACAAACTCCTCACAGATAAGGCCATGGTCAGGAATTGAACTCATGACCCCAGTGCTGTAAGGCAGAAGTGCTAACCACTTAGTCACCGTGCTGCTCATATTCATCTCACCAATTCTGAAAAAAAAATCTCTCGATACAGTCTCTCTCACCAACTAATGCCCTATTTCTCATCTACCCTTTGCCTCCAAACTACTTGAGTGATTAATGTACAAACGTCTGTCTCACTTTCTCTCCTCTCCCTCCATTCTCAATTCTCTGCAATCAGGCTTCTGTCCCCAACATTCCACTGAAACTGCTCTCGCAAATGTGATCAATGATCGACCTTATTTTTTTTTTAAAAAAATCTGTTTATTGAAATTTTTTACATTATTTAAAACAACCTTAACAAAATTAAATTAAAGCTAAACCCACATAGGGGTAGTAACAGTGTCATAAAATCAAACCTACAATATTTATGCATAGTGTAAATTAGAAAATATTGGTGGTTAAACATGCAATATAAAAATAAAGAAAACATTTTAATAAATTTTTTTGTGAAGTGTCCTTAGTCACAAAAAGTGTTTTTTTATCATTTCAAAATAAGCATTTCTAATGTCCGAACATTAAAATAGTAGTAGCTAGGCGTCTGTCCAATGCACAGTACCTAAAAGAGATCCATGTCCTGCAGTCCTTCCGTAACATAAGGAAAAATCCTCCACCGATAACAAATGTTCTCATTTTCTCAACCTATGCATGTTTTTATTTAGACCAAAGCCGAATAAACACAATCTCAGATTAATGGAGGATATTCCCACATCTAATTTTAGTATACATTTTCCCACCTCTTGCCAGAAGGATAACACTATTGGGCAGTTCCATATCATATGCCAAAGTCCTCTCCTGCACTCGCACATCTGGGGCAAAGAACTAGCTGTCTCCCACCAAATTTGGAGAGTCGGAGGGGAGTGAGTTATGCCCTATGTAAGAAGAAAAATTTAATTTGGTGAAAATCTGGCAGAGGCAGTAACTTGATGTTAACTTTCTAAAATATTACCCCAAGCCTTAAAACTAATCTCACCTAGGTCAGGTTCCCATGTATGTTGTTATCTCCGAAGACCATCCATGCCTTCTTTCTCCAAGAGAATTGAGTATATAAATGAGGCTTGGTGCTTTGTGTCCAGCCTCGCTAATTGTACCCGTAGGGGGTCTGAAAGAAGATCTGAGCTGGCCCCCCTAAACTGTGAGATCAAGGCTTGTCTAAGTTGTAGATATCTAAAGAAATGACTTCCAGGTAATCTGTGCAATCTCTGAAGTTGTTTAAAGGAGTGTAATACCCCATCTACATATAACTGTCCAAGGTGGATGATATCATATAAGCGCCAGGCCTCATCTCCCCCCATTTTTACCAGTTCACCAAAATCTGAATTATACCACAATGGGGTGTTAGGATCATAACCAGAATTATTTGTAATTTTAAGTGAAGTCAGCCAAATCCTTAGAACCTGTGTTACCAGGGGAGGATCACCTATAGATCGTCTACCAGCTAAGAGAAACTGGGCTCTGGAGTGCTTAGAGCCCGTTTCGGAGATTAAAAGATCATGAAGGTCCAAGACTCCATTAGACTGCAGCCAAATGTTAATATGTACTAACACCTGCAGCCACATGTTAATATGTACTAACGACTGCAGACACATGTTAATATGTCCTAACTCAGAGACAAAATCATAAAGTTGCAGATTGGTAGGGCTAGTCTCCCCAACCTCCAGGATCTACATAAAGTAGTAAATCTGATACAAGCTTGTTTATTCCCCCACACTAATGAGGAAAGAAAAACTGTCAACAGGTTGGGGTATATAAATTGGCGATTGTTGTAATACATATAGAAACTTCATCTGAAGGATTATTTTTGCCAAATTAAGTGGCAACTGTTTCCAAGCATGAATTCAGATTTTCAGATAGTCAATTTGAGGTTGAAGATTATATTGAACATAATGACTATATCATTGGAGACCCATATACCTAGGTATTTAAATGTGGGGGTTCACTTTTAAGGTGTCTGTAAAACTAGGCCTGATGGGCAGGGCCATTTGATCGGAGACACACAAGAATTAGCCAAATTAATCAGGAGCAGGGCCTTCTCACCACTTTGTCTGTTTTACCCAGTTTGTTTATTAGTTTATTATGTTTGTCCCCAATTGTAAAGCGCTACGGAAAATGTTGGCGCTATATAAATAAATGATGATGATGATGATTCCTGAACATATGTCAAAAACTCTAACCTCCTGCGAAAGCACGGGGAGGGAGCTATGAGGATGAGATAAGAAAAGCAGAATATCATCAGCATATAGGACGACTTTGTCTGTCTTAGCACCTACCGACAGCCCACAGATATTTGAATGGGCTCTAATGACACACGTCAATGGTTCAATGGCCAGAGCAAAAAGAGTAGGAGATAAGGGACAACCCTGTCCTGTGCCTCTGCCAACTTGTAGTTGACAGAAGGGGGGATGAGACCCACATTCCAGAAGATCCTGCAGTCGCCTAGCTTCTTGTCTATACCAAAAGTCAAGTCTGGGATTAGTTGTGACACTGCTATTGTAGAGAGACTAGAGGAGGGGAGATGGTAATCTGGCAAAAGGGTGATCATCTTCTCCCAGGCGGTGAGTGAATCTCTGACGCTTCTGAGTGAAGATAATGGATTAGGTCTGCTAGGTTTGTCCAGCCATAAAAGGTCTACTAGTGGGAATGGAGAGTAACTATGTTGTTTAATATCTAGCCAAGGTTTTTTTTTAATGAGGGGAAGCCTGACAATCTCTGAGCTGATCCAAAATAGCAGCCTGTTGGTAGGTTTCCAGTTTAGGAGTAGCTAAGTCACCTCTTAGTTTGGATCTAAACAGTCGTTCTCTAGAGAGCCTAGACCTCCTGTTGTTCCAGATGAAATTAAACGCAATAATGTAAAATTTCTTAAGAAGGGACATAGGAACTATATAGGGAATGGAGCCAAACAGATACAGGATCTTCGGGAGCAACATCATCCTTAGCACTGCCACTCTACCCATCCAAGATATCTCAAAATTTGCCCATGACTTTGCAAGCTTATCAAACTGTCCCAACAATGGTTGGTAATTACACTTGATAACTAGATTAGAGTCCATAGGTATGCGCATGCCTAGGTTTGTCATGTGAAGTGGACACCATTGAAATGTATAAAGTGATTTCAGAGACATCAGAGCGTCCAGCGTGAGGGCCACACCTAAAACCCCCGTTTTAACAGTATTTAGCTTATAATAGGATACCTCTGAGTATTCTTGCAGGTTTTTAGATACAGCAGGTATAGAGGACTCAGGTTTCGTGATGAATAGGAGTACATCGTCAGCAAAAAGGCAAATCTTATGGTGCTTATTACCGATAATGGTGCCCTCCACATCTTCAGCCAGTCGGATCTTAGCGGTCAAGGGTTCTATAGCCAGAGCGAAGAACAAAGGGGAGAGAGGGCCGCCTTGTCTGGTACCGTTAGTGATCGGGAGGCAGAGGAGAGGAATCCATTGCTGAAGACCCTGGCCGAAGGGGTAGTGTACAAGGTGGCTATGGCTTGAAGGAAAGAACCTCCAAAACCGAATTTAGCGAGGACAGCAACCATGTATTCCCAGTGAATTCTATTGAACGCTTTCTCTGTGTCCAGAGACAATAATTGTAGAGGGAAAGAACTAGCTGAGTGAGTCTCTAAAATGTTCAGGACCCTCCTAGTATTATCTGGCGATAGGATAGGATTTAACTGATTGGCAATCATCCTAGCAAATATTTTAAGGTCTAAGTTGAGAAGCGCTATAGGCCGCTAATTGTGACAATGCGAGGGATGCTTTTCAGGTTTTGGGATAGTGACTATTTGCGTCTCAAGCATTTCTACCGGAAGGTATGTATCATTAGTGGTTGAGATAAACAATTTGGTAAGAACCGGGGTTAGCTCGGACTGGAAGGAGGAATAAAAGTCCAGGGTGAAACTATCTGGACCTGTCGCCTTCCCACACTTCATAGCTTTATTAGAAACCTTAACCTCTGCCTCTGTCTAGTCCGAACACAGAACCCCGGCGTCCTCTGGAGATAAATATGGAAGTGAAACAGAGGTGAGAAAATTATTAATTGACTCGGTGGAGGGTTGGGTCAGAGTTACGTCTTTCTTTAGGTTATATAAATCTTCATAATAAGAACCTGTTCGCTATCGAGAGGGGATTAGAAATATGAGTGCCCTGTGGATTACGTATAGATTTGATCCTGTTGATAGCATTCTTGATTGGGAGTATTTTTAAATCTGTAGTCACTGCCTCACTGGTTATTGTATGTGCTATAAATTCATATTGCTTTATCTCATGTTTGTTACTGGACCCACTGCACAAAATTCAGGGTAAAAGTAAAGTGAAAGCTGTTCATCATCTATACAGGTTATAAATATTTATGAAAGGAACACTTAAGAGGTTTTTAAATAAACAAATCAATCAATCTGTATTAAATCAATACTAATGCAATCTATATTAAAGAACATTTGGTAGTTATACTAAGACAATCTATAATTTAAAAAGTTTCACAAGTTTAGAACAGATACCGTGGCTTCAGAAAGAAGCATGAAGGTTTTTTAGTAGAAGTTTATGGGGTGACAAAACACAGTCTTTGCCCACACAACAAAAATCATGGGGGGGGGGGACTCTCCCTCTGCCCCCCACCTGGTTCCTACACCCCTGAATGGAGGGGATAAAAATAATAGAAAATTGTCTTCCACAATATCAAGTTTCTATTTGATGGAAAGTTTCACCCATTTAGATACTTGTTAGCAGTGGGGAAAATCCTTAAAATGTTTGAGCTTCCGGCACTAGCCTTGGAGCCACCAAGTTCCCCCCAACCTAATTTGTGGGTTTGGGGCTATGGATTTGCAGGACAAGTGAGCGGTGAGGTGGCAGATGCCTCTTATCTGTGTCTCTTGCCTCGCCAAGTGGGCAGGAAATGTGTTTTTCAGTAAGGGGAAGCCCTGTGCAAATCAGTAATATGTTTTGCATGAAACATAATTATGTAGTATATTAAAGTTTTATTCTTGGAGACAGCTTGTAAGAAAGATCAAGTACAAAGAAATTATGTAACACATCTGTGAATCTATACAACGTGCATTCACATTCCCACCTATCTATTACATCCCTTGCCAAAAAACCTTCTTTGTTTATGATCGAAAATACCTTGAGATGTCTCTTATCCTTTTCAAGATAATGTAAAGTATATGTCAAATATGCTGATGTTCTAAAATAAATCACAGTTCGTTTCCCCACTTGAAATGTGCAGTGCCTGTGGATTATTAGTATTTGCATAGACTGGCTCCAATTCTAAAGAGATTCTATGCATAAATAAATACTGAATTTGTTCCCCCCTTTCAGCAGTGTGCAGCAGGTAGAGTATATTATATTAAGCATCTTCTCCAGCAAGAACGCACACACACAAAAGATGCAATTCAATAGACTCTACCTGCTGGGGATATTGAATGAAACACAAGAAAACATTTATATGATCAGGTGCACTTACTTTCAGCATGTATAGTCTGTTTTTTTTACTCAGTATGGGTTGTTTGTATTCAGTATATATATCCCATAGACTAGTCTTTTGTGTTAGTATTCCTTTCAACCGTCTTTACCCCTTCGTAACCTGCTGCGTGCAGTGATGCATTTCAATTCTCGACTTTACCTTCTGAAACTCTTTTTTTTTTACTCTTCCTTACACTGTTCTATCATAAAAGGTGAATAATGGGGCAATCTATTGTTCTCTTCTGACACTCTTCCTTAGTAAAAGGTTGTACTGATTCCAGTAGCCTACAGTCACAGTCACTCTTTTCATAATTCACAGCAGTTCAAATTACCTTTTACATTTGCATAAGCTGCCCAGCACATCCTTGGGCAAATCTGCCAACACGGTGTGAAATAGGAAAGAAAATGATGATAGAAATGTTTGGAAGAGATAAAAAAAAAAGTTAAAGAAAATTAGCTTGTAAAATTGAAAGGACCTGAAGGCTATACTTTGAAAAAAGAGAACATTCTTGGCATAGATGAAATGAGCTGGTGGCCCTTTTCAGTGCCCTACTGAGCACTTGCGAGATCATTCCAAGGATGGTGCAATAAAGACTGAGAGGCTTGTCTGCTGTTTGGCTGGCTCTAGGGATGATCAATCCTTATGAAGCATGGTGTTAACTAAAATCAGCTGAGTAGGCACCTGTGAGTAACAATTTTTGGATGATTAACTTTGCAGAACAGTACTTTACTATTGAACTCTGAAGACAATTGTATGAACAGTGTTTATAGAAGTTTTACCAAATGATGGGATTCTTTTTCATGTTTTATAAATAAAATGTATACTGTACATTAATGTTATAAAAATTAGACACATGCAAAATATTAGTAACTGGCATTCTTAGTAAAATGATTAGATTAGATTTGACTTCAGTATTACATAGTGTCATTTGCACTACGTATTCAACATAAAATAGGGATTCTCTTTGCTTGCCTGGAAGAGAGCCGGCCTGAGTCATTAAGGAGAGCAAAGCATAGAAAAAGAGTTACTTTGCAACTGGGCCAAACCATGTTGCATTGGAGGGGGAGGTAAATTTAAAATGTGGGGACAGATTTATAGTTGGGGTAGGGCATGTCCTAGATCAACTCTAAATTTCAGTGTAAAAATAAAGTTATCCAGAATTTGTGCGCTACATGAAAAAACAGCCAGTATTTAACTTATGTGCAAAATAATAAAGTAATTTGCACCCCTTGCATTGTAACTTACTCCTTTTATTGCCTTACTTTCCTTAATGACTCAGGCCTGTCACGATTGGGTAAAGAATGGAGTACAGTTGCCAGAGTTAGCACTACTGAACTTGGAGGCGCGGAGTCTAATGTGATCCTGGTCTTCACCAGGGACCCCCACAAGGAGGTTTGGTCTTAGCTGCGCAGGTCATGGTTCTCCAAACCAGTCCCCGTCGAAACATGGCGAACACGAGAGTAGTCAGTCTAACCTAGGTCGATACCAGCCGAAGGATTCAGTTCAAAATCAGAACCAGAAGATAGTCAGACAGGCCAAGGTCAAACCAGCGAAGTAAAATAAAGCCAAATCAGAATCCAAAAGCGTGGTCAGACGATGTAGGGTAGTAACCAGGAACAAGTAGGAGCAGGAACGGAATCCAGGAGGAGAAATACAAACAAGCAGGGTCAGAACCAATGGAGTCAAAAACACAAGGAGAGTGCTGTAGTAGAGGAGACCTGATACTCTGGCACCCTAATGGTGCCAAAGCAGGTTTAAATAATGGCAGGTTGAGGCTGATAGGATCCCCCCCAGCGGTCAGTGATGTCACTGACCACCGGCAGCTGATTCTGAGCGTCCCCGCTGCCTAGCAACATGAAGCAAGGAGAACGTTGGTGCGCATGTGCACAAAAGGAGACATGACGGCTGGGGAAGCTGCGTCTCCGTCATGATCTGTAAGGAAGTTACTAGCTAGTATTAGCGCAGCTGAGCAAGGAGGCATGGAGTCTAACGCACCCCCGGTGCTCACCACGGACCCCCGCAAGGAAGTTTGGGCTTTGCTGCAAGAGGGAGCACAGGTTGTGGTTCTCCAAGACAGTCACCAGCATAGTAACAGCGTGAACAAAGCGTAGTTAAACAATCCGGGTCAGAACCAATAGGGCAGCAAGGTACAAAGCGTAATCCAAAGGAAGGTCAGAGGAGATAGCCGGGTCAAATCTGGAACAGGATCAGGATACAAACAAAGTGCTGGAGCTGGGTGAAACCAATACTCTGGCACCCTAATGGTGCCAGAGACTCCAATTTATCCCCATGTGTGGTCCCTGATTGAGGGGCGGAATTGCCGGCGGTCAGAGACGCTGACTGCCGACCAGAAGCCTCAATGGGACACGAGTGTGACCGCGCATGCATGTGCAGCAGCCCGAAGTAGAGGAATCATCCCTTTGCTAGGAAACGGGACGCGACGATCGGAGGGACAGAGGCGGCCGCCTCTCGCACCCAGTATCAGTGCGGAGGCGGTGCCTGACAGTCTCGTTGCTAAGTGATGAGACGCTTCCGGCAGGAAGAGAGTGGCGACCGTCCCCGGGCAGAGAGAAGACTGCGGAACCTGCGCCTGACAAGGCCCCGTATGTTATACAGTGCTATATCAAACTGTGACTTTAGCTTGCAAGGAAAGCAATTAGAGTAAACTATGCTCTCTCCATGGCTAGCTTCTAGTATCCCTCAGAACTTTCTTACTGTGGGCTATTGAGACAGCCAGTCCAGGGGAGCAGATGTTCAAAACAGATATAGAAATAGAGGTCTATATTAAATGCTCTTTTCTGGGTTAATGAAGCCAAAATGGAACCATGTTTTTTTTCTTTGCTTAAAAATAATGTGGCTCCACTAGGCACTGTGTAATAAACTCATGTATTAGTGCAGGAGAAGAGTTGATATGCAAGAGATACACTTGATTTTGACCTACACATATAATAAAATATGCCTTCTAGCGGTATTTTCTGTCTCCCATACACCTGATGGGAAGTTTCTAAATTGATGATGATAATGACTGCTTTTTTTGCACCGGGAGTATCTTATATTGCTTGTAACTTGCAACTCAAAAAACAGCCACAGAAAAGTGTACAGATGTATTTTTGCATGTATATAAAAGTTGCAATTTGAACTCTAAATAAAGTCCTATGTCATCATAAGCAGATTTAATATTTCGAATAGAGTGCACAATCTCTATATAACTCATAGTACACTATTTGCTACTTCCATGCATTTTGAAAGATTACAATAAGCAATTTACAGCACCAAAAATATTTTGCTGTTGTGAAATCACATAAATGCTTATGTTATAACTGCATGGGTTTATGCGGTGAGGTGCCTTGCTTTGTTAAAGAGCTATTATTTGTAGGAATGGTGGATGAGTCATGCAGAATCAACATGTTTCGATGAACTAGGTGCAATTATGTGATAGGCTACACTCCTGAGACAACATTTTACTATGCATGTTAGACAGTAAAACTATTGATGTGAACAGAGAAACCTTAAAAGCAGTTATTGATTTCTGAGGTGCCAGAAAGTTCTTTTCACCACTGAAAAGGACAAGTTATTAACACCACTACAGAGCTTATACGTTGGCTTCATTATGATGTTGTTTAGTCAGTTAAGGTGGATAATGTTTTTCATGTCAGAAAATATGTGTATTTAAATTTGTAAAACCCACGTATGTGGCACTTGAAATAGAGATGAATTATTATTATTATGGTAGATTTGTCAGGCGCCACAGTGCTCCGTGGCGCCGTACAGTAGGGAAAACAGTACATACATAAAACAGGGACATACAAGGCAGACAAAATAAATGCAGATATGAAAACAAAGTGTATAAAGGACCCTGCTCATTACAGAGCTTACATTTTAAGTGATACGAGCTAGTCTACATTGGCGCATATGCATCCATTCTCTTTATGGGCGTGGGTAGTACGAATTTGCACAATTTTTGCTATAGAAGTTGATGTATGTTAAACTCAAGCATCAGGCTCTTTTGTGTGAGAAGCATTGGTGTCAAGGGAAGTAGCATTGGGAGGTAGATAGTGCTTTGACTTAAGTTTTAAAGTTCATTACTCTACTGTGGTAGTAATTATAACAATTATTCTTAAGTTCTAGTCACTGTTATCCATAATTTTGAACTGTGGATGCTGATCTCAGAAAGCTCTTTGAGCATTCACAGTGCTGCCTAGTACCTGGATTTCCATTTTATGATCTTGTTTTTCTCCATGCTAACAGAAGACCTCTTCCTCTTCCTCCATAATAATTTCTATATTGGCATCAAGAGATTGTCATTTTCGCTTGGGCACCACTACCACCAAAGTGGCTATGATGAGAACTTCACAGCTCTGGGGTTGGTTTAATTTTAGTAGCAGCCCAACCTTTTGTCTGTCTGATAGAAGAGCCATCATATGTCAACATATCTTATATGATTCCTCCATTAGTAACAGTCTTTAAAATGAGGTTGGAGGGGACAATCACACTGTCATATACTCTCAGTTGTTTACAAACACTAGGTTTGAATGAGAAGGTGAAATATTTTGCATTCTAACGTCTAATTTAATTACCTGGAAAGTCCCGTCAGAGCCACGCGGGACGAGACTTTTTAGTTAATTTAATTCCCTCCTAATTTTGAATCCTTTTATTTCTTTCTATTTTCATTCTCTAAAATATTTGAATACTTATTTATTGTTTTTATTATGGAGTTCATTTTTAAAACAAATTTAATATTGATAATTGTTCCCATTTAAACTACTTGTTATAGTTTAATGCTTCTTATGAGGAGATTGCAAGATCCAAAAATTCAAAGATGGAAAGTATGTAGATGGTAGGATTGATTCCACTATCATTATTTATCTCACAACCCAAGCAAGACCTGATCTTGTGATACTGGTAACTGTCCGACTTGGACTGGAGAACCAGCATGTGGGAGAATCATTTCAACTTTTGCTCTGCCTCTTTGGTGCCCATTATCACTGACAGTCGATTGCCGAGTGCCGATTGTACCGAAGATTAAACGTTAGGAAATCTAAAGTCATCGGGGTCATTAAGGAAAATAAGGCAAAAAAAAGAAGTAAATGTTTTCCGGGATATACCATGTTACAATGCAAGGAGAGCAAATTAGTTTATTATTTTGCACATAAGTTAAATACTGTTTTTTTTTCATCTAGCACACAAACACTTCCTAGCTTTATTTTTACACTAAAATTTAAAGTTGATCTAGGATATGTCCTATCCCAACTATAAATCTGTCCCCACATTTTAAATTTACCACCCCCCCTCCAATGCAACATGGTTTTGCCCAGGTGCAAAGATACTCCATGTTTTGCTTTGCTCTCCTTAAGGACTCAGGCCCATCATTGCTAGCTTTGCTGCTAGTAAGTGTTCCTTTTGAATGTTCTGCTTGTCTAGCATTGACAATTGGGCTATATGCCTATATTCTTGATTATCAATCAGTTCTGGATGTTTCCTTCTAGGATTAGGGATATACATCTCTTTTTGCCTGTTGATCTATATTGGACTTTTTAATAATTGGTTAACTCTTTGTATCATCTGGCCAGGGTTTAAAAATGTGTACCTTTTTTTTTTATTACTAATTTAGCCATTGACAATCTTGTGCCAATAATAAAATCTCCTTCTTTGATGGATAGATCCTATCAGTCACAGATATTGTCAACCCTCTCTGTAGTCTTCACAATCAATTTGCACATATTTAAATTTCTTACTTTCGCAACATGTTAGCTTATGCCTCATTAGTCTAATTTTCTGTATTAAAAAGCTCAAGTGCTGGTAAGTACAGAGTTTACTTGGATGCTCCAGTTGTCTGGAGCCTAATGTGATCTTGCCAGGAGATAAAGCAGTCTTGGGGTGAGGAGCTTGCTGCATATTTCCATGGAAATGAGGATATGTTTCCTGAAAATGTGTGAATGTGAGTCAAAAAGGCGGTCTTGAGTGGTTATTAAAGAACATGAGAGTACTTCAGTGAGTGATTAGGGAAAAAAACATATGCAGATTGGGTTTATAGTTTGAGTACCACTCAATGAATTCTGGTTTCACACAATTTATCAGACAATTCTTTCCTGTTCCTGCCAATAATTGATTGTTTTGGAATGCATTTTGCTGTAAAACATTTACAGATCTGTTTGCTTACCTGCAAATAAACGTAACATGTTTTGTGCATATTATCTATATGCTGACTATGCTGGCTGGCAATGTTGCAATAAAATGCGAAGGACAGTCTACGTAAATTATAGTTTCTAATGGTACTACTTATGTGTAGTGATCTCTCTTGTTGTAAAAGACATATTAAAAATGTGAACAAGGGTATTTAGAAAAGGCAGTAGAGTTACTAAGCCTTAGCACTTATGGGCCCAAGCCCATAGACTTAAGCTATATACTCCAGGTCAAAAAGTTCAAAATTCATATTTTAGGGCCTGATTCATTAAGGTACTTAAATTAAGAAGTTTCTTATTTTAGTCTCCTGGACAAAACCATGTTACAATGCAAAGGGTGAAAATGAGTTTTCTGTTTTGCACATAAGTTAAATACTGACTATTTATTCATGTAGCACACAAATATCAACTTTAAATTTCAGTGTACAAATAAGGTATGAAGTATTTGTGTGCTACATGAAAAAACAGACAGTATTTAACTTATGTGCAAAACAGAAAGCTAATTTGCACCCCTTGCATTGTAACATGGTTTTGTCCAGGAGACTGAAATAAGAAACTTCTTAATTTAAGTACCTTAATGAATCACGCCCTTAATTATTATTTTTTAAATGTAGTATAGCAACTATTTTTTTGATAATTATACTTTGGGTGATTCCAATACCAATATAGCTGGAATAAAATAAAATGCCCATTTTTATTAGCGTCACTTGTAACTCTCTGCCATGTGTGTGTGCATGATTGAAGTGACTGTGAATGTGATGTGGTTGATTCTGTGGCATGTTCCCATGTCTTTTGAGAAATTTGCAGAACCACTGACTGATTGGTGATTGAGTCTGTCCTTCAGAAATCTAAGACTAAGATTTCTCTGGTTCTGAAAAATTGTTATGTAAGAACTTGGTGGTTCCATTCATACACAATTTCCAGATCTATGCTTTTAATATGCTTGTAAGGTGAAAATTACATGCACTGTAAATTTGGCATTGAAAGCTGATCCAGACATTACCTTCGATATAAAAATGTCTGCCACCTTCAAATTGGCTAAAAATTCCTCATTATTCTTTTCACATAGAACTGTGGTCTTTGTGTATTCTCGGAATATGTTGGCACAATGATTCATTTTAAAAAAATACAATTATAATATTACATTTTACCCCAGGAAATTGTCTAATTGGTCTGGATAAGCCTATGACAATACACTTTGCTAATGCAAATGATCACATTCATAAAACATCATCAACATTTATTTATATAGCGGCAGCAAATTCTGCAGCTCTTTACAATTGGGGACAAACATAGCAATAGACAATACTGGGTAATACAGACAAAGAGGTGAGAAGGCCCTGCTCGCAAGCTTACAATCTATGGGACAATGGAAGATGGATACATAAGGTTAAGTATACATATTGCATGCCTGAGGAGGTGGTTTTTCATTTTATATTGGATTTGGTAAATGTGGAGACTGACAGAGTGTTTCAGCAGTAGAATAACGATTTCAAGGGAAAATCAATCAAGCCACTGCGTGCAAAATAGATCGTAGGAGTGCGAGTCTGTTTTGGGGGAGACCATTAAGGAGGGATTTGCAATAGTGAAAGTGAAAGATGATGAGTGCATGAATTCTTGAGCTTTTGCAGTGTCTTGTGTAAGATATATGCGTATTTTGTTTTTTTAAATGTGTATAACATGATTTAGATATAGAGTTGATGTGGGGAACAAAGGATAGTTGTGAGTCAAGGATTACACCTAGGCAGTGAGCTTGCAGGGTAGGATTTATGGGCATGTTGTCAACAAAAATAAAAATGTTAGGTAGGTAACTTCTGTTGGTGGGTGGAAATATTATTAACTGTGGAGAGGAAATCCAATATGAAATGACAGAAAAACTGTAAGCAACACAGATGTTGAGAGATCAGGGGTATATTTACTAAACTGCGGGTTTGAAAAAGTGGACATGTTGCCTATAGCAACCAATCAGATTCTAGCTGCCATTTTGTAGAATGTAAAAAATAAATGATAAGTAGATTCTGATTGGTTGCTATAGGCAGCAACTCTACTTTTTCAAACCCCCAGGAGAGGATAGATAAATGTTGGTATCATCCACATAGAGATGATACTGAAATCCACAGGACGTTATTAGTTTTCCAAGAGAAGTGGTATAGATACAATGCAGCGGAGGACTTAGCACTGAGCCTTGTGGTATTCCAACTGATAAAGGAAGTGGAGCAGAAGTGAATGCAGAGAAATTAACACTGAAAGAGAGATTAGAAAGGTAGGATGAGAACCAGAATTGGACAGTGTCTTGAAGACCTAGGGATTGTAGCGTTTGTATGAGAAGAGAGTGGTCAACATTGTCAAATGCAGCAGAGAGATCCAGGAGAATTAAAAGACAACATTGACAACCTTAGTCAACGCAGGGGTAAATGTACTAAGTGACGATTTCTTTAAGTAACCGGAAATCGACGCGTTTGCATTCAAAATTTAATGATGGCTGATGGGTTTAAAGGCAAAACAATGCCTTTAAAGATATTGCAGCTTTAAATTTTCACTGCAACTAGCCGATTTCTGGCAACTTGCAGATATTGGCATGTAAAACATTTACCCCGCAGTCTCTGTGGAGTGTTGAGAATGAAAGCCTGACTGAAGAGGATCCAATAGGTTGTTTGAGCTGAGTGTAAGCAAGTCTGTATAGAAGCTTGGAGGAGCATGGGAGCTAGGACGGTAACTTGAGAGAGAGTTTTGGTCAGAATTTTTTTTTTTCGCAATAGGAATAATCACTGTGTGCTTGTTTAATGACAGGAAGACACCAGTAGAGAGCGCAAAATTACAGATTTTAATTAGAGGTGGAATAAGCACAGGAAACAGAGATTTTACGATTTGTCAGGGTATAGGATAAAGAGGACAGGTGGTAGAGTAGGGAGTTAAGAAGAAAGTAGATACTTCATCTTCATTTGTGAGATCAAATGAAGAGAGGGTGTCAGAGGGTGCTGGGAAGCAATTGAGCTGATTGCTACTCCAGGGAGATGATACCATTTCTAGTCTGATCTTATCAATCTTGTCCTTGAAGTAGGAAGCAAGTTCCTGGGCACTGATAGTAGTTAGATACCTGAGCATGGATGAGAGATTGGAAGTATGTTTGCTTTGCAGTGTCCAGAGCATTTTAATAGGACTAGTAGATAGAAGTATATGTGAAGAAATCATTAGAGGTATGCCAGTGATTTACTGGAAAATGAAAACATATACAATCGGGATAGGCGCAAAAGGGGAGGGATTAGAGTAAAAGGTATCTGAGTGTTAAACACTCGTTAAATATAACATGGATCACAAAATTAAAATAAAATAAAATAAAAGGAATAAAAGGAATGGTAAACGTTCATATTCACAATCGTGGTCATGAGTAGTAACAAGGTCCAGGAATCACAAAACCATCTGTAAGGGATTCCAATAATCGTCACACGTATTCTCATATATATTCCTGTGAACAGGGAGATTAAACTAGTGGGGGTGATGGTGTAGCTGATAAGGTGATGATCCAAAAGGGGTAAAGGTGTGTTAAGTAAATCAGAAGCTGAGCATAGTCTAAAGACAACAAGATCAAGGCAGTAGATGAGTGGAGGATTCAACCCACTGGGAAAGGCTGAGGGAGGAGGTTAGAGAGAGTAGTTTGGAAGCAGCATTGGAACGTGGATTAGCAATGGGGATGTTGAAATCACCCATGATGATGATAGTTATGTCAGAAGATCAGAAGATAAGAAGTGAAGGAGCCATGCAGGGAAATCCTCCAGAAATTGTTGCGCTCCAGGGTGGCAATAGATCACTGCAATGTGCATAGAGAATGGATTAAAAATCTGAATAGCATGTACTTCAAAAGATGTGAAAATAAGTGATGGGACATGTAGTAGAACTGTTATTATGTACTGTGGGGAGAGAAGTAGTCCAACCGCACCACCTTGCCTGCCTCCAGGTCTGGAGGTGCTGATGAAATGGAGGCCACCATGTCAAAGGGCTGCAGATGAGACAGTGTTTGATTATATAATCCTGGTTTCAATTATTGTTGGAAGGTCGAGATTGTTGGAGAGGAAGAGGTCATTCCAAAGGGCCCAAAGGACTTTGAAAGAGATGGGAGACAGGTGATATATTTGAGGCTTGTTGGATTGCGGTAGTGTTCTGATATATGTGTATTGGAGGAGTGTGGGGAACCTGGATTAGGGGATATATCACCAGCTAATGGAAGCAGAGAGACAGAAGGATAGGTAAGATGATTGTAAAATGTGTGACCTTTTATTTTCTGGTGACAGGAGGCGACTGTTCCACTTAGTGAAAATAAATAGGACAAAAGTTCATGAGTGTTAACTAGAGATGAGTGGAGTAATGAAGGGGCAATGTGGACACATGTTTGTTTTGCAGGAAGGGTAAAGGATGGTATAGTCCTAAAGATAATGCCAAAGGAGAGTAATCAAAGCAATTTGTTAAACATTGCAATTTGAGAGAGCAAAAGGAAACACATTTGTGGGAATTCAAAAGAACTACCTAGTTGCAATGTCGAATGCAGTTAGAGAAGTAGTGCAGAGTTAAGCTGAGCAGAAATAGGTTATTCCTGGATTTCTTCAGATGACGTCCCATGTTTGTCCAACCCAGTTGCTTAACTGTGCGTTTCCAAACACTTTGGGAGAAAACCCAGTTAGTGTAGAAAAGCCCAAACACGTCCATCCCAAATGCGTTTCTCCTTAGACTGAATGTTAATATATAGTTAAGATGTATACAAATTAACTACATCTGTGCTAATTGGTCAACTAATCAGAGAGGAGAAAGAAACAAAAACTATTTGTACTATTAGGCTGGAAGAGGCCAGATGCCTATCATAAATTAGGCATCAATAAGACACTTGGCCAACATAGGCTAAAACAATAGATAACACATTCCTCTGACATACTTTTTTTTTTAAATTTAAGTTTTATTGAGTTTTAAACACATATACAGGTTATACATGTACAATCAACAAAATGGCGTGGTACGTTATTGACACTGAAAAAATGACATCCTGGCACCAGTCAAAAATGCACTCAGAGAACTGTAGAGGAGATATGTCAACCCTTACACATACCTGCTAAATAACCATATAGACATTAACATATAGACAAAGACAAAGAGAAAGGAAAAGAAGGGAAGGGAAGGGGGGATCACATTAGAGGGGGGGGGGTCTGGTAAAATTCCTCATTTAAGCTTCAGTTTAGTTTAAAGCTCTGTCAACCTAGTAGGTTATGTATCTGCCGGGTACCCGATGTTCCCAAATGTTCCATATAACCAAGCCAGCCCTCGGGTGCAAAAATGGGGAGGAACAAAACCACTCAAACAGTCAAATTTGAAATCGGGGACTCTGGAGAGTCCAGAAGTTTTAACCATGGAACCCAAGTAGCATAATACAATTCAAACAAGTCTTTGGTTGACAGCTGCATCTCATCCATGATCCTATAGTGTTCCAATCTATTAGACCAGTCCCTAATACTCGGAGGCGTGGTTGATCTCCATTTCACCGGGATTACTGCCTTCGCTGCCGAGATAATAAATTTTAAAAGAGATTTTTTAAAACTTGATAGAGGCATATCAACTTTATTTAATAGCCAGAACACCGGAGTGTTGGGTATGTTTTGACCTAGTAACTTCCGCGTGATGCTCACCACCCGGGACCAAAACGTTTGCAACACGGGGCATTCCCACCAGATGTGTAAAAGAGAACCAGAACCCTGGTTGCATCTCCAACAAGTATCGGGCACCCCGCGGAAGACCTTCGCCAATTGCGCCGGGCATCTGTACCACCTGGTAATTACCTTATAGTGGGTTTCTAGGATTGAAACATTAGGAGAACACGCGTGAGCTGCCTGAAATATTTTAGACCAGTCTGCCTCTTGTAACTCAACCCCCAAATCTCTCTCCCACTCCTTGGTAAATTTTTGAGGGGATACGAATAGATGTTCTACCAGGAGCTTATATATGATTGAAAGGGGATGTGAGGGACTTGGCGACCTGAAACAAAGAGATTCAAACACCGCCAAACTCCTAGAAGTGTGTTGTTTTGGGATACCCTGTGACAGAAAGTGTTTAATCTGCAGGTATCTCCAGATCTCTGCATTAGGCAGTTCCCATTTGGATTGGATCTCTATGAATGAGAGAGCCCTAATTGCACCCACCAACTAGCTGACACGGTGGATCCCTGCTTGGGACCACTGTTTGAAAGCTAACGGGGTAATCCCCGGAGGGAACATTAGGTTATTACATAATGGGGTCAGTGGGGAAATTGGAGAGGAGATACATGGAAGGGCTCTAAGCTTAGACCATTTCGCTAACGTGGGACCTAAAGTAGGATGAGCAATCTTAGGAATACTGGATAGCCAAAGAAATGTGTCAGCCGGGGAATCCAGAGAAAACTACTAAATTTCCACCCAATGTTTTGACCCGACCCTACTAGTCATCTCCATAATTCTAACCAAAATTGCTGCATCATAATAAGAAGATAAGTGGGGAAGTTGCAGTCCTCCCAGATGTCTTCGTCTAAATAATATTTCATGCTTGAATCTAGGGCGTCTCCCACACCACACAAATTTGCGGACCGTTCGTTGGATGCCCTGAAACCATGAGTTCGGCACGTGGATCGGTAAAGTCTGAATGAGATATAAAAGACGGAGAAGGACGTTCATTTTGATTATATTGACCCTGCCTATCCAAGAAAAATTCTTACTCTGCCACTCCCTCAAGTCAGCTCGGACCCTGCCCAAAAATGGTCTGAAATTGAGCTCATAAAGGTCACTAGGGATTATTACCCCCAGGTATTTTAATTGGGAAGGGTGCCAGATGAAAGGAAAAGCGAGTTTCAGCCCTTCTACCACCGCAGCTGGGGTCTTAATATTCAAAGCCACCGACTTACTATAGTTAATTTTAAAATTAGATAACACGCCAAACTTTTGAAACTCCCTGAGCAAATTTGGTAAAGAAACAACTGGATTAGAGATGATGGCTAAAAGGTCGTCTGCAAATAAGGCGAGTTTATGCTCTTTCTTATCAACTTGTATGCCCGAGATATTTGGGTTGGCCCTGATAGCTCTTGCCAAAGCCTCCATACACAACACAAAGATAAGTGGTGAGAGTGGACACCCCTGTCTGGTGCCGTTGTTCAACACGACTGGCTCCGACAAGTCTCCATTTATTTTAATCCGAGCCGTAGGTTGTCGGTAAAGTGCCAGAATTCTTTGAAGACTCATCGGCCCCAGGCCCAGGTGCTCAAGGATCCCTCTCATAAAAGGCCAACTTACGCGATCAAAAGCCTTCTCGGCATCAGTGGACAAGAGCATTGACGATGTTGTTGAGCAACCAGGTGAATCAGGTCTATCACCTTGGTAGTGTTGTCTCAAGCCTCTCGACCTGGGACAAAACCCACTTGATCTCCGTGAACAATTTCTGGGAGTAGGACTTTTGTTTGCAATAAGTTTTGCATACAGCTTAATGTCCACATTGAGCAAGGAGATAGGCCTATAGCTCGCACATTGGGAGGGGTCCTTTCCCTCTTTAGGGATCACAGTTATGTGTGCTTCTAAGCTCTGAGAGGAGAAAAAAGTATCCCTGGAAATCGCATTGAATGCCGTCACCATTAGGGGTATCAACTTGTCTTTAAAGGACTTGTAGTAAGCAATGGTAAAGCCATCAGGGCCCGGACTTTTACCCCCAGGTGTAGATTTGATAGCCTCCCTTAGCTCCCCCTCGGTGAAGGGTTTCTCTAGTATGTCTCTGTCTGGGCTTGAAGGAGTAGGAAAACCCACCTCCTTCAGGTATGTCAAGATCCGAGCTGAATGAGTGGAGTCGTCTGCACAACCAGCCTGGGTCTCAAGATTATATAGTTTGGTATAGTAAGTGTGGAAAGCACTGGCTATGTCCGAGGTCAGTTTACAGTCTCGGTCTTTACCATCCTTAATTGAAGCAATATAGGCCCTTGCTCGTTGCTTGCGCAAGGCCCTCGCCAACATAGAGCCAGGCCTATTACCCCACCGGAAGAAACGATGTCTGCACCTACTAAAGTCTAATTTGACTTTATAATTTAATAGTTTGTTAAGTGCCGCCCTAGTCTCAGTCAGCTTATTTAACAGGTCGTTGGTCGCATAGGATTTATGTGTCGTCTCTAAATCTCTAATCTGCTGTAATAATTGATCCCGTCGGGCCGTACGTTCTTTCTTAACACGGGAGCCTAACTCAATGAGTTTCCCACTCATGACACACTTATGAGCCTCCCAGATAGTAATTATGGACACATCAGGAGTATTATTATCTGTGATGTAGTCATCTAATGCTGCGGCCAATTGATCTCTATAAGTTGTGTTTTGCAGGAGAGACTCATTCAGGCGCCAGGTGCACTTTTTGGTCATGGATTGAGTAAGTTGGATAGTTATTGATATCGGAGCATGGTCCGACCAGGTTATTTGGCCAATGGATGATGCTAGGAGGTAGGGGAGGGCCCTATGTGAAAGAAATAGGTAGTCAATTCGTGAGTAAACATTATGTGGATGGGAGAAGAAAGAGAAATCTCTTTCTCCAGGGTGTTGAAGGCGCCATGTGTCGACCAGTTGGTGTTCATGAAGTACTCGTCTGACCTTACAGTGTTGAGATCTACGCAATGTCGACGGACCATTAGAGGTGTCAAGTTCTGGTTGCAGAGTCCAGTTGAAGTCTCCTCCTACAATCAGAGTTCCCTCTGCTAGCTCTGCAACTTTTTCAAGAACCTGAGATATAAACAATGGTTGACCCTGATTAGGCAAGTATAAATTGACGAAGGTATACATTACATAGAATAGGTTACATTTAATCAGGAGTGCTCTTCCTTCAACAAGGCAAAATTTTTGGATGTTCGGAAAAGGAAGTCTTTTAGAGAACAAAGTAGCTACACCCAGTGTCTTACCGTCGCTATTATTACTTAAGTACGAATTAGTATAGAAGCCACCTGAAAGCCGAGGGGCCACTACTTGCTTAAAATGCGTCTCTTGGATGAAAACTACATCCGCTCCCATATTTCTCATTTCTTTCAATGCCCGTGATCTTTTCTCAGGGAGATTAAGACCCTTAGCATTAATTGAAACCAATTTGAGTTGAGCTGTCATGGGGGATCTATATATATCGGAAGAGCACCTCTGATGTCAGACAAGCAAGCAAATTGAATCAGCAGTTGTAAGTACCAGGTAATCCTGAGCCTAAAGGATAATGAGAGGATTGTAAAAGTTGACATTACCAAGAGGACTAGGGAAGGAAAGCCACATGAGGAAAAAAAGAACAATACAGAGACAGACAAACCTGATGACATATAAAGACATAACAAATAACATACAATTAAACCGCTCCAGGGAAACGGGAGAGGAGGAGCCACTCCCATCTCTCAGAAATCTTGCTGTGGTGTGGGGTGAAAAAGGGGGGGTTAGCGACAGTAACTAACAGAACATCCTATAAAAGTAGTAAACATTCTACGAACTTTCAAGAAAGAATCAGAAACAATACCAATATTGGTAACTAAAGCACAATAAGGCTTGTGGTTAGGAGATCCTTCGACCTAGTCAAGCCCTGAACTCAGACTTGCAAAAGAAACACTTGAAAAACAGAGATTCTATGCCTAATAGCGATCCGAGTACATATCGGACTATAACAATTTAGGTGTTCATCTATAGGTCCATGTAGAGACATGGTGAGCGTCGGGGTTCCTCATTCCCATGTCCCGGACACCCGATAGAGATCCACATAGGTAGACTGAGATGGGCAGCATCGTGAAGAAAGAGGAGGCTGTGCCACCAGTTTTATGGTTGGGAGTACTTCCAGTAGGAATAGCCCAAATATTCTCAACAAACCAGAGAAGAAATTTGAAAAACCAACACTTTTCTTTGCACAATGTCAAGTCAAGAGCTGGGTACATATCCTTTGATAGCCATTTTTGCGCATATCCTCAGATAAAAGAAAAGTCAGGCAGCTTGACAGGTATGATGGACCCATCCTCCAGTGTCTCAGCTACTAGAGGGAGCCTAGTATAAATAAGTTGAAGAAAGGCCGTGGAGCCCAGAAACATTAAAGTACCAGTAAAGAGCCGGCCCCGGTTAACTGAGTGGCTAGTTGGCCCAGAGATTCCCTGGTCGCTTCAAGTACAGGAAAGAGGTATCTCCCGTTAAAGCATCAAATTATGTGCCCAAAGGCTCTGGGGGGTCTCGTCGTCTTCTCCTGGAGCTTCCCGAACTTCCCGCCGTTTGCCAGGAATCTGGACCCGCAGGCTGGAGTCGGGCAAAATGTTGTTGCCATTCCGGCAGTGGCATCACCTGTATTCCCAGCTGCGAACAGAACGGATTGATATCTTGAGGTGATCTCAGGAACTTGGTCTTTCCATTATTGGACACTTGTAAGTTAAAGGGAAATCCCCATCGATATTTAATGTTCTTGGCCCGTAGTGCCAGTTAAAGGTTTAATCATACGACGCATCTGCAGGGTATTTCAGGAGAGATCCTGAAAGATTTGAAGCCTGTTTCCATCATACTCTATGCCGTCCAGGTTTCTCGATTTTTGGAGAATCGCTTCCTTTTGAACGTAATAGTGCAGGCGACAAATCACGTCTCTTGGTCGTTCAGATAGGGAGCCCCTTGGTTTCAGTGCCCTGTGAGCCCTATCAAATTGCATACTTGTAGAAAGATCCTGCTCAAGAATCCCATTGAAGACTTTAGAAAGAAAGGCAATTAGGTCTTGTGTGGGTATTGCTTCAGGGATTCCACGAATGCGCAGGTTATTCCTGCGGCCCCTGTTATCCAGGTCATCCACTCTACTTTGTAGCAAAAGAAAATCTTCGGCCTGCCGAGCAACAGTGTCGCTGAGATGATCATGTCGAGCCGTAGATTCATCTTTAAAATCCTCCAATGTGGAAATTCTAGATGAGAGGCGAGTTAACTCCGCTTGTAGATTGGCAACCTCTTTTTTGACAGTATCTTTGAGACTGGATTCCAGTAACTCAAAGTCTTTTTTAGAGGGAAGCTCAGCCTTTGTTGGTAGAGATTTGACTAATTGCAGGATCGCCCCAATCTCCTGACTGGTGCTCACAGGGCATTCATTAGATGAAGAATCAGTTGGGGTAGCCATTTCTGCAGCCTTAGGTGCTTCAGGCGAAGATGGAGGGCTCTTATCTTGTTCTGAAGGAGCGCCTGTAGGATGTAGGTATTGCCGTAGATCTTGGCGTCTAGGAGTATCTACCGATGTTCCGGGTTTCCGCTTAGACTGGCTTTTCTTGTCTTTGCCCATTAGATGGATGAACCACGGTCAACAAGTGGAGAGTAGAGATACAGAGATTAAGCTTAGGTTTATTATAGACCGGTGTTCTGCTTTGTCACATGTCACTTCCCCCCAGTGAATGGATCACTCAGCCATCTAGCCAAGTCGCAATACACTATAGATAGCCCTTGTGGAAAGGCGATGCACCAATTTTAGGAACATAGTTGGAGCCTGGATGGGCCAATTGCCTTAATGTGTGCATGGTGTTCAGCAATAGATATAACCCGATGAGGCACTCTGTGCTCTTAAATCCGTCAGCCTGATGTACACTGGGAGAGATGTTTATGTTCTACTACAGCAGAGCCTGCACCTGATGAGATTCAACACAAGGTGGCAGCAGAGGCACACTTTGAAAGCTGTAGGAATCAGTAGCACTGTAAAGCCTGCCCTGGTGGGCAACTAGATCACATAGACAGAAACAGACCAGGGGAGCCAGCTGCCCGCAAGGAGATTTCAGGAGAGTACTGGTGACAGACCTACTGCTTTGCAGCTCACTGGGTCTCAACAGGCGCCAATCTCTCATATAGACATAGTGCCCTGACAAGACCCACTGCAGCCAGGCTCTCTCTCCTCAGCGGGAGCCCCGGGACCCGCGACCGGAAGTGCGGGACCGGTGACTTCCGGTTTCGCGGCCGGAGTAACTTCTCCCTCAGTAGCGGCACAGCTCGCGAACAACTAACCCCGCCGTGTGATGAGGTTTTTCCCGGAGACAAGTAAGTGCAGCGTGTTGGAAGTGCAGGGAAGCTGGCGGTCCTCTCTGTAGCGAATGGGCGTTTGTTGGGGCGGAGGGATGGAGCTGGTCACCATCAACATCCAGGGGTCCCAGGTCTAGAGGAGATCCCCATTGGCCCCCGGTGACCTGTCTGATGTTCCGATGGGCCGCAGGGTGCCCACTCAGCCCGTGTCAGGCGCCGTTGTTTCTATCCGCCCCAGTAGGCCCCAAGCCAGAGGTTGCTTTGTGCGGTCTCCCCAGACACCGTAGATGCACTTGGAGGCAGTGGGAGTACGCCCACCGAATCAGCTAGGCTCACCGGATATTTAAGGTGCTTAAAACCTCCGTTAAGGTTTGATTTTTCCACCTTCAGAGAGGAGCTCATTAAACTTGTGACTAGGCAGTATGGCCACCAAGCCACACCCCCCTCTGACATACTTTTAAACACACATTTGCAAGGCTGATACAAATTAATGAGTTTCAGATTAGCAGCAGATGAGAGGTGTAGTAGTTAATGAACATATATGGAGATGAAAAGAAAAGAATGATGGTTAGCTGCTGTGTTGTTTGTGCATTTTCCAACACTTTGTGAGAAAACACACTTAGGGGTAAATGTTTGCCTTTACAAGCCATCGCCGCTTTAATTTTTACCTGCAAAGTCGTCGATTTCCGGCTAGTTGAAAAAATCGCAGGATCATACATTTACCCCTTAGTGTAGAAAAGCCCAAACACGTGTCCCCTTAGACTGATTGGGACAATCATTGGCCATCATAAGATACAGAATACAGAATACATAAACTGAATACTGTTCTTATAATCCGAAGTGTTATGTATTTTATATGGGTGTGATACATATTTTCTACAGTAACAAAATCAACATTTATATGGTCAATACTATAATATAAATAGGGTTGGAAAGTTGACTAAAATAACATTGACAGTATTATTAGGGAGACAATAGAAATGTAGACAGTATTATTAGGTCAACAATTCTAATGTAGACAGTATTGTTATATCGATAACTCAAATGAAGACAGTATTATTAGTTTGACAATAATATCCCTAACCCTAACCCTATCCCTAATCTTAACCCTAACCCTATCCTTATCGCTATCACTAACTCTAACCATATAATACTGTCTACATTTAAATTGTAGACCTAATAATACTGACTACATTTAAATTGTTGACCTAATAATACTGTAAACATTTGAATTGTTGACCTAATAATACTGGCGGCATTTGAATTGTCGACCAAATGTTGATGACTTTCTGAATGTTGACCAAATGATTGTCTATCTGGCGACCACATACCTTTATATATATATTTAATAATCCCATATTTTATTTTAGAACAAATGTCATAGTTTGATAAATTGGACTATCACTGTTATGCCCATATTTTTCTTTGTCACGCCACTGTGTTTATTGACTATTTCATAATCCCATGTATTTCAGATTTTTTATTTAAGTGCAAGCTGCAAATTAACTTTCCACATCTAATAGGTTTATTTATTATGTAATAGGTATAGCAAATCATTGATATATAATTATTTATTTGATTGAAGGACACAGCACGCTCTGTGAACCAACAGAATCAATAAAGAGATAAATCCCTAAATGGTGTATTAATGGTCACATCGTTTTCAAACATACCATACAATACTAGAACAACTTGTCATATGCAGTTAGTGATTGCTGCAGGAACAATATATTCCCTTATTTCCAAGAGTATCTATCTCCATGCAAAGCTTTAGGTCACCAGGATGAAGTTTAAACTCTCCAAGCCAATAAGATACACTGTGCAAAGCCATAAACATATTAATACAGTAAATAAAGAACATATATGTGCAGGGCAAATTACAATATTGTATAAATGTGTCCATGCAGACCAACTATATATAACACCCCCTTAGTGGTGTTCTAGTAAAACCCTGCACTTCAGTGAATACAGGAGGGGTCACCTAGAGGGTAAGCTAGAAGTTTATGAAAAGTTACATAAACTGGTTACCATGGTGATAACCCAGCCCATCCTGTGAGACTGAGTGAGAGGAAGGAGGGGCTGTCATTAAGGGGGGAAAAAAGAGAGTAGAGAGAGAGGAGAGAGAGAGAGAGAGGAGACAGGAGAGGAGAGATGGTAGCTGGGGACCTAGGAGAGAGTGGGGTGGAAGCTCCCAGGCTCCACCAGCATTGCCTGGCTGTCTGAGCATGGTGACTGAGCCAGGGCAAGGAATGTGTGCCCTGGATGAGGGGGAGAACTCCATGCCACTATAGATAACCCACGAGAGAGGGGGACACTTCGCATGGAAGAGGCCCTGGAGTGAGGGCTGCTACAAGAGGCATGGTAGCTGTAGTGTCAGATCCTGAGGCTGAGAGTACACAGAGTGACGTGTCAGAGCACAGGAGACATCATCCCCGCAGAGGAGGGATGAGCTGCAGTTGAGAGGTACACAGAGTGTGTCAGAGCTGCATGGAGGAGAAGCTGCCTGCCTATTAGCATCCATGTGAGTGCCCTTGCAGAGGAGGGTGATCTGCAGTGAGTATGGAGTGCAAGAGACATGTAAATTATGTTATTTAACATCTGGATAACATTAAGAACTGTGCTGGAGAGAGTGAGGAGCTGTATATATTTTTCTTTTTAGCTGCAACCATTATGATTATCGTGCTGGAGGAAGAGGAGTATAAATAAAAGTTCAGTTTATCATAGAGATGGACTGGCGCCCAAATTATTGTGACTTCTATTACACTGCACCAAAGTGACATCCCCTGTGTCCCACTAACTACAGAGAAACACCTGCATGTGCAGGGACCCCCTGATCATCTACACCCATGCCCATCAGCTAGCCAGGGCTTGAGAAGGAGGTGCACTGTGTACCCTGTGCACCCCACATTACACACATTACAGGGGGTTACATATAGAAAAAACACTCCTAACTATTCTTAACAGCATAATTAGACCTGTCATTTGCTTCAGTCTACATGTAATGTTCAGTCTCTGACTCAACTGCCCAAAAATTATGTGGTCCAATTCCTTCCCCGGGGGAAGTTTGAAGGGTGGGTCAGAACATCTTAAGTATCTTGTGAAATGCAACATGTGATTATATTGTAAAGGCTCAGAATCAGATCTACTCTTTCAGCTGGAACCAATAGACCCATATTAACTGCAATATCTACTACCATCCAATATGTTTCACAGGCTCAACTGTGCTTGGTTCTTTATTATTCTTTGTTACCATGGAAACACCAATGCAGTCAGTTTTACAGTTATAGAGACTTTCTATATCAGAAGTACTGTGCAATGACATCACTGGACAGCATTCTAGTGAGAATTAAAAACTTCACATATCCAGTGGGGACCATCTCCAAATTTGCAATGAGTCCAAGGGCCTTTAGCTGTGTCACTGCAGTTCCCAATAGACTGTATTGCATATATGACAATAAGGGGGCCACTAGATCGTATTCTGGGACCCCACTTGGAATTATGCACCTCTGTGTTAAGCTTTTCCCCATGCTTTAGTATTTGATGGGTCTCCGAATAGTTAAATTGCTGAAGTGTTTGTGTTCTTCGATGTGTTGTGGAAATATTTTCTATGGTTTTTCAGCTCTGCACAAATTCTATTTATTTTGATGTTCTGCCCTAATCTTTGCATAATATGACTTACACTATCAGACTTTAAATGTAATACAAAATATCACAGTCCTTCTTCCAGAGACTTTTGAAAGCAGAGGAGCAAAACAAAATATATTGATTTATTTTAATGCATTTTGTCTCCTATGATGTTGTGATATTTAATAAGAAATGTTATAGCCAATTCAACCATACATTTTAATACAGAGTTTTTTTCTAACACAAGATGGTTTAGGTAAAAAGAGTTCAAATTTCCTGCAATGTGTGCTAGCAATTTCCTCACATGGTGTCAAGTGCGCGCTTTCTACGTCTGGATAATAACAGATCCATGAAACTATCTTATATTCTCTTATTATATTTGCACATTGCCGGGAGTATAAACACTGCATTCCTGATGTACGTAGTGTATCTTTGCACTGCGCATTCTGCAACTGAGGCCAGGGCCATCTTAACAACATTATGGGCCCCCGGGCAAAGCAGTGCATCGGGTCCCCTAGATATAGATATAGATATATAGATATATACAGATACAGATATAGATATATAGAGATAGAGATAGATAGATGTACTTGCTCAGTGACCCTTGAAGGTTTTTTTGCAGGTTTTTTTGTTTTGCAGGATTATTTATTCTCATTAATATGTGGGGCCCCCTTGCCCGTGGGGCCCCAGGCAGCTGCCCATCGTGCCCAATGGAAAAGATGGCCCTGACTGAGGCTGTTCAGACCTGCGACTTTTTGCTACTTATGACTCCATACATCCGAAGGTGTGCCGAGGAGGGAAGTTCTAACATAGGCAATGTACAGTAAGGGCATATTGGAGCAATTGCATATTGATTCAGGCTGGGACATAGTCACATATATGTCTGAAAAAACGTTTTTATTTGAGGGTGGTCAGAGCCAGGTCTAAGTATTGGATGATGGTGACAAACACCTGAACTATGGAACTGATTGTAGTTGAGGTTTGGGAATGATTTGCAGACGCTTATTGAAACTTTAGTAGTCGCTTGGACAGAGATAGGATTTGCCGAGCGGGCTGTAGCAAAGATTTAAAAAGTATATATATTGTTTGTATGTATGATGGGGAGTTGTTCCTGCTGGGGATGTTAGGCTATTCAACTTTAATTGATGCATCATAGCAATTGCATTCATACAATATAAAATAAAACAAGTTTGTACATGTTCCCAAGTTGGACTGGTCTGAGAGGTGTTTCTGTTGTCAAGGAGACGCACCTGCTACTCATTCACACCTGGAAACATCTTCTAAGCTGAATTTAACGTACAAACGCATAGTTGCATGTAACATTTTCAATCGCAAGTTATACTTATGTTTGTGTCCCAATCTGAATTAGGTCCTGGGTACCTATCATACTGCAGTGGAAATGCTCTATGAATGCTACAGATAACATATCCACAATAATCTGACAGGAACTCACATTTACACTCACTGTAATGTGCAGGCATGTTAGCCAACAGCTACCTAGATCAGTTATACAATAGGCACAGAAAACACCTTTCTGTCAACATTAGGCAATGTTTGAACTGCTGACAAAATTCACAATGTATATACACATCACACTAAATATGTACCACACGCATTTCACAAAAAGAGCTAAAAAGCTGCTCACAGACAGATTAAGGAGCCCTGTTAATCACCATAACAATATTTCTAACCATGGAAACAATAAGTGTAATCTACAGTTTGTTTCCATGGTGATAGATGTCTCTAAGAATGATTAGTAATTATAATCCTTTCTGTCAAATAGAAAAAACAAATGTTTCTGTGGTTTCAACAGTTGATATCAGGTAAAAGTTGTATTTTAGGCATCAGACATCATTGCAGAAATTATTTTAATTAGGCAAAATATTTTTTTGAAAATGTTCTGATTTTATTGAATAAAACAAGCATAAAACAATCCAACTAATTTAAAGAAAAACATGGAAACATCTGTAAATGTTTGCAGAAGAAGTTCATGGCATATATAAACAAAAGAAGCACATGACTAAAAATAGAACCCCAACCTTATCTATGAAAATAAATATATAAAAACATAAACACCTAATGCATAGAAAATCCAAGAAATATAATATCCTGGTTATCAAAATAACAAAACTTGGTATGTAAACATTAACAAAAAAGATGGGTAATGAAAAATAGAGGGGTACTGGAAAAGAGAGGGAGGGTGAGTAGCAAGAACTCCATATAATGGTGAATAAAGAAAGATGTTCAATTGTGCAATTGGGTGAAATGAGGTGATCATGAACATCAAAGACTTAGGGGTATATTTACTAAACTGTGGGTTTGAAAAAGGGTTCATGTTACCTATAGCAACCAATCAGATTCTAGCTGCATTTTAGAAGGTACTAAATAAATAATAACCAGAATCAGATTGGTTGCTATTGGCAACATCTTCACTTTTTCAAACCCGTAGTTTAGTAAATATACCCCTGAGTTGTTTCTTTTGTGAGTAGTATTTATTATGACATCATTTGGACGGCTAACCTACTTTATATCTGTGAGACCTAGGTAAAATATTTTTAAGCGGAGTTCATGCATGCAAAATATAATGCAAGTTATTAATTAAAAAAATGTGCTTGTTCCCCATTTATAAATCTATTATGGCCCTATATATCCGTGTTTGACAGATTTTACCCGCTTGTTTCATTCAGTTGTTCTTAGAGGGCACCAACAAACATGTACTCAAATACAATCATTTTCCTGTATTGAAATTGCTTTGCCTCTCTATAGTCAGCGATGATCAGATAATGGGGGGCTGGGAAGAAGGGGGGACATTTGCCCCCTGGGCCGGTCCCAAAATGGGCTGCTTTTGGCTGGGTCACAATTTTCATTAGTGGTTAGTGGATACCTTATCTAATATATAAATGCTTAGTGGCGTCTGTCTGTCTGTGTGTGTGTGAAAAAAACAAACCAAGTTGCAGCGCCACCTGCTGGGCAGAGTTATACACTGACCTACTAAATTCTTAGTGTGTGTGGGAAAAAAAAATTCAAAAAGGGCTGAAATTTGGTAGGGCTCAAACTCATTTTCATGAGGTAATTTTACCTCATGAACACACATGTGTAGAGGCGTGCGTTAGTGTGTGTGTGTGTGTGTGTGTGTAAAAAACTATTTTTTCAGAAAGGGCTCATCCAATTGACCTGAAATTTGGTATACTGACATTATTTGACAAAAAAATTAGAATAGTCAAGTCAGTTAACTTCCATCATCCCCCCTTCCCCCCGTGGGAGGGGTAGTAAAGGCTTAATTTACGAGTTGAGGGGTCAAACTCATTTTCGTGAGGTAATTTTTCCTCATGAACACACATTAAAAAGGCCGCTTGCGTCGGGAACTAACGCTCTTCCCCTGAGGAGGCCTGGGCTAGGTCCAAATGCATGACAAGAACCTTTTTAAGACCTTAAGTAGCTTGATTTGACTAGAATGCATGAGTATCATGCACGGGTTAACTTGTATAGAATATGTAGCAACTGTAAATACATTCAGTGCCCTCTCATCATAATTTATAAAATCAATTGTAACTTTCACATAGAAAAAATATTAAATTCATTGTGGCCCACTCATTGGAGCTCTCTGACTGCAGAGATGTAAAATGCCCCAACTACTATGGAGAGCCAATAAAAAAAACTAACTGTGATTTTGCAAGGTTTCTGCCCAATTAAATCAGAAATGGTTTAAGATAATGAAACTGACAGTGTTTTTAAGCAGTGATGCTACTTTCGTTATTGTGTATTACTAAATATGTGATTTTTATAAATATATGAGGTTGCCGTAGACCAGGGGTCAGGAAACAGGGCTAAATAACCCCAAATGGGGTAAAAATGAAATTCCTGGGGGTAATGCTGCCGATTCACATGCTGTCAGTTGGATTGTAGACCCCTTTAAAAGTGAAATTGCTGTTGTACCAGAAGAGCTTCAAGGGTTGTCAGAGGCACTTCTTGAACTTTGATGCAATAATGAAGCACGTATTGTATTTGAAAACAAAGCAGATCTGTCATATTTTTGGATGTCAACAGCTGCAAAGGCATTCACAATTGCACATGAGGAGGCAGTCAAAAAGTTGCTGCCTTTTGTAATAACCTACCTTTGCGAACAAGGATTTTCCACTCTAACGAACATAAAAACAAAGCAGAGAAATCGATTGGACACCGAAGACTGTATCCAAATTGCTCTAACATCAAAATACCCCAATATTGATGCTCTGGTATCAAAAATGAAGCAACATCATTTCTCCAAATCATGAAGTTTTGAAGTTGAAGCTTTCAAAGAAATTTTGAATAGATTCAATAAAATTTTGAATTCCAATAACTAATAATATATGATTTCTTTCCTTTCAAATCAAAGGGGTAACGTTGGCGTATCAAAATATATTTTGGGGTAAAAGGTAAAAAAGTTCCCTGACCCCTGCTGTAGACTCTACCATGCCCCAAAATATGAAAACTTTGGCACGATTATTATTTGAGTATGCTTGTTGTATGGAAACACCCATGTGCATATCAATGTTAGACATGTTCATTTATGTACCCAATTGTCTCTTTTTGTGAAGTGGATGGAGACAGCAGCCTGTTCGAGAGTGAGAAGGTAAGTAAATCTAGCCCAGTGTATGTTGTCAAAAATGCACATGAGCCTTGCATGGGGAGCAGCTAAAGTATCTGTCACTAAGAACTTAACTAGCATGGCATACCAGTGGAATTAAATATAAATGCTGAATAGCTTATGTAGTCTAAAAACACACACAAAAAAAATGATATATAACATTTAGTAAATGAGCACAGTCATAACATTTTTAAACCATATTTAAGAAAACCCAAATAGTCTTTAGATTTCATGTCCACTTAAACAATAGTGGAAAAAAAGTATATACATTTTAGCAATTATTTATATGGCATAATATAGGAATATGACATTTAACAGAGTGAAGAAAGGTTGAACTAGTTATTTTTCTTTTTATAGCTTCTTTCACCATAGCATTCAGACGTGTTGTCATTTTCAAACTATTTAACCTTTCTTGTAAATTATTCATGTACATGATGTTGTGGAAGATGCTTGTAATTGGCACACAAATTTAGTGGGCACACTATCAAAATGCCGGTATTATGATGGTAACCTTGTTGCCGGTGAAAACACCTGCTACCGTTTCCACAGAGCAAATGTCCTTCACGGGGAAATCATTGTAACTCAAAGAATTTGGTATTTTGCCAGAATGTTATTAAAAAGTGTTAAGGAACATTGTTTTATAGAGAAATACAAACTACAATGATCATTTTCATTTTATTCTGGGAAACTTGTTTAGATAACTTTTCAAGCTTTGCTTTCCTCATTTAATTATTGTAAAATTTCTGTTAAAGCATTACGCATTTACAATTTATCGGAGAGAAATTTGCCACCAGCACTGAAAATGTCAGATAAATGTCATTAGCTAATGGCTGCATGGCACATTATTCTAGAGGTGCTGATGATGGAATAGATGAACTTTCTTGTTTGGCTTTGCTCCAGAAAATGACTGGTGAAGGAAACAAATAACAAATACGTTTAGAAATTGCCAGGGTTGGCTTAAAATAGGTCAGACAGTGGGCTAAATTTGAAATCCATCTTTATAACAAAAAAAACACACTCACAGAAAAACAAACAAATTAAAAAAACAAACAAGGTTAGTCCTATGTCAGGAGAAGGACTTAAACAGACTATTTTGAATTTGTATGGCTACTAGGAATTACTTTTATATATATAACTTTGAATATAGTGATTGGTATAATGTGTTTTGGAACAAAATAACTCCTGCAATCTCTGAGGGTAGGATATAAGATTTCTGAAAATGGCAAATATGGGAAGACCATCTATTGGATTTTATATATACAGGTACAATATAGCTTAATCAGAATCCCTTTATTCAGAAAAATCAGATAACTGGACAGAAAAAGTAAATAATTGCTCCTTGTTGGTGATGATGGCAGAGATATGATATAACTGTCCCCTACTACAGTCACTGTGAAGAGCACTGCTAAAGAGTGAGCACCACAGTTGCACTGTGGTTAGCATTGCTGCCTGCAGCTACACTGCACTGGGATCATGAGCTCAATTCCTACCAGGACCCCAGTTGTGTGGAAATTTCATGTTCTCTTTGTGTTTGCATGAGTTTATTCCAGGTTTTCTGATTTCCTCTGTCAATTCCAACGTATGCTATCCATGGATTGAAGCCGAGCTATACACAATCTAAGGAGTTCTTTATGCATGCATGCATTGATCGATCAATTAGAAAACAGAGAGAACACAACACCACCTCTTGTGTGTATAGAAACTGTTCTGTTTATTACAAGCAAGATTACACATTCTTATAGCACTCAGACAACTTTTTCTAGCATGCAAAAAGATATAACACTTGCCATCATATGTCATAAATAATTGGGGCAATAAATCTGTCATGATTTTAGCCTTGCAAAGTAAATTTCAAAACACTATGACTTACAATGTTATCTAAAATAAACTATTTCTTAATAGCTCTTCTCTTATCTAGTATTTAAACATGTTCCACATATTTCCTTGAACATTGCCACGTACTCATTATTTTTCCTTGTTAATTTCTACATTATATTTGAAGTTATCTTAAATGCACAATGCAAATTATTAGATGACTTCTATTTTATATTTAAAGCAATCATAAAGTCACATTACATAATATTAAATGATTTCTATATTCAAATTTCACACCTCCCATACTGTATACTGGTAGATTAATTGACTTCTGACTAAGTTAACCCTAGTATATGGATCTGTGTGGTAGATAATATAGATTGTAAGCTCCACTGGGGGCAGGAACTGATGTGAATGATTAAATATTTTCTTTAAAGTGCTGCATAATATTTAGATTATATATAAATACTCAATAAATAATCAGGCAGTGTGAGGAAACACGAAATGCAATTTTTATATGCAATTCAATACATTTTAAGAATGATGCTCCAAATTATGAGTAATCAAAAAAACTTATCTGGAAAGTAGAGATGTTGCCAATAGCAACCAATCATATTCTAGTTATCATTTATTTAGTGCATTCTACATAATGACAGCTAGAATCTGATTGGTTGTTATAGGCAACATCTCCACTTCTTCAAACCCGCAGATTAGTAAACATACCCCTAAGTTTCAAGCATTCCCTATCTTTTACCTTAAAATACATATGTAACTTTCATGATCTTGTACTTTTATCTTTCAATGATGTCATTTTCAATTTTCAATCTTACCTTTCAACTTTTTTATATATAAACGATCAAACCCCAACTTTACATTCCCTGATTTTACAGACTTTTCACTTATATACAACTCGAAATTTTTGCATTAGATTAGGATACATTAGATTTTTACCCCTCAAGCTGAAATCTTGTCAGGATTTCTCAGGTATGACCACGGAGAGGAGATAAGTGATTATAATGAGTTTATTAATAAACAGAGATGACAAGGTAACTCATGAGACAGTTCAAAGTGCAGATGAGAAACAGGTAACTGCAATAGTAGATTTCAACAGGCAGCATAGAACTACAAGTACCAGGTATAATGGTTAAAGATGCAGGAGTCCAAGACACAGGTAACAGCAAATAGTGGATTTCAACAGGCAGCGTAGAACTACAAGTACCAGGTATAATGGTTGAAGATGCAGGAGTCCAGGACACAGGTAACAGCAAATAGTAGATTTCAACGAAGAAATATGCAGGAGTCCAGGACACAGGTAACAGCAAATAGTGGATTACAACAGGCAGTGTAGAACTACAAGTACCAGGTATAATGGCTGAAGATGCAGGAGTCCAGGACACAGGTAACAGCAAATAGTGGATTTCAACAGGCAGCGTAGAACTACAAGTACCAGGTATAATGGTTGAAGATGCAGGAGTCCAGGACACAGGTAACAGCAAATAGTGGATTTCAACAGGCAGCGTAGAACTACAAGTACCAGGTATAATGGTTGAAGATGCAGGAGTCCAGATAGCAGATAGAAGCTGAGCACAGGGAATGCTCCTCAGAATGACCTGATGATCTGGCCCAGACTGTTTGAAGCAGGCAGGTATAAATAGGCCTCATGCAGCTGAAACCACTCCCAGTGATCAAGGAGAATAATCAAGTAGCACAGTGGCCCCTTTGGTGGGCAGTGGTACTACAAGTGAAAAGCATACCAAATCCAATAGAGTGACTGTAGACAGCAGCTGCAGAGTGCAAATCGTGACAGTACCCCCTCCTTAAAGGGCGGATTCCAGACGCCCAAATACTAGAAATGGTCAGAAAAGTCAGAGTCATAGTCCAGAATTGGGCATGTATTTGAGAAGTCTTCATGCAAGGACGGGAAGGGTATAGAAACCACACCACAGGGGAGTTGAAATCCAGGAGAATCTTTCTTCTTCTTCTTCCTCTTCACTTTCTTTTTATGGTTTTTAGAGGGTTGCTGGAAATGGAGTGAAGAAAACGATAATCTCAAAGTGGGAGTAGCTGGAGATAGAACATGTGGCATAGATGAAGCACTGGGAGTGAGAATAGCAGGTGCTGGTGTAAATTCTTTGATCACGGCCTCAGTAAAAAGCTGTAAATCAGACAGAATGGGATCTTGGGTTTCAACTAAGGGCTCTGCCCATTCCAGAGCTTCCCCTGTAAAGTTGGCCAACATGTAAAACACTTGCTTTCGTTGAGTATCAAGGAGGTTGGATACAGAGGGAAAATAGGATATACAGAATTTAATAAGAGCACGAAATTGCTGAATATCCCCATTGAAGGTAGGTGGTTGGAAGACCTGAACAGAAGGTGAATTCGAATTAGCATGAGACTCAGCCAGCTCGGGTTGAACATACATCCCTTGGGACTTGGGTAGGACCCCCTTGGCAGAAGACAATCCATACTGAGCAGATGACTTGGCAGGGCGCCCGGATTGGGCGGCAGACTTGGGAGCAGGCCCGGACTGGGCCGCAGACTTGGGAGCAGGCCCGGACTGGGCGGCAGGCCTGGCAGGGACAGCACTTTGAGAAGCCTGAGGGCAGACAGCACTTTGAGAAGCCTGAGGGCAGACAGCACTTTGAGAAGCCTGAGGGCAGACAGCACTTTGAGAAGCCTGAGGGCAGACAGCACTTTGAGAAGCCTGAGGGCAGACAGCACTTTGAGAAGCCTGAGGGCAGACAGCACCAAGTGGCAACTCGGGCTGGACCGCATGGACTGGCAACTCGGGCTGGGCCGCATGGACTGGCAACTCGGGCTGGACCGCATGGACTGGCAACTCGGGCTGGACCGCATGGACTGGCAACTCGGGCTGGACCGCATGGACTGGCAACTCGGGCTGGACCGCATGGACTGGCAACTCGGGCTGGACCGCATGGACTGGCAACTCTTCTGGAGCAGACTGGAGGGACAGGACCCCCTCTGTAGAAGTTTTTAAGGGCAGCGCCCCCTCTGGAGCGGACTGGAAGGGCAGCGCCCCCTCTGGAGCGGACTGGAAGGGCAGCGCCCCCTCTGGAGCGGACTGGAAGGGCAGCGCCCCCTCTGGAGAGGACTGGAAGGGCAGCGCCCCCTCTGGAGAGGTCTTTAAGGGCAGCGCCCCCTCTGGAGAAGTCTTTAAGGGCAGCGCCCCCTCTGGAGAAGTCTTTAAGGGCAGCGCCCCCTCTGGAGCGGACTGGAAGGGCAGCGCCCCCTCTGGAGCGGACTGGAAGGGCAGCGCCCCCTCTGGAGCGGACTGGAAGGGCAGCGCCCCCTCTTGAGCGGACTGGAAGGGCAGCGCCCCCTCTGGAGCGGACTGGAAGGGCAGCGCCCCCTCTGGAGCGGACTGGAAGGGCAGCGCCCCCTCTGGAGCGGACTGGAAGGGCAGCGCCCCCTCTGGAGCGGACTGGAAGGGCAGCGCCCCCTCTGGAGCGGACTGGAAGGGCAGCGCCCCCTCTGGAGCGGACTGTAAGGGCAGCGCCCCCTCTGGAGCGGACTGTAAGGGCAGCGCCCCCTCTGGAGCGGACTGTAAGGGCAGCGCCCCCTCTGGAGCAGACTGTAAGGGCAGCGCCCCCTCTGGAGCAGACTGTAAGGGCAGCGCCCCCTCTGGAGCAGACTGTAAGGGCAGCGCCCCCTCTGGAGCAGACTGTAAGGGCAGCGCCCCCTCTGGAGCAGACTGTAAGGGCAGCGCCCCCTCTGGAGCAGACTGTAAGGGCAGCGCCCCCTCTGGAGCAGACTGTAAGGGCAGCGCCCCCTCTGGAGCAGACTGTAAGGGCAGCGCCCCCTCTGGAGCAGACTGTAAGGGCAGCGCCCCCTCTGGAGAAGTCTTTAAGGGCAGCGCCCCCTCTGGAGCAGACTTTAAGGGCAGCGCCCCCTCTGGAGCAGACTTTAAGGGCAGCGCCTCCTCTGGAGCAGACTGTAAGGGCAGCGCCCCCTCTGGAGCAGACTGTAAGGGCAGCGCCCCCTCTGGAGAAGTCTTTAAGGGCAGCGCCCCCTCTGGAGCAGACTTTAAGGGCAGCGCCCCCTCTGGAGCAGACTTTAAGGGCAGCGCCCCCTCTGGAGCAGACTTTAAGGGCAGCGCCCCCTCTGGAGCAGACTTTAAGGGCAGCGCCCCCTCTGGAGCAGACTTTAAGGGCAGCGCCCCCTCTGGGTTGAACTGGGGAACCTGGGTTCTCATGGGAGCAGATAACATGTCTGGAATGAAGACAGAAGCTTGTAATTTAGAGCTGGAGATAGAGGTTGAAGATGGTCGGAGTCTACGGAGCGGGCAATCCTGTAAAAAATGTACATCACTGGCACAGTAAAGACACAGTTTGTAGGTCATCCTGCGCCATCGCTCCTCTTCGGTCAGGTGAGGGCGTGGAGCACCTGAAAACCTGGAATTTGTTACAGGAATATTGGGAGGTACTGCTTGCAGAGAGTCAAAGGCAGACAAATTTGGTAATGAAATGTTAGCAGCATAGTTAGACTCCTTACAGCAGGATGTATTAGGAGTGGAAACTGGAAGTTGCTTAAGCACTTGGTTCAGCAAGGAAGATACTTGCGCTATTTGAGTGCGAAGTTGAAGAATGTCCACTTGGAGCAACTGGAACAGGGAATTTTCTGAGGAAATAGCAATCATGGTCTTAATGTTGAAAACGGAGTAGGTCACTTCCCTGGAAATCCTTTCCAAAAGAGATGAAAGCCGTGCAGCAGCAGGCTTGGTTTTATGGCCAGATCATACTGTCAGGATTTCTCAGGTATGACCACGGAGAGGAGATAAGTGATTATAATGAGTTTATTAATAAACAGAGATGACAAGGTAACTCATGAGACAGTTCAAAGTGCAGATGAGAAACAGGTAACTGCAATAGTAGATTTCAACAGGCAGCATAGAACTACAAGTACCAGGTATAATGGTTAAAGATGCAGGAGTCCAAGACACAGGTAACAGCAAATAGTGGATTTCAACAGGCAGCGTAGAACTACAAGTACCAGGTATAATGGTTGAAGATGCAGGAGTCCAGGACACAGGTAACAGCAAATAGTAGATTTCAACGAAGAAATATGCAGGAGTCCAGGACACAGGTAACAGCAAATAGTGGATTACAACAGGCAGTGTAGAACTACAAGTACCAGGTATAATGGCTGAAGATGCAGGAGTCCAGGACACAGGTAACAGCAAATAGTGGATTTCAACAGGCAGCGTAGAACTACAAGTACCAGGTATAATGGTTGAAGATGCAGGAGTCCAGGACACAGGTAACAGCAAATAGTGGATTTCAACAGGCAGCGTAGAACTACAAGTACCAGGTATAATGGTTGAAGATGCAGGAGTCCAGATAGCAGATAGAAGCTGAGCACAGGGAATGCTCCTCAGAATGACCTGATGATCTGGCCCAGACTGTTTGAAGCAGGCAGGTATAAATAGGCCTCATGCAGCTGAAACCACTCCCAGTGATCAAGGAGAATAATCAAGTAGCACAGTGGCCCCTTTGGTGGGCAGTGGTACTACAAGTGAAAAGCATACCAAATCCAATAGAGTGACTGTAGACAGCAGCTGCAGAGTGCAAATCGTGACAAATCTTTTTTCTATACATTTTTTGTAAATATTTTGCAAGCTGGAACAAAGAGTTTACCACAGTAAACTACTATGGTCATTTCAATCTGCCTTGTGTTTTCTTACTCCTTATTTGAAATTTAAGGTATGTTTAGACATTTCCTTAGTCTTATACTCTTCCAGATTTTACACCAGTTTTTCCACTACATTCCACTTGCCTGACAGAAAGAGCCCCAGAAACATTTCTCTGCTCAGCTTACCATTATGGTTAAATACTTATGTAGCAAGCTGATTTCCTAGTCTGAATTAGTAATTATACATAGCTTAGTTTCATCTATAGGTACAGATACCTTTCTGCCTAGACCAGTGATGCCCAAGTGGTTGATCATGATTGTGGTTCAGTGACCAGTAGACCAGTAGACTATGACTACAATTTAGAGAAGATCTAGGTACACTGTGTCGAAGTAACTTTTAACAAAACTAACAGAAATACATATAAATTTCATATATCACTAATATGAAGAACTAATCTAAGATTAGGGCCTGTACTTTTAAGAAGGAAAAAAACCATTGAACTTTACCCCAGATATTTGGTCAAAACAAGTTACATAAGTAAGCATAATGAGACACAGGTTTTTAGTAAGTTTCCAGTATTTCACAATATCGCCGGATATGGCCAAAGAAATATTGGCTCCACATAAGGTCAAGATAACCGTCCAAAATGAACGTGTCACTTTAATTATAGAGACTTAGATTGCCAGCGGTGATGTAAGCTGGGAAGGTGTGTTTTAAAGAAATAAGGAGTATCATCTCTATAAATGTATGACTTAATCAAATAAAGATTGTCAATTGGCATTTGAGACCCTGGGCGTTTGTCTGCTTCGTCCAGTATGGCTGTATCTTTGTATAATAACTTTTTAATAAACTATAGAAATATTATATTTTAGAAACCCGCTCATCTCATTTATTATTTAAAGAGAAGAAAAGAGAAAATCTTAGACAATTGACATGCTATCTCCTGACATTGGAGGTAACGGCAAGCCACCCTGCCGTAACCTCCACTGTCACTGTTACTGCATCATGCTGCACTCATCAGTACCTGTGAGGATTAATTGCTCATCATAAGCCTGTATGACCCTGATAATGTCCATTACTCCCAGTACTTTCACATCGCTTCTACAGTCATTCAAGTCCAATGAGCGCTCAATCTCAGAAAATGGAAAAAGCATTTGGAGGCAGCTATCTGTGCAACAGTTTATGGGGTAGGGACTATACAGCAAGGTGGTTGACAGTGGCTGGAGGCTTATATGCCACAGGTGCTGACAGATTGCGGGGGGGTTCTCTGTGTAACAATATGGCTAGCCATAGTTGGGTTGTGGAGTCATTGTGTAACAGGTGCTGTCAGTTGAGCTGTATCTTTGCAACAAGTTATCTGACAGAAGTTGGCTGTAGTATAGAGAATAGTGAAACCTGAGGCACCGGTGGAGTAGCACACAGTGAACGGCAGGCCCCTGTGGTTTGCTCAAGAGACTTAAAATGACAATTTATGTTAGAGTTCTCCTGACAGGTTATAAGCCTCTCAATCAGACAGGCTTCAGGACTGCACTGTGAATTGCAGACTTACATCATTTTGCTTTTTTTTTTATGAGCTGAATAATAAGAAAACATTTGTGCCGGAGTACTCCTGGGAAACTGTGAGCCTCCAGCTCAGGCAGGCTTCAGGACTGCGCCAGAGTTCTGCAACTTACAAATACTCACTATTTCTGGCAGTTTTTAATACCATTACTGAGACATTTGTGATTAGAAAAAGGCCTACAGCTTGACTAGCCCTTTAAATTAGATCAGCTATCAGCAAATGAGTGGAATAGACAGTGTGTGGGGCATGTTTAGTTAAATCTAAACATATAACTTATCTTAAGAGTATTATATAACTCAGTATTACACATCTATGATAAGACATTAAATTACGTGTGTTTATTTGCCCTTTAAAGAAAATATCAGCTACTCTTCCTATTGAGTAAAATAGTAACGCAAAAAAATTAGACACCAAATAGCTATTTTTGGAAAGGATAGATTATTTTCATTTTTCATTTTTTTCTGTCTTCGTGTTTAATAATGAATAAAAAAAATCATACATACATAGATACACTATACATTGGAAATTTTTTTACATATCCCCTCTAACGCTTATGTCAAAAAATATTGCCACCTATGGATTGATTACTCATCTGGTTGCCATTTAAAGTGTACAGTCACATTACCGAAAGACGTCTGAACACAGCTTTCACTAGAAGAAAACAGCTTCGTTTGTGTGTGACTAACTACAACTGAAAGCATTTAGCAGAGACCTTCGAGCTAGTATGTGACTACAAAACAAAGATTGGTTTCCATGACACCAATTAGGAAAAAAAGCAATAAAAGACGACAATGAAATGGAAAAAAAATGTCTTGTAACCGGCCTGCTAAGGCTGCATTATCTCTTAATCTTCCAAAGGGTGCATGAAATATCTCACTTATAGTTGCATTGTGGTGACTTTTGAACTGTCTATTTCTCAGCAAAGCAACTTTCTTTTTTCAACTATAATTAAGCAAATATATGGTAGATTTTTAACAGAGTAATGTTTTATCTTAAGTGAAAACATTGTGTTGGATACTGCATTTGTCATTGAATTATATGTTTTTTTCTTATATTCAGCTAAAATTAGGATCAGCAACAAGGTAAATTGTAAACGGTGTACCCAGCTTACTCACTTGTCATATGCTGGTCAGGGGCAAACAGGATATTTATTGCAACTACTTACTGCACCCAATATGCATTCATCAATGTATCTCAATTCTTTGCACCATGCACCTACTTTATTTAACCTACTATTTTTCTCCTACTCCCTTTTATCACACTTCTATCCAAAATATCATCTCTTTCCAGCATCCTATAATTCCTCCCCATCATGATTTCTCTTTCACTACTTCCCTCTTTGCTAGTTTGCCCCCATGAACAGTTTTGTTTCCTGCATTCATTCATGCATGTACTGTTTCTTGCCTTGCTCTTTCTCATGGCTTCTGGTGATATCTCACCCGACCCTGAGCCCCTTGTAATGACTAATATCTGCTCATGCTCTTGATTCCCCTTCAAAACTGTTAGTCCCCTTAACTTAATGCTTAAATTTCCCTAACTGTATCCACATCTCTCCAATACCTGTGAACTCTGGAACACGAGATTTGTTTGTAACATACTTGCATCCATCCATGATTTATTTCAAAATTCCTCGACCTCCTTGACATTACAGAAACTTGGCTTACCTCTACCGACACTACATCCCCTGCAGCTCTCTCCTACGGGGGACTCTACACCTAATACACACTCCCAGACCCAGAGACGGACATGCTGCACATGCGACACTTAAATACACTTGACTCGTTCCAATTCTCATTTTCACTAAAACTACTCCTCTCTCCTACAACTATCCTGCCTGATCTAGCTGCCTCTTTGTAAAGTGACACACGCACTTCGGCCCTAGACAATGAAACTCCAGTTACAAAATTAAGCCTCTGATGATCCAAACATCAACCATAGCAAATCAATAACCTGAAAAACTGCTCCCACACTGATGGGTGTGACTGGAAATCTCAATAGACTCCAAACAAAACAGAAAATATTTTCATCAATCAGCTCAGCACTTACCTTTCACTTGCCAAACAAACATACTTTACCTACCTAATATCCACTCTATCTTCTAACAGCAATTGCATCTTCACCCCCCCCCTTGCTTCTCTGCCCACCTTCACCATGACCCCCTTCCTCCCTTACATCTCATGTATTTGCCACTCACTTCAATGAAACATCATCATCATTCGACAAGATATCTCCTCATGCCAGATCCAGCACAGTCCACCCACCATCTCTTACACTCCCTAACTTGCCCTATAAAAACACACTCAGCTAAACAATGTCTTTGACACTGCTAATCTCACTCTTCACCCTTAAATCCATTGGGCTTTGTGACACAGTTCTTTCCTGGTGCATTTCCTACCTATTGAACTGCTCCTTTAGAGTCTCTACCTCTGGACATTCTCCCCTCCACTCCCATTATCTGTTAGGGTCCCACAAGGCTCTGTTCTCAGCCTTCTGCATTTCTCACTGAATGCCTCTTCACTTGGTGAATTAATTTGCTCATCACACCTCAAGTACTACCTCTATGCAGGTGACAATCAAATCTACCTCTCCTCCTCTAACCTCTCCCTTTCTGTACTATCTCGTGTAAGTCACTGTCTCTCTGCTATCTCAACATAGATGTTGAAATACTTACTAAAGCTCAACATGTCAAAAACAGAACTTATCATCCACCTCATACCCCCTGCACTCAAATCGTCCTCAACAACAACATCGCAATTACGTATCTTCCACGCCTGCTGCCTTGGTTTTGTCACTTGACTCTACACCTCACATCAAATCTCTCTTTCAGTTCTGTCACCTCCACCTTAGAAATATTGCTAGAGAATGCCCTTTTCTTGACCAACATGCAACCAAAGCTCTTATCCATTCTCTCATCATCTCCCACCTTGTCTACTACACCCTCTTTCTGTTTGGAATTTCCCTCGCCCCTTTTTTTCTTGCTTCACCCTATCTTAAATGCTGCAGCAAGACTGATCTCTTTCCATTTCACATCCACTGCACCACTCTGCAAATCCCTACTCTTATTCCCCATGTCCTCCAGAATACAATTCAAATTACTCACCCTCAGCTACTAAACACTCAACAACATCTCCACTTCCTACAGTTCATATCAAATTGAAATACTCTCCCTCACATTCTGTTAGAGCTACCACTGACCTGTATCTCCTCTCACCTCATCTCTGATAACCACATCTCACTCCTGCCTACAAGACTTCTCCTGTGCCACTAACTACTTATGAAAACTGCTTATATTGGATGATATAATTAAGCAAGATCTGAAATATTGTAATCTAACACCTTATCGGCCTTTAGAATGTCATCACATTTAAATAGGAAGTAGATGTTTCCAGGGGAAGTTAGAAAAATGTGTACATTTTTATACTAATTATGGGGGTCTTGGTTTCCATTATCACACCCTGATTGTTGGAGCAAGAAAAAGGTAAAGGTATGGATCATTATCTGAACAAATGTTGTGCATCATACATATATAACATATTGATTCATTTCCAAACTGTGAGTGACCTGCAGTATAAGTATTTATCACCTCTCTTAGTTGATCTGATCACAAGAACCTCAATAATAAGTGTCCTGTGGTCCAGAGCACGCGTTTGACCAAATATCCAGGATACCAAGTTGTTTGAGGGTCCAAAGTCATTATAAGGCCAGATATTGGCTCTGTTCTATCAGGAGTTATTATACTGCACAACAGGCTATTAGACTGGCAATAAGGCTTTTATTATTTTGTGGGGCTATTCTACTAAATATTGATTTTATCTAACGCTGGTCCTGCTGTGTCCTCACAAATGCAGAAGTTTTGTGATTTAGGCTCCAAGTCAAATTGATCTATATAAGCATCAGGAAAGTGTGTGTGTGTGTGTGTGTGTGTGCGTGTGTGTGGTTTATAAAAAAAAAAAGAAAATGACATTTTTTTAGTTTTCCTTGTTTAATGCTAATGAAGATCTTTGCAAAATATACTTCTGAATTCCCCTTTCAATGTATTGATGGTATAATTCTATGTAACATTTTGCCAGATTGGTATTTTCAGTCATACTACAAGGAAAACTCGAAGTGAACATCCAAATACAAGAAGCAATTAGTTTTTCAATTTATATCCGTTTGTTCAACGCAAACATCAACCGCCTAATAATGAAGTCAGAGTTAAGATTTTAAACATGCTTAAAAAGGGTAAAGTGTTAAGAAGATACTTTCGAAAGACAGAAGCAGAAAAATAACATCTTGTAAAAGTTGAGCATAAACATAGGGCTAGATTTACTAAGCTGCGGCTTTGAAAAAGTGGGGATGTTGCCTATAGCAACCAATCAGATTCTAGCTTTCATTTATTTAGTACCTTCTACAAAATGACAGCTAGAATCTGATTGGTTGCTATAGGCAACATCCCCACTTTTTCAAACCCGCAGCTTAGTAAATCTAGCCCATAGACTTTTAGTGCCAGCGCTCCGAACCGCCAGCAGCCACTGCATTTATTTAGTTATTAGGCTGTGTGTTCTTGATGTCGCAGAGCTGGCTTATTTCAGTGTTTGGCAACATTATCTATACTTGGTCTCCAAGAATATAAGGGAGAAAAAGGAAATAGCCACCAAAATAAAAAGATTGGCAAATTAGAAAGTAATAGTATCTGAGATTACCTTTGGTTGGCAAATATCCAAGCCAGTTTGGTCAAAATGTTATTCACTGTGTAACACATATCAAACATACAGTAACAGAGCTCAATGATCACATATCAAGCTGGCAAAATGTATTTTGTTTACTCACCCAAGGGCCAACTGCCATATTTACAGTATATGGAGTGTGCCTAAGCTAATTTTAATTCTATACATAAAGCTGACTTCATATACATTCATTATAGTGAATGGTTGGCCAACAATGTGATATAATGAAAGTCAAATGTGCTACACTTTGTCAAATATTGTGAAATATCTCTAGAGGGTCTAACACCACAATTATTATGCATTCATTATGCATGAAATATGTATAGACACTGATTCTCAGTCATTGCAACAATATACACTAATTATACACTGGGCTAAATCATGCATTGCATTTCTAAATTCAGGGGGTTTGAGTAAGAGCAGCATAGTGGAAGCCATCTTGGTTATGGTGTTGTCCATGAAGGTGGAGATTAGACATACTAGTTTGGTCCATGAATTTATCACCAAAAGGCAAATCTACCATGAATGCTAACGCAAATCCATTGTCAATTTATGAACAATTAAATTAAGCATCTTGATATGGTTTATGCAACTTCAAAGAGGCAATCTGTGTTCCATGAAAACTCTTGATGAAGGTCAACAATATGATGACCTAACAACTGTCTTTGGTCAGTGTGGTGTAACTTGAATTAGATTATATCAAAAGTGCGTCCCATCTCTCATTCATACTTTAATATATGGCAATGTAATGTCTTACGGTGGTTGGTTAAATTACGTATGTAGAGTAGATATCATACACTTTCCACGTGGAAAAAAATTGTTCAGGAAATCATATGGGGCAGCTTTACAATTTTGGGTGAGATAATGAAATATCCAAAGTAGACAAAAATAATCCGTTTTTGTACAGCTAAACTGTGCCTTAAATTGGTCTCCAGTCATTAGCTAATTACAGTGTATTAGGTCTGATTTTTAGAGCTTTCACTTTTTATGTTTTGAAAATCATGTTATTATTTAAAAATAGTTTAGACGTTTCTTTGTTCTACAGCAGACTCATTTGAAATGAATGAAAAAAATATTCCTTTTTTCTTTTTTGCTTTCGGGTTTAATTTATTTTTACTTCTGGACTCTGGCACATATTAGCAAACACGGAACCAACCGCAACTCCTAATCTGCATAGATCGCTCTAAATAAGGTAAGAGGAAACTAAAGCTCAGCAGAGTATTGTTGGGAGGGCTGGAGAAGTCATTTTATTTATACAATTAGGGCCTGATTCATTAAGGATAGTAAGGCAAAAAAAATAGTAAGTTTTCTCCTGGACAAAACCATGTTACAATGCAAAGGGTGCAAATTAGTTTAATATTTTGGACATAAGTTAAATACTGGCTGTTTTATCATCCACACACAAATACTTTATAGCTTTATTTGTACACTGAAATTAAAAGTTGATCTAGGACATGCCCTATCCAACTATAAATCTGCCCCAACGTTTTAAATTCACCTCCCCCTCCAATGCAACATAGTTTTGCCAAGGTGTAAAGTTACACATTTTTTGCCTTACTTTCCTTAATGAATCAGGCCCTTACTGTCCAACATTGCACTCTATACATAACATTGCAATAGTGTAGGGGAGTAAGTGAGAAGGTGCAGGTGGTCAAAAGGAGAGAGCACAGTAGTGACTACAGTTAAGATCAGGGGAAGTTAATTCATATATGGTATCAATATGTCACCATATATATCATACTTTCGTTATTCCTTTCATCATTATCTTCTTTCCTTAACACCTTCTCTACCTCTAGGTGTTGACTAATAACAATAATAGTTTTGCATTTTTGCCTCTACTAATAACAATGTGATATGGTTTCAAATTGATGGACTACTCAATGAACCAATAGGCACAAATAGGTTAATTTGAAATCTCCCAAAAGTTTATTCAATTTGTGCTGAACATTTTGGGGAACAGAGCCATGAAAAGTCCACTTTTCTATGTGTTGCCATGAGAATAAATGGATTAATACAACATGCAACATTACTATTAGCCCTTTCTCATGAGAATTCGTAAGGATTTTAATTTTCTTCCATGACAAACTGCCTGAATTTCAAGTAACTATTTATAGGTCATCTTCTATTGTAGATAGTTACATTAAGTGTTAGATGTTTAAATAAGTAATCTTTGTTTTTGCATATGTAAAATGGAATTGTAAACATTGCTTTTCCGAGCCTCCAGTCTTTGACGGCTTTGTCTTTCCTTTTCCAAAGCTAGAAAACATATTTAGCATGTTATTCCTGCAGTACACATCATACTTTAAACAATATAAAATGTTCCTTGTAATACTCAATAAACTGCAGACACATTTATTTGAAAATTCCAATAAACAATATGATGTAATTTGGACAACACTCTAGTATGATAGAGTGTTCCGTGTCTTTAGGTAATGACAGATCCCATTGAAAGCAGCCATAAAAGGTTCTGATTGGGATGAAACAGTATATCTATCATTCTATTTCTTCTTGATTTAGACTTTTCTGCACATAAATTCAGACTATTTCTTTGTCTATTCAGCACAGTACTATTGATGGGAAATAAAAACAATAAATATATAGCTTTTGTACAATATGAAGTAACTCTTTCATGCCCATTTTATAGACCTCACCATTTTCCACTAGATAAGAGGACAGGCAAAGAAGAACATCTATATTAGTATATAGTTTCGTGGGTTGAATTGGCTAAGCATGGAATGTGGTAAATAGTCATATGCGATATGTGATTTGTTCAAATGCTATTGCCTGGTATATCACCAAAAAACTATGTTACTATTAATAATAATAATTTTGGCATTGGTGACAATAATCTTATGGAGTCTATAAATAATGGATTCAGGCGCTCACTTATGGGGGGTTTCCAGTGGCCAGAAAACCCCCCTCTGCCCCAGGAATGTGGTAATGGACTGACAGGCTGGTCTCTTCACCTGGGACCAACCACCATACAACTTGCCACAGTGGACCATACATATTGATTCCTTTTCTCTCTTTCCCTCTGCTTGTGCCTTCCTCTCTCTCTCCCATGACATCATGTCACACGTGGGGTGGGCACCACCTGACATGCATCCCACTCCACATGTGAAGGCAGCACGAAGAATGCAAAAGAAGGTAAGTGTGGCAGAAGGAGAGGGGTCTTAATGTAATGTGGATAGAGGCTTGGTTAATAATTTAATGGTGGGGTGAGGATGTGGGTTAATTATTTAATGGTGGGTATCTAATGCTCTGTTGAGTATCTGAGTCTGTAGGAATGCCTATATTAGTGCCAGTAGATGTACATTGGAGGTTCTATCTGTGAATCTATAGTATGTGTATATAACTCTCTTCTTTAATATTGTATAATTCACTAGGGAAGTTTTGAAGGTGTTAAATCTTATTATTGCCACCCACACCTATTATTTCATGATGTATAACCTACCTAGAAAACACCAGAAAGAAGGTTGTCTAAGTTGTGGATGATCCAAACGGGATTTGGATAATATAACCATTTTGCAAACTTTCCTATTGCTTACCCCGCAGGCTTCACCAGTGCCAGGTCTGAGATTTGTCAATATTATGGATGAAGTCACTTAAATGCATTGTGCATGCAAATTTATGCATAAATCTAAGTGCCAACACTTATTATATCATCATCCAGTATCATCTGTAAATGTCTCTGTGAAACAGTGTAGTGTGTTCAATGTCAAATAAGACATTATTAACCCCAGGCACACTCATTAGGGAATTGACCAAACTTAATGGTAGGGTGAGGGTTAGTTCTTTAATGGTGGGTGGGAACTAATAATTTATTGGTTTGATGATGGTAGAGTTTATTAATTGGATGGTGGGAACTATTTAATTTAGTAGTGGGGTTATGGTAGCACCTATTAATTTAAGGTGGGGTGATGGAACTATTAATGTAATGCTGAGGTTGCTGTAGAATTTTAATTGAATGTGGGGCTGTTCGGGGATGAGGGCTATTTATTAAATGTGAATACTAATAATTTAATGTAGAGGTATGGATGCCTAATTATTAAACATGGGTGATATTGATTTAACATCTGGGCTGGTTGGGGGACCTAGAGTGTTCACGCATTGTTATGCTTTGCAAATTTTATGCACCTATCCTTTTTCCAAACAAGGCCCCAACATTCACCAGCAGTTGCGCATGCAGCATTGCCCATGTATTTAGGAAGGCACTGGAGAACAGCCTATCATTGGCTAAAATGAAAGTCATGCCCACTCTGGTGGCATGGCTTGGAAACCCTTTCTCTAGAATTCTTGCATTTGCTCTGAGGTTGTAAACCGTTTTTCAGTTGATCTAAAATTAGGTCTAGATTTTAGACTCCTGATCCATTGTTCAGTTTCTCATTAATTAAGTACATTATGTCAAGTACCTTACTGCTGTCTAAACTTTAAATGAAATTTTTTTAAATTTCCTTTTGGGTGGAGTACAGCTTGTTAGGTTGCAATATAGAGCATTACCTACCAATTCTGCTGTGTTCTTTCAATTTGGCAGGTCCTTAATTATTTGGCAGTCTTGTGTTTCATTCCTTTCTGCTGCTAAGGACTGTTCTGGACCATCAGAGTCATTGAGCAATCTGCCAGATTTGAAGAACAATGTACTGCCGGTAAATTATATAATATATAATATATATATATATATATATATATATATATATATAATTTTTGTCTGACGTCCTTCTTTAAGTATATTATAGTCATAGTAAAATGTGTTGCTTGACTTGAAGAAGGGGGGCATTTATCAAAGCCTTCTCTTAAAAAATAACTGTTATTGTGTAAAAGAAATTGTGGGCTTGTACTAAACAATAATGATTTATAATAAATAATTAGATATAAGCAGTGCTTTTTTTGTCATAGAACTCACTGGAACTGAGTTCCGGCACCTTTTTTCAACAGATTTTCCAAGTTTTAAAAGTGAAGATTTGATTAAATCTTTAAAACGGTGCATGCGTGCTGCTTGTGTGTCAAGTCCGATGCATGCGTACTTCATCCTCGCTAGTTGTGATGGCACTGTTCAGCTTGTGGCGCTGCTCAGCTTGTGATTGGTCGTGTGTTCCCGTGTTGAGAGCTTACTATGGGTGGCGACCATTAAGTTTCGTTACACAACTAACGCGTGTGGGTGTATGTACAGTGATTGACTACGTGATGTGAGTTCCGGCACCTTTTTTCTTACAAAAAAAGAACTGGATATAAGTATATTAGTTGTTAGAACCAGGGCCAACATAAACACAGTGGATGCCTTAACCCCCCTGGGAATGTGGCGTACCCCACACGGGGCATGGTACTCTCACTTTGCTGCTTCATACTTTAGCAAACAAGAAGGAATGGGGTCGACATCTCCTTCTTTCTTCAGTCTGGAAGAGTGAAACTAAGCAGAGACATCATAGCCCAGCAGCACTCTTTCAGCCCATCACTGACATTGAGGACTAACAGTCAACAGCTTCACAGGTAAGAAGCTGCCAGCTACATCTCCCCCAAGCAGCCGACACTCCATGTAGGGCTGCCGTGAGACATTAAAAGCACTGAATGAGCGGCATTATGTTTGCCTAATGGTAGCAAAGGCTCTGAGCTGAACACTAGAGGGTACATTTATGAAAAATGGCTCACAGATAACTGTTGTCTATAGCAACCAAGCAGAAGTTTGCTTTCTTTTTGTTACTGTACTCAAAAAATGACAGTTATAACCTGATTGTTTGGCATTGGACAACTGTTTCTTTCCTGCAGAGTTACCTGTAGAATAGCTCTCCGGCAGTAGTGTCTGACGTCAATGCGACCTGAATGAATTTAAATTTAACACGGCAATGTCCGGACCACGCAGGTTAACTGTTTAAACAGTTAACCTGCGTGGTCCCGACATTGCCGCTTTAAATTTAAATTAATTCAGGTCGCACTGACGTCAGACACTACTGCCGGACAGCTGTCCATTCGGAAGGAGGTCCTGTCAGCCTTCTGTTTCCATCGGATATCTGCAGAGTTGTTTTTCAGGTAAGTCTTTCAATATTGCTGTCGTTTTTTCATTAAATCGTTTTTTCTTGTAGGTCTTCTCGGTGTCGGATTTCTCGTAATCGTTGAAGCAATTACCACCGTTCCCCTCAACAATTCTTGATTATACAGCATTCACCAAACGGAATACCAGATACATAGACTTAGCATTTGAGCATGTGGATACGATAAATATTTGTTTTCCTGCTGTGTGCTTGAACTCCACTTCCTCCATTTACCTATGTTAAACATGTGTTCCATTTACCTAATGCATGTATAGTTCAGTAGTTGGCTATACATACGAGAGCTGGATCTCACCCAACTATCCTTTTAATACTTAAGAGCTGTAAAGCTGGTGAAGACAGTATTTTTCACAGTTTCAAGCTGTCTAGCTTATTTCTTCTCAAGACATTTTTGTTGTTTTGTATAACTGCAGTACTGTAGTGTGGCACTATGATTTAAACCTTTATATAATCTTCTTGTGTTTCTTTCACAGATGAGTATTGATCGTAAAGCAGAACATCACTCAGAAGTCGAGGGGCTAGATCTTATACAAGGTACATATCTGGCATATAGATTCATAAGTGCCATATAGTTTACCAGAAATCAATACATATGTGCAAATGCAAGTTATGTCAGGATAAGATGGAAGTACATTTATTAATGTTAATTAAGTCTCCCAAACCACAGCAGAAGATCAACTGACAATATAATGTTATAAAAGAAGACATACATAAAACTTTAAAAGGGATTTTTTTTTAGGTTGCTAATATAACATTTTTAACAATTTTACCCTAGCAAACAGTTTGTGGGATAATTATATCGTTTGAATGTGTCTTTTTTATCATTCAAATCTTGTTTCATTGAATTTCCATCGCCTCCAATTGCTTGAAGAGAACAAATCATAACACTTGTTCAAGAAGAAATGTTTCTGCTTATGAAGTATATTTAGAACAATTTCCATGTGCACATGGTGGGCCTGATTCATTAAGGAAAGGAAAGCGAAAAAAGAAGTAACTTTGCACCTTGGCAAAACCATGTTGCTCTGGAGTGGGAGGTAAATTTAGAATGCGATGGTAGATTTATAGTTGAGGTGGGGTCTGTCCTAGATCAACTTTAAATTTCAGTGTAAAAATAAAGCTAACAAGTATTTGTGTGCTACATGAAAAAACAGCCAGTATTTAACTTATGTGCAAAATAATACACTAATTTGCACCCCTTATATTGTAACATGGTATGTCCAGGTAAAAATGTACTCCTTTTTTTTGCATAACTTTCCGTAATGAATTAGGCCCAGTATGTTCAGTCTGAGCTGCAATGCCCCAATTTGCAGGGCCATTGCGTTCACAAAGGGGCTGATACAACCTACTGTATCACACAACTAATTGACTTTGGACTCAATGGTTCGACAGAAGCTTTATACATCTATAGATGTAGTTTTATGCTTGGCGTATGATGCTACTTTGCTCTTGACACACCCATATGCCAGAATATGCATTATTGTGTAGTATAATATTATATTATAGAGCTATGTTAAACATATGACAAATTTTCCATACCTACTGTAGAACATGGCAAGACGTGTAATGTGCCTTAAATAACACCTTATGCATCTACTGATGCAGTGTTATGTTCTGCGTATGACGCCTCTTTGCCACGATCTACAATAGCGTAGTATTATATTACAGTATGTTTTCTACATAAGTGCACTGTTACTTATGTGTATCATGCATTTACCATACCTACTGTATCTGACAGTGTACATTGTTATCTATCTAAAAATCCACAGAACTATATAACATACATCTTTGATTGTCAGACTAAAAAACAACTTGTGGCCTTATTCATTAAGGAAAGCAAAGCGAAAATAATGTCCTATTTTTCTTAAAATGCACGTACATCAGATACACACATCCATATTGAACAAGGAGCAGATCTGAAGCTGAAGACACATCTCTTGTTGAATACTTATCCAAACGTATATAGACAATGGTACTACTTTCTCCTCTAGCTAATTCACTGGCAGACGTATGTTTGAGCACCATATGCAATTGCATTGCCAATTGACAGTGCAAAGCACAGTCGAGCAATTCCTTCCTTACATTCATGGTTTATAATTATAGATATTATCATAATTTCATACTAACCCTGCTTATTAACCCTTTCTATTATGCTGTATGTGTGCTGTTTGTATGATATTGCCAGATATGAAAAAAGCATATATGACGATAGTGTGAGAATGGCTGTGCTGCCATATACTGTGTGGGGGTAATGGGGGAAATGGCTGTGCTGCCATATACTGTGTGGGGGTAATGGGGGAAATGGCTGTGCTGCCATATAAAGTGCAAAGATAATAAAGTAATAACTCTGCTGTTGTATACTGTGTGATTATAATGGCTGTGCTGCCATATACTCTGAGGGGATAATTGGAGATTGGCTGTGCTGCCATATACAGTGCTAACATAATGAAATAATGACTGTACTGTCATATACTGAGTGATTATAATGACTGTGCTTCCATATACTGTGTGATTATAATGGCTGCACTTCCATATACTGTGTGATTATAATGACTGTCTGTTGTAAACTGTGCGATTATAATGGCTGTGCTGCCATATACTGTGTGATTATAATAACTGTGTTGTCATATACTGTGTGATTATAATGACTGTGCTGTTGTATACTGTGTGATTACAATGGCTGTGCTGTTGTATACTGTGTGATTACAATGAATGTGCTGCCATATACTGTGTGATTATAATGGCTACGCTGCCATATACTGTGTGATTATAATGACTGTGCTGTTATATACTGTGTAATTATAATAACTGTGCTGTTGTATATTGTGTGATTATAATGGCTGTGCTGCCATATACTGTGTGATTATAATGACTGTGCTGCCATATACTGTGTGATTATAATGACTGTGCTGCCATATACTGTGTGATTATAATGACTGTGCTGTCATATACTAGGTGATTATAATTTATTTTACTAGTTTATTAACCAGCACTTCCATCAATCTCTTTTGGTCTTCAGTCTGCCTTCCTTTCTTTTCTATTGGTGAGTACAAGGACATGTTAGGCAGTTTATAGGCCCTCAAATGCTCTTTACTCATGAATGCCTTTCCCCCGTTTAGATCCATGGCTGAGCCGCAGCAGTCAGGGCTGAGCAAAGCCCTGGCTCCTCCGCTTTGTCTTGAAGCGGAGGCAGCAAAATATCTCTATAAGAGAGGTTGAATTGCTGGTACAGCTGGTGGCAGAGAGACTGCACACTACCAACTGGCAGCTCTTCACCCTAGCAAAATTGAGGATCTGGAAAATATCTGTCACGGTACCAACGAGGGACAGGTGGATCCTGGTAGTTCAGCCGGGATTGGCGTGATTTCAGCTAGAGGCGCGGAGTCTAACAAGTGAAAGGTGTTTGCCAGTGATTGCTGCAAGGGAATATGGACTTTGCGGCTTCCACTTGCAGGTCGCGGCCCCCTAGGGAAGTTCCCAACGAACCACAAGAGAGTGAGCGTAGTATTTGGTAGGTAGTAACCCATGGGAGGTATAGAAGGTGTAGAGGCACCGGAGATCTGAGACCATTGCTGCTGAGAACTGGAGTTGCACTGAAAAATACCACTAGGGAGTGATACAAAGGATGGTCTGCAGTGTTGTCACTAGGGAGTGGTTTGTAGGGATGTTCTGCAGAGTTGCCACCCGGAAGTGGTTAGAGGAAATGTTCTGCAGCGTCGTCACTTGGGAGTGAATAGGAGAGATGATCTGCAGCGTTACCACTTGGGAGTGGTTTTAGACGCAATGTTCTGTAGCATTGCCACTTGGAAGTGATTAGAGGAAATATTCTGCAGCGTCGTCACCTGGGAGTGATTTAGCAGAGATGATATGCAACGTTGCCACTTGGGAGTGGTTTTAGAGGCAATGTTCTGTAGCGTTACCACTTGGAAGTGGTTAGCCAAGATGATCTGCAGCGTTGAACCCTGGAGAAGCAGGAACACTGGGATGAAATAGCACAGGAGCTGCTTCCAGAACAGTAGTCAGGAACTGCCTGAAAGAACCAGCCCAGAGTTTAGGTTAGAAGGCAAGATATAGTGCTGTTTCAATTAGGCAGCCAATAGGGGGCAGCAGAAGGAAAGAAAATGTTTAGAAGTTCTGCGCATGCGCAGAACCGCTGAGAGCCGGGGAGAGAGACACAGTGCTGGATGGAGTGCAGCAGCGAGGAATCTGGTAAGACAGGCTTGGCGGGGACGGAGCGGGAGAGCAGAGGGTGCACACGCCGGGTCCCGGGGGGACACAGCGGGAGCCCGGTGTGTGTGACAATATCACTATGCAGGTCAATGACAAGTAGAGTGGTGACTGAGGTGAAAAAACGGTCAGCATTCTTTTTAATAGGAAGGAGTTATGAGAAAATATAAGGGTAACCAAAAAGTATTACATTGTGCTCTGCGTAGCTAATATAAGATATGACATAACAAAATCTTTAATAACTTTAAAAATTTATACATTTCATTCCTTTTTTGCCACCCTTCTTATCCCCCCAGGTTTACCTCATAGCCCCATTGCCATTATCAGCTCCACTGCCCTCTGTTGCCCCACCACCCTCTGTTGCCCCACTGCCCTCTGTTGCCCCACCACCCTCTGTTGCCCCACCACCCTCTGTTGCCCCACTGCCCTCTGTTGCCCCACCACCCTCTGTTGCCCCACTGCCCTCTGTTGCCCCACCACCCTCTGTTGCCCCACTGCCCTCTGTTGCCCCACATACATTTATTTCCATAGATTTACATACATTTATGTATTAAAAGTTTTAGAAAAAAAGCATGGAATGTAATGTACTTTTACGACCTCAAATACTGTACAGTAGACATTAAAAGTCAGGTTATTCTGCTTAGAATTGCAGCTATCTATTGTCATGTAAACTCCAATCAGTCAACTGAAAAACAAATACAACAGTTGCTTTGTGTACGCAAAATAAAGAAAATGAGAGACTGTCGCATTTGTCACCAAATAGCGGTCACTGCACATACACTAATCTGTATTGCATACCAGACACTCTTCAGCCTTATAATAGAACTATGTATTACTGTTATAATGCAAAAGTCTTGCTTGTCACTAAATAGCTTAACATTAAGTATGAATCTAAAAGTCAAACTGTGCTGTTTAGAATTAATGTTGAAACCCTTCTCCATGCCTTAGCTACCTATTATCATGTAAATTAATACAATCAGTCATTTGAAACACAAATACAACAGTGACTTATATGTGTGCTCAAGTTAAATAATATTAGAGATTACCAATGGTCATTCGAACAGCTTCAGAAAACACTATTGTGCATACAGTGATTTTTTTTGCAACTGTGCTTTCTTTATATCACATTATCCCTATACAGTATGCCTGACAATGTACACAGCAAATTGAGGTAATATATTACAAATAATATAATCAGATTATGCATATGCCTGGTGTATTCATGCATTTGGCATATAGGTATGTCAAACATAAAAGAGAGTGTAGAGATTTGCCTGTAAAATAGATACGTGTGCATTTTCACTAGACAACTGTCCTGAAAAGAACTTTCCTCTGCTGAAATTGCTTTATTAAGAGAAATGCGTCAGTATTATATACGTGAATGTTGTCTATTCAAGGAATCTGAAAACCATGGTTACCCCGGCACTGAAGCTACTAAATTTAGAACTGGGTCTACATTGGACGTTTACAACTCCAGCGCTAAGTGACGCTGCCGCTTGAAAGGGATGGTTCATTTCCTGCAGAAAGCTACATGATTGTCTACACGTTCTTAAGTTGTTTTTCCACTTTTAAGAGACTTTGATTTTTGCTTCACATAAAGGCAATATATGGGTGATTCTTTCACCTTTATAGAGTTCTCCGTGGTCTAAGTTTCAGAGACAGCCAGCTACTACTCATTGTTCACATGAAAAGCTACTGATTAGTGTCTGAATATCTGGAGAATAAGCTCCCTGCAAGGTAGTCAAGAAAGAGGGATAATGTGTTTTGGATTCATCTCTAATTCTACTATTCCCCGACGATAGAGTTTCATGTTCTCCTACGGACACTCTTTGAATTTTATTGCAGATTACTAAAGCTATATCACAGTACAAGTTATATTCATATAATCAATTTTATTACAATTTTATAGAGGTTTGCATATCCTTGTTTTTTTCATTTCCAGATTGTTTTCATTGCTTTTGATATATTTGTAAATACATTGTTGTGTATTGTTTAATGTACACAGGGATCTATTGTTTTATTTAATAAGAGGTGTACACAATTAGCTCTCCTTGTACTTGTTTTATGTGTGCTAACAGTCCTGTGTAACAATCTATTGACCTAATCATTTTTTATGCCATATGTCTTACTTTTCTAAAAATTGTATTGAATCCCATTGTATTGCGTCGCTTTGTAGGTAAGTCTGTTTAGATTGATGTCGTTTTTTTTTGTTTTCAGTGTTTCTTTGTAGGTATCCTGGTTGTCGGGGTTGTGGTAACCGTTTTTACGATTGACACTTTTTATATCTGTACATTTATTAAGTAAGTTAAAAATGTAGTCATAAATGCTACATGTTTGAAACATGTATAAATAAATATGTAGATTGCAATTATTTATTTATTTTCAATTTGGTCACCCTTATATTTTTTCATAACGCCTTCCTAGAGAATTTTAAATAACCTAAGAAACTCATCACAATGGTGTATGTCCATGCATCAATGTGCAGGTGCTAGCATCTGACACTGCACAGAACAGTAGACGTGGAAGACTTTACGCTATATTCCTCTATGTTATCTACCTATGTGTATCATTGCTTTGGACAAAAACATTCTTATTTGATTTTGGGCACCATAAATTCCACTTTTTGCGGGAAAGTAGGCATTCACTGTCGGATGATGCAATGCCGCACACATCACTATGCATGCCATACAGTTCCATTCTTTCATTATTTCACACATGAAATATATTATATCATAAGTGGTAACCACCAGGGACAAAAACTTTGCCAAACAAGAGCTGTACCTCCCGGCCAAGTACATAGATATATGTATATTGAAAATTCAGAAGGCAAATTAAAACGGCAGTGTTTAGGGGATAGATTAAAAACATTTGAACATAGAGTGTTCCATTAGACAGCTCCAGAGAAAACAGACTTATGTAATGAGGTGACAGCCACAAACGGATTGCAAGAGTAAGTATAAAATTGCAAGAGGCATCTAAGCCATACTTCACTATTAACTGTTATGATTGCTGACCACCAGTTATGTACTAATGTTTTAATAATTTTTGCATGTCGCTATAATACCAGGCAAATGGGTACACGTTGCCCATATTCCTTTCATCAGAGGATGCAAAACATTGCATGTAAACAAGCATTGCCATGTTCGTGAGCCGATAGTTGCATCATGTTACAAAATCTAATTTTTGATTTGAAAATAAAGGAATGTCAGGAACCAATAGAGCAGCAAAGTAAAAAATCAGCAGGCTAAGGACAAACAAAGCAAAGGTCAGTATAACAACCAAGGTATGCGATGGTATAATCGAGTCAGCCACAAAAACACTCATGCACAAAGTGTACAGTTATAAATATTTATTAAAACATATTAAAAGCCATAATTGGTGATTCCAAGTTAAACCACATGTGTGCTAATATAAGTGCCAAATTCAACTTGTACCGAAGTAGGTGCACCTACACGCTATGAAGATAGTATAATAAACCAGTCCAGCAACTGTGCAAAACCGCTCCTCTTTATAGATGTAAAGATTGAGATATAATTCTCAGGGGAATATCTGAAATTGAGGCACACAAAAGTATTGTAAAGTTTTGCTGCTCACTGACGCGTTTCATCCCCATATAGGTGATTTCCTCAGAGAAATACTTTTGTGTGCCTCAATTTCAGTGCCGTTATTACCAGTGCATCTTTTCTAGTGACCGCTCATTTCTCTACACTATTTGGAGAGTCCCGTAGGAGACGGGGTCGCATCTCTATGACGTCAGCTACAAGCGGGACCATGCGCTAGTGTTTGGAGTTTGTGTGGAGAGAACAGAAGTGCTATACGGAGCTCCATATATCCATGAGGGAAGGACTACTTCTGGCTATAAAATATATATATCAAGGTACTGGTCTTGCGTACATCGCCAGGAGTTGGTAAGAGACTTTGTTACCTTTGACATTTCTAACTGGATTTCCATCAGCCTTCACGGAGTTTTACCTCCCTCATTATATTGTATAAAGCGCTATACCAGTATCTCTAACAACAAGGGAGCGATATTCCCCTGAGAATTATATCTCAATCTTTACATCTATAAAGAGGAGAGGTTTTGCACAGTTGCTGGACTGGTTTATTATACTATCTTCATAGCGTGTAGGTGCACCTACTTCGCTACAAGTTGAATTTGGCACTTATATTAGCACACATGTGGTTTAACTTGGAATCACCAATTATGGCTTTTAATATCTTTTAATAAATATTTATAACTGTACACTTTGTGCATGAGTGTTTTCGTGGCAGACCCGGTTATACCATCGCATACCTTGGTTGTTATATTTATCTATTTTTGGGGTGCAGATCCCCTGCGTTGGTACCGTGTCTGAGCAGTCATTTTCAGTGCTGGAACAAGATATATAAAGCAAAGGTCAGGGCTGGAAAGGTCCAATCAAAGTGCAAAGTTGGCACATAAGAAACAGTAGAAACAAGCACCCAGACAGGAACTACGCTATGTCCCAAAAGAATATACAGAAGAAAACTTATACGTACATCAGGTGCTAACTAAATTCATAGAGATGATGGTATTCTTCTTTTATGAGGGATTTTCTCTCCTCAAAATACCAACTTTCAATTGTTCTTAGCAGATGGAGGAACTAAAATATAAACTCACTCAAACTACCTTCGGGGAAAGTTTGAACTGAATCGTGCGCAGATTGAGGGATTCTCAGTATCACCATCATAGTTGTCCAAAGTGGGAATGAGCAAATTGAAGAGAGTAGGAACCGCTACAGTGGGTATAGAGGCAGAAGGAGCTTGTACTGGTGATGTCAAGGGAGCCCTGAATGGTATCCAGATGAGTAGCCAATACTTGCAGGCATTGCAGAATTTGGGACTGATTTGACTGTGTTGATCCACCTGAATCGCTAAATGTTCAAGAAGGAGACCAGCAGACATTTCTCCAACACCTTCCATATTTCCTTCCAGAGTATAGTGTCACAAGCCCACTGCCAACAGTTGGCGCTACTGAGCATAGAGGCACAGAGTCTAACATGCCCTTGGTGTTCACCAGGGCCCCCTACAAGGAGGTTTGGTCTTCAAAACATGAGAAGTGCAGGTCATGGCCATCGATACCAGTCATTAGCAAGGCAGCTGGAGTCTGAGCAGAGAGTGGTCTAGGTAGCCGAGATCACAACCGGGAGATCCAAACAGAACCAGAATTGTGAAGCAAAAGGGTAGTCAAGAATATCAGGAGATACTGATAAAGGACAAACAAGAACTAGAAGGCTGGAGCGGGAACCAAACTAGGTGTGACTCAATACTCTGGACATGGGTCAATGCCAGAATATGCCTTACATATGCAGTCCAATGAGCTCAGGCGGTCAGTGATGTTATCAGATGACTGACCGCCGAGAGGAAACCTAATTTTTGCATCCCATTGCCTAGCAACGAATACACATGTGCAGACCGGCAGCAGGAGCATCTGGAAGTCACGTCCAGTTGTTACAAATCATTCTACAAGTTGAGTTATCAGAACCTGTTGTTGACAAGAGCTTCACCTTTAGCAGGCCCCTTTCCAATAGAATCAGATATGTTTGCCAGTACTCGGTTGTCCCCAGGACTTATTCTTGAGTATTGATAACTCAACTCCGGTAGGTAGGCAGCACAGAGCACTTGACAGTGGGATGCTGAGCAGAAATACTGTATCTAAGTTAGCAACAGGATGAAATACCAACCTCCACCAGTATAATTGGCATTGTGGAGTAGAGGATGGTGTAGTACCAGCTGTGGCCTGTGTGAGATGGAGCTAGAGAGCAGCACAGTATTAGGGTAAATGGCGGAGCAAGATAGAGCAGTAAAACTGTACTGTGAAACACTGCTGACACAGGTGAGTCGGATGGAGTGGATAGCTGGTACCACGATCCTGCGGCTGGGAGATGATCTCTCAGACGAAACGGCAGAGTCGGAATCCAGGTAGAGGTCAGGGCCACGAGCAAACAAGCAAGGTCAGTATTTATGCAGAGGTCAGGGTCAGGAGCAAACAAGCAAGGTCTGTATCAAGGCAAAGGTCACAACGGGTATCAAGCAGGAAAACTGGCAGACTATTCACAGAAACAGAAGCATGGAGAAGCAAGCGTGTGAACGCTATAACCAGGAAAGGCATAGTGAAGATGACAGGTATTTAAACCAGTAGTAGCCAATCAGGTCAGGTGTCAGATTGAGCTGCAGGTAAGAGGAGTTCAGGTGATCACACCCAAGCTGAGAACAATACTGCAGCAGCCAAAAAGAAAACAGCAGTTACCTGCTGTTTCTAACACCAGTTGGTAGGCAGCTGACGTGCATCACTAACAGTGGGAGTAGGTGTCTGTCCCTGAGGTGTGAAAGGTAAGCCGGGACGGCGCCCGACACTCACCTATCTATATATAATCCTAATTGCAATGGTTGCAGTAAAAGCCCTGTGCAGCAAGTTTTCTGAGGGTTGATTCCCTATGACTTGTGGCAGCAGGAGTGCACCAACATGTAGAGACTTTCACAAAGGATTAAACTAAGACTCAAGTATGCTTTGTATTCAATGTCTATAATCAAACTCTATTCAGCAAATAGTGTGCTATGAGGTTTGAAGAAGTGTCAGAGGTTAATGTCTGAAAGTAAACTGTACTCGTAGTCAATTCATAAACCAAGTATCTGGGGAGCCAGGTAGCCAGGACATAAGTAGAAAATATGAGAGCAGTGCTGCTCACAGTGTTAGTAAATGCAGGCAGAACAGTCCAAGGGTCTGGAAGATTAAATAACTTCTAGATCAATGGAAACACTAGATAGGTTGACAGGCATACAATAATCTGGCAACCTGGTGTCAAATCCTGAGTCCATGACATTCTGCTACCCAGTGCATTCTTGCAGAGGAAATACCTTTCTCATAACAATCTATTATCGCCATCGCACTATGTTCCTTCCCTCGTGCATTAAGCCCAACCTTTTCTTACAAGTTTAATTGCTGCTAAATACTCAACAGTAAAAAATTCCAACAAAATACTAATTTATTCACCCCAAATACTTGTGCATGTGTTGCAATAGCTGACACAGTGTTCAGAGTAAACATTTTTTTCTTGGTACACATTAACATTCCTACCCACAGCTTTAAAGTTAATAATGTAAAGTTGACCTGCTTACATACATAGATGGCAGTCATTTTTTGGTCTGAACTAAAATTCAATTTACTTGGAACTAGTGTCATCACTGCAGCATACTTTTGTGTCCTGATGGACACAAAAGTAGATAATTGTGGTTGAAGTTACCAAGTTGCTTTCCTATGTTAACAAGACAGTTCCACTATTATATGTACCGACTTATTTTAACCTAATGACTGAGCATTTTAATTTGCTCCTAAAATGGCTGTAAAATATAAAATCACTAGACATCAACATCATAAATTCTCTCTTCTAGTAATTTCAGTTCCATGGGTTATGACACCTGCCTGGAAAACATTGTTAATGGAATGCAGTTCTGTTATAAATTAATGTGCTCTACAGCCTGGATAAGTTTGCAGCAAAATGTATTGTTTTAATATCATGCCATTGGCAAGTCTACATCTCTAAGTTGCTTATTAAGCAAAAGGCCTCTACTAGCTAAACCTTCTCTGACCTACATCTATTAGCTGGAAATGAACTGAACCAAAGACGGACATGATTGTACATATTCAAAGATTCAGCTGTCTAGAATATTCAAAAACGTATTGGTTATCTAAATGTTCCATAATAACTGAGCTACAAGGTGAATGTCAAATCTGAAAAAATATTGGGGTTGATGATCCCCAACCTTAATGAACAATAAAATAAGGCGCAATCTTACTTACTCATATTTATATATTCAATCATTGCTAGCGGATTCTATTGCCAAGTCCTCTTAGGTGTTCTCAACACTGGAAATAGGATTGCACAAGGAAGAGACAAAATTCAAACTTTAAAATTGAATGCACAGTGAAACTTTAGTTTTCTGCAGTAATGATGTAGAACATGATGTTTTGTAATGAATCAATCTTAGGAGTTTCCATCGTAGTTATCACCGGTCCCTATATTTAATCATTTGCCCTATAAAAGTTTTTTTTAAATGCATGCTAACATTATACTTTTCTGCTTGTATTTGGGTAATAAAAAAATATTAAATGTATCATAATAGGCTCTTTATATGATTTTACCTATTCTCTGTTTGAAGAGATCACAATTGACAATAATTATTATCGTTAATTTGCAAGGTGCCACAGTGTTCTGCAGTGCCAGAATGTGGGGAAAACAGGATATAGATAAAACAGGGACACACAATGCAGACACAATAAATGCAGACATGAAACAAAGGTTAGACATGGCTACTAGGCAAATCTGAAGGGTGGAACAGCCTCCCATCATTTGCCCATAAACTCTGCAAGCTGCAGGGCACCATACGACCAGCAGTAAGTGCGGTGAGGGGCGCATTACTTTTTACGATTACAATAAAGTAAAATTGTTGCGTAGGCACCTGTGCCGCTTTGCTGAGTTCCATGCAGGTGCCAGTGCCATATTTACATTGCTGTTCATCTGGAGGGGGTCAATAATTTGCTGAGCACCCCCTGACTCCACCTCTATGCCTTCTCTACTGGGCTGTGGCTCCTGAGCACTCTTCTCCTTCCTTCTGTACATGGAGGAGGGACTGAAGGGAAATAGAAAGTCTGCATCATCATGTCTATGGGAGATCTCTCAGTTTCACTCTCATCTGCCTGTGTCTCTATAACCTTCTCTCTTTTTCGTCTGTGCCATACTCTCTCCCCTTCCCTGATTTGTGTCATCCTTTCTCCCCTTCCCTATCTATGCCATCCTCTCTCCCCTTCCCCCATCTGTGTAATCCTATTTCTCCTTCCCCCATCTGTGCCAGCTTCTCTGCCCTTCCTCTGCCTGTGCTAGCTTCTCTGCCCATCCACTGTCTGGACCAGCCTCTCCTCTCTTTCCTCTCAGCAATTCTTCTGTATGCACCAGTCTCTTTCACTGTCACTCTCCATGTTAGTCTTGCTTCACATCTGTACAATTTTCTCTACCATTCCATTGTCTATGCCAGTCTCTCCCCTTCTCTCTAACCATGTGTTCCATTGTTTGTCCAACGCTGTCTCTTTTTAGTTTGTGTCTGTCTCTCTTTGTCCCCCCTACCTTTGTATTTGTGTCTCTGTGTCTACATTGTGGGTGAAATAGGCATATTTATTAAATGTGAATGCCATTAATTTAATTTCAGGGCTAGGTGGGGGAAGGAGGCCTATTGATTAAACAATAAATGCTATTAATTTAATGTCGGGCTTGTTAGGGGTAATGTGGCCTACAGTGATTATTGCTATGCTTTTCAGGTGGTAAATAGTAACAATCTCTTTTCCAAACAGGGCCCCAGGATCCGGTCAAGCAGCAGCTGAGCTTAAGACTCCAGCAGCAACCAGGTTATGGAAGGCGGTAGGAGAGAGCAGCACAGGGTTACAGGGTTGGAGAATGGTTTAACATTTGCAAAGGGCTAGGCCATGTCTTTTTCATTTGTACAGCGTGACTGAAGCCAGAAAGTGGCCAGTGTCTAGACAGGAGGACTGTGTCTAGCCATTGTTAGGTTGCCTGGTGTCATGCTGACGGAACTGTATGCTGTTTTCTTGTGATATAACAATAAAAGCATAGTTTACTCAAAAATAAGTTGTTCATGTATGCATCACAAGAGCAGTGCCTGTGTCACAGTATATATAAAGTCCCATCAGTTGCACAGAATAAAATTAAATTATTAAATACATTAACACCTGTTAATAATATAACCATTAATGAAAAAACACTAAAAGAAAAAAGTTTTATTTTATTGTTTTTTTACATTAAAAAAATTTATCAGGATTTTAGTAATGTCTCCTGTACATAAAATGCATTTTTACAGTTGCTCTTGATTACAAACACATGTTTGAGCATGCATACGAGACCGTTATCACTATCACTCAGCACTTACACCTGTCCTGCAGCTGGTGCAAGTCATACGGCTGAAAATCACGTACCTTTGAAATGCCCAGAACTTAAATCGGACGCTACTGCGTGTGCTTAACCTTCCTTCCCCTGATCTGCCTTTGAAATTGTCGGCTTTTGGAAGCGTCCTTTGCGTTCAAGTGTTAATTGTGTTCACTGGCATATAGTCTGTTTCTGAGCATGCGCAAAGCAATTTTATGCAAAATATGGCATGTGTCAACATTTACATTCCTTAATGAATCAGGCCCAAAGTGTTCAACATGTTCACTTTCAGCAAAACTTCCAAGTAAGGATTCTTTATTTGAGCCATTTCGAAATTTTATCATACTGATACTGGCCTGCTTGGATGATTTGGAAGATGTGGTTAAATCAATTTCCATCCAACATGGTGTGTATTTTATAGCTACTAAGCTGCTATCTCAGATTTGAAGATTGCATTCACAGATAGCAGTTATAAGACATTAAATTAGATTAAATAATAAATTGTTGACTTTTCTGCTTGCTTGAATTTAAATTTTATAGTGTTTAAATAAATGTAATTCAGCAACCATTGCTGTATTCAAATTCAAATTTGTTGTTTACATATTAAAACATTAGAAATACTATGCAATGTAGCTGTCATGGCAATAGGGATTCTGGGATCTGTTTCGGGACTCTTGGGGCTAGCTGTGGAAGGGATGTAGTGGAAACTGGGAATGCCGGATGAGTGTCTTGCTCATAGGGGTACCTCTATTCCTGTACACCATACGTTAGGATTAGGAATGCTGGACTGGACTCCCTACTGGCATAAATGACTGGAATCAGGACCTGATGGATTGGAACCTGGACGTGGGAACAGGGAGAGCCTGACCCCACGACCACAGACTCAATACCGCCTAGAACTCAGAAACTCAGAGGAGTATAGTACCACAACTAGGACTGGGAAGACTCAGAACTCAAGCAGAGACTATACAGGGGGTGGCAACCTCCTAAACAGAATAAGCTTGGAGCTGGCCCTGGACATCTCAGAACTCAGAATCTGAGGTAGGCCTGGAACTGGAATTCGTACCCAGAGACACAGAGATGGCTCCAGAAAGTGGATGACTCAGAACAACAACCTACTACCCCAGATAGCCAGTAGGAGAGACAGGAATAGATCAATGAGAGGAGGATCCACACAGAAGGTAACAGCTGGAAACGCTACACGAGCAGATAGAATGAAGGTGAATTCACACAAGGAATAAATAGCCAAAGTCTTTATTTCAGCAAGCAGAGTGAAGCTGAATTTACACAAAGGGTTAATGGTTTAAAGTTTGTATCACAGCAAGCAGAGTGAAGCTGAATTTTAACAAAGGGTTAATAGTTTGACATCCATATAACAGCAACAGGATGAAGCTGAATTCACACAAAGGGTTAATGGTTTGAAGTTCATACAACAGCAAACAGTATGAAGCTGAACTCACTCAGAGAGTAAATGGTTGAAGTCCATGTATTAGCAACAGTATGAGGCTGCATTCACTCAGAGGTTAAATGATTGAAATCTGTATACAGCAGTGAATAAAATTTAAAAGCTCTTCACAGTCTCTCACAGGTTGTGTTATGCAATGAATTCACTTTGTTTTTTTCCAATATGTTATCTTTAAGAAAAAATGTTACGATTTATAAATCCTGTGCCATATATGAAAAGATAAAAACATATCATAGTGTAATAGGTCCCATATTATTTAGTTAGAAATCCATATAATTCATCCAACATACATATTAGTGTTATTAGTAATATTAATCCTTAAATTCACGTGTGCAAATAAAGTGCTTTTGTTCCTTTACCATTAAAAATGGAATATGTTCTTATTACCATTCAAAAATGGAACAGTAAGGATGAATATAAAATCATAATTTTACTTGATTACCGGTATAAACACTGGATTAAAAATGCACAAACCCACACTTCACTTCAAAGTATCCAACAGAGTAACAGGTGGGTTCCAACCACAACACAGATGGTAAATAGACGTAGAAAACACAATCCCTTATAGATGACTCCCCAGGCTGCCAGCTTGTGCTCCAAGAGTCTCCATGTAAGTAACACCACTGTCCACATACCAGCTCTCCACTGCCTACGCTTTTCAGTTAAATTAATCTTTTTCAAGGCTTGGAGAGAGCGTCCGGGAAACAGTATAATAACAATTCTAAACCAGATTCCAAACGTGCTTCTGATTAAAACAGCGGTCATAATCTGATGCTGCACCTATTACTTTGATCAAAAAAATTCTGTGACCACAACAAAATATAGCACTGTATTTTCACGTAATCTTCATATTATACTAACTTAATTAAGCCCAGTTTTTACAGTATGAAGGGCCTAGAATTTGCATTGCCCCGATTTGTCTGCTGTAAATACTTGCATAATGTAACCAGTGAGAGACTGTAAAGAACTTTTGATATTTATTAACACATGGTGATTTATATATTTTTCCTAGATAAAGAGATAAACTAGCACCACTACCACCACTTTTTGTTTAATTAAACCCACACAAACACAGGGAGAACATGCAAACTCCACACAAATAAGGCCATGGTCGGGAATCGAACTCATGACTCCAGTGCTGTGAGGCAGAAGTGCTAACCACTAAGCCACTATGCTGCCCATCTGCTTCTGTGCCTGTTCCCTTTCCCTGCTGATGTGACCCGCAAGCTCATCAGCACTGAGTATATTGGGCCAGGGGGGAAAGCGAGTGCGAAAAACCAATTTATATTTGTGTTCTTCACTTGTGCTTGTATGTGTCACTAATTTGCCCTGTTCTGCCACTAAATCACACTGAAAAAAATTATTTCCTTGATTCTTTGTTAATTTATTGTAAGCATTCTATTTCAAAAGGTGCTTACATGAAAAGTAACTTGAAGTTTTATAAGACTTCAAGATAGAATATTCTTTGGATTCTGGAGGTTTGTGAGTTACATCATCTTCCTCCTTCCTTTTTCAACTTTGATAGAAAAAGCCAGTAAACCTACAATAAAAGTTGCCTTATATGAAAGAACTATAATAATAAAATCACTGTATTCAGCGCAATAAACCCAATCAAAGTCCACCTTGATGTATAAAGTGCTATGATTGCTACCAATGTATATAGGATTCCTATCCTCTATTCAAATATCTTATAGCAATGATAAAACATAAAGCACATATCCAGCTCCCTGTGGGGATACAATGTCCAACATAAATGCTAGTCTAGGAAGGTTTAGAGTGTTAAATAAATAGTTATATTTGAATCAGAATCTAAAACTAAAGGATCATTTACATAAACTTTTCAACTTAGACAGATGTCAGACATGAAATAGAAAAAGAATATAAATCTCTCTCTTGATAGATGTCTTTCCCTTTATCACCAGTCCTTCCCAGTGCAGCTTATCTGTATATGAAACTGTCTTATATATTAAAAGATGTCCATCTATCAATCACATAGAATGTAATAAAGGTCCCCTTTATATTCAAAAATGTACAGTTACATTGTTGTGTTTTACGTCACTTAATTATTTATGCACTTATTCTGTATATCTGTATATCTTCCTGCTTCCCTAAAATCATCTTGTTTAGCCCTTCCCCATTTTATACTAAATCCAATTTACTAATTCTTTGTTTGTTTCAAGCACCTCTTTTCTACATAATTATTTTTTTACATGCAGTATGACACCACAGCCAGGGCCCTCTTAAGAACATCTTCGGCCCCCGGGCACAGCAGTGCACCGGGGCCCCTATATATACACCAAAAAAATTAAATGATTATATATATGGGCCCTGCAGCCCAGGGGGCCCGTCGGAGGCAACAACAACAAAAAAAACCTGAAGAAAATACTTACCTTGCGGTCAGCTGGCGATCCGGCTCCCTCCATGGTCTCCTCCTCCGTCGCGCTCCGCAATGGATGTCGGGTGGGCGTGATGGTGTTACGCCCGACATGCACTGCGAGCGCCACACATTTCAACCACTGAATGCTGGCAATGATAGCTTATGTGTAGAGCTGCATATCCACTGAGCACTGGCATAGATAACATATGTGTGGAGCTATAGCTGCAGATCCAAAAGAGCCCATGGAGGGACGTACTTTGGTTACCCCATCTAACTTACTCAAATATATGTCTGTGAATCATAATAATAGGTCTTTGGCATACACCAATTTGTAATTATTTCTGGCCCTTTAAGCTATACTATAGAGGAGATATTACCTAAAACTCATGGAAATGCTATGACACTATCAAACCTTTCTGAATTTGGCTCAGAACTACAATTCTGCTGAACTCAGATCCCTTCAACTAGTTGAAGGTTGGCATGTGTAGTCCACATTGCAATTTAGCTGAGGTTTAGCTTCTGCAATTCTAATTTGACTTTGTTAACCTTTTAGGTCACTCCTAAGAACACAGATAAGAAAGTTTCTTACGTGCGCACATAACAATTGTGGCTTTAAATGCGTTTCTCTCATCTTTATTCATGAAGCCCTTGAACTGACGGGAAAGGGTGACGGAACTATGTGCAGGCTGTCAACTCACATAGACATGTTTAGCCTGGTACATCTTGCACCTTAGTTAAATAACTGAAAACCAGTGCACTAGATGCAAAGCATTCCAGCTTACTTTGTCTTATGGAAGCTTTTAGAAATTGAGTATTTGTATGCTACGTGAAGATGGTCACTTCTGCATAGTGCATCTATCACTGAGAGAATACATATAATGAGAGTTGCTGAGCACGCACTAGCGAAGGGAGACAATAGCTCATTTTCCTTATTTTCTAAGCTTGTGAAATTCTGTTTGATTGCAAACGTACAGAGTAGTTCATGAGATTAGAATACAACATTCCAGAGAACAAAAGGCAGGGATTCTGTGGGAGGTGAAAAGGTAGAATATGAATTTACATGATGTTATAAAAGCACTGTGCCGCACTATCTGTCTAATTTTTCATAATGCTTCCTAAGCTTATGTTACTTATCCATGTCTCTGTAATATGCCATTGTCTGTCTCCCCTCTTTCCTGCCAATGAATATCTGGACAGCTAAAATCACCCATAAGGTGGACCACAGTTTCTTACTCATGTAGAGTATATCTGCCCACACATACTCTGCAGCGGGGCTACAGATCCTTTTTTGGTCCAAGAGCCTTGTTTTGAGATTTTAGTCATTTGAAGGGGCTGCAATTTGCATAAAATTGTAAAATATGTTGAATGTACTACAGGAAAAAAAGAACATCTTTAAATGCATGCTGTGCTCATCAACATTGATATAAAGTCTAAAGAATTGTTTGAGCAGCCATAGAGGAGGCATGGCTAAGTTAGGTAGGGAGTATGGTTACATCAGATGGGGGTATATTATGCCCCTACCTTATAATTTGCCTCCCTCCTCCTCTGTAGCACATTTATTTGCCATCTCTCTGCAGTAACACATTTCCTCAATTTGTAGCAACACATTTCTTCTCTCACCATCCCCTGTAACACATTTCCCAATCCCTTCTCGCCTCTATAGTAACAGATTTCTTCTCCCACTTGTCGCTTGTCACACATATTGTCTTCATATTACTTACCTTACCTGTCCTGTGGGGAGAGGACTAAGCTCTGTTGTAGGACACTGATATTCTGGCAATGAATTAGAGTGTAAAACAATAATTCTGATTTCCTGCCAGGAGTTAATGATAAATGGCCGGGGCTGTCTGCAGATGTAGGGGTTGGAACTGTGAGAGTTCAGATGCAGTGAGACCCAGTACAAGACAGATACAGAGGGACACCCAGACAGAATAGTATTTGTGTCTTGGCATAAAGGTTCACCGTGAGTCTGATTACCTTGGGCCACAAGAAATGAACTTGTGAGCCTCATGTGGCCTGTAGGTTTACGTAAGGGCTCTATATTGCCATTACTCTTCTTTGGAAAGACTCCAATAATTTGTTACTAAACATTTACACATGTACTGTACTGTACATTCTTATTAACTCTTCTAAATCTTCCCCCATTTGATTGACTAAACCATATCTTGTCTACACTAACTTGAACACTGTTTCTATCTTAATCATCCCCCAGTTCCTAGTTTAGAAACTTCTCCAGCCATTTGAGCATCTTCTCCCTCAGTACAGCTGTATCTTCCACGTTGAGGGGTAGACCTCCCATACTGTAGAGCCTACCATCAAGAAATAAATTGTCTCAGATCTAAAAAGCCCAAAGCACTCCTTCCAACACCAAATTCTGAACCATTAATTTCACTCCATAAACTTCTGCTTTCTTTCACGTATAGTAGACGGCAGTGGTAGTATTTCAGAAAATTCTTTCTAAATGTCTTAATTTATTAACTTATTAACTGTTCCCCAACTGCACAGACTACCCACATCTTATCAAAAATCAGCTGTATGCTGAGAGGATGTAGATAAGCATGCGCTGAAATTGCGGCCATGCAGCCAGTATTAGCATAAGGGAAACCAGGAAAAAGGAATTGGCCCTATAGACGGTGCTGCAATAAGCAGGTGCAAGAACAGCTGCCACAATAAAAAAAAGGTAATCTGCTTAGCCACAATAAAAGTAACAATAAAAAATAAAAAAATACAAAATATATATATATATATATATATATATATATATATGTATATATATTAGTACAATTAATTGCACTTATCCTAGAGTTCCATAATTCTTTTTTGTCTCCGATATACTCAGGTTCCAAAGCTGCACCTAAGAACCATCTGCTTTGATTAGCAGACAACTGATTGATAAAACACAATGCTCAGTACAAGTGCTGTCTTCCCTAATGTAAAAACACTACTTCCACGTTTGGATTGCAGTGGGCACAGGTGATGTTTCTGAGTCTTTCTCCTTGAGTGGCTTTCCATATTAGAGAGAAGGCTGATGTGTATTTCTCCTGCCTCCTCCATAACAACAGCCCTTTGTTAACAGTCATCTAAAGTGATTTAACATTACTAAGGGGAGGTGAGGACATGGAAGAAAGTCAATACCAAAGTCAATACATTTTTTTAAAAAAGTTATATTAAATTAAAAAAAGTAAAGTAATGTCTCTGCCAGTCAGCCTTATTTTTCCCTAGTCCATCAATACTGTGAGCTTATCCTGGGTAGCGCAGATGTGTTTTGCAAGGGTGTCAGGCACTCATGCGGTAATTAGTACGTGTCACACAAAATATTTGTTACCGCAAACGCATAATATTGTTTCCACCTCTCATTTTTTTTCTGTATAGCTCTATAGCCTCTTACATATGCTTTGTCTCTATGTGCATATGTGACATACTACCCAGAAGGAAAGTAGCTTTAAAAACAAAATAAGCACTTTTGTTCTTGGGCCCTATAGCTCTCATGCTGGCACACTTTAGCCCGGGGGACAAGACTCGACTCAGCAGCCTATTAGGGACATTTTAAAGGGAAAAAATGCAGGTGGCCCAGTGGCCCAGCCCAAGGTAGCCCATTATGGGATCGGACCAGGGGGCAGGTGCCCCCCAGCCCCACAGCCAAGACTGCCCCTAGCAGTGCCGTAACTAGACATTTTAGTCTAGTTACGAGACAGGGCATCGCCCCCCCCATCTAAGTGGGAGTGACATTTGCCAAGTGGGTGTGGTCAACCTAATGTGGGGGTGTGGCTAGCACTTTACTGAAAGAATTATGTTACATGTCTGCGTCCCCAAACATGAGCACAAAAGCATGAAGGAGAAGAAGAAGCTCCTCTGAGGTACAAGGGGTCCAAATGCCGAACTTCCTGTCAATGGAACGCACATGCGTTCCACTGCGAAAGTAAAAGGCTGAAGGTACAGAGGCAGGTAGCGGGTGGCTGCTGCGCCCCCTTGGGCTTGTGACCTGGGCGATGCCACCGCCAGCACCTGCCTAGTTACGGCTCTGGCCACTAGCCAATGAAATTGTGTGTTGCATTTCTGGAGACTCACTAATCACATTAAGGTAACTATGGAGACAATCATAGAAAACAATTTTTTCCTATTTTGTGTGCTTTCCCCTAGATAATGTTCATATTTTAAAAATGTATGTTCTAATTTGCTGCCAAAAGAAAGTCCTCTATACACCAATAAAATAGTTTATACTATAAGAAATTAAATAGCTTGTCCCATTTGTGCATCCTAAAATGTAAAATTCCATCAGATTTATAAGGAGAGAAAACCCTTCCAGTCATCAAGTGGTTAATGTAGTCACTAAAATGCTTGTATGATTAGTGTTATAATTTTACTGTAAAAAGTGTTAAAAAAGCTGAACTCTGTCAAAATGTGTATAATATGGTCAAAAATAGTGTAACACCTTGTCAATCTACTTACTCCAAAGCTATTTAAACCATTGCAAAAAGACTAAAGTTAACAGTTATATTTTGTTTAATACGAATGAGGTCAAAAGTGGAAGTAAGGAATTAATTCTATGCACACATACACTCATGTACGCACTCGTTGCTAATGCTATTTTAAAATCTAGCAGTAAAGATCTTGAATATGCTTAGATTATGCTTTTCACATAATAATGCTCGTCATAAAGCACTGAATGGTATTAATAGAGTCTTGCAAGGATACAAGGTTGTAGCAAGACCGTAATTTTTTTCAGTTTTTTACGTTCATATAAAATGTATACCATTTTTATTGTCTGTTGTCTATAAAAAGTCAATTTTATTAATTTTTCATTTTGCATTGCAAAGAATACTTCAGCTTATTGTTTTGTTTTTTAGGTGTACTTATATATTCTATACAGTCCATGTAATATCTGTTCTGCTACATTGATATATAATGTGTGATTTCTAAGTACAGCAAGTTATGCTCTGCAGCTGTGACTTATAACTATAATTTTTTATAGCTGCAAGCGAACATATGGTAGAGACGCTGAATACCAATGGGTTGTAGCTTATCAGAATGAAACATAGACACAATAGAGATTGTTCCTTCATACCTTTTAAAGATTTTTGTGCATTTACATTTTTCTATGTAGTGACAACAGCTTGGTATTATTATTGTGCATGGATGAACTCAGGCCTTCTGTTGTATGTATGTATTTATACCCTATCACAGTATACTACCTTTTGCAATCTTCTTTAATCAGACAATTTGGTATTTACTATCATTTAATTATGGCAAAGAGTGTGTTTTTAGAACACACTTAAACAGAATTTTCCAATGTTTATACAGTATTTTGCATAACTGACAGTCTTATGAAGGCAGAATTTATAAAAATAAGTGAGACAATTGCATCATGGAACAATTGCTTGCTTAACAAAATTTATCCCAAGCTATTGCTTTCAAGCACTTACCTTCCTTGTCGCTTGCTTAAGTTTCTTAAGGTGTCCGCTGGCAAACTTGTGCTGCTTCTCCCGTCTCCTTTCACCAAAATCTAGCACTTGTCTCCTTGATGTGATAATCTAGGTAAGATTAACAAAAGAGATGCAGGGTGGGGTCTTGGAATAGACTTCTTGGGGGTTTTGGTTAGTCTGCCAGGGATAGGTTAGAGCTACATGTTGGGGTGCGTTTAAGGTCAGACTCCTGCTTAAGCAGGCAATCCCTGCTGTATTCGTCAAAGGTGGTAAACGCTGACTGACTGCTTTACAGGACAGGATATAAAAGGACAATATAAAAAGACATCCTGAAAACTGTAAATGAATCAGCCTATATTTATGATTTAAAGAGGACATGAATAAAATTGTAAATGGATTTTTCCGCCCAGTTTCATTTACCTTTGCCTAAATATTTCCTTGGTGGTCATTAAGTATTAAGTGATTGCCCATTCTTGGCTGGTAACTCCTTGTGCTTGGAAGTTCTCCAGAGGCATCAAAGTGGCTGTACAGCATTGAATATATCCCCATACAAACTGCTTGTTCAGACAGTAGAAATGTCAAATAAGGAACCCCTTTGTGGATCGTTAGAGTAACATTTAGATAATATGATTAGGTTTTGCACATTTTACACGGACAGTGACCATCTTGGCAGCAAGATTTATAGATTTTTTTGCATAATTTGCCTATTAACTTACAGTTAGGGTTGTAGGTCACCATCCTATTTAACTCTAGATTAGTGTATCATAGCATTTGATAGAATATACAAAAATGCTCCCTTTAATCCTCTTTTTAACTAAGGCTAATTTAATCCTTATCTTTATGTCCGATGGAGAATAACAATAATGTTATTAATTGTAATGATTATGGGCCTGATTCATTAAGGATCTTAACTTGAGAAACGTCTTATTTCAGTCTCCTGGACAAAACCATGTTACAATGCAAGGGGTGCAAATTAGTATTCTGTTTTGCACATAAGTTAAATACTGCCTGTTTTTTCATGTAGAACACAAATATCAACTTTAAATTTCAGTGTACAAATAAGCTATCAAGTATTTGTGTGTTACATGAAAAAACAGTCAGTATTTAACTTATGTGCAAAACAGAACACTAATTTGCACCCCTTGCGTTTTAACATGGTTTTGTCCAGGAGACTGAAATAAGAAATTTCTCAAGGTAAGATCCTTAATGAATCAGGCCCTATATTATTAACAGGTGACATGAATTTAATAGTTTTGTTTGTTTACATTCTTTTGTGACTTGATATTGTTGACAGATCACTAAATCAATGTCCAGAAGTCTGGTGTCCTCAGCATTTGAAACTTTTTTTGCAACCATCGATGTGAATGTTTTTTGCCAGCCACAAAACATCATCTCTGCCCATCTGTAATTTCTCTTCCCAATTCACCAGTTTGTCATTCCTGTATGATTTCCCTGTCTCTTTGTATATTCTAAATGGTACAAATATCAGGAGCCGACATTGTGAAAACAGCAGACATCACTCCTACATTGCTAACAGTTAAATAAAGTAGAAAAATGTAATTGAATATGATTAAAAATAGCTACAACAAACATTTGACTTTAGAAGTAACAAGTTGTCTACTTGAAGCTCACAGTCAGGTAAAACATCAGATTACAGCAGGTTTTAATTTAGCAAGCCAATATTAGACAATTACAATTATAAACATGAATGCTGCCTGGATGACAACTGCAGTTTAACCTAACTCATTTGTGAGAAAAGACAAGAGGGGTCAGTATAATAGTGCCCGGCATAATTGCTGTTTGAAATGTAGCAAAATATATTATTCTCTCAAATCTATAATAAAGCTATAATTTTCCTGAGAAATAGATATGTGCTTTTATTTCTTTGACTACAGACATATTTTTGTAGAGGTTTCTGTGAATCACAGTATCAATTTTCTGTCTGTATACAGTAGCAGCCCACAGTGATATTACGTTTCTGTATGTGCCATAAGACAGCAAATCTAATCTTACAATCTAAAGTTTCTGCTACACAAACTATGGTCTTTTTTGTTAGCAGCCAATTACTTACCAGTATGTTTGGACTGGGGTAGGAAACCGGAGCATGCAGAGAAAACGCATGCAAGCACGGGGAGAACATACAAACGCCACACAGACAGTGTCCTTGTTGGAATCCAATCCATGGCCCTAGTGCTGGGAGGCAGCAATAATAACCATTGTGCCATCAAGCCACCCATTTTTTATTTGCCCCAATAATGATTCTTCAGTGATGCTTTCATTCTGAAAGAACAGATGGAGCTAAAATGAAAACAACAAACCCAAAAAACAAATACTATGAGGGAGGCATGATGCCAGTATGGGTTTCATTTAGATTTGGACATCAATTTTTATGGCATAAATATGTTAATTTCCCTACTGTGCATGCACCCCAAAATGTGTCCTTATCTAGGCTTGTGTGTATCTTATAATGGCCTTGGATGAATCTCTTAAACTTGCGACCTAATGTAACTTGGCCGCATATCCTGATACGCTCCTTTGAAGGAGTATCTTTTGCACGTACTGGAGGCCTGAAGGAAAGATAAGTGGTGATGATGTTGTTGACACCAGCAGTACTATTTAGCAGCTTCTGATTGGCTGCCTGCATATTGATGACGACAGCAGCAGTACTATTTAACAGTTTCTGATTGGCTGCTTGCGTATTGACTTCTCCAGCATCGCGACTATATTATTTCACTTCACTGCCATTTAAATTATTTATTTGTCAGTTCCATTTGACAATTGCAGGTAAGAAGATTCCCATTGGATTTATAAAGTGGTAAGAAACAAGTGTTGGCGTGTTTTTATTTTATTACATCTTATAATGAAAATGTGACTTATACAGTTATTAATAGCACCACTATACTTCACAACATTATAATGTCTACAAAAAGGGTAATGCGATTTTTGCTTTTACTGCTAACATGGTCAAAGCATCTTTATGCTATCGTGGGGTAAAAGTATATGTATATCTATTCCCAATGTACGCAAATATTTTTGTTTGGTTGCCACCCACTTTATTTATAGGACTTAATGCTGCAAGGAAAAACATATTACATTTTCCTTTTAAATTAATTGAAATTTATTCATTATTATACAAATAATACACTGATAAAAAATAAATCTAGAACTCATCTGATCATTCCACACCAAGGCAATCATGTTAACAGTTTTACTAAATAGACATTCAAGTGGTTAAGTGACATGTACAAATTACAATTGACATAAATCAAATCAAGGGAATAGTACAGTATCCAAAGATGTTTATGTACATGTATATATTGTATATATTGCTTTATGGGCTGTAAGATATAGAGAGACATCACATTTGTATGCAAACTGTAACATCTCAGACAATTCTTAGAAATGTATTTCACCTGCTGACATCTATTTTTACATGCTGCTGCTGGCGGGGATTGGAATTTTGTTTGACTAAGCACTATATTGAATAAATAATGGCAAAGTCAAAACCTACAAGCAACTAAGTTTATTTAAACCATTCCTAGCTAGGGGTGCATGCATCAAAATTTGTTTTATTTTCTTACTTAAGATAATCCCTAAAACAACAGCCATAGAGGATTTTTAAAAGGTTTCTGGAGCCAGTTCGTACAATTATTTCTGAAGCACTTGGTACATTTCCCCCCAACGAAATTGCAGAAGTGCCACTTGTGGGAAAACAGATGCTAAATCATTTTTCAGTCCTTATTTTATGTAACCCTTGAATAGAGGTGTAGTAAAGTTAAATATTTTAAATATTATTTTGAATTCATACTTTTGTGCAAATATCTAATCAGCCAATCATATGACAGTAACTCCATGCATAAAAGCATACAGACATGGTCAAGATGTTCAGTTGTTATTCAGACCAAACACCAGACTAGGGAAGAAATGTGATCTAAATGACTTTGAATGATTGTTGATCTCCTGGAAAAGTCTTTATAGTTTACAGAGAATCGTGTGAATAACAAAAAACATCCAGTGAGCAGCAATACTTTGGGTTAAATGCCGTGTTAATGAGAGAGGCCTGAGGAGAATGGCCAGGCTGGTTGAAACCAGGCGCGGGCTGACAACAAGCAGCCCGGTGGGCGCACAGGCGGCCGCATCACATGACACATGATGCGGCCGCGTCATTGATGACACGGCCGCATCGCGTGTCATATGATGCGGCCGCCTGTGCTGCCTGAACAGCGGTCACTCTGAGCGGCCCGTGGGACCGATGCCCCCCTGCCCACCTGCCCCCCGGGCCAGCCCGCCCCTGGTTGAAACTGACAGGTAGGCGGCTGAAATAACCATACGTTACAACACTGGTATGCAGAACAGCATCTTTGAATGCATAGCATTTGAACCCTGAAGTAGACGGGCTATAGCAGCAGAAGACCACACCGGGATCTACTTCTGTCAGCTAATAATGGGACACTGATACCTCAGTGGGCACAGGCTCACCAAAACTGCACATTAGAAGATTGGAAAAATGTCACCTTGTCTGACAAATATCGATTTCTGCTACGACATGCAGATGGTAGGCTCAGATTTTGGCAAAAGCAACATGAATCCACCAGAATGCCTTGTGTCAACAATGCATTTTGGTGGTGTTGGTGTAATGGTGTGAGCAATGTTTTCTTGGCACACATTAGGCCCATTAATACCAATTGAGCATTGTTTAAATGTCACTGCTTACCTGAATATTGTTGCTGACCATGTTTATCCTTATATGGCAACAGTCTACCAATCTTCTACTTCCAGCAGAATAATGCTCCATGTCACAAAACACCCATCATCTCAAGCTGGTTCCATGAACATGAAATTAATTTCAGTAGACTCCAATGTCCTCCACAGTTACCAGATCTCAATCCAGTAGAGCACCTTTGAGATATTGTAGGACAGGAGATTTGCAGCAGGAATGTGCAGATAATAAATCTGCAGCAGCTGGATGATACTATTATGTCAACATGGACCAGAATCTCTAATGAATGTTTCCAGCATCTTGAATCCATGCCACAAAGAATTCAGACTGTTCTTGGGGCAAACGGGAATCTTACCCAGTACTAGAAAGGTATATTTAATAAAGTTGCCACTGAGTACACCTTATGGTGAAATAACACAGGTATTGCACTATGATAGGATGCACCAAATAATGAGTAGCCTCATACCAGATAATACATTATTGAGTGCTTATCTGAAATAATGGTGAATCCTCCAACATCTGTTGTACAGTCTCTTCATATGATGCCAGCAGAGTCAAACAATGAGAAATTATGGGTATACAGCCCCACAGAGACATAAATGCATAGAGTCTAGTAATCTCTAAAACTTAATTTAATGACAGGTATATGGATAGAAATTTTAGAAGTTAAGATTGAAGCATGTGTATTCCTATTTGTCCCTACTGCCGATAAAAGGCACCTAAAAAAAGCATAAGTATCCAGGAATTCAGTTCAGTAAGAATGAGCATCTCAAGGAACCATATGCATTTCATCCTCCAGACATCCTCACGGGCTGCAGTCCTCAGTACACAATCAATGACTTCTCCTTAAGTGCTAATCCTCATAACAAATTGGCTTCATTGAAAATTGAGCAATAAATGAATTATAAGTTTCTTTAAACATAATACAATACACAGCCATAAATATTAAACACATATATACACAGTCCCAAGATGAATACAGAAACAATTCCATTGGAAGTCTACAGTATACAGTATGAGGCTTAATCTACTAGAGTCCGAAATAAGCAACGCACATGCTCCATAAAGTTATCACGCCCATATTGGAGACAGAAGTCTCCCTAGAAAATATCAAGCATCTATTGCTCTAGCAACTAGAGACGTGCCACAAAATGTTGACATATGCTCAATTTTACAACCGTCTCAATCTTTAAGAATACATTCGCCATCCTCATAATAGGATAGTGCCATTATTAAAGAATGTAGTGCCCTATCCAAAGCCTTGTTATTCTAGTCTTGGACAGACTGACTGGGAGGCCAGTATAATGGAGTCCAAACTTCTTCAAAGATAAATGACACTGCGCATATTCTATTAAAATATGCTGTAATTTGGCACAGATAACAGAGCATTTCTGTATAACATTATGGATTATAACTTCAAGTGCACTGCCTTGTATGTTAATGGTGAGCATGCACAATAAACCAATAAAAAAGGATAAGCAGGCAAAATATAGAAAATTAATTATGTATATAGATGTCATCTTTGCTTAGGGCCACCGTGTTAGATAAGGTTTCAGATTAATAATTATAAAAAAAAACCATTTAACTATTTCTCGAGAACGGTACTTCAATCAAATTATCAAAAATAGCAAACACAAACAAGGTTTTTTTTTCCCATGGTGATAGGTCAGTGAATAACGAGATGATTGCTTATGTACTCCTTCATTTGTGTCTGATTAGGGAGCCAGTTAGGATGGGAATATAACTTCTTGGAAGGGAAATTCTCCCCATTACTTCTATTTGTGGCCTCAACAACACGATCATAGTGTCATCTTTATTAGTGAAATTTTCCATTTTATGGAAGGTTGTTTACAAAATCTCTTTTCAGCTGGAGATTGGCCACATACCGTTCTGTGAGTTTTCTGGTAGGCCAATGGGCCCCCCTTAACAAAATGGGGTCACATGAGGACAGGGACAGGAAGTCCCAAATTAAATTATTTGGGCTGGCAACATTCTAATTTGGGATGCATGCTGCCCGTTGGCATTATATGCCTATTTGAATAGGCAGTCCAGCCTCTAGATCTGCACATGAAAATACCTGTTCCACCCTTATATCCTTCTCCTCCTTCCCCAGGTGGGTTGGGTACAATCTGTTGACGCTGATCCTGTCGACAGTAAGACTGTTCATACCAAAATTTCGACAGTCAGAAATATCATCAGCTTCAGTGTATTTATGTGGTTAAAATGGCGACAATGTGAATGTAGAATGTAGTAAACTCGATAGCCACAATGTCGACATTCAAACGGCAACGGCAGTGCCAGACCTGCTGGCAAAATACGGCCGCCGGACCCACCGGCACAACACAGTAGATAACACAGTAAAAAAAAATTAAAAAAAAATGTTAGTACATAGAAAAAAATAAATGACAATCGTTTATTAAAACAACTCATAATTAGTGTTTCAGTAGTTATTAAGAGTAGGCTACACAATTTTTACTTTTTCCCTAATGGGACCAGCTACATGGATATTTTTACTTAGTTAGAATGCTGCAGCTTTGTTAGATTGTCCTTGTTCTATACAATTAATAAAATTCATTCACATACTGTGACTTCATTACATAGAGCATCTAAAATGGAATAAATTAGCATGAGTAGCACTATTAGGATTGCTATATTAACATTGCACGTTCAGTGTGCTATACCTTTTAACTCTCTGCCTGTAATCAATTGTGTGCACATGCACTAATGCCCTGTTGTTGGACGCCCTGCATAAAAACTGCTAATCTATGAAAACTGTACTGCACTATTAAACTGAACTAGGTCACTATAAATTTTTAGCTCTTTTCTTAAACGGATAAGTTAATGTTTGATTGCTTGAAGACGGTGCAATTTTTAGGGTTGCTCCAGCAGAGATATTAATTGCAAATTGTTCTCACTGCCAAAAGCATTTTAGAAAATGACAAAAGCATAAATAAAGCAGGCATATACCCTTGGAGAAAAACAACAAAAGAATGAAATCCCTCAATAGGAGCGAAAAGAACAAACATATTTTAAGAAATAGTAAATGTTGTTTATGTTGCTTTCAGTTGGCGAATGGGTTATAGCAGTTCAACAGATGTAGTGAAGAAAAAAACAACGTTATGAAACATTGATGGTTGCAGTTACCATTTCTAAATGCTTTGAAACAATTATTGCAAGGTATTTAGAATCTTGGTCAATAGTTCTAAAGACAGATAATTTTGTCATTCTTCTCAGTGGACAGAAAAATAAGAGCACTGGTCCACAGGGTAAAACGGAAAACTCAGGGGGATAAAAGAAAGTGGACAAACTTAGGCCCTCTGGGCCTGAGTCATTAGGGAAAGTAAGGCAAAAAAAGGAGTAAATGGTCTCCGGGACAAACCATGTTACAATGCAAGGGGGGCAAATTAGTTTATTATTTTGCACATAAGTTTTTCCATCTAGCGCACAAATACTTGATAACTTTGTTTTTACACTAAAATTCAAAGTTGCTCTAGGACATGCCCTATCTCAACTATAAATCTGTCCCCACATTTTAAATTTACTTCCCCCTCCAATGCAACATGGTTTTGCCCAGGTGCAAAGTTACTTATTTTTTATGCTTTGCTCTCCTTAATAACTCCGGCCCTCTGTCTTTTTTCTACAAGTGCACTCAGCAGTAGAATAACGGTGATTTGTCACTAAGCAATGTGATCGCCGTACATAACCAAGCCGACATAACTCAGCCGCACCTTCCTGCTGTATTTCCAGATGCTATCCAGTTAAGTAAACTTAACTAAAAAAATGTAACTAATAAATTGACCCCCACACCTGGTTTGATGCCAGAAATGCCCACATAGGAAATATTCTCTGGAAAGCAAGAAATAAAAACATAATGCAGCTGCCAGAGAATAGACACAAGCAGCGTATGGTATGGAATTATAGACAGAGAACGAGATCTCAGGCAGGTGAAGAGTTAATTAAAAGAGATAGTCAAAAAGTCAACTAATTTGCAACAATGGATTTTTACAGAAAATCCCTAAATATCTATCAGGGTAAGTATGGGTCCCACAGTGTCACAAGTTAAAAACAGACAAGAGGAAATCCGGACAACAACAACAGAAACAGAAAAGAATGGACAGACGTTGAAGCCAGGCAAGAATAAGTACAATATCTGGTTTGCAGTTTACAAAAACTCATACGATAGAGTTAGCAACTGATCTCAAAGATAATGGCTCAATTATTTATCACTGTCTGTTTGAAAGTAAGTTCATTATATAGGGCTGTTAGGTAACAGGTAAAAGACCTGGAGATTCTTTAAATAACATATGGCAGAGATGAAGAAATGGATGGAAACATTATACAGTATATAATGAATAATTTGGCTCTACTTATTAAATGGTTTTGTTTTCACTGGAGATAGAGCTTCGCTCTGTACATCAAGGGGTCACCGCTGGCAGATCTCACCTGCAAATGCTTGCTTGGCATGGGGAAGTCTATTTAACAAAGACAGCAGCTGTACAAGTAACAGAGCAATTATTTTTCTATTATCTCAGGAAAAGCAGTCTTATTGTCGTATCTTAATAAATAGAGGTCTAGGTATATAGCACAATTAACAAACTTATATTTTGACAGCTTTCCTTTAAATCAGCCAATATTATTATTATTATTATTATTACTATTATTGTTAATATTGTTTATATAGCACAACAAACAGTACTAAAACAAGACTGAGAATTAACAGACATACAAAGTGGTATAAGGACACTGCTCACAAGCTTACAAAAGATAGGATGGTTCAGAAATTTGATAAGCTTGCCTAAAGGGAGGAGTTCTCAGGGAACATTCTAAGGTTTAAAGTATAGGGACACTGGCGGATCCAGAGGAGGGTGATTGGGGCAATCACTACCCCCCTAGCAGCAATCTTCATACATTAAAATTGCTGCTGAGAGATACGATCACCAGGAAGGAAGGGGGTAGGGCCAACCGGGGCCAAACCAATCAGCATGAAGGAGGGGCATGGCTTTGCAAACTCACCCCCCCCCCCCCCCAAAAAAAAAAAAAAAGAAAAGAAAAGAAAAATACTTCGTCTGCCCCTGGCTAGAGAGAAATCTTGTAGTATGAGGGAAGGAATTCAGCAGATTTGGTTCAACCTGGCAAAAGTCCTGTAACTTGGAATGAATGCAAGGTCAAGCTGGAGATCTTTGAGGCAAGGGGAGAGAATGGCTTTGTATGGTAGTAAAAGTATTTTACATTGCATCCAGATAACAACAGGCAACCAATATAAGTAAGGAGCAGCACTGAAGCACATCTAGCAAGAAAAATTAGTCTAGCCACT